>NC_064308.1:24445916-25073149 GCF_023373825.1 Bactrocera dorsalis
TTTCCGAAAATATCGGTTACTCTATAAAATACATTAATAAAGTCCAAAGAACATAGTTTCTTTGTAATAAAATTTACTTGCATAGAAAATGATTAACTTGGGGTCAAAATGTGTCGTAGCTCTCATATACCTTATATGTATAAGAATTTCCAAACTTCCGGAATTTTTTTTTTTAAATATATTTTAGGTTAGGTCGTAGAACCTCGTAGATCAACGAAGCTTTTTGAGCTTACAAGTAATTTGTTACGGTGGCTTGGGCAAAAAGCGTCCTATAAAGTTCTGCTTCCGCGCGTGTCCACGTTGGATAATGTCCAGTCAGAACCTTCTACGGTTCACTCCGCACTTCAGTTTCAGTGTTCGAACGCAAGAGGATTACGGAGTACCGATACTAGGGGGTCCTCTCCGTATCAAGCTTATCCGCTCTGCAAATACGGAAGAAGCGTGAAAGACGACATAATGGTGTGATAGCTTGAAGCTGGAGTTGATGGAAAACTCCCGGCAGAAGACTCCATCTCCTACCCTTCTTCTTAACTTCGATTCACTCCTTAAAAAAACTCACTGCTCATTTTCTCCAACGATTTTCTCTCAAGGATAAGCATCAAGAGGAGAGTATCGTCAGAGATTTTGAAACAGCGCCATCTTCGTGGTGGCACCATTTTCTTTACGTAGTGTCAATATATTCGCCCACTCCACCGCAACCGTTCAGTCACAAAGGAGACTATAGATGATATGCTTGAGATTAGCTTCGAACTCATATTTATCAAGAGTTCCAATCAGCCCCTTTGGCCGTGCGTCGTTGAAGGCTCCCGCAATATCATAAAAGGTCTTTATGTGTTTAACAATACCTGAAATGTGAATTGTAAATTGCGAATATTTAAATGCTCAGTTACACCAAAATTTAGAAATTTCTTGCTTGTTTTTAGTTAATTTAGATGGTGGATGTAAATGCATTTCAAAATATTGAAAACACGATGTTTTTAGGTTTTACTTGTATAACTTGTATCTCTATTCAATATTAAACTTGAAAACAACACATACATCATTATACTTTTTATCTACAGAAAGCCCGTTTGGCTAGGATAAGAATTGCTAAGGCATCTTCGGGTGCGGCATTTGTTAGTAAGAAGAAAGCTGCAGAAGCTCGTTGGGCCGCACAAGAGTCAGGAATTGAATTGGATGATAACTATAGGGATGAGGACATATTCGAACTGCAACACCATCATCTTTTGCGATGTCTTGAAAAAACAACTGTAAGTAACTTTATATTTACTATATGTTAAAACATATTCTCTGTATTCAGATATTATTTTTAAAGTTATAAAACACTACATGAGAATGATAAAACATTATTAGTAACCCGTTCGTAAAACTTATAATAGAATAATTATACTACTCATCAAATCTAATAGAAAAATTTGAGAGAGGGTACTTGAGGTGAGCCGATTTCGAATTTAAATTAAAAAAATTTCCATCACATACACATTTTGTGTTACAGAGTAAATATTTGACTTTCGCTACTGATTACTTCGCTGATAAGGAACCAACAGTATTCTCCCTTCATTGCCGGATCCCATATGTCTTTAATATCGGTGCTCATTGTTACGATGTCCTGGTGGAACCTTTCTCCTTGTTAAGCGATAACCGAACCCAAATGTTCGGGAAAGAAGATTAGATTTCAAGTGACACTCCATAGTAAATTTTGCAACAGTGCACGAGTAAATCTTTTACAAATTTTTCGTAAGTTCATATTTCTTTGTTTCCTAAAAACATAAATAAGGACTTAATGCTTTATAAAATGTCTCATCCTTTTGTACTTGGGCTCGCCAAGCTTAATATGTTAAGTATATTTATGCATCTCCGTCTTTAACTAAATTTTTCATCAATCCAAGCATAATGTGTAACGAAGGTATCAAAACTTTTTCTGATCAACGAAAGGTTCTCCTCTTTAGCCTTGCCTGGAATAAATAGATCTCTCTGAGGCCACCCTTTACTTTCTCATGGTTTGCTGTTGCTCTACTGTCCCGAAACACAGAAGCTTAATAAATCTATCCTAAAGTACTAGTTACAATCCTGTGACTTTTAAATCACCACATATTATATTTGCCATTTGTAAGCATATTAAATATAAATTATAGAGGGAACACTTCTCCAGCCTGCTGAATGGCAGTGAACGCACAACACCAAGAGAAGGCGAACCCGTTACCCCAATCGATGACGATGGAGCAGGCGTTCCATTGCCCGACCATGAAGAAGTTCGAATAGCAATTGCCCGCCTGAAGAACAACAAAGTGGCAGGGGCCGATGGATTGCCGGCCGAGCTATTCAAACACGGCGGCGAAGAACTGATTAGGAGCATGCATCAGCTTCTTTGCAAAATATGGTCGGATGAGAGCATGCCCAACGATTGGAATTTAAGTGTGCTATGCCCAATCCATAAAAAAGGAGACCCCACAATCTGCGCCAACTACCGTGGGATAATCCTCCTCAACATCGCGTACATGGTTCTATCGAGCGTATTGTGTGAAAGATTAAAGCCCACCGTCAACAAACTGATTGGACCTTATCAGTGTGGCTTCAGACCTGGTAAATCAACAACCGACCAGAT
Source organism: Bactrocera dorsalis (assembly GCF_023373825.1). Lineage (NCBI taxonomy): Eukaryota > Metazoa > Arthropoda > Insecta > Diptera > Tephritidae > Bactrocera > Bactrocera dorsalis. Next base: position 24,448,522 of record NC_064308.1, read on the forward strand.
ATTCACCATGCGCCAAATCTTGGAAAAGACCCGTGAAAGGAGAATCGACACTCACCACCTATTCGTCGATTTCAAAGTTGCTTTCAACAGCATGAAAAGGAGCTGCCTTTATGCCGCGATGTCTGAATTTTGTATCTCCGCAAAACTAATACGGCTGTGTAAACTGACGTTGAGCAACACGAAAAGCGTTTTGGCTCCCACGTCACTGTTGACAGTCATAACTTTGAAGTTGTAGATAATTTCGTCTATTTAGGAACCAGCATTAACACCACCAACAATGTCAGACTGGAAATTCGGACTGAGTAGGCAACTGAAAAGTAAAGTCCTCTCTCGACGAACAAAAGCCAAACTCTATAAGTCGCTCATAATTCCCGTCCTGCTATATGGTGCAGAGGCTTGGACGATGACAACAACCGATGAGTCGACGTTGCGAGTTTTCGAGAGAAAAGTTCTGCGAAAGATTTATGGTCCTTTGCGCGTTGGCCACCGCGAATATCGCATTCGATGGAACGATGAGCTGTACGAGATATACGACGACATTGACATAGTTCAGCGAATTAAAACACAGCGGCTACGCTGGCTAGGTCATGTTGCCCGGATGGATGAAAACACTCCAGCTCTGAAAGTATTCGTCGCAGTACCCGCCGCGGGAAGCAGAGGAAGAGGAAGACCTCCACTCCGTTGGAAGGACCAAGTGGAGAAGGACCTGGCTTCGCTTGGAATATCCAATTGGCGCCACGTAGCGAAGAGAAGAAACGACTGGCGCGCTGTTGTTGACTCGGCTATAATCGCGTAAGCGGTGTCTACGCCAGTAAAGAAGAAGAAGCATAATAGTTTATTGAATTTAAAGTCTGTGACATACCATCGTATGTTTCTTTCATGTCGATTGCATGCGCAAAAGGAATAGAGGGCCTTTTGTTGTCATTATGAAGAAAAACCACCTTCAAACTTATTTTTGAAAATTCTATGAGTAAATTCCAGTCTTCCACTTTTATGCGCAAAGCTCGATCTTTTCATAACACCAATTGGACTAGCCCAAGCACAAATTGTATCTTGCATGGTGAAAAGAGAGGATAGCTCCTGGTTACGGGTTTCCAAGAATTCCAATAGCCATCGTTCACTCCTTTGCACCATATTGCAGGTAGGATAGGATGATGAGTGTCTTCTAGAGTTTGGTCTTTGATCGTCGAGAGAGCAATTTACTTATCAATTGCCTACTCAGACCTGTTGGAAAGAGTTATTCTGCGTTGGATATCGAAGTTATGACTGTCGACAGTGACCTGAAAGCCTAGTCGCGAGTGCGAGGGCTGTTTGTTTGATGACAGGAGCTATTTCGTCTTGCCTTCATTCTCTACTAGTCTCATTTGCATGGCTTCTTTATCCATTCTGGAAAAAGCAAAACTAACGGCGCAGATGTTGAGGTCAATGATATTAATATCATCGGCGCCAGAAGCTGTACACTGTTATAGAAGATTGTACTTGCTCGATTCACCTATACAGCTCGGATTATCTTCTCCAGGAGTAGATTGAAAAAGTCGCATCATAGACAGTCGCCTTTTCGAAACCTCCTTCGGTATCGAAAGGCTCATGGAGGTTTTTCGCCATCCTGACGTAGCTTTTGGTAGTGCTCAACGTCAGTTTACACAGCCGTATTAGTTTTGCGGAGATACAAAATTCAGATATAGCGACATAAGGGCAGATGGTCAGTTGTTGATTTTCCAGGCCACACTGATAAAGTCCAATCAGTTTGTTGACGGTGAACCTTAATCTTTCGCATTATATGCTCGTTAGAACCTTATACGCGATGCTTAGAAGACTTATCCCACGGTAGTTTGTTTTTGTGGATTGGAAAGAGCACACTTAAATTTCAATCGTTGGACATGCTGGTGCATGCTGCTTATCAATTCTTCGCCGGCGTATTTGAATAGCTCAGCCAGCAACCCACCGGGGCCCACCGTTCGTTTTTGTTCTTCGGACGAATAATTGCTATTCGATTCTCTTCATGGTCGGTGTACAAATGAGCATCCTCCCCCGGGCATCCACACACGCAACACTGACACGCACCTTCATCACACCCACGTCACAAACCAGCAAAACTTACATTCCACACCACACACCAGCTGATTCCACACACAAGCGCAAAGAAAAGGGGACCAAAAGGACAACTGCAACTCACTTCGCTTTTTTTCATTCTCCGCAGCAACAAGTACGCGTGGGCGCGCCATATTTTTTAATAACGTTTCATCATCCTCGACTTTTCATTTTATATATATTCAGTCGGAGTTGCGCGTGTGCGAACATCTTTAAACGGCGTGTGTGCCAAACCTCAGTTTTCCAACATTTATATATATATCCAGTCGGAGTTGCGCGTGTGCGAACATCTTTAAACCTCCAGTTTTCCAACATTTTTATATATCCAGTTTCATCCTAAGTCGGAATCCTCAGCCGACACTCATTTTGTAAAGTGTTTAAAATTGTACCTAAGATAAATACAAACGCAATATAATTATTTCCTTGTGCATATGCGTGCACTAGTGTAGATTCCATTTTTTTCATTTTGTTTCTAAGAAATTTGAGGTGCCTTGGAAAAAGTGAGGTTGTGGTTTTTTTTATGGTCCTTCGAGACAAAACGAACGGCACTTTGGTGAAACGGTACAATATATATATACATATCTATATATATATGCATATACATATATGTAAAACAACAACAAAAAGTTTTACATATGAAAGTGAAATTTAAATGGTGAATTCACACCAATCTACATATGAGAAAACAAAAAGTGTGGTGAAAGAACCAAGAAAAAAAAAAGGGTGCACAAGTGCAGTGAAATAATATATACATACATACTAAATCTAAAAGTAAAAGTGCACAAAATTGTGTGATACCCTAATTAATAAATAATATTAATAAAAGTCAACCAAAGTGGGTGCAAACTAAAACTAAATAAAATTCGGGCGCGAAATTATAACAAACAAATAAATAACAACAAAATACAAATAAAACAAAAGTGGAAAAAAAAAAAAAAAAAAGAACCATCAACACAGCAAGCGGAACGCCGGCGTTGGAAGGAATTCCCATCGAGACAAGCCAGGAAACGCACCACGGTTAAACCAAAATAAATTCCCAAAGTCCCTGAGGAAAATCAGGGTGAGTGTATCCATTTCACTTTTGATTCTATTTATTATATGTATATATGTATGTAGCGTTGCGCAAACGGTCAATTTAATAGAACCGCTAGAAATTAAACCCGTTTTATAAAAACGGTTTGGAAAAATTTCTAAATCGGCGGCAAATTTAAGTACCGGTAGAATCCAATACGGTACATAATATATATGTATATATGTATCCACAGTATATATATATATATATATATTTAAATATATTTAACTAAACAATAATTATTCCTTGCTTTTTACACTTACCTTCGTGTATACAATACACACAATTCCCACAGAGAAAAAATTCAATATTTTCAATTTATTTTCAAATTATTCTGGCAATACCGCTCCAGCTCATTAACTGTGAGAGGGACACTTGCCAATTATACGAACAATACCTCTTCAGCTTATTAAGCTGTGAGAGGAATTGCTTCCAAAAAGTAAGCAAAAATCGCAAGAAGAATACAGCATAAAAGGGAATAAGTACAAACATACATATATACATATCCTCAAGCGGATTATATACATTATATAACTAAAATTGATATATATACATACGTACCATATATACATATACATACATATATATTATACATTAGCGCTTTTGCGCATATTTCTGAACGCGAGTACACAATCGCGAAATATTTCGATATTGCCTTATATTCTCACATGCGTATACCTATAAAAATAGGATACAAATAATCAAGAGATATTGGGAAAATATATTTGGGTGCGGAAAATCAAAAGAATTTTGGTTCAGAAATTAAATATTGCAATCTAATTACATACCTTTGTACATACATACACACATATATTGAAAGTCCAATTTTGGCGATTTCTAGCATTTATCTTGTTCCTTGTCACACAAGAACAAGCATAATTGCACATATTTTATTTAACGCATACTATATGCACATAAAATCCACAAGTATGTACAAAGGATATTGACCCAGTTTCAGTGCGCACTGATACAAGGGCATACGAATAAATCCAAAAAAAAAAAAAAAAAAAAAAAAAAACTAAATAATAATATTTCGAAAATAAATAAAAAGAAAAAATTTCGACAAACGATATAAATACAATCGATACACGCATTATTGTATTCTTTTGCGGAAATAAAAGCTCTTATTTTTTGAAAAGAGCGTTCGGTAACATACTACATATTTTAATAATCCAATATTTCGGCAATATTAACTCTTATTTATTAAAAAGAGTATTCGGTGACACAAATTTCAATTATAATAAAATATACTTATATATTTTATTAAATACAATTTTCTGAATGGACACAGATTCAAAAGAATCAAAAGCAGAATTCTTAAAAATTCCCAAAATGGTTAATGATGACAAAAGTCCATGTACACCTGCAGAAGCTACACGCTCAAAGCAAGGTGTTACAAAGCAAAAAAGGGGGAAAGACATTTCGTATATTAAATTCATTTCTGAGAGTGATAGCTTAATTAAATACTGCACTCGATTTGCATCTTCACCGATTCAGGACAACTCTGAATCGGTACTAGAAATTAAAAATAAATCTATTGACAATTTTTGGACACGCCTCCAAGCTGCATACGACGCAATAGTAGAAACTGATGATTCAGATCTACCTGAAAATTTCAAATCCTCGGCTTACGCCAAATACGAAAACTGCTTAGACCGCTATGAAGACACAAAAGCAATGATATCAGATCAATTAAAGCTTATGAAGGCAATTGCACCTACTCCCCACAGTAGAGTAGAGTTACCACAATTGCAAGCCCAAGAGGCAAGTTCAGGCATTCATCTCAAAGTGCCAGCGTGTGATACGGAAATATTTCATGGAGGTTATGAACAATGGCCGTCCTTCCGGGACATGTTTACAGCCGTGTACATAAACCATCCCAAATTGTCACAAGCGCAAAAATTGTATCACCTCCGATACAAAACTAAAGGTCAAGCAGGCGTAATAGTCAAGCAGTTCGCATTGAATGACGACAATTTTAATTTAGCTTGGGAAGCTTTAAGACAAAGATATGAAATTGAGAGAATATTAGTTGACAAGCAAGTGACGATACTTATGAACTTGCCTAAAATTCAAAGAGAAACCAGTGAAGAGTTCATGAAACTAGAATCCACTGTTTCCAACTGTTTGTCGGTTCTATCGACACAAAACATTCCCACTCACAATTGGGATCCTATTCTGGTAAACATATGTACCGCCGCCTTGCCAGAAAAATCATTACTTTTGTGGGAGCAATCGCTCTCATCAAGAAGAAAATGCCCAACGTGGCAGCAGATGAAAGATTTCTTAACTACCCAATACGAAATTGCGGAAAGGGTAGACAAAAAAGTAGTCAGAACTAAAAACGTTCAACAAGACTTAAATCGAAGCTTCAATAGACCCCAAGCCGGAAGCAACAATAATTTAAACAGAAGCTTTTTCAAAGCACAATCGTTCACATCTGAACAAAGTAAATTCACGTCATGCGAACTATGTTCTGGAGGGCATAAGTTAAAAGCTTGCGAAAAATTTAAAAAAATGAATGTCACTGAAAGGAACAACTTTGTCAGGTCAAAAAGACTCTGTACAAACTGCTTGTCCCACTCACACAATCTTAATACTTGCGAAAGCAAATTTAATTGCGTATATTGCCACAAAAGGCATCACTCTATGTTACATCTCAATAACTTTCCCAACTCATCTCATAGCAGCGCTTTTTCAAAAAAAGCCACGGGTTTAGTTGCAACAGCAACTCCCGAAACAAAACCTCAAGAAAATTGCCAAGAGACACCATGTTGTTCAAAGGCATTAAAAACTCAAACGCTACACAGCGAAAATCATAGTAGAGTACTACTACCCACAGCAGTTGTCTCCATCGAACATCGAGGAGAACTGTTCAAACTAACAGCCCTAATAGACCAAGGATCGCAACGATCATTCATAGCGTCTAGGGCACAAAATAGGCTAAAACTGCCAACAAAACATGCCAACTATGAAATTACGGGAATGGGCGGACGAGTAGTACAAAACTCACATAAATATGCCCCATTACCCTAATTTCCCCCCAAGCGGATAAGCGCATTCAAGCAAATGCTATTGTCTTACCGCAACTAACTAACATGCTGCCAAGCTATCAAATAAATAGCAAGCAGTGGGATAAGATTTCACATCTCACTCTAGCAGATCCCAACTGCAACACCCCCGCTCAAATAGACCTTCTATTAGGCAGCGATCTCATATCGCAAATTATACTAGAAGGTGTTGAAAAAATTTCGAAAACACTACTGGCGCAAAATACCATTTTCGGATGGGTCCTAAGTGGACTAGTTGCGGAACCAGTCACAGCCATGACAACTCAAGTTGAGGAAATCTCCAACGAGTACCTCAATACACAATTGAGAAAGTTTTGGGAGGTAGAAGAACTCCCCCCCGTTCCAATTTCAACACCAGAAGATCAGTATTGTGAAGACTTTTACAAAGCCACAACTACTCGATCAGCTAATGGTCGGTATGTCGTACGACTACCAATAAAACAACAATTTCCAGACACACTCGCCTTAGGTCACTCTCGCACCTCTGCAATACAGCAGTTTCTAAGTATGGAGAAAAGCCTACTTAAAAAAGGTGAGCTTAAACAAGTTTATGATGGTGTCGTGGAAGAATACCTTCATTTAGATCACATGGAGGAAATAAGCCCATGTGAAAAAATCATAAAAGGCAAATATTACTCTTTCTACTTGCCACATCATGCAGTAGTAAAGCCTGAGAAGAAAACAACAAAAGTTCGAGTGGTCTTCAATGCATCACGATCCACGAGCTCAGGTAATTCCCTAAATGATATTCTATTTACGGGACCCACACTCCAACCAGATTTAATGCTCCTCATATTGAACTGGCGTATATACAAATACGTGTTCAATGGGGATGTCGAAAAGATGTATCGACAAATACTGGTTCATAAAGATGATCAAGATTTTCAGCGGATTATTTTCCGAAAATCCGCCAATAGTCCGCTACGCGACTTTAAATTGAAAACCGTTACCTTTGGCGTAAACTGTGCCCCTTATCTTGCCATTCGTACACTACACGAACTGGCAGAAGACACAAAGCCAGAATTTCCACTGGCAACACAAGTCTTAAAAACGCAAACGTATGTAGACGATATCCTGTCTGGAAGCCACAGTCTTCCACAAGCATACGAGACCTTATCACAGGTAATACATGCCCTCAATACCGCAGGGTTTCCTTTAAAAAAGATTACTGCCAATCACCCAAATATTTTAAAAAATATTCCTAAAGACCATTTGTTGGATACTAATTTCCTTATATTTGAAAAGGATAGTACAACAAAAACACTGGGCATCCAATGGAATGCGATATCGGACCAGTTTTCATACACGACTGAGTCCATATCCGCATTATCCGCCATTACAAAACGCCAAATTCTCTCCTCGGTGGCAAAACTTTTTGACCCCGCAGGATGGCTTTCGCCAATTATGATACAAGCGAAAATCTTGATCCAAGAATTATGGCTAGACGGAACCGACTGGGACGAACAAGTGAAACCTATTCGGTTAGAAAGATGGTCCCAGTTCGCTAATAACTTGAACGACATCTCAAAGATACAAGTTCCACGGTGGGTCAACTATTCCCCCGAATACAACGTGGAACTACACGGCTTCTGCGACGCCTCTGAAAAGGCATATTGTGCCACTATATATGTGCGTACACAAACCGATGTCGCAACTACAAGCCACTTATTAGCGGCAAAAGCAAAAGTTGCGCCTCTAAAAACGCTAAGTCTTCCACGACTTGAACTCTGTGGCGCTCTGCTACTAGCAAAGCTAGCTTCAATGGTGCAGACCCACTTACAAATGGCGAAATACAGACTATATTTATGGTCCGATTCCGAGATAGTTCTAGCCTGGTTAGGAAAACCACCACATGCGTGGAAAACTTATATTTCTAACCGAACGTCTGAAATACTTGACCTAGTAGGATCAGTCACTTGGCGTCACGTAGCCAGTGCCGACAATCCTGCTGATCTAGGTACAAGAGGATGCAAACCTCTGCATCTCGCCACCTCTACCCTCTGGTGGAATGGCCCCCAATGGTTAACAGAATCTCCCGATTCTTGGCCACAATCGCCCATGCGCAACGTACTCGCCCCAGAAAGTCGTAAAATCGACACTTATCATGCAACACTGGATGACATTGACATCCTTGAACGATTTTCATCGTTCCCCCGAGCCCTCCGGGTAGTTGCCTATATGCTCAAGTTTTTAGAGCGGCTTAAACTTAAAGTTAAAGGAGCAACTTATCTCCATTGCGATAAATTGACGCACCAAGACTTACAAAAAGCAAAGGTCGCTCTTATCGCATCAACCCAAACGCGCTATTTCAGCCGCGATATAGAATTACTAAGAGAATCGAAACCTATCGATAAAAAGAGCTCACTCTTAGTCCTAAACCCATTTCTAGATACGAAGGGTTTACTTCGTGCGAATGGTCGGCTTGCTAATTCAAGCCTAACGTACAATGAACGCCACCCTATAATCATACCAGAGAGGTGTCCGTTTGCCACTTTATTTATTAGATATATCCACATACTAATGCTCCACGCCGAACATCGCCTCATGCAACATATGGTCCGCCAAGAGCTGTACATACCCCGACTGAAGCCCCAAATAAAGAAATGCATTTTCATGTGCAAAATCTGCACTATGCATAAGCAGAAAATGCGATCGCAGATTATGGCAGCACTTCCACCTGAACGCTGCAATTTTGCTCTGCCTTTCACCACTACAGGTGTAGATTTTGCTGGGCCTTTTATGATAAAGGCATCCATGCTAAGGTCTCCTACCCTCATGAAAGGCTATGTGGCTGTTTTTGTCTGTTTCACGACAAAAGCAGTACACCTTGAGCTATGTACGAATCTGACGACGGAGGCTTTTCTTGCGGCTTTTGCTCGTTTCGTCGGACGACGAGGTTTTCCATCAAAGATCATGAGCGATAATGGTAAAACATTTATCGGAGCGCAAAGAGCTACCGAAAAACAGTTTGTGGACTTCACCAGACAAGTCTCACCGGAAATTGTCCAAAAATACGCTCCCCAAGGTATCAATTGGCAGTTTATCCCCCCAAGCGCCCCTCACATGGGCGGCTTATGGGAGTCAGCTGTAAAAAGCTTCAAATCTCATTTCAAGAAGCTAGCTGGCAACTATAAATTCAATTATGAAGAGTTCACGACACTCTTAACTAGAATTGAAGCCGTTCTTAACTCACGGCCTCTCGCTGCACTCTCGCAAGACCCCTCAGATTTTACTGCCCTCACGCCAGGGCATTTTCTTAAAGGAGCGCCCATTCTGGCCACACCTGAGCCAGGCATGGAGTCGCTTTCCTTATTAAACCGTTGGGAAAGAATTAAGATTCTCCATCACGACTTCAGTCGCCGATGGAAAGATGATTATTCAAAGGACCTCCACAGAAGGTACCGATGGAAAATCACCGAAAATGCGCCTAAGCTTGGAGATTGTGTCTTAATCAATGACGATTGTCTCCCCCCTACCGAATGGCGGCTTGGCCGCATAGAGAAGCTCTACCACGGCTCCGACGGTCATATTCGCGTAGTCGATCTCCGTACACAATCGGGAACGCTAACTAGACCGCTCGTTAAATTATGCTTTTTGCCAACCGCAGATAAAATCCAAACGTAACCGCAACCAATAAACAAAGAAATAAAGAAAAAAAAAAAAAAAATTTGTATGTATATGTATATATAATAGTAAACGCACCCACTATGTCGATCCCTACGACGACTCAATCCTGCCACATTACGTGCCACCACCGGCCATATGATTATATACACGTATATATATGATAATTAAAAAAAACCCTATTTCTTAACAGGTCAATATGGAAGCCGAGATGCCCAATACTCCAACGCCCTCTGTACGTTCGGCCGTGACTGTTCCGCGCCCTAAAGCTACCCCTGTAGCAGCGCCGCGAACAACCATAGTTCCCGCAGCCCACCGAGAGCTTCCGACAGCTCCGCGTAGAGACACGCAAGCCCGGTCTCCGGAACCAGCACCACTTCAGTGCGCGCTATGTCGCCGCCGACATCGATTGCCACATTGCGGTATATTCAAGGGGATGACGCCTCAGCAACGCCAGCAGGTCGCCCAGGCCCACGGGCATTGCTTAAACTGTCTGGCGCCTACCCATCTAACGCGCGAATGCACCACCGGGTATCAGTGCCAGGTGTGTATGGGTCACCATCACACCATGTTCCACCGCAATGCTGGACCCGACGTTGAGCGTCGTCATCCCCCTCGCGGCAGTACTGCCAGCCGACGACTCCCGCGACCGCAACCGCGAAGGCAAGCCTTCCCGTCGGAAGAGTCCCGCGCCTGGCGCCGTCATCATCATACCACCTCGCATCGGAGGCGCCATCCTAGGCCGCAGGCTCGTCGCAGGACAGGTCTCAGCAACGTTGTTGCAACACTGCAACAACTTCAGAGGTTACTAGGCTGAATACTCGCCTAGGGGGGCCAGGATGTACAAATGAGCATCCTCCCCCGGGCATCCACACACGCAACACTGACACGCACCTTCATCACACCCACGTCACAAACCAGCAAAACTTACATTCCACACCACACACCAGCTGATTCCACACACAAGCGCAAAGAAAAGGGGACCAAAAGGACAACTGCAACTCACTTCGCTTTTTTTCATTCTCCGCAGCAACAAGTACGCGTGGGCGCGCCATATTTTTTAATAACGTTTCATCATCCTCGACATCCAGTCAAAGGTACGCGTGTGCGATCCGTTTTTTGGAACAGCGGTTTCATCATCCTCCAGTTTTTTCATTTTATATATATTCAGTCGGAGTTGCGCGTGTGCGAACATCTTTAAACGGCGTGTGTGCCAAACCTCAGTTTTCCAACATTTATATATATATCCAGTCGGAGTTGCGCGTGTGCGAACATCTTTAAACCTCCAGTTTTCCAACATTTTTATATATCCAGTTTCATCCTAAGTCGGAATCCTCAGCCGACACTCATTTTGTAAAGTGTTTAAAATTGTACCTAAGATAAATACAAACGCAATATAATTATTTCCTTGTGCATATGCGTGCACTAGTGTAGATTCCATTTTTTTCATTTTGTTTCTAAGAAATTTGAGGTGCCTTGGAAAAAGTGAGATTGTGTGCTCCATCGTCATCTTTTGGGTTCACTACCTTCTGGTGTTAAGCTTTCACTACCATTGAGCTGGTTGGAGAAGTGTGCCCTCCATAATTTCAGTATGCTCTGGGCATCAGTCACTAGATCAGCTTGGAGATTCTAGAAGAGTAAGCTCCGGTCTTCAAAGCTCTGTTAGTCGCTGTATCTTTTCGTAGAATTTTCGGGAATTTCTCTTTCGGCCAACTTGTCAAGATCTTCGTACTCACGCATTTCGGCCTCTCTCTTTTTTTGTCCGCAAATGTGTCTCGCTTTTCCTTTAAGACCATGGTTTCTATCCCATCCCGCAGGTGTTGTGATCGATTGTAACGTTGCGAGATAGGCAGTCTGTATTCTCTCCTCTGCGACACGGCATTCCTCATCGCATCAGCTGATCTTTTGCATTTTCCGAAAACTAATGATCTCGTTTGCAGCTGTACGTAAAGAGCTTTAAATGCTATCCCACAGTTCCCTTATACCGAGTTGATGAATAGTGCTCTCAGAAAGCCGGAGTGCAAGCTGTCTGTTGTGATTACAGTTTTTTGCTACGCAAAAGCGGGTGCGATTCTTGGCTGCAACAAGATAGTGTCCGATTGATGTGGTTGGTGGATTTTTTATACGGAGACAGCCATGCAGCTCAATGAATTTTTCTAGTCCGGAATCTATTACTACAGATAACCATATTTCGGCCCTGGCGAAATTGATGAGATTCAACCCATTTAGGGCATGTTTCATCGTGAAGGCTGAATTTAAAAACCATTTTGCCAAAGAAACCTTCCTTGTCCACCCTGCTCTTAAAGTTGCAAAGCTCGATTTTGACATCGTGGCGGGGTCAGCTCTTAAAGGTGCGCTCTAAGCGCCCATAGAGGACATCTTTGGTCACATCGTCTTTCTCTTCCGTCGGGGCGTCGGATTGTGGCTAGACGTTCAACCACCGGGATGAATGCTAGAACTTGGCGACGACCACCACCAATCCCACACCGAATTTGCGCTACTTTATGTGCCCACTGTAGTAAAAACCACAAGGACCTACTCGTCTCTGTACTTGTTCCGTCCATCGCATTTCATGGGCTGCAGGTGATGTCAGCTTTTATTTTTACGAGGACATCAGCCAGCTGGGCAGCGGCACCTTCTCAATTAAGGGACCGGACTTTCCAAGTTGTTAGGAAAGTAAAAAGCGTGTTGACTTGGCGACATTGTCAAACGGAAGAAGAAAGTTTATTTAATAGTGAACTTAGCTCTTATTCATAATGACATTTGAAAGTCTAAGGAATATAAAGGGGGTTTCGTAAGATTATAAATGTAAAATTTAGTTCGTATAAAATAAGAAATAAATTTGAAACAGTAATACAATTTAGTTATGAGTAAGAGAAAATATTTTACTAATAATAAGATGAGAATAAATTTTTTTAAGTAAAATTCATCTGAATTTTGTTTCTGATGCAGACAATGCTTCCGTAAAAATATCGGTTATAATTTTATCGGTGCCAATATGGTATAACTTAATTTGCCCATCTTCAACCTTTTTTTTGATGAAGTTTGATTTGATGTCTACGTGCTTCGTTCTACTTCAATTCTTGTAATCGCAGAATAAGGTCATAAATGTCGAAGCTTCGGGCACTAACTCCTTTTCAAATCGCTTAAGCCAGATTGATTCTTGTGAAGCAGTTACCATTGACATTAATTGGCATAGCAGCATTCTGAAAAGAAAAAATATAGCCAGTTGTTGAGCGACGATCACTTACATCATTTTCAGAGCATTGCAAAAACCAACGATTTCATTAGAGCTACTCTTAAACACTAAGCCCTTTACAATAGTTGCCTTGAGATAGCGCATGACCCGCTTTACTGCAGTCCAATGTGCCTTCCATGGATTCGTGCTGTATCGGCTTAACAAGTTGACAGCAAAGCATATATCCGGCGCGTGACTTGAGCGGCAAAAAGCATACATTAAATAGCTTGCTCATAGGAAACAGTAGCCATTTCCATTTTTTCGTCATTATTAGTTGGGCTCCGCTGAAACGTCCAATTACATCGGCAATGTAGGAAGATTGGTCGATCTTCAGAGTTCCTTCTTTGAGATTTTGCGCTATACGCATACCAAACACCGATGATGCTGAACCCAGATCTTTCATTTTGAAAGTTTTAGAGAGCTTATTTTTTAGTTTGTTCAGCAGCTTTGTATCATTGGATGACATTATCCACGTAAACAGCGACGAATAACATTTTTTTGTCAGCCACAATAAAATATACGGATTGGTTGACGTTGCACTGCTGCAAGCTGAAACTAACTAGCATTGAATTGAGTTTTATGCTCCTGATACGACTAGATTGCTTCAGATTATATAACGATTTTCACATCTTGCAAACGCGACCGGATCCATCATCAAAACCACTCGGTTGAGTCATATAAATCTCTCTCTTAGGGTCGCCATGTAAAAAAGCACTTACAGCATCCATTTGATAAACAGTAAGATTATATTTCATCGCAGGAGCGAGTAAAAAACGAATTCATGTATATCGAACAACTGGTGCGAATGTCTGTTGAATCCTTTCACCACAAGCCTGGCTTTATAACGCACAGGATCTTCGCCTTCATTTACCTCTTTTTTGAAAACCCATTGTGCCGAGATGGCTTTCTTTCCCATAAGCAGGGCTGATAGTTCCCAAGTGATATAATCCTGAGATTAAATTTCTTCACACATTGACGATTGCCAAAGTTTATGTTGTTGCTTTTCCATCGCTTCCTTCACAGTGTTTGAATCTGATGTTACATATTCAGTTACGCAGAGATCATAATTTGGTCGTAACATATTCCGCAATCGCTCAGAGCGACGGACTCCTTCATGGTTCAAATCTGTTACTTCTTCTCGTTCCATTATTGATTCATGATTCTCTTCTGTTTGTAAATGGCTGTTACCTGAAGTTGCACCACTGCCATCTTCTGTGGGTAATTCTTCCACATATTCCACTTCTCAATTGGCAACAGAAGTTGGCTCTGGTAACCATAAATTAACCGTATCTGTCTTTGCATCTCTAGCTGGAGGATTTAAATGAATTTGGTTTTCAAACTAAGTACATCATAGCTAACAATTATATTTTTCGTTACAGGATCATACATTCTGTATGCCTTTGAATCAGTGCTGTAGCCTACGAGAATATATTATCGAGATTTAGATTTTAACTTACTGCGTTTTTCTTCGTGAACCATTGCCTTACAACCAAAGACTTTGATGTGTTTCAAGTTTGGTCTTTTTCCTGAGCACAACTCTTTCGGACTCAGATTATTACCTCCGCTTGGTGTACGATTCAGTAGATATGCCGTTGTTACAGTGGCCTCAACCCAGAATCTGTCCTCCACATTTGCACCTAGGAGCATGTATCTGATTTTTCTGTTAATGTTCTATTTAGCCTCTCTGCAACGCCATTCTGTTCGCGGATGTAGGGTGTCGTTTTCTGATAGATAATACCATATTTCGAAGGATATTTGTCAAACACTTCATTTACATATTCGCGCCCATTGTCCGTTTGGAGAACTTTTTTATATTTCGAACATTGATTCTCCAACTTTGCTTTGAATTTACAAATTCATTGAAAATAGCTGTTTTTAACTTAATTGGGATAACAAACACTTTTTTGGAATAGTCATCCAAAACCGTTAACAAATACCGCGCACCAGAAAAGGAGTTAACATTTAATGGGCCCATTGCATCACTATGCGTTAGTTCCCGAGGTTGTTGAGCACGCTGTCCTTTTGCACTGCTATAAGTTATAGTTGCAACGCCCATCGCTGCATTATCTTGTTGTACACAACTCAGACGATAAAGACCATTTATTTTGCCCGCAGTTCCAATTCTTCTTCTTCTTTACTGGCGTAGACATAGCCGATTATAGCCGATATTCGCGGTGGCCAACGCGCAAAGGACCATAAATCTTTCGCAGAACTTTTCTCTCGAAAACTCGCAACGTCGACTCATCGGTTGTTGTCATCGTCCAAGCCTCTGCACCATATAGCAGGACGGGAATTATGAGCGACTTATAGAGTTTGGCTTTTGTTCGTCGCTCGTGTTGTGGTCGATCGTAACGTTGCGAGGTAGGCAGCCTGTTTTCTCTCCGCTGCGACACGGCACTCCTCGTCGTACCAGCTGTTCTTTTGCACTTTCCGAAAACCAATGGTTTCGGTTGCAGCTGTACGTAAGGAGTTTGAAATGCCGTCCCACAGTTCCCTTATACCCAGTTGTTGACGAGTGCTCTCAGAGAGCAGGAGTGCAAGCCGAGTAGAAAACCGTTCGGCTGTCTGTTGTGATTGCAGCTTCTCGACGTCGAACTTTCCCTGTGTTTGTTGGCGTGCGTTTTTGCAATTAGTTGTTTGTTTAAAGAGGAGCTCTTTCCCATTGTCTGTCATTTGACTCACTGAAAGTAAATTTGCACATAAACTAGGAACGTACTCAGCATTTTTGATAGTTGCGTTAACATTCTTATGTTTGATAGCTTGAGAGAGTTACACATCGCCAGTGCATTCAACATCAATTTTGTTATTGTCAATTACTCTCTTGTTTATCGCGCGTTTTCTATTTGTCATGCATTCGTTGCTTTTTACCATATGTTGAGAACAGCCGGAGTCGACATACCAGTCTTCGTTGTTATGCATATTACGAATAGCATAAAGCGATGAAGCAAAAATGCGTTTCATTACCATTGAGTTTACATACTCTTGTATAGTCTCGTAGTCTGACAGCTTGAGTTGTACCAATTGCCCGCGCGACAAACCTTTACCTTCATAGGCGTCTGTAGTTTTATCTGCAAAGTGACCGAAAATATTTGCCTCTACCAATTTTTCATTAGTATCACGATCAGTCTCAGTTGCAGTGACAGGCAAACCATTCGGACCATTTTTCAGTGGCTCTTTATGACCTAATATGATTTTGCCTGGCATTTCCAAACTTACAAATTTTCATGACCGCGAAGTCGTTCGACGGGTACCGAAAAAACGTTCGACATTATTTAAATTGGAAAATAAATTCCATAGTAAAAGTCAATATATTTAATTAACACGCATAACCTTTTTTAAACGGATTTATTTATTGACTAGTTAAGGGGTTAGGGGTAGTTAGAATTTTCAAAAAATTACTTTTTTTTCCATTTTCGTTAAGTGTAATATCTCAAAAATTTTCTTTGAAAATTTCACGTTGATCCGATAATTAGTTTTTGAGTTATTCGACAAATAACAAAGAGAGCTCAGGCACTTCAAAGCGCTAATGTGAAACTTTAAACGCGTTTTTCTCAAAACTATGTTTTTTGAATCGGTGACAATTGTAACTCGAAAACCGCTCAGTAGATTTTAATGAAATTTATACAGCTTTTCGAATACATAATGAACTCGTGCCCGATCGAAGGATTTTAATTTTTTTCGAAAATTTCGATTTTTTAAGACCAATTAACTGTTGATTTGTTCGCAAAAATTTAGAAAAAAATTTCCTGAGGCCGCCATTTTGTTAATTTTGAAAAAAAAGAATCCTTCGATCAGGCCCGGGATTATCTATTTATAAAACTAATTTTTTTTGTTCGATTGTTTTTAGATGAATCTCCAAGGACTTATGCTTGTCACCGCAAGTACCTTTTATTGGAACAGGGTCAACACAAACAACTATAGCTTTGGAAATTAATTTTTTTTTTTTGAAATTTTGTAAAATAACATAATTTAATAGCAAAAAAAAAATACTGAAAACCCTAATTTTTTCATGCCTCTGACTACCCCTAACCCCTTAAATTTCCTTTTCCTCCTGTTAGGAAACTAAAATTATTTTACGAGAAAACTCGATTTTCGAGTAGAATGGGAATCGAGTTTACCATCCCCACTGGCAGCCATCGCGTGCACATATAATAACCTCCGCACAATAACCACCACAAAAAAAATGATTTTTTTTCCATGTTATTTATATGGAAAACAGAAAATTTGAAAGAGGCACCTCTTAATATTAATATTAAGAGCTCATCTTTTGAGTGACGTTGTTTTTCACATTTTCGAAAGTTTTGAGCCTGTTTTTCAGTTGAAAAAAAAGGTTGCCTCAGAATGACACACCCTAATGTACATATATGTTTGTGTATGTATGTAAACAAAAACCAATGTACCCTGCCAGTAGCTGTGTGATTTTATTTTGTATTTTTGAAGGAAAAAAATTTTCAAATGATTCTTACACGAATGTTGAACACATGCTTATGTTTTGAAATATAATTTTTTTTATTTATGAATTGTTGTGACCTTTAACATAAAACGATAGAAAGTAGCCTTTGCCCGTCCCGAGGTTCAAAGCTACCTCATCCCCAAATTTTAGCGGAATCGGTTTAGCTGTTCTTGAGTTATAAATATAGACATAAATTTCGAAATCGAGGGTGATTTTGCAAAAAAGCCGCCGTTAGGACCTTCTCCAGGACTAAAGGAATACCCATGCAAATCCGTGCTGTGGTTCGGGCGTAATGCGCGGATATACAAAAAAGGCGTTTCATTTTTATATGTATAAGATGAACTTAGCTCCTATTCATATTGACATCTGTAAGTCTAAGGAATATACAGGGTGTTTCAAAAGATTATAAATGTAAAATTTTGCTCTCAACACAAGTGCATTCATGAGGAGCGATGTTTTGCCTTCTCACCCATTCGTAAGCGGCTTGAGCCATATGTAAAAAACCCGTTTCTGGTCACTCCCTTAAGAATGACGCTTAGAGAACTTCCCTCACTTGCGTGAACTTCTACGCATGGCTCCATCCTCCATAATACAACTGACTTACTATAGTGACGGCGATGTAAAAGAAAACAATGTTAAAACAAGTAAAGAAGGGCTAAGTTCGGGTGCAACCGAACATTTTATACTCTTGAAACTTGAAAGAATCAAGGCCAGGGAAATACCTTAAGGTGTAAAACCAATCATATAGGGCAAAGTCAGTCGGATTTTCAGAATCCTCATATTGGTTATATAGGTGTTAGGCTAAGTTTTCGCTCAAATTTACCTATTTTAAGCACAAAGATACACTGTTATGATTAAAATATGCTCTGTTTTTTCATTACCACAACTCACATATTGGCCGATATATGCGGTACGAAGTGAACCGGAAGTTCGAAAACCTTTGCATTATGTATATGGGTGCTAACGGATGTTTTGGTCCTATTCAACCCATTTTTGACATTCAGACATACCATTATAAGAGAAAGTTTATCCCTTAATTTTAGTTATACATCTCAGACATTGACCGATATTTTCTAACAAAAGTCAACTATACGAGTAGGTCTAAATATTTGGTACCAAGAGGCGTGAACAGTTTTTGTTGGATTTGAACGATTTTGGTCATAAGGTGGCACACACCAATAGCATTATTTGTGCAAAGTCTTATCCCGTTATGTTTATTGCTTCTTGATATCTGTCTGGATAGTAAAATGATCAAATTTAAAATTGTGCTATATGGGAAGTACGCTTGCAAGTTCACACCAGCTCTCATAAAAGTCTCTCATACCATCTCGGTGGTAAAATGTAATGTCTCTGGCGTATGCAGTTATTAATTTATCGCGCTTTTAGTAGTTTTTTACATTACCGTTATATGAGGAGTGATCGGGGTTATCTTCCGAATCGGTAAAAGTTCTTAAAAGATTTGTACCCTTGCTACTACGATGTACCAAATACAGCTTTATATTTAGTACTTAGTTTTGGCACTTTATATGTTTTCCGTTAATGGCGATTTGTGGGCGTGGCAGTGGTATTACGTCCATCTACGAACTCGAAATTTTTTTTGTGCTTAGGAACCCACATTCCAAGTTTCATCGAGATATCTCAATTTTTACTGTATTTTAATGCATATAACTTGATTTGATTTTATCAAAAAAACTGTAACTCAAAAATCTTTCGTGTTAGGAAAATTTTTACTATAATTTTCGGTTTTAGCAATTCAAAATTAACAAGAAACAGCTTCCAACATCACAGTCGCAAATTTACCATAAACTCGTGTTATACTTGTATTTTGGCAATTCATTAGTCAGCTGTTAAGAACCAATATTTCAAAGGAATGGTGACGTAATTCTATTACGAGTAAAATTAGATTAGTCTCTCCAGATGACTTCATCCTTTATAAGCAGTTTGTCGACAATACTGCCGCCACCCCAGTTTATCAATATTATGTTTAAGAAAGTAAAACTTTCAAGCAATTCGCTAAAAGAAAATACATAGCTACATTTCCTCTAAACATAGGCAATGTCTTGTCACACTGACATTAGCATTGTTTTAACATAATTCTTCCCAATTTTTTCAACGAATTTATTTGTATATGTAAAAGTTAAGATATTTTGATGAATGGTCGGCGAAGCGCAGTCAGGTTTGAAAAGTCGAAATAAGTGGGAGTAGGTCCGCCCCCTAATATGTTTAACTTGCATATCTCGCAAACCACTAAAGCTTTTAGTCTTTATTATTATACCCTGAACATTGGGTATTATTATACCCAGAATCCAGCTTCCCCATAATATAATACATAAATGATCAGCATTAAGAGCTGTTCGTCTGTCTGTTTGTATGTACGCAAAGTAGTCCCTCAGTTTTTGAGATATCTATCTGAATTTTTCCGTTTCTTCCTTCTTTTTTTCTTCGTCTCTTTTTCAAGAGGCTGATATCGAAAAAACTAAATGATCGTTTGCATTGCTCATAAGGAAAATATGTTCATTTGATTAGATACATTCACGAAGTTTGGCATGTATTATTGTTCAAGGTAACGGTGTAATCTCTGAAGAAATTTTTCTGATCGGACTACTATAGTATATAGCTACATTGAACGGAAAGCTTTTGTACATGACATGATATGTTTTTGAAATTTGGCATATGTATATAATACGTATTACATCTACATAGCTGCTATGCAAACTTACCAATCAAAAATTTAATATTTATGAAGGTTATTCTGGCTTCGGTGCAACCGAATATATATATCTCAAAAGCAAATTTGCATATATATTTCTTGGCAAACTTAATATAGCCGGCTCAGGGTATAAATAGCAAATTACTAGTTTTATATTTTCTTCAAAAAAGAAAATAATGATAATACTTTTGAAGAAAGTTCAGAAATAGGTGTCTATTTTTTAATATTAGCGATTTAATATGAAGTTAATGGTAGAAGCGATAATCGAAATTCAAAAGCCATTACCATAGAAGCAATCGGACTAAGCTAACATGATCGATCAGCTGTAAATTTCGTTCGAGGATTTCGATACCAAAATGTTAAAAAAAAATATCTCGTAATATAAAAAAGTTGTCTATAAATATATGGTAGTGCGATTTGAACAATTTATAAAGTGGTCGTTGACCCCATAGGTTAGGTTTGGTAAGATGTTGAGCCACGCGTAGACCAGCCTTCCCTATTTGCGATACCAGATGGAGTTCCGTTACGAAGTCCATCACTAGTAGTCATCCTTGCACTCAGGTAGATCGTTCCATCGCGTTTTGATATTCTCTACAATGCTTTTGTCCACTATCTCATTGCCCTCAATGCCTTTGTGACCTAAAACCCAGTAGACACTCTCCATTGCTGCTCTGCTTTCCAAGACACTTCTGACCGATATGTGAAACGGAGCTGTTGTTTGGCTATCCACGTAGATGTTGACTCTGTAGTTGTCTGCTAATGAATGAGAGACTATCTCTGCGGTTCTGTCTGTACTATATTGGTGCGGTAGCTAAAAAGGCTGCTTAAATCTGGACAGCATATCCCCACTCCGTTCTTAGACTTCGAGCCATCCATATAAATGTTTAACGTGACGCGTAAAGCTATCACGCCAACCATCTTTTTCTATGTTTGCTCTGAACTCTTTCCATTGGCGTCCGGTAGGTAGATTTCCGTAAGTCTGTCCACCACACTAATCCACAGTAGAGCAGAATTGGTCGTTTATTCGCTGTGTAGTACTTTGTTGCCTGGGCATTTGCCTACATACATACAGTGGCGGACAAAATCTACATACACCCCCTGTTTTCTTTGATGTGAGAGTACAAAAACTTTTTAGAAAAATGTGTTGATACAGTTTTATTCTAATCTTCTTTCTAATAACAATAAACTTAAAAAATCCATTAATTTATATAAAACTACAAATTTATGGAACAAAAACTCAAAAATTGTGTTGACAAAAGTCTACATACAGTACAAAAATATCTTAGTTCAGTGGGAAAACTTTACAAAATGCAAGTTATTAAGACGTTTTAGTATTTAGTTGGGCCCCTATTGGCATCTATAACTGCTTGAAGACCCCGTAGCATTGATTTTGCTAAATTTGTCAACACTGCAGATGGAATGCTGTTCCAAGGTTCCAAAATGCGCTCTTTGAGTATAGCAGTGCTAGAAATTTGGTGGTTTCTAATTCTACGCTCCAAAATCTCCCAGACATGTTCAATAATATTCAAATTTGGCTTTGAGGTGGTGTATTTAATTGCCTGGAAGTATAATAAAGCAACTAGACCTTAACAATTTGCGCCGCATGCATCGGATCGTTATCTTGTTGAAATATCCAACCGGAACCGAGCCCTAAATTATTCGCCAAAGGCTTCAAATTATGCTCCAACAGAGACTTATACTTATAACCTTCCGTTTTACCTTCAATAAAGTCCAACTTTCTAACTCCAGAGGGCCCAACAGCTCCCCAAACCATTACGCTGCCGCCACCGAGCTTAACAATTGATACTACGTTCTTCGGTTCAAGCGTAGCGGTTTTTTGGCGAACTTTAAACGAAGTTTCCGGGTTTTTTCAGAAATAAAAAGTTTCTTCCGCGGTGTTCTACTGTGGAATCCGTTATTGTTTAGAGTTTTTTTTATTGTTCTTGGATGGATACTCTTTTGCGACGTAGTACTTGCTATGTGTTCTACTAAATTTGGAGCATTTATTTTTGGATTTTTGTCTACTTCTTGGAGAATCAGGCTGACGTCTCTACGAGATAGTTTTTTTGGGCGTCCACTGCGTGGTTTATTTTCGTTGGAACCATTATTTTTAAAGTTTTTTACAATTGTATGAACTGTTGCTCGACTTAATTTTAAAATTTTAGAAATTTCATCATAAGGTTTTTTTTCTTTTCTTTGTTTTATCACCAAATTCCTTACATCAATTGATATTTCATTTCGCGGAGCCATTATAGCTATGGAAGTGTTTAAACCACAGCTAAATTCAATAAATGTCCAACAATAAGTATATTGAAATAAAAGAAAAAGGCTAACGGGACCTTACTGTTAATATAACAATGTACAAAGTATGAGATTCGAACTGTATGTAGACTTTTGTCAAAGCAATTTTTCAGTTTTTCTTCCATAAATTTGTTCTTTTATGTTAAATAATGGATTTTTTATAGTTATTTGTTGTTATAATAAATATTAGAATAAAACTGCATAAATACATTTTTCGAAAAACTTTTTGTACTCTCATATCAATGAAAATAGGGGGTGTATGTAGACTTTTGTCCGCCACTGTATACTCGTACATATGTAAGGCATTTTTGGCCTTTGGCAGTTTGCTATTTGAGTTTGCTGTTTAAGACTAACCCAAGGAATAAGGTGCGGTTCTTGGGAGAGAGGTGTGTCTCATATATCGAATTGACCCTCCATGGAGAGCTTTTGGACTTTCTAATGAAAACAAGCAGATCTATATTTCTAGGTTCAATCCAATACATTTCTTGTGTTGTGCAATTCTGGGCGGTATTGAGAATGTTAATATAAATACTGCTACTGCTGTGTAGGCATTTCCCCCTTATCAAGATGCCAATGGCGCCTACATATGCTACTATTTTGGGGGCTTTGCTATCTAAGTCCTTCAACAGTTGATTTACCACTAATGTTCATAGGAGCGGAGATAGCTCTTCACTCTGCGGAGCTCCATTTTGTTCCTATTCTCCTAGAGATCAAGAAGCTTCTGACTCAAAGTTTTATAGCAGGATCAGTATCTTTGACTTAATAATTCAGAATGGATTTCATGCAAACGTTATTAAATACTCCAGAGATGTCTAGGAACACTCCACGGGTGTACTCCTTATACTCCAGGGCATTTTCGATACGCATTTACCTTTAGTGTATTGCACGTATCGTAGCGCTTTGGACAAGCTTCCAGAAGTCTCTGCGGCCCTGATATGTGCATCCAAGATTTTTTCTACTGTTTTCCGCAGGAAGGAAGTTAATCTTAATGGCCTGAACTCTTCCTAGTAGGTCGGGTTGTTTCTACCTGCCTCGAGTACTAAAATTGCATAGGCACATAGCTGAAATTCGGTGAAAGCGCCTTTTACAACATGGCTGGTTTATTCCATTCATATCGGGAGATTTAAAAGGATCGAATGAACGGATTGCCTGTTCTATCTTTTCTCCGCAATGATGTATTTGTTGACAGAATTATTCCGTTCACAGTTAAGCCTAAACGCGTCCACTCGCAACAACTCTTGCGAATTAGACTGGGCGAGGCGGAGCTTTTGGATAATAGTATTCTGAGCCTCGGCACCTTTTTCGTATTTTCAAAGATCCTCCTTCCTCCAGGATTGTCTTTTTGTCCTGCGAATGAACGTTTTGTAAAGTTGTATTAAGAGAATTTATGAAGACAGTTACGCTCCTTTCAAGCTCTTCTTGTTCTATGAATCAAAGTTTTGTAAAGCTGTATTAAGATCATTCTTGAGAAAGGTCACGCCTCTTTCAAGCTCATCTTGTGGGAGCTGACCCATATGGTATAATGGGCATTGTCATCAGCGCCCACCATTAACGCCTGCTTCCTCCTGCTGGATGTAGCCACCAGGCTTCGAAGCTCTCTCGCCCTCGTGTTGATTTTAGCAGATTGCAAGGAGTAAAGGTTCATCATAGACACCCTTTTCAGCTATAACCGGCAAGTTATCAGTGGAAATACCAAAGTTCATATGGAAGTATAGATTTTTGTCCACCAATATGTATGTAGTGTAGTTTTGTAACTTTGGCCCAGCGACTACGTTATCCGATGCTATACATTGTTCCTCAACTAAAGCCTCATCACATCCGCTCTTCTCTTGGTTGAGAAGAACCTTAGCTTAGGAGAGTATATTTTTATGAAGGTTCACCTGGAGTACCTTCAGTTCCCGGTTTTGGACCCTCACAATGCTGAGTAGGTACCTTCTCCACCTCCTATAGAGTAAGGGAGGTCGAAATGATCTCTTCTATGCCGAAATCCAAGGTGTTTTTGTTGCCCAATTTATAAAAGTATAGCGATTCGGAAACGCTGAATCCGAGGCAATGAACCAATTGCGTGTGGCGATGTGTCCAGCTGTTTTTCACGTCCTTTTTTTTTTAGTTTTAACTTACCCTCAAATCAGAGTTGGAACCCTCGGTCACCTGCAGGAGAGCACCAAAGGTCTTCTTCGTTACAGCTCACAGTGCTATTTTGGTTCGAGTCTTCATAGACCGTGGCACCGTGCACTATAATGTTGACTTGGTAGTAGTACTACAACAACCTGCTCCCGTTGCAGTGGAAGAGTGGCCGCTTTCAACACATCTTATTAAGTCACTGTACCCGCCAAAGGTAGCAGCCTCGTCTCCCACCTACGTAGAAACCTCAGCTCACTTCGTTACCTCGTAAATCCCCATATTATCTTTTGACTTTGGGGGTTTCTATTCCTAGCGTTTTATATATACTGTCAATTACCTCATTAGCGATGGCTGTTGCATTCCCCTAAGAAGTCTACCATTAGCGCTGGGGAAATATACCAGGCTTCGATGGATGAAGCTTGCCAGCAATATCATGATTCAGCCAGCTCGAGACTACGACATTACAAACATCGGCAACCATTGCTGAGTCGACATACATGAAAAGGTTGAATTTAAAAAGAAGACGTGCGTGCGCATCGTTGCGATTTTTTTTCAAGTGTTTTTTCTGCGGTTTTTTTTTCGGTGTTCTCTTTTGTACAGTTATTTGTTTACGCGATGTAGCTAGCGGCCGTTGAGTTGTTTGTGCGATCGGCGGGTGCATTTTTGTTGCTAAGGTTAGTGACCGCGAGTGTTTTTTGCGCGGGTACACACTTTTGTGTAATTTTGTGAAAAATCTCGGTGGAATTAGCGGTAAGTAATTTCTATTAGTAGATAATATACGGGCAACGTGGTCATCTACGTTGTTTTTGTTGTGGGAAGCATCGCACGGTTCCAGTGCAGCAACGTGTTGTTGGCATTACTGCTGACTGGACTGCCTGATGGTAGTACTGTGTTTAGCATCTGCTGTTCAGTTGACTCAGTGTCAGGAGGATCTGGACAGGATTGCCCAAGCGGTGCCAGTATCTCTACAGTGTTGGAGATTGCGACTCCTGTGCGGACCAACGGTCAAAACGGTGAACCGTTAAGCCCACGATGCGATTTGGTACAGCTCTACATCGGTCGACTCACGACCGTTACGAGAACTTTGTCCGTCCGGCGGCCAATAGAGTGGCCTTAGTCCGACCCCTGGTTGAAGTTGTAGGCTGAGCCCCGGCGAACACGCAGTAATCGACCGCTTTGGTGATCGCTGTTAAAGAGCGGGCCTGTGCGTGAGACGCATTCTTCAGTATGTTAGATGCACACACCTGGAGAGCAGTTGTTCCGGAATGCTCTCTGTCCATGAGCCATCTGCATCAGTGGTATACCGGAATATTAGTCTGACTGATAAGGAGTCTGGAAGCGAAATGGCTCCTAGACAGAGAAGCTACGGTAATGGATGATTCCACGTCGGGTGGCGAAGGAGAAGTGGCGGGACCTCCGTGAAGGTCCCCACCGCGGCGCAAAGTGCGTACGGGCTCGCCGCGTAGCGAGTGCATAGATGAGAGAGGTGAGAGTGCCAATGTGCCCACCGCTGAGAAAGCGGTTGCTCAACCGTCAAGTACGGTGAGCAAAGAAACGGGCGTCGGGCGTGCTAATGAGGGCGTTACGAAAGTGGGCCCTAGCGACGCGAGAGCCAATAAGGAGGGCAAGGGGATATTTCGTGGGGAGCGGTTGTAGTTGGGAGTGGGACGGTGTGCCATGTTGTGCCTGCTAAAAAGATAACGGGGCAACTAAACGGGTTGGTGATCAATGCCAAAGACTTCGATGCAGGGCCTGCGAATTGGCTGTTGGAGCTTGCCTCAAAATATAAAGCGCAACTGATGACGGTTATTACTGAGAATCCCCGTCTTCGCGGATAGGTAGACGTTCTTAGAGGAAGTTGTGGGAGCTCGGCGTCCTAGATGTCTGACGTAAGAATGGTCAGTCGTTCCTGGAAAGTGGCCCTTGATGGTAGCACTAATGTCGCCCTTGAAGGTACGGACAAGTTGATGTCCGCTATGTTGGAGGCGGGTAGGTGCTAGTGGTTTTCCTTCCAGGTGCGACAGGATAACCCCGTCGCTGGCTGCTTCCGGTGCATGGGTTTTGATCACAGGGTGGCTGAAGTTGGGGCTAGATCAAATGTCTGCCGAAGGTGCGGTCAAGAAGACCACAGAGCTACCGGCTGCATCAATGCACCCCATTGCCGCAACTATGCATTTAAGGGTAGGACAGCTTGGTATCTAATGATGTCAGCTGTCTGCCCGATTTACTGCGGCATTGTTGAGCACGCCCTTGCTAGACACTGATGGGAGGGAGCTTCCAGCTAAACTGTCACGGCTCTTATGCCGTAAAGTGTGAGTTGGGAGGTTGCATGGTTGAGGGTGGGTGTGGTATTGCCATACTCTAGGAGCCCTACGCCACCAATGGTGTGGTACGGGGTCTTTCTGGGGGTTTATAAGGTATTCATGGATCTTAGAGCTAACGCCGCAATTGTTGTGAATGAACCCAACACCGATTGCGGGGTTTGGGATTCTTCACAAATAGGTGTATGTGTAGCGATAGAAGGGGAGTTCGGTAGGATTATTGTCGCTAGTTTGTACTGTAAATATAGCGAGCCCTTAGAGTCTTCCCTGGGCTATATGATTAAGCTACCACTACTTGCAAGTAGCAGCTCATTTATCTTGGGGCTGGGTGCGAATGCCTCGTCCTCGATGTGACTTAGTAAGTTATTCCGGCATACGTCTGGATACCAAAGTCACAGTCGAGGATAGGCATAAAGGCATTGTGAATGAGCCGAGCGAATGGTACACGTTCGATAGGCCTGGGGGCGTGGGCGACATTGGCGTGATGCTTATGAATCAGGCAGCAGGAAGGGTGGGGGTTAGTGATTCAAATAATGGTTACCCCTCACACCCCTCCCTCGGCCTATGAGAGTCTATTGCAGCGATGACGTACCATTTGTATTGACTGGAACCAATAAGGACTCTCTGTTTGGGAACACATACTGGTTAGAAAGTTTGAAGTTTTAGTGGTGGACGAGCAAATTGTATGGAGTAGTTTTGGGGATAAATGATAGGGAATAGGAACGACCCCTGGGATCAGGTCTATAGCATCTGCCGGGGTCATAGGAGGGAGGATGTCACCTCTCTTCGCGTCGGCGACACTCGGAGAGAGTGTGCGGGGGCTGTGTTAGGTGCGTTTTTTCCAAGGTCGGAGGTCCAGATACCTCAAGCACAAAGATACATGTCCCTTCAATACCTCATTCGTTAGTTGACTGTCAACGCGGATAGACGTGCGTGCGCATCGTTGCGATATTCAGAGTGTATTTTCGGTGAGTTTTTTCTATTTCCTTTTGTGCGGTCGTTTGTTTACGCTGTTTAGCTGGCACCGTTATTGCCTGGCGCGTGTGCGTAGCGGTTCGTTGAAATTGTTGGTACGATCGTTGGGTGCGAGGTTTAGTGACCGCGAGTGTTTTTGTGCGGGTACACATTTTTGTGCGTATTTTGGCAATTCTGTGTACAAAATCGTTGTGTGGTAAGTAATTTAATTATTACTATATTTTATACGGACAACGTGGTCATCCACGTTGTTGTTATTGGCGGAAGCTTCGCACGGTTCCAGTGTAGCTCCGTGTTGTTGGTACTCTTGCTGACTGGACTGCCTGCCAGTAGTTCTGTGCTGAGCATCTGGTGGCTGGTTGGCTCGGTGTCAGGTGGGTCTGGACAGGATTGCCCAAAGGGTGCAAGCGTCTGTCCAGTGTTGGAGAGTGCGACTCTTGTGAGGACCAACGGTCATATCAGTGAACCGTTTAGCCCACGGTGCGATTCGGCTCAGCGCCACATCGGTCGACTCCGGACCGTTTCGGGGACTTTGTCCGGCCGGCGGCCAATTGAGTGGCCTTAACCCGACCAAAGGTTGGGGTTGTGGGCTGTGTCACTGCGGGTACGCTATAATCGACCGCTTGGGTGGTCGCTGATATTGAGCGGGCCTTTGCGTGGGTCGCACTTTTCAGCGCGTTCAGACGCTGACACCTGGAGAGCAGCTGCTCCAGTATCTTTCTGTCCGTGAGCATTCTGCGCTAGTGGTACGCCAGCGGATCAGTTCTACTGAGGGGTTAGTTTTGAAGTGAGATGCCTCCGGGACGGAAGAGGAGGACGAAGGCCCTCGCTGGAAGAGGAGAATCCGCCGCTTCGACAGTCGTGGATGATTCCACGTCGGGCGGCGAGGGTGAAGCGACGGGAGCGGTAAGATCTCCACCGAGAAGCAAGGCGCGGTTGGGGTCGCCGCGTAAAGATGAGGGAAGCGAGGGAGGGAGCAATAGTTGTGGCGGGAGTGCCAATGTGGCCTCCGCTGCGAAGGCGGTTACGCGTGCTGGGTCACCGCGTAACGTTGGGGGAAAGGAGGGAGAGAGCGGGTGTTGTGGTGGGAGTGCTATCGTGGCCACCACCGTGGAAGCGGTTGCGCGTCCGGGGTCGTCGCGTAATGAAGGAGGGAGCGTGGCTGCCGCAGTGAAAGCCAACCTGGCTAGTACGGGTAAAGGTGTCGGGAAAGAGGGCGCTATGAAAGCGGGCACTCGTGTCTCGAGTACCAAAAAAGAGGGGAAGCGGGAGATTTCACGGGGACCTGTCGTTGTTGGGGGTGGGGCAGTCAGTCATGTTGCGGCTGCCAAACGTATCACTGGGGAGCTCAACGAGCTGGTCTTTGAGGCCAAGTGTTTTGATAGGGGGACTGCGAAGGGGCTGGTGGAGCTTGCCTCAAAGTATGAGGCGCTCTTGATGACGGTTATTACCGAGAATGCCCAACTTCGCGGTCAAGTTGATGCCCTTAAGGGAAGTTGCGGGGGACATTCCTCGGCGCCGAGCAGGTCAATGCCGGCTCCGTCTGCACCGATGCCTGCGCCTCCAGCACCTGTGCTTGAGGCAATCGCACCGGTGACGCCGAAGCCTGTGGAGACCTGGTCGGTCGTGGTCAGGAGTAAGGGGCCCGCAACTTCCTCTAAGGAAGTTATAAATAAAGTAGTGAAGGAGGTGGGTCCCTCACTTGGTGTGAGGATCCACGAGGTTAGGCCGATCAAGGGTGGTGGGGCGGTTATTCGCACTCCCTCCGTCCTAGAGAAGGAGAGAGTGGCGAATAACAAAAAATTCGGGGAGGTGGGGTTGGACGTCTCTGTCAACAGGAAGTTGGGTCGTCGGGTGGTAGTCCAGGGGGTCCATACGGAGATCCCCCATGAAGAATTCATGGAGGAATTACTCCGGCTGAACCTCCAGGATTTCAGCGCGGCATCTCACCGTCCCTGGAAGGTGGCCGCTGATGGTAGCACCAATGTCGTCCTTGAGGGTACGGACAAATTGATGTCCGCCCTCTTGGAGGCAGGTCGGTGCTACATAAAGTGGTTCTCCTTCAGGGTGCGACCGGACAGCCCCGTCGCTGGATGCTTCCGTTGTATGGGATTTGACCATAGGGTGGCTGAGTGTAGGGCTAGATCAGATGTCTGTCGGAGGTGCGGTCAAGAAGGCCACAAAGCTGCCAGTTGCGTCAATGCACCGCATTGTCGCAATTGTGAGTTTAAGGGTAGGCCAGCTGGGCATCTGATGATGTCAGCTGTCTGCCCTATCTATTGTGGCATCGTTGAGCGCGCCCTCGCCAGACACTAATGGGGGGGATTATCCAGCTCAACTGTCAGGGCTCTTATGCCGTAATGTGTGAGTTGGGGGGTTGTATGGTAGAGGGTGGGTGCGGTATTGCTCTACTCCAGGAGCCCTACGCCACCAATGGTGTGGTTCGGGGTCTTCCTGGGGGTTTTAGGGTCTTCACTGATGTTAGAGCTAACGCCGCAATAGTTGTGAATAATCCACGCTACGATTGCTTAGTTGTGGATTCTTCACAACTAGGTATATGTGTAGCGATAGATGGGGAGTTCGGTAGGATGATTGATGCTAGTTTATACTGTAAATATAGCGAGCCCCTAGAGCCCTACCTGGGCTACATGGATAAGCTACTACTACTTGCGAGTAGTAGCCCATTTATCCTAGGGTTGGATGCGAATGCCTCGTCCTCGATGTGGTTTAGTAAGTTATCCCGGCATTCGTCTGGATACCAAAGCCACAGTCGAGGCGAGGCATTAAGCGAATGGGTGGTGGCTAATAGCCTCCACGTTCTGAATGAGCCGAGCGAATGGTATACGTTCGATGGGCCTGGGGGCGTGAGTGACATTGACGTGACGCTTATGAACGAGGCAGCAAGTAGGGCTTTTAGTGTTAGTTGGGAGGTTAGGGGAGGGTGGGGATTGAGTGACCATAATTTGCTTCAAATTGTGGTTACCCCTCGACCCCTCCCTCACCTTATGAGAGTCCATTGCGGCGATGGCGTACCTCTGGTACTGACTGGAGCCAATATGGACTCTTGGTTAGGGAAGCGGTATCCGATGTACCGCTTAGTGAGTTTGAGGAGTTGGGGGTTGACGAGCAAATTGCTCGTCTATACGGGGTAGTTTGGGGAGTAAATGATAGGGTATTTAGGAGGTGTGAAAGTCGTAAGATTAGTAAAATTAAATGGTGGGCGCGTGAGCTAACCTTGAAGAGGAGGACTGTTAGGCGTTTGAGGCGAAAGTTTCAACGTGCTCGACGGTCCAATTCTGATAGGCTGTCCCAGTTTAGGTACGAATTTAGTTGTGCGGATAGGGAATATAAGGAGATGTTGGTGAAAGTAAAGGAAGATGAGTGGAGGAGCTTCGTTAGGGAAAATAGGAACGACCCCTGGGGTCAGGTCTATAGGATCTGCAGGGGTCGTAGGAGGGAGGATATCACCTCTCTTCGCGTCGGTGACACTCTGTTATCGTCGTGGAGAGATTGTGCGGGGGTTTTGTTAGGTGCGTTCTTTTCTAGGTCGGAGGTGCAGGTTCCTCACGCACAAGAGGTGCCTGTCCCTCCATTAGATGATGGGGAGTTGGGGTACGCCTTTGGCCTGGTTAGGTCTAAACGGTCCCCAGGTTTTGATGGTTTGAACGGAGAGATGTGTAAAATCTTATGGAAGTTCATTCCGGAATACCTGGAGGCCATTTATAATAAGTGCGTCTGGGAGGGATACTTTCCACGCGAGTGGAAAAGTGCTAGGGTTGTTCCTCTCCTGAAGTCCCCTGATAAGGTCAGGAGCGATCCTCGATCTTATCGGGGCATCAGTCTCCTTCCAGTACTTGGAAAAGTGCTGGAAAGGGTCATGGTGGAACGGCTTCAGGAGCTAACGCGGGGTATGTGGTCGGATAGGCAGTTTGGGTTCAGGAAAGGACGCAGTATAGAGGATGCGTGGTTTTTTGTTCAGAATGTCGTTAGAGAGAATGTCAACAAGTATGTCCTTGGCATATTTGTTGACTTCAAGGGGGCATTTGACTACCTAAGCTGGGATCGAGTGTTGCAACGGCTGGAGGAGCTTGGCTGTCCGGAAATTACTCTTTGGCGGAGTTATTTTTCAGACAGAAAGGCCTCTCTTGTCGGCATGAATGGGAGTGTGGAGATTGGAGTTGTTCGAGGCTGCCCGCAGGGTTCCATCTGTGGTCCATATATTTGGAACCTTATGATGGACACTCTGCTTGGGCAGCTCGAGCCACTCTGTAAGTGTTGCGCGTATGCGGACGTCCTTCTTCTTATGGTTGAAGGTCGCTCGAGGTTTGAATTAGAACGGGCGGGAGGAGATCTCTTAGAGATCGTTAATTCTTGGGGTTTAGGTGTGGGGGTTGACATATCGATGGACAAAACGGTGGCAATGCTGCTGAAAGGTAGATTGTCGCCGTCTCGTCCACCGATTGTCCGTGTGAACGGGGTCAGCATCAGATATGTGACGCAAGTCAAGTATCTGGGGTTGACCATAAGTGAAAGGTTGTGTTTTACTCCACACTTTGCGAATGTGAAGGAGCGACTGCAGGCAACCATAGGCAAAATACGACGTATTTTGAGGAGCGATTGGGGTCTCGGACGTCGTGCTGTCCTCACCATATATCGTGGCTTGTTTGTGGCCTGTGCCACATATGGAGCCCCTGTATGGTGGGAGGCAGTCACGACTGTCTTGGGGTCTCAAAAACTCCTCTCAATACAGCGTTGTATGATGCTGGCTTGCTTGCCTGTATGTCGCACCGTCTCAACGGATGCGATGCAGGTGTTATTAGGTGCACCCCCTCTTGATCTGATTGTCATACAGAGAGCTGTTGCATTCAGGTTAATAAGGGGTTTGAGTGTGTCATTGCTGCGGAACGATTGGATTTCCGACGATGATGTGGAGAGGGAGGGATATCTAGGGAGCAAGAGGCTTCTAGATGATAGGGTTAGGTGTAGGTGGCAACAACGTTGGGACAATAGTCCTAACGGCCGAGTGACGTACGAGTACATTCGGGACGTTGGATTCGTTGAGGATAACCCAGACTTCAGATTCTGTCTGAGTCTGGGTTTTCTGCTTACGGGGCATGGGCCTCTGAATGCATTTTTGCATCAGAGGCACCTATCAGATACGTCAGGGTGTTTTTGTGGGGCGGGGTCAGAAAATTGGTCGCATTTAATTGCGGAGTGCCCGATGTACTCGGACATTAGGGATCTGGGTGGTATGGGGATTAGCTGGACTGATGGACGATTAGATGTTAGTGGTGTGATCTCCACTAGTCGGAATACCGAACAGTTAGGGTCGTTTGTGCGTGAATTATTTAAGCGGTGAAGGCGTTTAGCTGGAAGTTAGGGTTTTTAGTTTTTTGTGTGATTGGTGTGTGCAAGTGATGTATGTATGGGGTCCAACCCCTGGCCACCAGTCCAGAGCAGTATGGAAGCTCAACTGGTAGTAGTTTCGGCTACGAGGTCTGACCGGAGACTTAATTCTGGTACCACGGGGAGCAGGAGCCCTTGGAGGTAACTCCAACCTGCTCATGCGGACTGGCCCCTCGGGGAGTATCGTGGTGGTTGTGGTTGAAACCCAAATCGCGGGAAGAGCTGACTTTGTCAGTTGAATGTGGAGTTGCATTGCAACCGGGTGCCGGACCCAAAGCACGGCAGAGGTTTTAGATGGGCCTCGAACCCTACCAAGGTGGTTAGTGTGTCCATTCCACACTGCCAATTGGTACTGAAAATGCTTAGCATTCTCAGGGCGCTGATCAACGCATTGATTTGATCCGCTGTGCTTTTGAGCGCCGTGGAGTAAGGTTGTCGTCAGCAGGTACCCACGTAAAACACACCGGACGTTGTCCCTTCAATAAATGCCGGGAAGTTGGGTACGCCTTTGGCCTGAGTAAATGTAAACGGTCCCTGGTTTTGATGGTTTGAACGGAGAGATGTGTAAAAGCTTGTGGAATACTTGGACCGGAAAATCAGATACATATGTGCCGCAAGTCAAATATGAAGGTTTTGTTATGTGCACGCGCTCTTGACCTGAGTGTCATACAGCGTGCTGTTGCATTCATTAAGAAGGGGCTAGGGTGTGTCATTGCTGCGGAGTAATTGGATTTCCGACAAAGAGATGGAGAGAGAGGGGTATCTAGGGATCAGGAGGGTTAGGTGGTGGTGGCGAGTGACCTACGAGTACATTCTGGATACTGGGTTTGTTGAGGATAACCCAGACCTAAATGCATTTTTGCTTCAGAGGCGCCTATCTGATAGGTCGGGTTGTTTTTGTGGGGCGGTGGTAGAGGTGCATATATTGGCACAATGTCCGATGTGCTTGGTCATAAGAGATCTGGGTGGTACGGGGATTAGTTGGAATGATGGACGATTAGATGTTAGTGGTGTGATCTCTACTAGTCGAAATACCAAACAGTTAAGGTCGTTTGCGCGTGAGTTGTTTAAGCGGCGAAGGCCGACCCATACCCACCTAAAATGTTAACAAAAGGTTCATTGGCCCCGTACAATCTAATGTAAATATTATCTTACACCTGATAAAATTTAAAGAAAAGGGTAATTAGCCCCTTAAAGTGTAAACGAAGTTGCACTTGGAACAACCGATATCGGACCACTATAAGATATAACATACAAAGGCATATGTTAAAATTAAGTCCTTGTATGGAAATTTTTTTTATTTGACAAGACATCTTCACGAAATTTAGCTAGCAGCATTATAAATTGTAATTATAGTTTTCAGGTCGAACCACTGTAGTATATACTATAGTTGCCATACATACATATTAATCGACTATCAAGATAGAGATATTTTTATACTCTCAATAAGAAATGCTCCTGTGAAGGGTATTAGAACTGGTGCATAACATTATCTCAACATTCTTATATTATTAATTAACATTGACTACGCAAAATAGAATTATAAACACTATATCAGTCATGGGTCATGAGAGCAAATGTAAGGAATATAACGTATTGAAAGTTTTCATAAACTAACAGCCAAGTTTGTGTTCGAACGCTAAGAAATGAAAAATACGTGCATATGTATTTCATACAATAATTAAAATAGTTTACAAAGCGAAGAATACAAAGTTCTTAGGAAACAGTATGATTAACAGTAAACGCTCGTTCTTCCATGTTGTGAATAAATAATTTCTCAAGAAAATACATATGTACTTGTTTGTAAGCTAATATTTCAAGCAAATTCTCTCCTGTTTAATTTTACACTATACCGATTGATAATTCGGGTGGTGGAGCACGGTGTGGCTCGTTCCGTAGTTGTGGTTGGCCGTG
Organism: Bactrocera dorsalis; assembly: GCF_023373825.1. Taxonomy (NCBI): domain Eukaryota; kingdom Metazoa; phylum Arthropoda; class Insecta; order Diptera; family Tephritidae; genus Bactrocera; species Bactrocera dorsalis. The sequence goes on from NC_064308.1 coordinate 24,483,822, forward strand.
GGGAAACGGACGGCGCAAATTATTCCACACAAATATTAAAAAAAAAAACAAAAGGTTTCTTATAATACAAATATTTTATAATAAAAAATTATAAACACATTTACCACGTCTGGATCGGTTGAGCTGTCGCAAAAGGAAGAGAGAGCGAAACTTTTTTCTAATTAATCTTTGGTTGCGTTCGAATTAAAACTTCGAAGAAGAGATTGCTCAGCCTATACAGACGTGGCAAAAAGAAATTTGGCGGGGGCGGCGTCAACACCGATAAAGCTCATTATCGCTAACTTCTGCAAGAAAGTACGAGTAAATCACTTTAATATCAATGAATACAAAGCAAAACTCAAGAATACTTCATTATTTCAAAGAAATCCACAGCAATCAGTGGAACAAATCTTTTGCCAAGAATCAACACAGCTACCTTATACAAGATCAGTTCCAAAGTAAATAGGACTTTTTGAATATAGCACCCCTGGTGGCACCATCTATATGTCGACAGGTGCGTTAGAATCTGCTATCTTTATCGATTGTACAGTGAGAATTTCATGACATTTAATTGATTGGAAGTGAAGTTATTGCGTTTTAAGTGTCAGTATGTTTATGTTATCGGTGTGAAAATGAGCTTCGAATAAAGAGCAAACATTAAATTTTGTTTTAAAATTGGTAAAACTTTTACCGAAATGTTTTAATTGATGAAACAAGTTTACGGCGATGATTGCCTATCCCGTTTTCAAAGAGGTCGTGAGGGCATAAATGACGATCAATATGTGGGTCAATCAAGATCCTTGATCACCGGAAATTCCATCGAAACTGTGCTTGAATTCACAAAAATCAGCCGAAATAATCATTGAAATTCATGGAAATGGAATTGAACATCTCCAAAGCATCGATTTATCGCCGACCAAAACTTGCTCTGAATCCAACATTCGAAAGACGATTATTTGACTAAAAATCACATTTTAACCATTAACCACTCCCCGTATTCACTTGATATGGCATTTCCCATGAAAGGAAAGTGTTATGCAGACGTAGAGACCATTCAAAAGGCTTTCACCGACATACTGGCGGCTATACCGGCCAACGAGCTAAAACACTCGTTCGACATGCTTTTGGACCGTGCAAAAAGCTGTATTGAAGCAGAAGGAGAATATTATTATTATTAGTATTGAATAAAATAAATTGATTTTGCCGAAAAAAACATTTCTTCTGTTTTTTTTTTTGAAAGTCCTGTTCCAAATTTTTATTTAGATGTTAATCGCTTAAAGAATACTTAATATTGAAATACTTTTAACAGATGAAATAATAAAAGCATGATAATTAACCCACTATGGTGTGATGGTGTGGTAGTTACTTAGGGTATCCAGTTACAGTTTACCTATGGTGCTCAATCGTCTACGTCAAACATTTTTGGCAACGTGAGCAACCGTAAGTGAGTTTTTGGCAAATAACACGAGAGAAGCTTAGGATCACGTCTAAGAGAGAGGAAACCTTGGTGTGTCTATTTCAATTTACTCGATTTAAAGGTTCACTAAGGTGTGAAGGTCCGCAGCGTCTGTCTGTTAAGAAGGCGTCTGCCTTGGAGCTCGTTATATAAACGTGGTGGAAATTTTTAAATTCCATACGGGCGCTGTTCGTTCACCTTGAGACCCGACATGTTAAAACAACACACAATGAAAAGGCCGATAAACTCTAAAAACATTAAACAATAACAAGCACAGTAAAGGACTGGAAGAAAAAACCAAAGCTGCAGTGACAAAACATAAACTTACAAAAACAAAATTTAGCAAACAGTTTCAACAGGCAAAACAAAAACAAAAAACATAGACAATCGGTCGCGAAACCCTTAAAACAAAACTTTAATAAAAACAAAGTTAAACAAATAAACGCGCGCGAAAACATAAATCACCTTATAAGAAAACAAAAACAAATATTCGGGCGCGAAGCTAAAATATATTAAAACATCAAAAAAAGGTGTACCTGGAAACGGCTACAAAACTTAAGGAGAAAAGGAGTGGAGAAAAGAAGAGAACCAAAACGCAGAAGGCATTAGAGCAAAATATGTGCATACATATACCCTGCAAAACATAACATGCAAAGGAATACCAAGTGAGCGTATTACGTCCTTTATATAAATTATTCAAATGTAATTTTTAATTCAAAATTACTTTATTTGCCGTCATCTCGGCTTAGTTGTCAAGTATAAAGTGAAACTTATAATTATCCCTAACTTAGCTCAAGCCACCAACCCGCATCGCGTTGTGGCTCCTCTGCAGACGTTTTGCTGACCTTGCGCCTCGTGCATTGTGTTAGTTTACTTTGATGTCTGGCCAATGTTCTCACGCAAAATGTGCTAACTTAGCGACATGTGCAGAGTGGTAGGCTCTTATTACGACGGGAATTAGGGTGTGTCGTTTCCCCGCGATAACTTTAGGGTGTGTCGTTTTCTCGCGATAAATCCTCCCCTTCTAAATGGGGAACGTCCTCGGTCCTCAAAGAAGCGGTTTCAATTGCAGTTTCAACGGACCTGGCTATGATAATCTCTCTCTTGGTCCTCCTTATCCTGAGAAGGACGTAAACAGTGAATGCCATGATTAATAAGACACCAAAGGCTGAGAAACCTGAAACGTGGCCATAATGGATTGATCGCTGCAGGTGATTGATCCTTTGAACATTCTCTAGATTCAGATGGTGAAGATAAGAAGCGCTTAATATTTCTGTGTGCTGCGTCAAGTTGATTGTAGAAGCCCATGGAGTTTCAGGTTTAAGAGGAAACGTAAAATTTTCGTTATAAAAAGTCGTGCCATTAATCTTTACGTTGTTTTTGAAGACCACGAGGTATGTTCCGTTGACCGTAATAGGGACCTCATTATTTTCCTCGATGACAGCCAATTGGTCATTGATGACAACAAGGCCGTCACTTATCGGTGAAATTGGTGTGAGGTTGTTAAATGTTGTACTGCAATTAGCGGTGTTGCGAGCCAGTAGCTGCAGAGCGCATGATGTAGTCGGAAATGGTAAGCAAAACGTTGGTGTTGTGTCGCTGCAGTTCTTTACGGCTACGGTATGGTTATAACACTTGGCTAAGATGGATTGTTCAAGGTGCAGGATTTGGTGGCCATGAGCTACTGGTAAAATAGTATTTTTCTTACATCTAAACATAGGAATCGGATATCTTATTAAAAAGTAAATTATGTTATTATACTGTAATATCTTAATTCTAGCTTCTGCCATAACATCGGCCACGGTAAGGTTAGTGAAGTGCTCATCTCCTGTTATGAAATTTATTTCGTTACTGTCTAAGAGAATGGGACTTAAGACCCCAATTTTGGCGAAAGTGACAGCTGTTATAATGTTATTTAATTCCGTAATAATTGCTCTGTTTCTAGCCAGAAGTATGTCATAAAGGTGACCAGTGTTTATTTCTCTTTCTTTTGTTAATTTCAGGATTTTATTTACTGTAATGGTAAGGTTATTGATTTCTTTCTGTACTTGAGTGTTTATGGTAAACTATCTGTCCTGCGAGTTAATTAACTGTTCTTCTGTGTTCATTAATCTATTGAAGTCGTCATGTTCAGGAGTTCCGGTAATGTATTTCAGGACTGTCCCTAGGGCATTCAGGCTTCTCGCCTGTCTGTGGTGAGCGTTCATCATTTGTATCAGTCGACTTATCTGGTTTATGTCCGCGTCTAGTAACTTCCTCATATGTGACTGAGGAAAGCGGTCTGTGGCATTAATTGTCTCGTCTCTCAGTAATTCGTAAAGTGTCAAGTTGGTAACATGCTTGATGTGTCCTGAATTCTCCCAAATTACAAGGTCCTCACCGACCACCGGAATGTACCTTGCATTGGTATAGTCGATTAACCTTCCTGTCGTTGCCGATATTGATATGGCCAAAGTTATGAAAATCCTAAAAACATATATGAAACTTTTTGTTAATTGTTTATCATTAGAAACACCTAGGTTCTAGATTAAGTTTAACGAAGGTTGTCCTTATGGACCCTCCTCCCTTTTATTAAAACTGTTGTACCCAAGTCCTTTTCCACCTCTTCCTCAGTATAAAGAGGCGTAAGCTTATTGCCTAGTCTCCTGTTATTTTTAACAAGTACTTTTTCTCCAACAGGGAACTCCCTATCCTGCCTGTTCTTATTATGAGTTGTTAGTTCTCTTTCCTGTGCGTTTCTTAAGCGGCATGGTATTTGGTTGTCATCTTTAATTGAACGAAATACGGTAAGGGGCTTCATCCCCGTTACTGTGTGAATGGACCTGTTATACTCAATCGTAGCTAAAAGGACAATTTCCTCAACATCATAAAGATTTTTGTCAAGTTTAAGTCATCATGCTATTTCCATTAGTGTGTTATGGAATCGCTCCACCTGACCATTTGATGTACTATGTAGTGGTGGAGCATTCGCAATGTCGATATTGAAGTGATTCTTTAATGTAGCATTGATGCTGTTTGAATTCAGCGACTTCTTATTGTCGCAATAAACTATTCGAGTACCGAAAAACATGTTGAGTAACTGAAGGAGCTGTGGTTTCACATCTACTATCGTTCTTGATTTCAACGACTGTACTATCGCAAATTTTGAAAACTTGTCGATGCACGTCAAGAAGAACTTGGATCCGGTAGAAAATATGTCGATGTGAAGAATTTCTCCACAATATGTTGGTATGGGCGTTTGAGCAATAAGCTGCTTCTTTGGGTGGCGATCATACTTCGCCCGCGAGCAAGTTCGACAATTTCCCACAAATTGTTTAACTTTTTTCTCCATTTTTGGAAAGAAATAATCCTCTAGAATTTGTTTTGTGTTCTCCTGCGCTGCTCGATGCGCTCTGTTATGTTCAGCAGCGATAATTTCCTGCTGCTCATTCGGATTCGTAATGTCGTTAACGAATTTCTCCGTATGTCTGAATTTAACTGTTGGAAACATTTCGACCAGTTCGTGTTGAAACTGTGCAAGTGCATGCAGATCGCAGTGTATTGCGTTTACTTCTCGGTAAGAAATGATATGCCTTGTCTTTTTCCAAAAATTATAAAAGTTTTTCTTTGAGGTTCTGTATCTACCTCCACAATAATCTGGTTGCGGAAGCAATTTACCGGTTTTTCCGATCTTTCAATTGTATGGGTTGATGATTCCTCGCTATGAATTGTCTCAACGCTCGTGTTATCTAAAGCATTTATATGTTGCCTAGATAGAGCGTCTGCCACCACATTTTCCTTTCCTGGTTTGTAGATTAGCTTTGCGTTGCATTCGTCTATGAAGGCTTTCCATCTTTTAATTTTCGAATTAGGATTCCTATACGAAACCGCAAAGGTCAGCGGCTGGTGGTCAGTATAAACATTAAGTTTTGTTACGCCATATAGGTAGTTTCTAAGAGCTTTCAATGCCCATACAATAGCTAACAATTCCCTTTCATTGGTAGCGTAATGCTCCTCGCTCCCGGACAAAGTGCGAGAAATCATGGTAATCGGTTTGCCCTCCTGAGAGAGGACGGCGCCTATAGCATATGCCGACGCGTCAGTAGTTAGGTCAAATGGTTTGTTAAAATCTGGATACGTCAGAGTTACATCCTCTGACGCTAAAATTTCTTTAATTGTTTCGAAGGTCTTTTTCTGTTCATCCGTCAAATCAATCCTGATTTTTTTTGATTGGGACGCAGTAACTCGACCGTTTTCGCCCCTCATGATGCTCGACAATGGTTTTGATATTCTAGTGAAATCCCTTATAAAACATCTATAATAACCCGCTAAACCTAGGAATGATCTGAGTCCCGTTAGAGTGGTGGGCTCAGGGAAACTTCGTATTGTGTCGACTTTGTCTGGACACGTTTTTATTCCTCCTTGTGAAACCAAGAACCCCAGGTATTCGACCTCAGTCCTAAAAAATTTGGATTTTTCAACCGACACTCTCATGTTGGCCCTAAATAATTCATTTAAAATTGATTCTATATCTTTCTGATGCTGCTGATTGTTTTCCGAAAAAATAATAACATCGTCTACATAAACAAAACAGCTTTTCCCAATATGCTCTCTTAATACGTCGTCTATGGCGCGTTGAAAGATGCTCGGCGCGTTTTTTAATCCAAAAGGTAACCGGCAAAATTCATACTTGCCATTCTTGACAGAGAAAGCTGTTTTTTCCCTATCACGCTCCAATAGTTTAATCTGATGGAAACCAGATTTTAAGTCCAAAGTGGTGAAGTATTTACTACCACCCAAATTGGAAAGAATTCCTGTTATGTCATTTATCACCGATAGTTTTTTCATTGAGCTTCCGAAAATCAATAACTAATCTCTGCTTCGTCTGTCCGTTTTCGTCTACCCCCTTTTTCTTTACCACCCATATAGGGTTGTTAAACGGTGATCTTGATGGCCGGATAACTCCATTTGCTAACAAGTCCTTGATTTCTTTGTCCACGAAATTGGCTACACTCAGTGGGTACGGGTATAATCTTGAGTAAACTGGTGTTTCGTCCTCCGTGCGAATTGTTGCTATCACTTTTGTATTGTATGGTAGTGCCTCATTGGGGTCAGCAAAAACCACATTCATCCTTTTGATCATCCTAGAAAAATCTTCCCTAACGTCTGTTGGTACTAGATTTGTTTGAAGCCTAAGATGGCTTACGTCATGACTGGAAATGAAGAAGATTTCCTCCTCACCAAAATCATGATTTATTGTGTTTGATTTAAGGTCAATGTTCGCATGGATCAAATGATGTTAAGTCCGGTAAGATGAAAAATTCTGCCACTACGCCAAATATTTTTATGTAGCATTTTTCCATGATAGAAGTAACCCCGTGAATAGATTTTACAGAGAATGTGTCCCTGAAATGTTGTGTCCTTAAAGCCGGTGTTGGTTTCATATAACTCCTCGACGCACCGGTATCGATAAGGAGTTTCACTTCCTTCCCCCCTAGGGACTTTGAAATCCAGGGTAGGAGGGACCTTCCCCTAAAAAATTAAGTTGATCTAAACTTACGTCATCCGTCGCTTGTTCGGCTTCTGCACCGTACAATGATTCACTCTGTAGCTCAACTTCCTCCTCCAGATGATTAACACGTTGGATCTTTGGTCCTGTGTAACGTCCAGAATTTGCTGGACCTTTTTGTTGATAGCCCTGTTGCGTTCTATTACTGTTTCCTTGATAAGCACCTCGGTCTCTGTCAAACGATTGGTGTTTAAAGGATGGATCAACGTCCATTGGTTCCGCTCTAACTAGTCTGTCGCTGTCACGTCCGTTATTTACCCTTTGATTTTCCGTAAAATGAGGTGCATGTCCGGGTTTGTACTGCCTATTACTATAGTAGTGTGGGCTCTTATGAGCTGAGGGTGGATCGTAAGTGTTTGTCCTATGGTTGTTCTGGCTTGCAATTATATTATTATTTTTTTTTAATGTGGTTGCCCTCGACGTTCCTGGCAGCAAAATTGGCCGCGAACGCATACCGCTCATGGTTTGAGTCTACCTCCTGTGCTAAAGCAAGAGCAGACGGAAGGTCAGACGGCCGTGAAGCGAAAAGAATATCGCATAAGGGCATCTGCCCTATATTTCTCGTTTATAATTTCTGCCACGCTACTCTCGTAAAACATTATAGTCTTATTAGCTAGTAACGTTAGCTTCTTTTCTACCTCATCGTAGAATTCCAGACAGGACCTAGAACCCTGTCTTAAGGTAGATAATTCCTGCTCTATAAGATATACGGGACGTTTGTCCGCGTACGTAAAATCTAAACGTGATATAATGGCATTAAAATTCAGAACTGTACTAAATGATGAGAGGACCACATCGGCAGCCCCTCTTATTTTGTTCCTCAAAATGGTAACTGCTTGGTAGTGTCGTTCACTGCCATCGTATCTTTTGAACAGTTCATAAGCGTTATGCGCCGCCTCGCGCCATGACACATATGTGCCTATGTGACCATGAAATTCGGGAAATGATTTGATCGCATCAAGCGTTATGTCACATGTCACTAGTGGATTTACAGATACCTTTAGATATTTTTCTACCTTTGGCCTGCTGCCCGTCACCTGGTTTTGGATTGCTCCTAACTTCCTATCGAACTCCAACCTTTGTGCTGCCAAAGCACTTCTAACTTCCGCCTTAATTAACTCGCTTATTTGTTCTGTGTTCATATTTGCTTTCTGACTTCCTAACTTTAAATTTCTAAAAGGGTCTTCCAGACCTTCACTCATTAAATTTTTGTTCTGTCACTTTCTTTTATTTTATTCATTATCATTCTATATTTATTCCAGGAAACGAGCATCTCACTTACCCTTCCATTGGATTTGAATAGATTAAGATTAGGTTCAGGTTCTTCCGGTTAGTTGATCGGGCCAAAGGTTGTCTCTTCTTTAAGTCCACGTTGAGTCCAAGTAGTTGATTGTTGTTGATTTTAAGTGAGCCAGCTGTCGTAGTTACACGAGTCGAGTTAAGAACTTTATATTTTTCTATTAAACTTTTCACTCGCGGGCCCCACGTTGGGCGCCAATTATTCAAATGTAATGTTTAATTCAAAATTACTTTATTTGCCGTCATCTCGGCTTAGTTGTCAAGTATAAAGTGAAACTTATAATTATCCCTAACTTAGCTCAAGCCACCAACCCGCATCGCGTTGTGGCTCCTCTGCAGACGTTTTGCTGACCTTGCGCCTCGTGCATTGTGTTAGTTTACTTTGATGTCTGGCCAATGTTCTCACGCAAAATGTGCTAACTTAGCGACATGTGCAGAGTGGTAGGCTCTTATTACGACGGGAAATAGGGTGTGTAGTTTCCTCCCGATAACTTTAGGGTGTGTCGTTTTCTCGCGATAACTTATATTTAACATATGCACATACATATGTATGTATGTATATACCTTAAATTACAGTCGTACTTACATATGTATATATCATTTTACCTGTAATGAAAATCCGGTTCAACGGCTAATAAAATTTTACCAAACACGGTAAAATACAGGTATAAATAAAGTTATACAAACATATATGAAAGAAATTACTTGCGAAAATTTTTCCGGAAAACCCAAAATATATATTTATGTACTCACATATAATATACTTATCTATAAAGCATATCAAACAGCCGTTCTTATAGAAACTATTTAGAAGCGCGTATTTGCTTATATATGTATGAACATATATGTATGTATACGAGAGAAAATATCTTCTTTCTATTCCGTTTTCGCGTTCTCTCAAATCTGTCTATGCTATACCCTACATACATTGGGTCAATTAAATATTACAAAATTATTAAAAAAGTAATATTTGATTGTGAAATTAAATAAACGATTTGGGGAAATTAACAATACAACAAATTGTTAAAACAAATACATAATATCTTAAAATCTAACAAAAAATATAAACAAAAACGCAGCTTTGCACAAAAAATAATTGAATATATATAGTACATATTCGTATACACATATTTACAAATTCAAAGTCCACATTGGCAATTAACCGGCAATACCTCTTGTTCTTTGGCAAACAAAAACAAGCAGGATTGCGTACAAAAACGAATTGATCTTTCTGACGAGCTCTCAATTGCTTAAGAATATAAGACAAAGCATAATCATAAGCCACAAACAATTCGTGCATACTTATGTAAACAGCGCATTGATCTCCTCAGCGAGCTCTCAATTGCACACAACATAAGTACCATCATAAGCACATACATACATATGTTCATACAGTTCCAAGTATTAGGGTGTACCCAAATACTAACATAAGGACGTAAAAGGTGTTTATAAAACTAAAATAAAATACAGAAATATTATTATTTTGCAATAAACAGAAAAGATAATAATAACACGAAACATATTCGTTGGTTAGCAACCTAAACTGAAAATAAAAACGTTTACCTAAAAAGTTTCAATTCAATTTCCATATTGAAATCAGTTTACTCTGAGAAAAATTTAATTCGTTTGAGAAATATTTTAATGCCCAATATATCAAAAATGGTTCATAATGATACACATCAAAATACACCTGCAGGAGCTACACGCTCAAAGCAGGTTGTTAAATTCATTTCACAAAGCGACAGTTTAATAAGATACTGCACCAGATTTGCCTCCTCACCGATTCATGAAAACTCTGAATCGTTATTAGAAATCAAAAATCAAAATCTTACAAATTTTTGGACTCGCTCCCAAGCGGTTCATGACGCCATTCTAGATTCTGACGATTCAGATACACACAATTTCAAATCCTCGGCTTATGCAATATACGAAAACTGCTTAGACCAGTACGAAGAAACAAAAGCGATGATCTTCGATCAATTAAAACTCTTAAAGCAATTGCACCTACTCCCCGCAGTGGAGTAGAGCTGCCACAAATAGAAAGTCAAAAGGCAAGTTCCGGCATCCACCTCGAGTTGCCGCCATGTGACACAGAAACATTCTATGAAGGTTATGAAGAATGGCCGTCCTTCCGGGATATGTTTACAGCCGTTTACATCAACCATCCAGAACTATCAAAAGCACAAAAATTGCTTCACCTCCGATGCAAGACAAAAGGTCAAGCAGGCGTCATAGTAAAACAGTTCGCTCTTAATGACGATAATTTCAATTTGGCTTGGGAAGCTCTAAAAGCTAGATATGAAAACGAAAGAATATTGGTCGATAAGCAAGTAATGACACTATTAAACATGCCTAAAATCAAGAAAGAAACAAGTGAAGAATTTGTAACACTTCAATCCACTGTTTCAAACTGTTTGTCGATTCTGTCGACACAAAATATTCCCACAGATAGCTGAGACCCAATTCTGGTAAACATTTGCACCGTCGCATTACCAGAAAAGTCGTTACTTCTATAGGAGCAATCGCTCTCATCACGGAAAAAGTGCCCAACGTGGCAACAGATGAAAGATTTTCTCACCACCCAATATGAAATTGCGGAAAGGTTAGAAGAAAAAGTAATCAAAAAAAAAAAGAACATTAAACACGACCAAAATAGAAGCTTAAATAGACCCCAAGTTAGAAGCAAAAACAAATCAAACATAATTTTTAACAAAACACAATCGTTCACATCCGAACAAAGAACACATACGTCATGCGAACTATGCACAAGAGGGCATAAGCTTAAAACTTGCGAAAAGTTTAAAAAATTAAACATTAACGAAAGAAACAACTTTGTAGGATCAAAAAGACTCTGTACAAACTGCTTGTCCCATACACATAGTCTTAAAAGTTGCAAAAGTAAATTTAACTGCTTATATTGTCAGAAAAGACACAATTCAATGCTTCATTACAGCAGATATCCAATCTCACTCCAGAGAAGCGCTTTTACAAAAAGAACGACGGGCATAGTTGCAAAAGCAAATTCCGCGGTTCACAATTTTAAAAATTGCCAAGAGACACCATGTTGCACAAAAGGTTCAAATGCTGCACAGCCAAACACAAAGTGGACTAGTTACTGAACTAGTTATCACCACATAAACTCAAGTTGAGAAAAAATCAAATCAATGCCTTAATTCACAATTAAGGAAATATCAAGACATTCGGAAACTTCCCCGAATATAAAACAAAACTAAAGTAGATCAGTATTGTGAGGACTTCTCTAAAGCCACATCTATGCGATCAAATAATGGCCAGTACGTCCCACGACTACCTTTAGAGCCACAATTGTGCAACATCCCACATATTGACAGAAAAAACAAAGTCAGAATTCAATCTGACAATAATAAACATTCAAATATTTGTCACTTTTCGACCCCCCAGGGTAGCCTTCGCCACTTATGATTACTGACGCAAGATTTATGTTACGAACAAATGAAGCCGAACTAAAATTTCGCAGATATAAATACAGCGATGAGTAAACTATTTCCCACATACCAAGCTAATACGGTTTTTGAATATCCATATTGCGCAACATATATGTGCGCATACAAAGCGATACCACGAACACAACCTAATTACTATTTCAATATGACAAAATGTAAATAATACGGCTTATGTCTTCAATTGTACATACTAGAAAGTCAAAAAATCGAGATATTTCGTTCAATATTGCTACATAGCTAAATTTTCAAATTATGAGTAAAAACTCAAAAGGAAAGCTAAGGGATCACCTTAGTCTCAATGTGATACAGTGGCGCACATAGACGTACCAAAAGCAAAGGTAGCTCTTATCGCACCTACATAAGCGCTCCCCACAAGGGTAGTTGGTTAACATTGCACTTTTAAAAAAAAGTGGATGGAAATTACCACAATACATTTTAAAATGAAGCCGTTCGCAATTCACGGCTACTCTTTCGCAAGATCCCTCTCATTTAAAAGCCCTAACCTCAGGGAAAGTTTTCAAAGGAGCACCATTCTGGCCACACTTGAGCCAGGCGTGGAGTACCTGTCCTTAATAAACCATAATCGATAATAAAAAAAAATTGCAACAATTGCAAATAAGATGGAAAAGACAATAATAAATAATCCGCGTATTAAACCGGTATGTCGTCCGCAAAATAAAGTTGCTTATCTCAAACGTATGTATATTAAAATTCATATCAAACGAAAGCCGTTTCTACACAAAGGTGTAAATATGATTAGAACCCCAACACCAAATATCCGACGGTCGCCATGCTACATCACTAGCAGTACGTCGACATACATATGTACATGAAATCGCATATACATACATTTAATACTAGGCAAAATATTCGCCTAGGGGGCCGAGGATGTTTAAATGAGCTAAGCCTCCCCCCACTCTACCCGGGAGAAACTGGCGCACCCTAAGGACGAACTCACATACACCACATCCGATGGCACCATACACTTACATCACCACACAACATCAACACAACTCACCACACATGTACCCATTCAACAAAAAGGATGGACATCGAGATGGAAGGCTCAATTCGACATTAACAATTCGCACGTCAACATTCGCTTATGCACTGCGCCGCTACTCTACCGCGATTAGACCTTTCGACCTCCATCCGCGAGAACTCGATCGCCAGCTCCAGAAAATCGGAACAGGATTCTCGCCGCCGTATTTGCTACTTATTTTTATTGGAATTAAATTGTGTAACATTTATATTATATTTCCGTTGGTGAGATTGTGAAAATACAAACAAAATTCATTTTTAATAAACATAAATTTCGTATACTTTTAATCAGGAGCCTTTACCAACTCCTCTTCGGATTCAAGAGTGTATCAAGGCCAAGTTTCACAACATTAGCCTAATTTGTGTGCATATTCAAGGAACGAGAAGTGCGACAAGCCAAAGATGAGTTTTACTCGCACCTAGAACAGCTATACGAGGGCTGCCCCTCCCTGTTTTCAAATACGTCTTGGTGACTTCAATGCCAAGAAGGTATAATTGTTCAAAAAATTGGAAAATTCAGTCTCTACGGTCAAGCTACTGAGAACGGTGTGAGCGGAACGGTTTTGACGAAACGTGGGAGTAAGTAGGTCACTTTGCTATCTCCCGGTGAAAGAACATTAAACAAAATCGATCACGTCGTGACGGCGGAAGGCATACTTCCAGTGTGGTTGACGTGCACACGATCCGAGTGGTCAAAACTGATTCGGACTACTGCCTTGTTGTGGCCAAGTTTTTATAACCACAGAAAGATAAGAATATAGCAATCTCACTCTTGCTATGTAAGAGCATTGGAATTGCATTGCCCACTCTATTCGTACCGCCCTGAAGAGGTCATTGATCGAAGACAAGAGAAAAAGGATGTATTTTCAAACGAAAGAACTGAAGCAGATTCTTAAGCTTGCGGAATGGTGACTGCAATGCTATCAATATCATGGGAACAGAACACGAATCTACAGTTGTCGACACAACGTCGTCGTACTACCATCTGAACAATACGAAGTTCGAATAGCCATTGCTCAACTTAAAACAGTCTACCAGCTGTGCTCCTCAAAAATGGGGACGAGGAGCTGGAATTGCGCATGAATCAACTTCTTTTTTTAAATACGGTCGGAAGAACGTAAGGTGTTAATGCCGGCTGCTATAATTACCGCGGTATCAGTTTTCTGAGTACTTTAATTGTAAGTGATTTTCTATTCTAGTGGGGTTAATTATATTTTAAATTATTTACGTTTAACTGTGAACATTTCAGAAAACTTTTTAGATCCTTTATAAATCGATCTTAATTACTTTTAAATTATAGAAACAACCGTTATGTGCATTAAACGCATGTACTCTTTAGCAACATATTTGCGATGATATTAAAATGTGCAAGTATTATATATATAAAAAAGCCTGGGAAAGATATGTGTGTATTTGAATAACAATTGAAGAGGGCTTTGAAATTTTAAAATACTTTTGAGTTCTTTAAGGGGCTATACCAGTGTGACGGATGAAAAATTAGCCGATTTTCGTGATTTTTTTTAAGAGAAAGTACGCAATTGAATATTTCGAACTTCTTTGAACGTGATAGAGTATATTTTCAGCTATATTTTATATTTTTTTTTGTTACAAAAATTTTCAAAATAACGGAGTTATGGGCTGTCTTCGGAGGGGCCAAAAAAAAAGTGTCTCAACTGCTGGCATGATTACGGTCGAATGAGTAGCTGAAACCAAAAAATTCAAAATGTTTATTAAACTTAAATATATTTTCTATAAAATGGACTACGTTCTTTGAAAAATATCAAAAATTAAGAAAATGACATAATTTTGAAAAAAAATCGTTTTTTATGAAAAAAATGATCGTTTTTTTAATGCCAAATTGAAAATTTTCAACCAATCAAAAAGATCGTAGTTCATTGTATGGCAAATGTATTAAAAAATTCTCAGTTTTAATTTGAAGTCGATCGGTCAATTTCTCGTTTAGTTATGATGTCAGCAATTCTGAAAAATGTCGTTTCGAGAAAAAAGCGTTTAAAGTTTCACTTACATATAACGGGTGGGCCATCTAACGTTTTAAATTTGAATTATCTACATTTCGACATTGGAAACGTCAAATACCATTTGGAAATTGACAGATATTCAGTAAAAAGTCTAAAATTTACGAAATGGGTCGCTATTCACTATTCTACAGTTCGCAGATTGGGCAGAAGATCGTTTGACCGAGGATGGTCAATTTTACCGAAAAATCATCTTTTCGGACGAGGCTCATTTCCACCTCGATGGTTACGTTAACAAGCAAAATTGTCGCATTTGGGCACAGAAAACCCGCACGTAATCGGCGAGAAGCCAATCACTGTATGGTGCGGATTTTGGTCTAGTGGAATCATCGGCCCATTTTTCTTCGAAAATGAAGAAGGAACCGTAACCATCAATGGTGAACGATATCGCGCAATGTTAACCGAATTTTTCTTCAAGCAAATTGAAGAGGAAGACTTGTACAACATTTGGTTCTAGCAGGACGGCGCTACGTGCCATACAGCAAACGCTACACTCAATCTTTTACGCCCAATCTTCGAAATTTAAAATTTTATATGGCCCACCCTGTATATGTTTGCACCTCCGAGTGGTCGCTCTTTAGAACGCTGCCATCCAAAAACTGTTGAAGATACGACCTTCCGGATTTCACAGGATATTTATGGAAATACAAGCTATCGAAAAAGCAAATAAACAAACATTTTTTTTTTTTTGAAAGTGTCACACTGGTATAATTGCCAAAACATTGGATAATGCATAATTTTCAAAAAATCATTTTATTAATTTGAAAGTATATGCTATACGTGCATGTACATATGTATATGGTCATATTTTCTTTTATTCAATTATTTTTGAACTAAAAAAAAATGTTGCTATTAATTTTATATATTATAAATGTGTGTATTTAATTTCCTATATAAAATTCACTTACAACTATAGCAACTATATATTATCGTAAGCATATTATATAATTTACGAGTAAATGTTTTCCTCTTTTTTCCGCTGTACACTTATTGCTGTGCCTCCGCTCGTTTTTAAATTCTCCATACATTGCTGCCAAAATATATGTATTGTATATACTAACAAATAAATGTTAAACAATAATAAAAGGATCGCGAATTTGTTGAGCTTGAAATACCGTACAATGGTCAACCGAAGCGTACTGGTTCTCCTTCGCCGATGGCTAGTCCTGCTCATTCAACGAATAGTGCTGTTGGCTTAATGCAATCATGTTGCGGCCGATGCTGTTCTCAACGTTATCAGGTACAATATGAAAATCACAACTGTTTTTTGTTTATATGTATGTACTATATGTTTCTATATATGTATAGAATTTGTTTGTATAAAAACATTTTATGTAAAGAAGTATGTATTAAGCATATTAGTTCTTGAAAGCACGTGAAACGATAAGCCAAAAGCTTTATTTTTCTTTAAGATTTTAATTTTTTTTCTTTATCTTCTAATCATACACCTTCGGTTGCAACTTTAAAATTAACGCTATCTGAACGAATCTCTTATTTCAATTTCGAATTCCAATTTAACTTTTCTAACGGTTGTTTGTAACACCTCAAGCTAATCAAGATATGTACTTCAAATTGATTAATAAAACGAGAAGAATTGAAAATTTTCTATCCGTATGCCAATGTAAGACATTACTAAATAAACGTTAAAATAGATTGATAAAACTGAATACACTTGGCATTTGGTATTGAAAGCTGAGATTAGCAAAATAGAAGTATTGACACCCTATTTATTGTATATTTGGTTTGGGAGATCTTAGTAGGGATATCTGTACTTTAAAGTTATTTTTAGCATGGCGTGACTTCCCAATAGTCTTAATGTACTTATTTCTTAAACTAATAAAAATAAATTAGGCAAAAATAGTGAAAATTTTCTTTCTAAATTTAATGACACTGTGTGAATGTAAATGAAATTGGATAATAACCACGCACATCTCGACATAAACGTTATGCTCAAAAGTACTTTACGTACATACACAACTCTCTAACAAAATGTCAAATGAATTAAATATTATACAGTGAAATCTCTACTTGCGGACACCTCCAATAAGAGGACCCTCTCTTAACCGGACAAAAATTCAGGAACCAAGTTTTACTTTGCGTTTTCTGAACAAATTCCACTCTAACAACCGGACCCTCTCGTGACCGGACGCGGACACTTTTTTTACTACTTTTTATTTTCATTACCTCTCGAAAGCGGACGCGGACCTCTCGACAAGGGACAAGAAACTTGGATTACTGAACGAAAGTGTAAAGAAAACAGAAAAAACCTTTGATGAGCGGACGCGAAACTCTTATTTGAGGACAACGAAGACCAATAATTGAAGTAAATGTAGAGTAACTAACCGAACAGCCGAAATCTATATACGAGTAATATGAGTACATACTCGTACACACACCATATGTTAAAATGTGAGGACAAGCGGTAACTTGTTAAGATGTAACGGGATCTATATGTAGCAATTTGCAGCTATTAACATGAAAAAATAAAAATTATGATTCATTTGATTTGTCTTTGCAAAACGTTTAAGTCGTGTTAACCGGGAAAATATGCCACAAAAAAAGAAAATACTTTCTATTAAAGAAAAAATGGAAATTTTAAATGTGTTGGAGAAAGAAAATTTATCTGTTCGTGCAATCGGAAAAAGGTTAGTGCTTTATAATAGTACAATTTTTTTTTACTTTTATTTGTTTGCTTTTAAAGATTCGATATTGGAAAATTCCAGGCTGCCACTATTGTGAAAAAAAGGAAGACATTAAAAGGATATGGTTGAGTGGTGATAACATAAATAAAAAGAAAAACTTCTTAAATAGTGATGGTTCAAAAATAGACAATTTGTGTTTTGAGTGGTTTGTCAAAGCCAGAAATCAAAATATACCAGTGTCGGGCCCTATTATAAAGGAAAAAGCAAAACAAATTGCGGGTCAATTAGGACTTCAAACTTTTTCGGCATCAAATGGATGGTTGGAAAAATGGCGGAAACGACATAATGTGACTTTCAAATGCATATGTGGGGAATCTGCTGAGGTTAATCCTGAGGATGTACATCAATTCAAACAAAAGCTACCAGACTTATTATTGGGCTACAGACCAGAAGATATATTTAACGCAGATGAAACTGGACTTTTTTTCCGGGCTTTGCCAAATAAGACTCTTGCCTTGAAGAACGAAAAATGCGTTGGCGGTAAGTTATCGAAGGAAAGATTAACAGTGCTATTGTGTGCCAATATGGCTGGAGATAAAGAAAAACCGTTGGTGATCGGAAAAGCAGCATGCCCACGCGCGTTTAAAAAATGCGATATAAAAAATCTGCCAGTTGAATGGAAGTCAAATCCCAAAGCTTGGATGTCTCGTGAAATTATGTGTGAGTGGCTACTAACTTTTGATAAAAAAATGGGCTCTCAGATGAGAAAAGTTTTACTATTTTTGGACAATGCCACAACTCACCCTCGAGATATTAAACTTAATAATATAAAGTTGATCTTTTTACCTGCTAATACAACATCCATTTGCCAGCCCCTCGATCAGGGAATTATACAGAATTTCAAATGTCACTACAGATGCAATATTATCAAACATATTTTAACAAGAACAGATGAAAGTTCAATGAACAAACTTTCAAAAACCTTTGACATTTTGGAGGCTATTTATTTTATTAAGACTGCATGGGACAACGTAACAATGGAAACAATTAAAAACTGTTTTTCTAAAGCTGGTTTCCAGAAAAGTTTGAACGAAATTTCTGACTTCGATGCAGAGGACGATATTGCCATATCTACGTTATCGGCTTTAATAAAGCTTTTAAATGAAAATGGGCAAGGGCAGCATTCCGATGACTTTTTGTTAATCGACGAAATTGTTACTACAGAAGATGATAATATTGACATTGTTATTGACGAAACGGTTACTGACGAATTATCTGACAGAGAAACTGAAGACCTCAATGAAGTATGCGCTCAGGATGCGAGTCAAATTAAATCATACACTGAAGCACTAAAACAGCTTCGTCGCATTAAAAAATTCGTTAGTGACGACGTTACTGGATTCCAGTACGCCAAAAACTTGGAAAGTCATCTTGAAAACTGTTTTATAAAACAGAAACAAGGAAAGTTGCGACAGACTTCGGTAAAGGAATTTTTAAAAGTCCAAACATAAATAAATATGTTCAATATATTATAACTATGAAACATCTCGCAATAAAAATGAAATATATAAATTAAATTACCAAGAAATCTAATTTATTTAAAAAGTAGTATGTGTATAAATTTTAGTAAAATTTTTATTCGCCCACTCCTACAAGCGGACCCCCCCCATAAGCGGACAAAAATTGCGGAACCGTCAATGTCCGCTTGTGGGAGGTTTCACTGTATAATCATATTGGGTGCGCAAAAACTCCGAATATTAAACCATATTTAGTATATAATATTAATCACTTTACATGACATCATTCTTAACTACTCCAGCTTCTTCGACTTTTACATAGATAACTCAAACAACACAGAAGATATTGAAATATAACATAGTTTAAATATTGGCACAACTGTATTCTACCTCTCATCTAAAAATAGTTGAAGTCGGACAATACCTTTCTCAAGTACTTCGATACCGTATATGAAGATCTCAGCGCCTGTATCTATTTCATCCCATAGATATCGTGTTTTTAAAAATGTAATCGATCTACATGTTTCCCAAATAATATATACAAGGTGCGCTTCAAAGTAAACAGGACTTAAAAAAAACAGAAAAAATGGGGTTTTCGGCAAAATCAATGTATGGTATTCAAAACAGTCTCCTTCTACTTCAATACAGCTTTTTGCACGGTCCAAAAGCATGTCGAACGAGTGTTTTAGCTCGTTGGCCGGTATAGCCGCCAGTATGTCGGTGAAAGCCTTTTGATTTGGTCTCTCATGGAAAAATTCAAAAATTTGTGTTTTTCTTATCGTGAACTACACATGGGAAAAATCTCCAATATTCTTAAAATTTTCCCTAATCGTAAACGAATTTTTTTCATGCGAATCAATGAAATTTGTTCACAAAATTGCTGGCTGGGAACAACTTTCAATAATATGTTAGCATACTTACCTTATTACCTATTTACTTGGTTTTTAAAACATTTTATATGAACAAAATACTTTTAGATAGAGTGTGTTCAAGCTGTACGGACGTGTTTTTTAATTCGCAAGGTGAATTCGGTCTTTACAAAAAGTAAAAAAAAATATTAAATTGAAAACAAACAAACAAATAGAAAACAGTGCAGAGTATATTATTAATAAACATAAACAAATAGTGCATGAAATAAAAATTAAAAACAAAAAGAAAAAATCAAACAAGCAATAAAGCAATAAAGCACGCTCAGCATCACCAGTAAAACCGCAGGCATTCCTTAAATACCCACTTCAGCTTTGTCGAGCCAAAAAAAAACAACTCCTGGCAAAAAAATGTAACGGCGATGATTAGTTATCGCAGCGATCAGCCGAAAGAGAGACTAAGCAAAGGACGCAGTCAGCAGAAGCAGCAGAAAACAGCAATCGGGCAACAACAAATGCGCTGACAGCAACCAGTATGCAGGTACCAGCAAGCACCCGGACAGCGAAGGAAAACAAAATGCAAGGTGAGAATGTACCAAGCAAAACAGGACCATCTGTTCAGACTGGTATTGATCGCTACATAAACGCAAAAAGGAAATTCAGTCCAGTCAAATCTGCGGTCAATACCGAAAAACTTCAACCAGGCACGCCAAATGGCAACAAGCCAGAAATTCTAAATGACAATAGAATTGTCTTATAGCCCTGACAGACGACAGCGCTGATATGCATTAGCGGGCTTAATTTACATTTACTTGCGCATTTGACCAATGTTAATGCAATTTTGTAATGCACAAGAATTTCGTGCATTTAGCTGAATTTACCAAATTTGAGTAGACAACACTGCTCAACAATAACCGATTTTTGCTATTTTTTGACAGATGTCGCTCGAAGTCTGCCACCTCCTTTGCGTATACAGCATCAGAGGTAAACAGTTTTATATTGCTAATTAAATTATGTGCAAGTATATAAACAAAAACAAATTTTAATATTTTTAAATGGCAGAAAATAAACAACGCACAGTTTGTTATCCATTTTTCCATTATTCTTAACTTTTTCCGCAATACAATCAGTTATTGCTTTTAATTTTACTCTCTTATCTTTTAACGTAGTTAATAATAAACGAATTTTTTCGTAAAATTTATATTGATTGGTGGATGGATCTTGCACATAATTTAATTAGCAATATAAAACTATTTGCCTCTGATGCTGTATACGCAAAGGAGGTGGCAGACTTCGAGCGACATCTGTCAATAAATAGCAAAAATCGGCCATTTTTGAGCAGTGTTGCCTACTCAAATTTCGTAAATTCAACCAAATGCACGGAATTCTTGTGCATTACAAACTTGCATTGACATGGGTCAAATGCGCAAATAAATGTAAATTAAGCCCGCTAATGCATATTAGCGCTGTCGTCTGTCAGGGCTATTATGGGCGCGCCTCTTTGCCGTAGTTTTATATTTCTTAAGTTTATTAAATGTAGGAATCCACGGCATTTGGATTTTTGCTGTAGAAACGTGTCAGCTGATTGCTCTCTCAAACCGTAGGGTTGCCAATATCGATATACTGTAGTAATTATAAAAGAATAATCAATATGTTTGAAATTTTCTTAAACTAACTCAAAATCAGAGTCGAATGCTATTATTTATAAATACAATACTATTCCTAATAGTTTGTTTTCAGTTTTGATATTTTGTATTATAAAAAATTGTAATTGAAAACATAGATGTGTGCAAAACTATATATGCGTATTGAACAATGGCAACATTGTTCAACTGAAAACAAACACTGATTTCTGCGTTTTTACCACGGGCTCAACTTTTAACACATTTTGCTCGCTAATTAAGAAAAAGGAAGGAAGAGAGTAGCGTTCCTGCTATAACAACGATGCAAAGGGTACCACCACAATATGAATGCCAAACCTCTTCCAATCTATTTGCGTGAGCAGAGCTCAAATGCTCTTGCCTCCAAAATAAGCAATTTAATAGGCACAAACAATTTTCATATTGGTCTCTTAAAAAAGGTTACGTAGATGAAACAAAAATACAAACATACAGTACACTAAAAAAACTTTCAAGGATGTTGGTAAATACTTGTCAAATAATAATTATTACTCTTACCAACTGAAGAGTTCAAAAAGCCTAGTAGTTGTCATAAAAGGTATAGAGCCTTCGATATACTGTAATGAAGTTAAAGAAGCTCTAGAAGAAGGTGGTTATAGTATTATATCAGTGGTAAACATTTTTAACAGGAACAAAGCCCCACAACCAATGTTCTAAATAGAATTGATGTTGGATTCTAACCAACTTAAGAAAAATAAAACGTATGTATCTGAATTACAATCTAAAATATCTGCTCCATCGCAGAATTACCGTTGAGGAACTACACAAAAAAATGGTGCAGTACAATGCCCAAACTGCCAAGAATATGGGCAAGCGAATCATATTGCACTTTACGCAGAGTCTGCGTGGTGTGTGGTAATTTACATCCCAGATCGAAACGTTCTCTTAAAAAAGAGGATTTAAATAAAAATGTAGTAGCTGTGTTAGAAATCACACTGCAAACTAAAGGGATATAAAAATCTAAAAAGGAAATTGTATGTCTGAACTCAAGCACGTCGTAATCAAACGATAAATATTTTTCCTGGCTGTACGTAAATTAAAAAAGCACTTAAACGCGAGGAAGAATTCAACACCGAAACGTATAAAGGGTGATTTTTTAAGAGCTTGATAACTTTTTAAAAAAAAAAAACGCATAAAATTTGCAAAATCTCATCGGTTCTTTATTTGAAACGTTAGATTGGTTCATGACATTTACTTTTTGAAGATAATTTCATTTAAATGTTGACCGCGGCTGCGTCTTAGGTGGTCCATTCGGAAAGTCCAATTTTGGGCAACTTTTTCGAGCATTTCGGCCGGAATAGCCCGAATTTCTTCGGAAATGTTGTCTTCCAAAGCTGGAATAGTTGCTGGCTTATTTCTGTAGACTTTAGACTTGACGTAGCCCCACAAAAAATAGTCTAAAGGCGTTAAATCGCATGATCTTGGTGGCCAACTTACGGGTCCATTTCTTGAGATGAATTGTTGTCCGAAGTTTTCCCTCAAAATGGCCATAGAATCGCGAGCTGTGTGGCATGTAGCGCCATCTTGTTGAAACCACATGTCAACCAAGTTCAGTTCTTCCATTTTTGGCAACAAAAAGTTTGTTAGCATCGAACGATAGCGATCGCCATTCACCGTAACGTTGCGTCCAACAGCATCTTTGAAAAAATACGGTCCAATGATTCCACCAGCGTACAAACCACACCAAACAGTGCATTTTTCGGGATGCATGGGCAGTTCTTGAACGGCTTCTGGTTGCTCTTCACCCCAAATGCGGCAATTTTGCTTATTTACGTAGCCATTCAACCAGAAATGAGCCTCATCGCTGAACAAAATTTGTCGATAAAAACGAAACGAAACACATTTCGAACCGAACACTGATTTTGGTAATAAAATTCAATGATTTGCAAGCGTTGCTCGTTAGTAAGTCTATTCATGATGAAATGTCAAAGCATACTGAGCATCTTTCTCTTTGACACCATGTCTGAAATCCCACGTGATCTGTCAAATACTAATGCATGAAAATCCTAACCTCAAAAAAATCACCCGTTATAAAGAAGTTGTGTCCAAATTCGAACAAGCGAAATTCCCTTTGGAAAGCTCAGAAGTCTATGAAGCCACCAATCAACTCCTACATGCCTATACAAAACTTGGGTGGAAATTGGGCTCGAAGTGAACTGGAAAAGGCTGATTGTTTTGCAATTCACTTAGAAAAGGTATATTAACCTAATTTGGCAAATAACATTTTTAAGCTGCCAATCTTACCCAATACAGCAAACGAGTCGCTAGAGTCTTTTAAGATTTCACCTTCTGAAATTATAAGAACCATAAAAGAGCTTAATCCAAAGAAGTTGCTGGGACATGATATTACTACCCTAAAAATGCTAGTTGAGTTACCAAATACGAGGGCTGCTATATATATTTCTGGCCTAACAATGAAAATAGGCATATTTTTCAACGAAAATGGTTTTTTTTTTTTCGTTGGATTTGGCTCGTCTTGGAAGACCCACACGGTGGATTGCTCTTTTGACGATCTTATAAACGTCTTTTAAAGCACCGCGATCGTATTTTTCAGCATTTATTTACACCAATCCACACGAGCCTTTTTTTGAGCGATTGTCAAATTGTGTGGGATCCAACGAGAACAAACCTTTTTTACGGCCAGGTGTTCATGCAATATCGAATGTATGCTGGTGGGAGAAATTCATAGGCATGCCTCTATCTGAAGGTATGTTACATGACGGTCTTGCATTATCAGTTCACGTACGGCATCGATGTTTTCTGGCACAACGGCTGTTTTCGGACGACCTTCACGGAATTCGTCTTTGAGCGAGCGTCGGCCACGATTGAATTCGTTGTACCAATTTTTCACAGTGCTATAGGATGGTGCTGCATAGGCATACAAAGATTTTAGTTCATCGATGCACTCTTCTCGTGATAATCCACGTCGAAAGTTGTGAAAAATGATCGCACGAAAATGTTCACGAGGTAATTCCATTTTTTGGCCGAGATGAATTTTTTAATTCTCTGTAAATAAAACAATTCACGATTAGATGACAAAACGTTTTGAGTGATGTTATGCTAAAAAATGTCAAACTTTCCAATGGAAATGTCAGATTGCACCTGGCAACACCTTAACACAGCCGTCTTCATGTAGACCAATCAGTCTTCTACCCTTCTTTTCTAAAATATCTGAAAAAGTGCAACTATCAAATATTTCTCCTTTCCTCTACGAAAATAATACAATACCAACCCACTAATTCTAGTTTCTTGCGAAACATAGCACGATAGAGCAACTAAATAGAATAACTAACGAAATAAGAAAAGCATTTGAGCACAGATAGTACTGTTCATAAATATTTTTATAATTGGCTCCGACTTTGATTAGGTGTGGCATGAAGGTCTTTAATATAAGGTTGAAGAAATTATACCTTTAGAATTGTATAAAAGATTTGAGTCTTATTTAAAAAATAGACAATTTAGTAGGACAATTAAAGTAGGAGCTTTCATATGTGATGAACGACAGATAAGGGCTGGTGTAACACAGGGCAATATTTTAGGCTCAGCTAGTAATGTATTGACATTAACTTTTGCGGATGAAACAGCAATTGTCATTAACAATTGTCACATATTAGCAAAGCTTTTAAGTTCTGTCGAAGAATGGTTAGCGAACTGTCATATAAGTTCACGCAAGTGAGTAAAGTCCTCATTGCCATTCACTTGGGAGTGGCCAGAAACGTTTCTTTACATATGACTCAAGCAGCACACGACTTCCGGTCCTATACCAAGTATCCTCTGTAAAGCCAAAGGACATCCGTTTGAAGCGTTGAGCGTTGAGTTTGAGACCCGCCACGTAAAAAACACTACCAATGAAAACTAATCTACAGGCTCGGATGAAAGATCCCCCTTTTCATGACGACCATGGCAAACGAATTAAGGATTACGATTTGAGGACATGCACCTGGAATGTCCGGTCCCTTATTTGGGAAGGTGCCGCTGCCCGGCTGGTTGATATCCTCTTTGAGTGAAGGCAGACAGCACCGCCGTGCAAGAAATCCGATGGACAGAACAATGACTGAGGTGAGTAAGTCCTTTTGGCATTTACTACATGTGTCTACAGGAGCGCAAAGTCAGTGTAGGATTCGTGGTGGGAGAGATACTCCGTCGTCCCGATGGTTGAACATCTAGCCACAATCCGCATCAAAGCGAGGTTCTTAAACATATCGCGGATTTGCGCCCATGCCCCGACGAAAGAGAAAGACGATGTTATCAAAGATGTCTTATATGAGCGCTTGGAGCACATCTATGAGAGCTGTCTCCGCCACGATATCAAAATCGTGTTTAGCTAATTTAACGCAAGGGTGGCCAATGCAGATATCACAACAGTAGGTAAATTCAGCCTCCACGAGGAATCATTCCCAAATGGGTTGAGGCTGATCGACTTCGCCGAGGCCCGAAACATGGTTATCTGCAGTACTAGATTCCACCAGAGTAAAATTCACAAAGCTACCTGTTGTGGTAGACGGAAGACACACCTCCAGCGTTTTAGACGTGCGTACGCTCCGAGGTCCTAACATCGACTTGGACCACTATCTTCTTACATCCAAGATTCGCACCCGCCTCTGTGCAACAACAACCGCAAGTCAAAAAACACAAGGAAGGTTCGAAGTCGAAAAGCTGCAATCACAATAGATAGCCGAACGATTTTCTACTCGACTTGCACTCCTGCTCTCTGAGAGCACTCGTCAACAACTCGGTATAAGGCAAATGTGGGACCGCATTTCAAGCTCCTTACGTACAGATGCAACTCATACCATTGATTTTTGGAAAAAGGTGATCTAGTAATCGATGTCAAGAGCATACTAAAGCATAACGCCAGGAGAGGGCGAACCCGATTCCGCAATCGATGACGATGGAGCAGACGTTCCATATTCGAATATCAATGACCCGTCTAAAGAAAAACAACGCGGCGATGGATTGCCGGCCGAGCTTTTTAAATACGGCGGCTAAGAATTGATAAGGAGCATGCATGAGCATTTTTGTAAGAAATGGTCGAACGAAAGCATGCCCAACTATTGAAACTTAAGTGAGCTCTGCCCAATGCACAAAAAGGGGACCCCACAATCTGCGCCAACTACCGTGGGATAAACCTCCTCAACATCGCTTATAAGGTTCTATCGAGCGTATTGTGTGAAAGATTAAAGCCCACCGTCAATAAATTGATTCGACCTAATCAGTGTAACTTTAGGCCTAGAAAATCAACAACTGGCCAGATATTCGTCATGCGCTAAATCTTGGAAAAGACCATTGAAAAGAGAACACATTACCTCTTCGTCGATTTCAAAGCTGCTTTCGACAGCACGAAAAGGAGCTGCCTTTATGCCGCGATGTCTGAATTTGGTATCCCCGAAAAACTAATACGGCTGTGTAAACTGACGTTGAGCAACACCAAAAGCTGCGTCAGGATCAGGAAGGACCTCTCCGCGCCGTTCGATACCAAACGAGGTTTCAGACAAGGCGACTTCTTATCGTGCGATTTGTTCAATCTGCTGCCGAAGAAAATAATTCGAGCTGCAGGGGTGAATCGATCAGGTACATTCTTCTATAAGAGTGTACAGATGCTTACCGCTCCATTAGTTCTGCTTTTTCCAGATTGGATAAGGAAACGAAGCAAATGGGTCTGGTAGTGAACGAGCTCAAGATGAAATAACTTCCGTCATCAAACAAACAGTCATTGCACTCGCGGCTTAGAAGATAATTGCGTATATGGAACCAGCAATAACGGCAACGGCAACGTCAGCATTTAAATCCAACCCAGAATAACTCTTGCCAACAAGTGCTACATCGGACTAAGTAGGCAAATCAGAATCAAAGAACAAAGAAAGAAAACATTTTATAAGTCATTTATCATCTCTGTCCTGCTATATGGAGCAGAGGCATGGACGATGATAACAACTGATGAATTGACGTTACTAGTTTTCGAGAGAAAGGTTATTTGAAAGTTGTATGGTCTTTTGCGTTTTGGCCGCGGCGAATATCGCATTCGATGGAATAATGAGCTGTATGCGAAATAAAAGACAGCGACAACGCTAGCTATTTCATATTGTCGAATGGACAAAAACACTCCAGCTCTGAAAGTATTCGACGCAGTAGCGACCGGGGGAAGCAGAGTGAGAGAAAGACCTCACCTCCTTTGGAAAGTCCTGGTGAAGATGAACCTGGCTTCGCTTGGAATTTCCAATTGGCGACACATTGCAAAAGGAAGAAATGACTGACGCCCTGTTGTTAACTCGGCTATAACCGTGTAAGCGGTGTCTACGCCAGTAAAAAAGAAGAAGAAACTTAGCCTTGACAAAAAAGTGCTTTTATGCAATGCGGATACATGGCATTCGACTATGCCGAACGACCTGTGCAAGTAATACGATGGTTCCAATTCTTAGAACAGTCGCGTTGGTACAGGCGTAATGAAAATATCCATTAAGATCTTGGTATTCCTATGGTAAAAAAAGAAGTAGAAGACAGCATAATGAAATATATATCTAAATTTCGAGATCTCCCGAACTCATTGGCTAATGCTTCAGTGCATTCCTGCGATCAAACTTACATTAAAAGAAGAGATATGCCTGCGTATTATATATATATTATATTGTTTGGCAATGAATTTTCCTTTCAATGGGATTATTGGCTTTCAACGAAAAGATTCCCCTCTAATTCATTCAGTCGGCGGCGAATTTGCTCAATGATTGAACGCATTTCGAATAACTGATCTTTGCAGCCTCTAGGGCGAAGAGAAATGTCAGTTAAATGCAGATGGTTTCGCAAGGAGAACAATCGATTAGCCGTAATATTATTTGCAAAAAAAGGCAGGTTATAACGACTGTCGTAGTACATCCAAACACGTGGACGTGGAAATTCTTTAAAAGCTTCCATAATAGCTTAACTCTGCGTCGATGCAGCGCCGCAGCGCGACTGAAGGCATAACAGAAAATATTATTCGGAATAACCTTGGGAGCCACGGTGCATGCTGCTTGGATCTCCATTTCAAAACGCTTGCGTTTCAGGCAAGGAAGCAAAAAAAGTCCCGGAGGGCCACATCTAGGCTGTAGGCCGGCTGCGGAAACGTTGGAATGTCCGCCTTGGTTAGGTAGCTGTTCACCAGAAAGGAGGTATGTTCCGGGGTTGTGGTGCAACTTCCAATTGGCTGCGATGTCTTGTCGGACCCGATGACCCTACGTTTGAGTCTCCTGAGGACTTCCACGTAAAACTTTGCGTTGACGGTTTGTCCAGGAGGAACAAGTTCATGGTTGACGATGCCTTTGATGTCAAAAAAGACAATTAGTCCTTCTCCAAAAAGGCCTAGCGCCACCGAAACACACCACTTTTACTAAAGCAACATCTGAGTAAGCCTACTTGATCATATCAAACGGCTCTGTCACAGATTTACCGAGTTTCACACGGAATTTAATCGCCTACATCGGCTCTAACGTACGCTGTATTTTCAGCTTGCACCACTTACATAAACGCGTCGTGCGAAAATGTTTGTTCTGACTCTCCAGGTGCTCAAAGACAACTGACTAGCCGCTCGTTCGTTAGCTAAGAACGCCCTCTACCGAATCCAGTCGATGCGTGAGAGCTCGCTCTAAAGTATAGTCGTGGCGGAAGTAAATCAGTGGTATTACTTTCCGGAAAAACGCTATATGTTGAGCCAGCACTGCATGGTTTAAAATTTAAATCTCCTATAAATTGAAAACAGAACATTATTAAAAAAAAAATTATAGTAAGTTGCTCCAACAAACAACTCGTCATTCAAATATTTTATGAAAAATTAATACGGAATCTTGTCGATGGTGTTGCTCTCTGCTGGTGGTGATATAAACTGTATTTTATCTTATTTAAAAGTTCACGGCATTCTAGTTTTCCACTTTATGTCCTTGTTTTTTGTGCATTGGATGACGGGGATCTCTTCAAAGTATATTTGATTCGTTCGCAAAATATCACTAGAATTGAGCCCTTCGGTATCAAAACCAACAAGTGCTTCTCTCAAAAATTTCGGCAACTCCAGTTCTTCAATAGCTTCAATATATTCATCAGCTTCCACAAGCAACTTCCTGAAGCAACTTCAAATGTATTGTCATTGTGGGTTATTACAACAGACTCCGTTATCGTCTTAAACATATCACCACCCACCTTCATTTCCTTATTTGCCTTCAATATCAAAATCTTTTTCTAAATATTTCAGTAATAATTTTTATTTTACGCCAAGTAGTTACTACTAAACAAATAACATAAAACGCAGAAAATATTAAAGAGATCGCTCACAATTGTAAAAAAAATATTCGTTGAATAATCTTGTCTCTTTTAAGCTACAGCTATTTTTTGCATCATGAGATATAGCTGGCGTATTTTTATTACTTTTGTTTAAGAATTAATAAATATACATATATAGGTTCAGGAATACTTAAAAATTTTTTCAGGAAAATTTACTCAAGAAACTCACTTTTAAGAAACACTTTATAAACACAATTTTGTAGCAAGAACATTCCTTCACGAAATAAAATATTTGGATATTTTGAATTTAACAATTAAGTATGTATATATAAAGAAATGTAAATGCACTCGCTACGGGCGAATGTACGAAGGAAATATACGGTGAGCTGGCGAGACAGTATCCCGATGAAAGTAAATGATCGTTCGTATTATGTTGAATGTAGCGCGCAGGATAGACCCGATAGTAGAGTAGAGTGGGTGTCGACGCGACGTAGTGTATACGAGGTTTGACAATTCAGTAATGACTGCCACGCTTGTGGTAAACCTGTGACCTTGAAATTGCCTTTCTCTTTTTCCGGCATCCCTCCCCTCTCCATTGATATATGTACCATCGCTCTAGCTTGTTTAGTTCGCCTGCTGCGTCAAGTTGAGTAAACGTGTGTTTGTAGTGCTCGTCACGAAAATGGAAAAACGAAATCAAGACCAACGCGTCGCGTTAAAATTTTGCGCCAGATTGGGCGAAACAGCGTCGGAAACGTACGCTAAAATTGTAAGAGTGTATGGTGATAGCGCTCTTAGTCGTGTCAAAGCTTGCAATGGTTGTCTCCGCGTGCCCCCCCGCCCGAGAAAAGCTCGCATGAGCAAGTCGAAGTTGAAAACGATGATTATTGCCTTTTTTGATAGCCGTGGAATCGTCCACAAAAAATTCGTTCCTCCGGGGAAAACTGTGAATCAAGTCTACTATTGCCAAGTACTCGAAAGATTGCGAAAACGAGTCAACAGGCTGCGCCCAGACATCGCTCGTAACTGGATCCTTCATCACGAAACGCGTCATGCCACACCGCCCTCAGCGTGTCCCAGTATTTGGCCTCTAAAGAGATCGCCGTGTTGCAACAGCCGCCTTATTCGCCCGACATGTCACTCTGTGACTTTTGTTTGCTTCCTAAAACAAAATCGGTGGTCAAAGGCACCCATTTTGAGTTGATTACGGACATCCAGGCGGCCGTGACGAAGGTACTCGGGGACATCCTAGTCGAAGCGTTCCAGAAATGTTACGAAGCATGGAAAACGCGCTGGAATCGCTGTATAGCTGCCCAAGGGGACTACTTTGAAGGGGATGGCAGAGTAGTAGAATAATTTTCAAATATACGGTTTTTATGGAATCAGTCTCATTACTTATTGTCATACCTCGTATGTTAACGTGCGAGTTGTGTAGAACGAAAATGTCTGCTATCCCGTGGTCCATTCTTTTTGTTTGTATAGGTATGGTGAATTGTCTTGTGTTATGCTATCATCGGCTGTGGTGTTTCGAGCTTTGTTTACCTAGGGTGCGCCAGTTTTTCCCGGGTAGAGTTGGTGGATGCCTAACTCATTTAAACATCCTGGGTCCCCTAGGCGAATATATTGCCTAGTATTCTGTATAAGCTGATATATGTAAATCGGCTTACTGTTGGTGGAGTAACCGAGGGCGCAGAATATTAGTTGTAAGAAGCGATTTTGGGTTTAATATAAATTTGTTTTTTATGTAAGTAGTGGCTCTGGAGGTAGTAATTTCCTTTTGCGTGTTTTAACGACTTATTATTATCGTAAAAAATTCTTTGCTTTTATTTATTTTGTTAGCGGTTATTTATAATTTCTTATTTTATCGGTTTGGTTCACCGGTATTTTATTATATACCTTTTCTGTATTACCCGCTTATAAAGGTTAGCAACTCCATGCCAGAATGGGTACTCCTTGGCCCTGGAGTTAGGGCTATGAAATTAGAGGGATTTTGTGAAAGAGTCGTAGAATAGAGAATTCTTCATAATTAGTTAATGCTTTGATTCCCATTAATCACCAATGCGAAGAGCGCTTATGTAGATGCGAATATTATTCGACCTTTTGGATAATTTTATTATAAGTAATATTTAAGTGCACTAATTTTGCAAGAAGTAGCCCGCCACCGCTCTAGGATTTGTTCCGAAATGTTTTATTTTTTATTATTGACGAAAGCCATCCTGCTGGTCCGGCTCGAAGGACCAGAGGAAAGACATTTCTGATACATAGGCTGCTATATATATCTCTGGCGTAAGCAACATTAAGTGTTGCCAGGTGCAATCTGATATTTCCATTGGAAATTTTGACATTTTTTAGCATAAGATCACTCAGAACGTTTTGTCATTTAATAGTGAATTGTTTTATTTACAGGGAATTAAAAAATTCTTCTCGGCCAAAAAATGGAATTACCTCGTGAACATTTTCGTGCGATCATTTTTCACAACTTTCGACGTGGATTATCACGAGAAGAGTGCATCGATGAACTAAAATCTTTGTATGCCTATGCAGCACCATCCTATAGCACTGTGAAAAACTGGTACAACGAATTCAATCGTGGCCGACGCTCGCTCAAAGACGAATTCCGTGAAGGTCGTCCAAAAACAGTCGTTGTGCCAGAAAACATCGATGCCGTACGTGAACTGATAATGCAAGACCGTCATGTAACATACCTTCAGATAGAGGCATGCCTATGAATTTCTCCCACCAGCATACATTCGATATTGCATGAAAACCATTCGATATTCATGAGAGTGCCAGGTTAATTAGATACTGCATTCGATTTGCATCTTCATCTATTGAAGACAACTCTGAAATAAAAAATAAATAGAAATAGAAATAAAAAATAAATGAATAGTAGAAGCTAACGATTCAGATCTACCCGAAAAATTTCAAAACCTCGGCTTACGCCAAAAACGAAAACTGCTTAGACCAGTATGAAGACACAAAAGCAATGACATCAGGTCAATTAAAACTTATAAAGTCAATTGCACCTACTCCCCACAGTAGAGTAGAGCTGTCATATTTGCAAGCCCAAGAGGAAAGTTCAGGCATTCATCTAAAAGTGCCAGCGTGTGATACGGAAATATTTCATGGAGGTTATGAACCATGGCCATCCATCCGGGACATGTTCGCAGCCGTGTACAGAAACCATAAAAAATTATCACAAGGGCAAAAATTGTATCACCTCCGATACAAAACTAAAGGTCAAGCAGGCGTAATAGTCAAGCAGTTCGCACTAAATAAATGACTATAATTTCAATTTAGCTTAGGAAGCTCTAAGATCAAGATATGGAAATGAGAGAATATTGGTCGACAACTTATGAACTTGCCTAAAATTCAAAAAGAAACTAGTGAAGAATCCATCAAACTGGAATCCACTGTTTCAAATTGTTTGTCGGTTCTATCGACGCAAAATATTCCCACACACAATTGGGATCCTATCCTGGTAAACATATGTACCGCCGCATTACCAGAAAAATTGTTACTTTTGTGGGAGCAATCGCTCTTATCAAGAATAAAATGACCAACATGGCAGCAAATGAAATACTTCTTAACTACTCAATATGGAATTGCAGAAAGGGAAGACAAAAAAATAGTCAAAACTAAAATCGTTCAACAAGACCTAAATCGAAGATTCAATAGACCCCAAGCCGGAAGCAACAATCGTTTAAATAGAAGTTTTTTCAAAACACAATCGTTCACATCTGAACAAAATAAGTACACGTCATGCGAACTATGCTATGTACAGGAGGTCATAAGCTATAAACTTGCGAGAAGTTTAAAAAATGTAATGTCAATGAAAGGAACAACTTTGTCAGATCAAAAAACTATGCTATGTACAGGAGGTCATAAGCTATAAACTTGCGAGAAGTTTAAAAAATTTAATGTCAATGAAAGGAACAACTTTGTCAGATCAAAAAATCTCTGTACAAACTGCTTGTCCCACTCACACAATCTTAATAATTGCGAAAGCAAATTCAATTACGTATATTGCCACAAAAGGCATCATTCTATATTGCATCTCAATAACTTTCCCAACACACCGCAAAGTTTCTCAAAAAATGCCACGGGTTTAGTTGCAACATCAACTCCTGAAACAAAAAATTACGAAATTTGCCAGATGCCGCTCAGTTCATTTTACGACATTAGCATCGATCAGTCCTACGATTTCACGTCCCGCTTCTATCCTCCGCCATCTTTTGCGAAATCCACTGAGTTTTAAATAGTTTAATTTAATTTAAAATCCATTGGTTAAATAACAACCTTTTTTTCGTAATTTCTTTTACTTGTGGTGAAATGAATAAACAAAAGGTGAGTGCACTCTTTTAACAGGTGTGAAAGTATATTCGTGCCATTATGTACGGAACTCTATTTCATTTTCATGGCCACCACGGGTAAGCTTATTGCAGTCCACATGCTGAACCCAATTTTCGACGGTTTTCAAACATAAACTGGATACTGCTGCAATTTGAGATTCGATATTTGTTCATCAATCGTCGCTGGCTTGTTGGCATAGACCATAGATTTGACGTAGCTCCACAGGACGGCTGCTCAGTCCAATTGCCGGATATTTTGGTGGTCAAGCGACTTCAGTTCTTGCGTAAATTTCAACTTGTAAAGATGTAGGCGAAGTTCGCCACAATGACGGCACAGAGATGTCGAACGCTTAAAAACGATGTGTGAGACTAATTTGGGTCACAAAATTTCATCGATTTATCTCCAGTAGTTTATGAGAAAATAATTTTACAATTTTATCGTCCTCTAAATTTGAATCTTAAATAACTTTAACAAAAAAAGAATTTTGACGAAATATTTATATCAGGGGGTATGCGTCTGGTCCCCCACCTAATGAACTGCTAATTTTAAAAATCGGTGATTTTTCGAAATTCCCCTGGATCACTTGACGTGGTTTGACCCAATTATGTGAAGAAACTGTTGGTCTAAGAGCCAGTGAATGGCAGAGTGCATGTATTTTACCAAAGATGATATTTTGTTCGGTGACCCTTCTATACATACCTTATATGAAATGGGGAACAGCTAAGCCCAGCGAAGGTAGCTATGACGTCACCCAGGTAAGACAGGTACGTAAGTCAGACAAATTTCGCAAGTATTTTAACAAAGCTGGCGTTTAGTCACTGCAAGTAATATGGTAAATATAACCAGAAAAATAAATGGAAGACGATTTTTTCGGTTGTAACCTCGTGGCAGACGTTTTTGAAAATTTGAAAAAAAAATTTATATATGTTATTTGTAATAGTATTATCAGTTTATTTTTCAAACGGCAGACGTTTTCTCCGGTTATAATACTCCGGCAGACGACAATATATATTGACAGTGTGATTATATGTACCTACTGTGAATACTTCTATATCGATAATTTAGAAATAGATATATTATGAAAAATATAAATATAATTTATAATAATGATTGGGGAAGATGGGTTGTTTATAAATCAAATATAATAACTATTATGACAACATTCACTTAATTGGTATTAATGAAAATATGTTTCGAGTTTTTACTGATATATTTTTATTTATAAATTTTCCATCGTATTAAGAATCGTCAATTTCGTCGTCGGAATCATTACTATTGTCATAATGTTCATCATCTTGGTCATCTTGTTCATCATCTTCGTTGTCGTCTGGAAAATTATGTATAAATGTTTCAACTGAACAATTTGAATATAAAATAGCATAAAGTATAATAAAATTACCTAGTATATCTTGAATAATATCACTAACTAAACATGGTAGCTGGTCTCCCTCAAACCACTTGAACACGTATGATGTATCTTGTTATTCCCAACCATATTCTAGTGCAGTGGTTCATAAACTTATTTTGTCTACCGCCCACTTTGAGAATAAATACATTTTTAGGGCCCCCCTTTTTTCACCTATTTAAAAACCACTATAACTTCAAATTAATTATTGTGACCTATATACATATGTATATTAACGGAGAATTCTAAACGAAACTTTTACTAGAACCAGCAACTTGAAACCTGAGCGCAGTAGGTAACATACAACGGCGCTTAGGTCTCAAGTTAACTCTTACTTTATAAAACTGAAATAATCGATCCATATATAAAAACTAATGTGAAGGATGAATCTGATGTTGTTTAATAAGTTTGTTAATATCAGGTTCAATTTACTCAAGAACAGTCGCAAGTCGCTACGTTCGGTAACAAGCAAGCGATTTCTATTTTTAGTAAGCAGTGTTGTCACAGCACTAAATCCACGTTCACACAAATATGACGATGGGAATGCTATCAAGAATCGTTGAATGATTGACCACAATCCAGGGTGCAATTGCGAGATCGGTTTTTGTAGCCAAAATTCTTGGTAACCATTTTCGAACTTGATTTTTATTTCCTCGTTTGTTGTCAATTCTATAAGTTCTTCTTCCAGCTGAGGTGACATTGCTGTGTTGACATTTGAACACGGATCCAACACCCAGTCTGGTATTTCCAAGTTCAAAATGTCCTGGCATCGTTCGGTGAAGTCAATATGGAAGTTTTCCAAATGTTGGCAGTAGGCAAACAATTCGTCGTTACTGCATGATAATGATAAATTCGGAAAATTGTGAAACTCACGTCTGCCCAGATTTTTTTTGTGTAGAAGCAGTTTGGCTGCGAAAGCAGCAACGACGTTTTTTGTTTCAATTAAGTTTAGTTTATCGCCTTGCAGTTGGAAATTCATGTCGTTGAACAATTTATACAGGTCTGTCATGTAAGCTATATCATTCTTTGATGTTATGAGATTGTCTTGAAATACTGTTGTAAGAAAGAATAAAGATCCTTTTTTTATTTTCCACATCAAAGATTTAAGGAGTTCAAAAGCTCAAAACGTGCGCTACATCAGCTACCTACCCGACGTCATTTCGCAAGTGATAAAATAAATTTTTCAAGAGCTCAAAGCATGCGCTACATCTGCCCGAACCTACCTACCCTACACCTTTGCGCAAATGATTATATTATGATAGCGAATGCCCACATACAGATTTGGCAATGGCAATAGCAATACGTTTGACAGTTAGTATTCTATAAATTCCATCCTGTCGAGATGCCCCGTTATGAAACGGAGCGACCGATTGACATGATTTTAATTTTTTTCTATATTCAATAAAATAGGACAGATAAATGAACGACGCGGAAAGAAATATAGCACCGAGTTTGAGCAATCTTTTAATTCATATTAGTTGATGTTCACAACAGGGATAATGGGATGCCCAACTTATTCCAGTGGGAAAGCGCCTCAAAATAAGCGTTTTTTATAACATTTTCCATTATGGCCAGATCGAACAAAATAAAAATGTTTGGGCATTTTCAATTAAAACACCCAAGATTTAGTACGAATAAAAACTACTATATAGGGGTTATTTATTATATGGAGAAACTACTTAAATCCTTTTAAAGTATATTAGAACAATTGACTTTTGAACTTTCAATACCCAATAAAAAGATTTAAGCTTTCTAGCTCCTAATCAATAAATGGTTTTAATAAATTTCCGTTGAAAATAATACTATGATGCATCACATTACAAAACGTTTCATCCAATACCTTTAAATTTCATACATTTATTTAATTTTCATTGTTTAACATTTTTTATAAGTGGTCTTGAACGATGTAACAAATCCCTCCGTTTTCATATTTTTTTGGTAAGATTTCAATCTGGCCATCGCTCGTTTCCAATTCTAAACGTCAAAACCTCCTCAATCCAGTCAAATGTCAAAGTTTAGGTGGTTTTGACGTTTAGCAATTGTTGTTGGACATCTCTTTATCTCTGGTTCACAAGTTGTTGTTGAGAGTCGAGAGCTCATGTAGTCGTTGTCTAAGAGGCCTCCTAGCTAAATAAAATTACAAATAACCCCCCAGGCCTCTACACAACGCCCCCATTTTCTTTCTGGGTCTCTTACCGCCCCCCTTGACACCTCCAGCGCCCAAAAGGGGGCGTTATCGCCCACTTTGGGAAACACTGTTCTAGTGGGTTTAACATCGTCGGATTTTTCTGTGAAGCATTTTTCCAGATGCTGGAAATGTAATGAGCCCTCAAGAATTGTTGGTAAAGTTCAGCTTTACATGGAGGTATTGAACTAGCATTGAAGTTTCCAACTTTTTATTAAAATTTTCATTTAAGTCGGATGCTTTGTAGCTATTGACAAATAGTTGAAAACGACTATCAACGTCTTTGGTTTTCTTGACGTTATACATCAGGCAAGTAAATTTTTGAATAACATTAAACAGATAGTCCAGCATATCCGGAGTTAAATCAGCGTTTCCTAAACTTTCAAAACCTTTTTGAGATTCAACATTCTTTTTAACAAGGTGAAAGGTCTTTTTTTACCTTTATTAAAATAAAGCACGGTTAAAGTCACACCCCGTGAAAGATTGAACCCCAATCGAGCTCTTTGTCGATAATTCACCGTGCAGTTCGTAAATTTTAGTAATATTAATAAATCTTTCATGGTTTCCAGTCCCAGTAAGCATCCAAATATGAGACAACAGATTTTTTAAGTGAACCATATTGCCAGGCATTATAATTAATTTATCAGAACCTCTAATGACGATATGACTCGTCTAGAATACTGCATACATGATAAATAATTTTACTATCGGCTTCCTCGTGTAAAGGACAGGATAAATCATCAACAAAACTCGATTCAACAATTTCATGATTCACTTTGTAGGAATAACAGTCGCGAAAGTTGAGATGTATTAATTTAGTCCCAAGGAACGGATTGACTTCACTGCTAGCCCAATGAACTGTGAAAAAATCTATTAAAGCCTCCTTTAACCTTCAAGCGGGCGCGCGGTCATTTGTAACGGGAGCGGGCGCGCGTAACCGAAAAGACGTTTGAGATGAATAAAAGAAATAAAGCACTAATTATTCAGTAATTATTTATTTATTTGTACTTAGATATATTATCATTGTCCTTAAAGTCTATTTTGTCAAAAAAAGTAATTAAAATTATTAAAAATGTAATGTGTAATAATAGTAACATAAACGTAAATGTACTAAGCGTCGTCGATTCGACTACGCGCGCCCGCTTGAAGGTTAATCGGATGTTTTTCAACTCCTTCAAGAAATCAGTTGGTCTAATTTGTTCAGGTCCTGAATTTATAAACTGCATTTGAACAGCCTCAAATCGTGAAGTTCTTTCATTGTCTTTAATAGATGGAGACCAATATTGGTCGAAAACAACATCAATTCTTTGTCCGGGATATTTTGTGATCATTTGCAAAAATTTTTTAGAAATATTACCAAATGTTTTTGGCACTTCTTTCATGGAATGTAAAATGAAAAAACCATCAACAACATAAACATTAGAAAACCGTGGCGGATTGTGCTCAATATTAGCTTCTAAAGCTTTAGCAAGTGCTGATTTGTCAGTTTTATATCTTACAGCATCTAAATGGCACAAAGCTAATGGCTCAGGTGTGATGGAGTGTGACAAAATTTTTATTACATCGATTTTATGATCCATTGATATCCCTAGCATGCGACCAAATAGATCTCGCTGTATTTTTATTTCTTGAGTTTCCACCCACTTTGATAGATTTACGTTTTTCAATTTGGCTAGCAAAATTATGTAGCGGTCTTTTCTTAATTGTTTTGTCGAATCGATTGACATTCGAGGAATACTCCGACAAAAATAATTCTCGTTGTTCACAGCCAATCTTTTTCACGTTCTTCGACTTGAATTATTGCTGCTTTACCAGATGCAATATTAAACAATTAATTCGTCGGCGACTCAAGATTAAAGGGATTCATGTATTGATCAAAAGTTTTTATAAATTTATCGAGTTGTTGTGAGCTTTTCTTTATATTTTGCGCTTTCAAATCTGCAGTGATATCTTGTTCTTTGCTCAATCCAACCTGTCCCAAAACATGAGAGACGATTGATGAGCGTATATCGTGGCTTCGAGCCCAATGTTGACGTGCTGAGATTGAATCCGTGAGGTGGATGATTGCGTTGATAGTTTGTTCGAGAGTTAAATCCTATATTATAATATTATATATGTATATTATTTCCTATAGCTTCCTCAGAAAATAAATGTACTTTATGATTTTTTTCTTTGGCACAAAAAACACACTTCAATTCCGACGACATACAACAATTACAACCATAAGAATTAAAATAAACTTTATAATATTAAATATTTTATTACGCTCAACGAAATGCTTCACGACTAAAGGTCCAAAATAAACTAAAAATATGTGACATCATAACCGTTACGCCGGGTCTGCTATTTAATTGTTATACTGCGTTTAGGCAGAGATTATAGTTTCAACAATGGCCATAGGGCGACCTTGAATAAAAAAACACGTGACATGAGAGTGAATGCGATAGCAGTAGTACTTCGAATTTTTTTTTTTTCAAATTTTCAAAAACGTCTGCCACGAGGTTACAACCGAAAAAATCGTCTGCCATTTATTTTTCTGGTTATATTTACCATATTATTTGCTGTGACCAAACGACAGCTTCGTTAAAATACTTGCGAACTTTGTCTGATTTACGTACCTGTCTTACCTGGGTGACGTCATAGCTACCTTCGCTGGGCTTAGCTGTTCCCCATTTCATATAAGGTATGTATAGAAGGGTCACCGAACAAAATATCATCGTTGGTAAAATACATGCACTCTGTCATTCACTGGCTCTTAGACTATAGGGCTATTCAGAATCTGGTGCAAATGGTCCTGCATATTTGCAATTGTAAATGAGCGAGCATATTTTTGCTTTTACACTAACAAAATGTACAGCGATGCACCTGCTACACCCTTGCAAAGAAGCAACACTAAAACGCCATTGTATTATTTGCAACACTAGTTTGCAAATTATCAACTGTTGTCAAAAATAAAAGCAAACAACGAAAAGAGATGGAGCAAACAGGTTTAAGCAAAAAAAGAATTAAACGTGAAAAAACCAAACAAAAAGTGGAGTGAAAAAGAAATCCAGAGTATACTGGATTTCTTGCAGGAAGCTCCAGAAGTAGAGGTAAGTGATTTAAATGATTAATTTCAACAATTTATGTAACAATAATTTTAATTTTAGCTCAAATTTTTTATAAAAAGTTCATTGAAGGCTTGATACAAAAAGTCTGATGCCGGGACGTCGAGTGTTAAAGGTAAACGTAATGAATGCGACAAAATTTTGTCTAATGTTTATATTTCAGGCAAAGTGTTGCAGATGTGCCTACACTTTAATCAACTTAAACATATTTTTGATAAAAAAGCCACAAGTGAATTACCATTTGAAGTGCTTGATAGTGGCAGTACGTCCATAATGAATGAAAGCGCGGCCAGCCAAATACTGGAAATCACTTTTTCTGATGTCGGCGAAGAAATTGCGTCTCCAATTGACATTGCCAATATTGAAAATCTACCACCAGGTAATGTAAGTGAAGTGATTGATTCTGAAAAAGCAAAAGATTTCGGTGAAAAAATGAAAAAACATGTCCCAAAATCATCTACTGCAAATCTTGTTGCTTTTCAAGTCGAGCGTAGGCAAATGTTTAAAATTAAAATGGAATGGGAAAAAGAGAAACATGAAAAAGATCACTCTTTGAATGAAAGAAGATTGCAAGCAGAAATTGAAAGAGGTAAAGCTGAAATAATATTCAAGAACCGTGAATTGGACTTAAAAATCTTAGAATTGGAAAAGGAGAAACGATTGAAAAAACTTCAAATTGAAAAGGAGGAGCGCTTGCAAAGGTTCGAAATTTAAATGAAATTTAAGTATTGCCCTCACCAGTAATTTTTCTGTACTTTATTTATCTCGATTTATTTATCTTAATTTATTTATCTCTGTACTTTATTTATCTTTGTATTTTAAAATATGTAGTTCCAATTACTGTTGAGATGAATACTTATTTAATACGGTTTTGATGTTTTACTATCTTCTATCATTCAAAGCGTTATCTTTTTCGTGTTTGTCTAGTACTAAATAACCATTATTTTGTATACAATAGTTTGATGTATAAATCTGTTTCA
Source organism: Bactrocera dorsalis (assembly GCF_023373825.1). NCBI lineage: Eukaryota > Metazoa > Arthropoda > Insecta > Diptera > Tephritidae > Bactrocera > Bactrocera dorsalis. Next base: position 24,525,644 of record NC_064308.1, read on the forward strand.
TGTTTGTCTTATAATAAATGTATAAATATATGTAATTATAACTATTATATATGTAATTAAAAACTGAAAAATGAATTAAAATACATTTAAGAAAACTTTAATGCATATATGGCTTGTCTTTTATGTTGTGGAGAATACAGCAAACAAGAAACCAATCGCAGCATAATTTATGGTTTTTTTTTGTTAGATAAACACATCCTTAGCTGCTTAAGGCTTCCAAATCTTTCTTTTAAAAGCCCAAAACCGTGCTCTACTCTAACACGGTATTTACTGTGCCGTAAATTAAATGCAATTCGGGCATTTCTATCGAACTGTCTTGCGTTGCTTCTGTAAGGGGTTATTAACGTTGCAGATAAAGGGTATGCCGAGTCCCCAGCAATCTATTGCTGTAAAGAAAAATTCTCATCATTTTGTTGAAAGAGTTAGCTATTTTGATATATACGGGCATTATGCCAGCTCCCAGTTTGACCAACCACAACATGTCGAATTACTCGTTTATAGTCACACACTATTTGTGCTTTTATTGAATATATGTGATTTCTGGAGAAGTATGATGTATGGTCTTCAATTGGCGCTTTTGCTAATTTAATCTTGGTTCCATCAATATATCCACTACAAAACGGTAACTCATCAAAGGTATCCGATACTATTTTCGGTCGTTCAACCTCATCGGGCCAATATATATACTTAGATTGGTGACGCAAGAACACTCTAAATTCTTTTTGTTGTTACCGATATAGTTTCGCCATCTCCCCCTCCGAAAATTGTTGCTATTTTTCTAAATGCTGCGCTTTCTCCCGACGAACCCAATCGAAACAGTGTGATGATTGCTAATTGCAATTCGACAGAAAATTGCTTACATGAGTGCGCTTTGTTGGATTCTTCATCGTTATTTATTAAATCAACCAGCATATTATATTGGTCTCTATCTACTCTCAACATTTGGCGGAATCGGTCTTCGTCCAGTGTTGTCAAAATATTATTGCGCCAAATGTCTGACTTCGGTATTATGCTATAAACTCCTCGTCGACATTCCATAATAACAGATACTCGTATATTGTCAGCCAATTCATCTAACACTGCATCCACTGCGTCATCATCACTTTCGATTTCTAGAAGAAAATTGTTATATTATATTATATTATATATTATATTTCTTACCTTCAATGTCCATAATTTCTTCAGCGGCTTCATCAATTAAAGCGTCAGTTAATTTTTCTTTAAAACTTTTTTTTGGCATAATTTCCAATTTGTGCGACAATTTTGTTTACAAACAATATTTTTCTTCACCGATCAGCTGTGAATTAATGGTATTTGCAAGGGTTGCACAGAAATCACAAAAAAGACGTTCACTGTTGATGGTAAATATATGCAATTGCATAATTTTGCAAACTCAGATGCACCAGATTCTGAATTGCCCTTATGTGTACGAATTCTAGCAAGCAAAACACCCTTTCGAAAACCCAAAAGTCTTTTAAGCCACCAGTAGATTCCAACATGCCTCTAAGACAGTTGAATGGTAATTGGGCACATAGTGATAAAGAAAAGGCAAATTGCTTTGCAAATCACCTAGAAATGGTATTTCAACCTAATTGCCAAAAGAACAACTTTAAGTTGCCAACTTTGCCCAATACCGCTAACGAGTCGCTTGTGTCTATTAGGACTTCTACTTCTGAAGTTACTAGAATAATAAAAGTGCTAAATCCGATAAAAGTATCAGGACACGATTATATTACTCTAAAAATGATAATTGAGTTACCAAATATTGCGATAACGGTGCTCTCCTTGCTCTTTAATACAATTTTTGGTTTCGGATACTATCCAGTTTCGTGGAAAAAGTCGCAGACTATACTGATAGATAAAACTGGGAAGGACTTAACACAGCCGTCTTCCTACACAAATAAGTCTCTTACCCTGTATTTCTAAAATATTTGAAAAAGTGTTACTATCAAAGATGACTCTTTTCCTCCACGAAAATAATATAATACCAACGCACCGATTTGGGTTTCGTGCTAAACTTGGCACTGTAGAACAAGTAAATAGTAAATTACCAGCGAAATCAGGAAAGCATTCGAGAACAGAAGTAATGTTATTTTCCAGATGTAGCTCAGTTGTTCGATAAAGTTTGGCATGAAGGCTTTTTATGGAAAATCAAAAGCGTTTTATCTTCCGAATTGCATAAAACTTTGGAGTCATATTAAAGAAACAAAAAAATTACAGTTAAAGTAGCAGACTTCATATCAGAAGAACGAGCAATAAGGGCTGGTGTACCTCCGGATAGCGTGCTAGGCCCAACTCTGTACATAATTATGCAGCAGACATCCCAACAGCTATTAACATTTTGACATCTGCTTTTTTGGATGACACAGCTTTAGTAAGCCGTAACATATGCCCTATCAGAGCAACAAGAGTATTGAAGCAACACTTAACTTTTGTTGAAGAATGGCAGTTGGCCAGCCATAAATATTAACAAGCAAAAATGCAAGTATGGTACATTCTCGCTTAGACCAGATACGTGTCGGACAGTTAAAATAAACAATGTCCTAGTACCCCAAGCGAATGAGGTAACTTATCTAGGGATTCACCTGGCTCGTAGGCTCACTTGGAAACACTCAAAAAGAACTTGATATTTCTATGGGAAAGAAGGAGATATCCCTTGGTAAATTCCCGCAATCAAATGCGTTTGAAAAGAAGTGATCTACCAGCCTACTAGGGAGCAACGTTCTACCAAAAAAGCTCAACTTCTTTGATTTTAAATAGAATTAAAATTTTAATATTTATTGTTAGGCTTTACCAAGCAGATCCAATAAATTATGAAATATTGAAAAAAAGATAATTTTTTTAGTCGAAACATGAAGTTTAGTAGCGGTATTACTTAAAAAATAACAAAATCGGCCGTCTTTTTTTAAACAAAATACCTGAAAATATGCATTCAGCTTCATTGAAAACTGTGAGAATATAATATGTTCGGTTATACCCGAACTTAGCCTCTCCTTACTTGTTTTATATACATTTTAGCCATTATCTCAAGGTATTTCCCTGGCTGTGATCCTTGCAAATTGCGAAAGGCGATTTGTCACTGTTATTCAATAATTAAACAAGTAAAAAACGTCGTTTAAGTTTTTTTTGCAAAGACGGGATTTTTTTTTAATAACTGAAGACTTTTGCTACGTTTATACATGTTTGAAGTTGTTAATTTTAACTTTTCAGTGAAAAATGTACCCCTTTGTTGGCACTACAGCTGTTGTGCCGATACACTTTTTTCTTACACGCTTTGCGGTTAGCATAGTTAGGTGATGGTTCATCTGAAATCAAATAATATCATATCTCTAGTTCAGATCATAACGCCATACTTAAACGAAGGATTTGGCGAAATAAACATTTTTACGCAAGTCGTGATGATTTGGTTGAAAATATCGATTTTTGTGGGTCTAAAAATTCAGTATTTTCATTCCCAAAAAAACTCTTGTTTCAAAAAATATCCTTCGTTGGAGTATGAGATTTTGTAGTTTTCAAGTCTTCTTCTTCTTAATTGGCGTAGTCACCGCTTACGCGATTAGAGCCGAGTTAACAACAGCGCGTCAGTCGTTTCTTCTTTTCGTAAGGTGGCGCCAATTGGAGATTCCAAGTGAAGACAGCTTCTTCTCAACCTGATCTTTCCAACGGAGTGGAAGTTTTCATCTTCCTCTGCTTCCCTCGACGGGTACTGCGTCGAATAATTTCAGAGGTGGAGTGTTTTCGCCCATTCGGACAACATGACCAAGCCAGAACCTCTCTGTCGAAAACTCGTAACGTCGACTCATCAGATGTTGTCATCGTCCATGCCTCTGACCCATATAGCATAATGAGTGACTTATTGAGTTTGGTTTTTGTTCGTCGAGAGAGGACTTTACTTTTCAATTGCCTACCTGGTCCGAAGTAGCACCTGTTGGAAAGAGATATTCTTCATTGGATTTCTAGGCTGACATTGTTGTAAGTTTTAATACTGGTTCCAAGATATGCGAAATTATTTACGACTTTGAAGTTATGACTGTCAACAGTGACGTGGGAGACTAGTAGCGAGTTCGACGACTGTTTTTTGGTTGACAGGAGATATTTCGTCTTGACCTTGTTCACCACTACACCCATTCGCTTCGCTGCCTTATCTATTCTAGAGAAACCAGAATTAACGGCGCGGTTGAGGCCAATGATATCAATATCATCGGCGTACGCTAACAGTGGACACTCTTAGAAGATGTAATCCGGGATTTTCTCCGGAGGTAGGTTGAAAAAGTCACACAAAAGGAAGTCCTTTCTGAAACCTCGTTTGGTATCGAACGACTCGGAGAGGTCCTTCCCGATCCTGACGGAGCTTTTGGTAATGCTCAACGTCAGTTTTCACAGCCGTATTAGTTTTGCGGGGATACTAAAGTCAGACGTCGCGGCATAAAGACAGCTCCTTTTCGTGCTGTCAAAAGCAGCTTTGAAATCGACGAAGAAGTGGTGCGAGTCGATTCTCTTTTCACGAGCCTTTTCCAAGATTTAGCGCATGGTGAATATCTGGTCAGTTGTTGATTTGCCAGGCCTAAAGCCACACTGATAAGGTCCAATCAGTTTGTTGACGGTGGGCTTTAATCTTTCACACAATACGCTCGATAAGACCCTTTATGCGATGTTAGGAAGGCTTATCGTACGGTATTTGGCGCAGATTGGGGGTCTCAATTTTTGTGGATTAGGCAGAGCACACTTAAATTTAAACCGTGTTACATGCTTTCGTCCACCCATATTTTACAAAAAAGCTAATGCATGCTTATAAGTTTTTCGCCGCCGTATTTAAATAACTCGGAAAGCGCTCCATTGGTCCCTACCACTTTGTTGTTCTTCAGACGGGTAATTGCTTTTCGAAATTCGGCTCCATCGTCATAATTTGGGGAATCGGGTTCGAAGAAATTGCAAGCATTACCCTGTCGGTCAGCTTATCAAGCTCTTCATACTCACGCGTTTCGGCTTCCCTCTTTTTTTGTCTGCAAATACGTCTTGGTTCCCTCTTCAACTCTCGGTATCTATCCCATCCCGCACGTGTTGCGTTTGATCGTAACGTTGCGAGATAGGCAGTCTGTTTTCTCTCTACTGTGACACGGCACTCCTCATCACACCAACTGTTCTTTTCCGAAAACCAATGGTTTCGCTTGCAGCTGTATGTAAGCACCCTTGTAGCGAGATGCTGACGAATGCGTTAAGATCTCGGAGCGTACGCACGTCTACTGGAGGCGCGTTTTTGTCTATCATAACAAGATCGATCTGGTCTCTCGCACAACGAATGTAGTAAACGCTAAGGATCTACTTGTCTCAGTCCTTGTCCCGATCATCGCACTTCTTTTTTACGATGACATCAACCAATTGGACAGCAGCACCTTCCCAATTTCAGGAACCGGACATTGCAGGTCCCTGCCCGAGCCTCTTGTTTCGTTTTCATTGGGGACGCTTTTTACGTGGAGGATACTTGGTCCCAAACCAAGCGCACAACCCTGGGGAGAGATGGTTCACTCACTTTAGCTCGCCTTCAAACGAATGTTTTTTTGGCTACCCAGAGGATACGTGGTAAAGACCGGAAGTCGAGAGCTGCTTAAGCCTTATGTAAAATAATCGTTTCTGGCTACTCCCAAGTGAATGGCAATCAGAGAACTGTCGTCACTTGTGTGAGCTTCTAAAATTTTAGAAATCGCCTACTTCCTATATAAAAATTTTAAATTCCAATAAACAAAACTCTGAGATATAAGGTGTTATTTAAAATTCGATAAATTCCTTGTCTCTGACTTCAATTGAGGGGGGTCTAGTTAAGTTCTTTCAGTGGTTTACGTGGTTGCGTCTTCTCATTTAAAGATTTTTATGCTTTGTAATTTGAATTGTGGATAAAACATAGCGGTAACTTAATTTTTTTTGTTAAAGTTCAATCCAAATTATTTATTGCAGGCTTGCGGAAAGTACATGCCGGCTTCAGGCAATGCTCAAAACAGTGAAAACAACCAGCCAATGGACGGTACATACTTGGTGGAAGCTTCCTTTTAATGCGTAATATTCTTATTTACTGCAAGTTGTAAGATATATTTACTATTTCATAAAATATTAAAAATTAGATATAGAATATCACTTACATAAATATTTTAGTCGTAATCATTGCTTTGTAACTTATTGAAATTGGGAAACTGTATCTCAAAACTATATTTTATTTGTCTTAGCACAGCTACATGATATGATATTTATCATTCAAACACAGTTGGAAATAATTGTTTGCCATTATTTTGTAAAATAAAACTGTCCGTAAACAAAATGAGGATTTGAGTATATGCAACGGATACAATAATGACAATATTCAACGAAGAAGTTCCATTAAATTCTTTTGTGTGAAATCAAGTTTCTAGTGCCGAGGCATTCAGAATATTGGAAAAGGCATTCGGTGATTATTGTTTGTCGCGAGCACTTTTTCGAGGATTGGAAACAGCGTTGACACAAGTCGACACGACATAGATTTTGAAGAATAAATTAAGAATTTTAAAGTTATGAACAAATTATTACTATTTTTTTACTCATAGTATGTCAACGGTAACACAGTCAAAAGGGAACACAAACCTTTTTGTTAACGCAATTATGTACAGATATTTGGCACATTAAGAATAATGTAGTCATGAATTGAGTTTATGGCGCATAGTATGAGTGAACAAGATATCAAATATGATTGTTGTAATAGAGCGCACTCACCTTTTTAGTTCACCTTAACACTTAATGAAATAAAGAAACAGACGGGTTTATATGTATGTGGGATATGTACCCAATATATTTTAACTTAAAAAACGGTATTTTAAAAGATTGTAAACGCAGAAAACGAGATGTTCCAGTCAATAGTGACGTGATATGATCGCGGAAAATCGTACAGATCCCTGTTGATATCGAACGTCGTGTACATAAAACCGCTTAAACGAATCAAGTACGCGATCCTATTGTTTATCACTTTTATTCCCTTTTTGTGTGAGGAATCAGGTGGAGTTGTGAATCTGAGTCGATGCTGTGTGCTAATGTGGTTTGTATGTTAAGGTCGCGGTCATTTTCCCATCCTAGAATACAAGCCTTCACCGTTGCGATCGCTTGGGTCGTCTGATGACATTACGCTTGCGAGAGCTAAGATGACGCCCGACGTCGGGTCCGGCGGTAAGTATAGCAGCGCATGATGGGGACGCAAGCATATCTGACACTGTAAACGTGTCGTACACTCCTGCGTGAGATAAGTAGGCTACAGAAAATTCAGGCAATAACCTTGTGCCATGTGACCTGCTGGCGTTGCTTAGATGTCATTCCCTTGAAGATGATACAGTGTGGCAACACATGTCGGCGGTGACATAAAGCGCACGGCATTCGTTGGGGTTCCGGCGTCAGTGGTAGCGTGTCACTAGACGGAGCCGTTGGCACTACTCAGGGAGTTGCAGTGGCGATGGTTGTTCGCGGCGCTGCTACTAGTTTAGCTTTAATCAATATTTTTCTGTTGAAAAATATTATTTTAATAAGCTTTGTAATATATATTCATGGAGTCTAGTGTAGAAATTCACGCAAGTGAGGAAAGTTCTCTGATCGCCATTTACTTGGTAGTGGCCAGAAACGATTATTTTACACATGGGTCAAGCAGCTCACGACTTCCTATCTTTGACTAAGTATCCTCTGGGTAGCCTACGAACATCCGTTTGAAGGCGAGCTAAAGTAAGAAAGCGAAACATCCCCTACATAGGTTTGTGTGCTGGGTTTGGAACCCACCACGTAAAAAAACACCCCCGGTGAAAACTAGCAACCAGCCTCGGATGACAGATCTCCCTTTTAATAACGCAGATCTCACTTTTAATAACGACCGTGTCAAAGGAAATAAGGACTACGAATTGAAGGCATGCACTTGGAATGTTCGGTCTCTTAATTGGAAAGGTGCCGCTGCCCAGCTGGTTGATGTTCCCGTTAGAATGAAGGCTGACATCACCGCCGTCTGAGAAATGCGATGGAAGGGACAAGAACTGAGGCGACTAGGTCCTTGTGGCATTTACTAGAGTGGCCATATAAAGGAGCGTAAGTTTGGTGTGGGATTCGTGGTGGGAGAGAGACTCCGTCGCCGAGTACCATCATTCACTCAGGTGAATGAACGTCTAGCCAAAATCCGCATCAAAGCGACGTTCTTCAACATATATTTCCGATTTGTGCTCACGCCCCAACGGAAGAGAAGGACGATGTGAGCAAAAATGCCTTCTATGAGCGCCTGGAGCTCACATATGAGAGCTGCTCCCGCCACGATGTCAAAATCGTGCTTGGCGACTTTAACGCCAGGGTGGGCAAAGATGGCATCTTTGGCACTACGGCCGGAAAATTCAGTCTTCACGACGAAACATCCCCAATCGGGTTGAGGCTGATCGACTTCGCCGGGGCTCGAAATATGGTTATCTGTAGTACTAGATTCCAGCACAAGAACATACATAAAGCTGCCTGGCTGTCTCCGGATCCAAAAGCCAACCAGATCGATCATGTTGAATAGACGGAAGACACGTCACCAGTGTTCTAGACGTGCGTACGCTTCGAGAACCTAAAATCGACTTGGACCACTATCTTTTTGCAGCCAAGATTCGCACCCGCCACTGCGCAGCAAAAAACGCACGTCAACAAACACAAGGAAGGTTCGACGTCGAGAAGCTGCAATCGCAACAGACAACCGAACGATTTTTTACACCGCTTGCACTCCTGCTCTCTGAAAAGTGCTCTTAACTCGGTATAAGGGATCTGTGGAGCGGCATTTCAAACTCCTTATGTACAGCTGCAACCGAAACCATTGGTTTTCGGAAAATACAAAAGAAAACTGGTACGACGAGGAGTGACGAGTCGCAGCGGAAAGCAAACAGACTATGTAAGTTAAGACGCGTAGGGTTTCGGTTGTTAAATAGTACTCAGCTCCGGTTGCCCAGAGCCAGTGTTACCAACTCTCAAAAATATTTATCCCTAAATTTGTGTCAAAAACCCCTAAAATCGCCTTAATTATTGAGTTGTCCCCCTAAAAAATATTTACAGTAGACGCTCTTTTAAAACCGGACTTTTAGAGGTTTGGTTAAGAGATTTGTAACCAGAGGGCCAGAGCTCCTTTACTTATAGCATTCCTTATCCTAATTCATGTATGCACCACATGCTGAGTGCATACACACATCTTAACACTAATCTACTGTACATACCGAAGTATGTGCACATATCTTAAACATAAGTGTTCTCAACGGCAAACACAAATGCCGAAATGCGTGAGTATGAAGAGCTTGATAAGCTGGCCGACAGGGGTCTATGAAAAAATGCGGCAGCTTACATCATTTTCGGTTTCAAGACCCGAGCAAACTCTTGTAGGACCCCCAAAGGTGATCAAGTCACTGATGCTCAGAGCCTACTTAAATTATAAAGGGAGGACTTCTCCAGCCTGCTGAATAGCATTGAACGCACAACGCCAGGAGAACGCAATCCCGATTCCCCAATCGATGACGATGGAGCAGACGTTCCATTACCCGACCGTGAAGAAGTCCGAATAGCAATTATTCGTCTGATGAACAACAAAGCGGGTGGGTCGATGGATTACCGGCCAGCTATTCAAACATGATGCGATGTCTGAATTTGGTATCCCCGCAAAACTAATACGGCTCTGTAAGCTGATAATAAGCAACACGAAAAGCTCCGTCACAATCGGGAGGGACCCCTTCGAGCCGTTCGGTACCAAACGAGGTCTCAGACAAGGCGACTCCCTATCGTGCGACTTCTTCAACCTGCTTCTGGAGAAAATAGTTAGAGGTCCATCTTCTATAAGAGTGTACAACTGCTGGCGTATGCCGATGATATTGATATCACCGACCTCAACACCCGCGCCGTTAGTTCTGCTTTCTCCAGACTGGACAAGGAAGCAAAACAAATGGGTCTGGCAGTGAACGAGGGCAAGGCGAAATATCTCCTGTCATCAAACAAACAGTCGTCGCACTCGCGACTTGGCACTCACGTCACTGTTGACAGTCATAACTTTGAAGCTGTAGATAATTTCGTCCATCTTGGAGCCAGCGTAAGTCGACGTTGCGAGATTTCGAAAGAAAAGTTCTGCGAAAGATTTATGGTCCTTTGCGCATTGGCCACGGCGATTATCGCATTCGATGGAACGATGAGCTGTACGAGATATACAACGACATTGACATAGTTCAGCGAATTAAAAGACAGCGGCTACGTTGGCTAGGTCATGTTGTCCGGATGGACGAAAACACTCCAGCTCCGAAAGTATTCGACGCAGTACCTGCCGGGGGAAGCAGCGGAAGAGGAAGACCTCCACTCCGTTGGAAGGACCAAGTGGAGAAGGACATGGCTTCGCTTGGAATATCCAATTGGCGCCACGTAGCGAAAAGAAGAAACGACTGGCGCGCGGTTGTTAACTCGGCTATAATCGCGTAAGCGGTGTCTACGCCAATTAAGAAGAAGAAGTATTATTATTATTACAATAATAAGATTTTTCTTATCGTATTTAATATTTGTGAAATTTTTAAAGGTTTTAATATAATAATGGTACTCATTTAACGTCATAAATTTGCAATATTGTAAAACAGCTGTTAATTTTTACATGCATTTTATTTTAAGATAATCTTGCAAATATGCGAGACCGGTTTCAGTGGCAATCATAGCATTTTGCGCAATTCGCAATCAGCTGGAAGCGTCTATTTGGTGTTTTAAAAGAAATGGAAGTGGTAAGTAAATTCATAACAATTAATTATTGGCTTGTATTATTATAATTCAATTGATTATTTAATAGAAAAAAAAGATTAAGGCTAAAGGCACATTTCGTTGGTCTGAAAGCCAAACGAAAGACCTTTTGATAAATATAGTGGACGCAATAAAAGAGAATCCGGAACATTTTGAGGTAATATTGATTATTTTTTGTCATTTCATCATTTTACATTTTACGATCTGTTTTTAGAAACCAACAGCCCAAAGGTTTTACAACAAAATTGGCGAAAAAGCTCCACATTTAATGAATATTAAATGGGACATAATGAGGATTAAAATGAAGTATTTGAAAACGACTTTTTTATCTGCGCTCAAGTGGAAAAGCCAGACTGGTGCAGGCTTACTTGAAAGTGCTGATCCTCGTAGTGTGGAAGAATACATAAAAAGAATATGTCCTTTTTATGAAGACCTTCAGGTGATATTTGAACGTCGCATAAGTGTTCAGCCACCAGCGATTTATCAATCCACAGAGTTGGTGTCAGCGTTGGACGATACATATATGGAATATATTACCCCAGAGATAGACCCCGACACAAGTTCTTCGAGTCTGTTACCCAGTCCGTCTGTTATTATGTATCCGTCTGCAGATGAAGTAGTTAGTCCGTCCGCTAATTTTGCATGTACATCTACACCAAGAAGGAATATGAAAAGAGTTCAAATCCATTTTCATTACTTTTCGAAACCCAAAATAAGAAGTTGGAACTAGAAGCGAAAACATTGGAATTTGAAAAAGAGAGAGAGGAAAACAGTTTTTAATTGCAGAAATTACGGTTGGAGAAAGAAATAGAAAATGTCAGATTGGAACACGAACGATTGAAAAGCTGTATTCAAATTTAATACATTTGTTGTTTTTTTTTACTTAGTGAATATGGTCCACCTTGTTTTTTTTTTTACTATATCCGTATTAAGTAATTTCTAGTCAAATAATTTATGTTACTTGTTTATGTAAAGAAATTGAATTTTATTTGAAAAAATAAATAAGAAAAGAATTTTTTAAATTAAAATATTTATTGATTAAACAATTGTTCAAAGATTTTTCGTCACCTTATCTCCCCTTCATTGGTACGAGCATTTGGTTCCCATAACGACTCGTCAATACTGTGCTCCGATTCCTCAGGTTGGTAATCGAAATAATCGTCTTGTTGGAGTATAAAGATGTGTAACAATGCACAACAGAGAATCCATTTGTTAACTTTTCTCATACCATTTTCAGTTTTTATTTGGAGCCTTAAACCTTTTAAACTACCAAATCTTTCCTTCAGCATTCCAAAACAATGTTCAATTCTATATGTTCAATTCTATATCGACTCAATTCTATATCTTCTCAATTCTATTCTATATTACCTGAGTGTTTTGTTAAAAAAATTCCTTTGGCTTAGTGTTAAATTTCTAGAATTTTCTCTAAATGGCGTTATAACAGAACTCGATAATTTATATGCACTGTCACCTTCTCCAAAAAGTTTATGTGCTTCAATTGACAATTCGCTGTTATTAAATAGACGTGCATCATGGACGCTACCTGGAAAGCCTAACATCAAGTGCCTTATTTGTAATCTATGATCGCACACGGCTTGTGCCTTAACGGAGTAAATATGTTTTCGTGAAAAGTACGCTTCTGGGTCCTGTGACGGGTTTTTCGCCAATGGAATTTCGGTACCATCAACATATCCTATGCAGTTAGGTAACTCACTCGAGTTTCTAAAACGAGCTTTTTGCGTTCTTCCGTACTGACGAATTCTGACCTGAATGATACCACCATCACTGATTCCAAATAAACCTGCAATCTTCGGAAGAGTAGCTCCTTCACCGCTAGAACCTAAGCGATACAACACAATTGCCAGTTGCGTTTAAATACATACCATTGCCCTCACAAAATAATTCAATAACCATTAAATCATTTAACACTGCTACTTCCAATAGCTTCAAAAGATTTTGTTTATTACTGATTCTCGCCATTTTAGCTTTTTTATTACCTACAAATGAAAAAATGGCAGACTTATAGTAATATTGCTACAGCTGCCAAAAAGCGCTCATTTAACTTGTGTTGCCATATTACAAATTTACTATTTTTATATAATTGCGGAAGATGGAGTCATGTGTAGAAGTTCACGCAAGTGAGGAAAGTTCTCTGATCGCCATTCACTTGGGAGTGGCCAGAAACGCTTCTTTTACATATGACTCAAGCAGCTCACGACTTCCGATCTTTGACCAAGTATCCTCTGGGTAGCCTAAGAACATCCGTTTGAAGGCGAGCTAAAGTGAGAAAGCGAAACATCCCCTACATAGGGTTGTGCGCTGGGTTTGAGACCCACCACGTAAAAACAGTACCAATGAAAACTAAACGACAGCCTTGCTGTTGTTAACTCAGCTATAATCGCGTAAGCGGTGTCTACGCCAGTAAAGAAGAAGATATAATTCCGACGTAAAATGAGTAGAACTAATGTTGTTGTCCGTCCTTTGGTAGCAACGAACATGTTCAATTTTGAACATTCTCCCGGGCGACAAACTTAACTACAGTTTGTGATCGTGTCACAATGCGCCTTTCTGTGTTGAATTAATGATAGTTTGCTCATAACTATTTCATCAAATTCGCTATAAAGGTATCCTGCCGACTTTTCGACATCGGGCGAAGGTGTTCCTTTGATGTGACGCTTCTTTTCTTCCGCTTTTGTATTATCCTCTTCACTACATTAGTCTTTTGGTGATTGTTGTATTTGTTTGGTTGGTAGACATCCCATCCGTTTCTTCTTACTTGTCATACCTCCATCGTCAGCGTCTTTAATTGTTATGTCTTCATTTGGCTATTCGTCAGGCGGGTCAAGATCCATTGTTAAGTAACATTATAACCAGCCTCCTTCCTCCGAAGTGAGGACTACCGGGGAATAAAACGCCTCTTAAAGTCTTCTCTTCCCGTAGGTGATAAAATTCCGACCCGACTGTCGTGGGAACGGAGCTACCATACCGTACACAACGGAAGAGCTACCATTGGGTCGTGCTCTTCCGTTGTGTCATCAACTTCAATATCTCTTTCTGTAAGATCTTTTATTTCATCTTTCTTGAAGGTTATATCTTCCACGCGCAGCTTGTCCAAGGTGATGTCTTCTACGCGTAGCTTACCTTCTTTCGATATGTCATCAACGCATTGCTTTCGAAACGTATATCTTCTAATAAGTCATCAACGTAATGCTGTTCGGAACGTATATCTTCTACGCGCAGCTCAACTTTTCTATTTTTTAAATTGCTTTTTTGTTTCTTTAATCTTTTCAAAATGTGAGTGGCATTCCAAGATAAATCTTCTATCAACATTAAAATATGAATTGTTGTAATAGAGTACCAATTCGTGGATATTTTTTTCCATATTGCTCCATAACTTCTTGAGACGGTCATCGTAAAATTCGATGTCAGTTTCGTGTCTAGTATTTATATTTATTTTTGCCTTTGCAATTGTAGATCGAATTTATTCCGATCTTTTTTCAATTGCCTGCTCTATGAGGTCTATCATTTTATTAGTTGCTAGTTCCTTTTTGAACTCCCGCACTCGCTTTCTACTATCTTCAGCTCTCTTTCCTATATAGTCTAGATTTATTTCCTCAAATCTAATATCTTCTACGCGCAGTTTCTTCTCAAATGTTATATCTTCTACGCGTAGATCGCCTTTCCTTTGTAACATGTTCGCAGTGTTCGACATTTCAACTATTTTTTAATGAACTGTTTTTATTCTTAAAAAAAATCGTTGTAGGTAATTGTTTTGGTCGCCTGGTTGACCTTGAATATTTTTTTAAATAACAGTATTTACACAGCGTTTAGTTTCGTACTGCTACGGCTTATGTGCTCATATAAATATGCGGGAATATGGACCCAATTTCCTTATTCATTTGCCTGTGTAAGTAACAGGGCTTTTATATTGCCTTTATATACATATACAATAGGACTTTTACATATGTATATTGCCTGTATTTTACTCATACAGGTCTTACAATTTTGTCTCAAGCTACTTATCCGGCTCCAAGGGCCAACTATTTGAAACTCAACAAAGATTTAGTATTCCTTACCACTGGTGAGAAATCTTTCATTATAATTTTTATTTTTAAATTTGTAAACTATATACAATTTTTGTCTTCTTAGTTATCTAATTAAATATATATGTATGTACAGCACACCACATGGGGTTGTTTTCAGCTTTACAATGCCATACATGTGTGTGTGTGTGTTGTCATATATATTTATGTTGCATGGTTTGGGTTGTTTTCAAGTGCACATGTGCATTTGTAATCAATTGCCTAAACCTAAGTAAATATGTTTATTATATTTCTTGAGTGCATGCGTATTACATATACATATGTATGTATGTTGCATATAAATGCATATATTTTTATATGTTTATTAATGTATGTTTTGTATTGCCTCTGCCTTATCTAATATATGTACTTATGTAGACTGTATTATTGTTATTAAAATAGTAAGATTTTTCTTATCGCATTTAGTATTTGTGAAATATATAAAAGGTTTAAATATAATGTTGTTGTCCGTCCTTTGGTAGCAACGAACATGTTCAATTTTGGAGACTTGTTCTAATTTCTTCTAATATAGTTGTGTCGATTGTCCCACTGTCGGAGACTGGTCCGAAAAGCTCCGCATATTTATTTATCATTTTCTTAACATTATGTTCATAGGGGGTTTCTTGAATACTATTTACTTGTTTAGAGATGTTTTGTTTTTGTGTAATTTTTCCTATTTATGACTGCTCCCAGTTCTTTGAGGGTATCATAACATAAACAAATCAAAATTATTTGTAATACCTATACTTCCCAAGAATGGTCCACATAGTTTATGGGTTATATTTACTTCACCTGCGGCTGAGTAAACCTTAAAAGGACATTCAAGTTTCTTTGAATTTTTTGTAAGTTTTTCGGAAACACATTTTTTTATTATTTCTCGTATCTGTAAGGATTTGCTGATCAGTGCTCCGGTGTATTTAAGATAATAGCTCCGTGGAGGCTTTGATTTAAAAGAGTGACACACGAAGTACAAAAAATTTAATTCAAATATTAATTTTTTATTGGATCTTGATCTAACTTTTTTATACAGACCTTAATCTAAACCTCATATTTCTAATATAATTCTTCCGTTGACGTTTACATCAAGTAAATATAATACAAATCTTTCGTTTTGTTTATCTCACATATAAATAGAAATTTATATCATTTGAGGATGACTTCAATGTAATTTTCGCTAACGCGAAGCAATATCTGGTAATAAATCCAAGCGAGTCTATTACTTGTAGTGTAAGTTAATTTAATACCAAATTTAATCGTAATCCAGTCACGACGTCGTCAAATAATGAATGTTAAATTCTTTCGGAACATTTTCAATATAAAGTTTTGTCAATAACTGAATGTATTTTCCCGGCCTTGATCATTGCAATTTGAAAGAGTATAAAATGTTCATTTATTATCTGCGCAGAATTTTTAAGAAATTTAAAATAAAACAGAGCTGTGAAACTACCAAAAGGAGAGTTTGCTGTCAGGCGTCACATAAATCAGCACCCTGCCTTACCAATAACTTATCGACTGTACATACATAGTAGTTATACTGTATGATGATGCAAGAGTAGAGCAGAAGATGGTGCGTCGCATGCCCTTTATATTATATAATCATATATTTCATAATGTTTTGTTCAACATTCATCAAATGTTATTGCAAAATCGACAGCTAAAACCCAGGCACACACGTCAGAAAACACAAACTTGATAGTTGCCGTTTAAATATTTCATTGCTCTGTGCAATGCTTCAGGTATATTTGTTAGCTATTATGCACTCATCTCAAATTATGATTCAACTTTTTTTTTGTTCAGGAACAACTATCATTATAAAGTATGTATGTATGTAAACCCTGGCAGTAGTTATGTGATGTTATTTGTTTTTTTTTTTGAAGTAATAAAATATTCAAATAATTCTTACATGAATATTAATCACATGCTTATGTTTTGAAATATAATTTTATTTATTTATGAATTGTTGTGGCTTTTAACATAAAATTATAGAAATTTGCATATAATATAAATATGCATATGCATAAATATACATATAAATTGCGAAATCGAGGGTGAGGCCCCCATTAGGACCTTCTCGCGGACCAAAGGAAGACGCGTGCAAATTTTCACGTCTTTCCGTTCTGTAGTTCGGGCATAATGCGCGGACATACAAACAAGGCGTTTCATTCTTTTATATACGATTTTTTCAAATATGCATTATATTTCTTTTGTTTTTTTTTAGAAAAGCTAATGGGCTTGGATGCACCATCGCCCACATCGCCTGATGCAGTTGTAAGTTCTGAAAAATTTAGAACTGCAGAACACAAGCATCACAGTAATAATACCACACCAAAAGCGGGTCTTAGCGAACACCTGTACATTGCAATCAAAGCCGTTGCTAAATGTAGAAAAAATAAGACTTGCTGATGGCGTAGCAAGCCAGCTCCTGGCGACATCTTCGAAGCATATGATTCCGAACGATAATGTATCTGATATAACTAATATAAGCGTTATAAAGAAAGCTGGGTGGAGTCCTTTAACAGTGCAGGCTATCGCTACGAAGTTGCTTAATAAAGCAAAAAAGAAAAGTCCACTTGATCTGCAAAGTGCATTGATAGCAAAAACTTACCTACCAAATGCCGAAAATTCTAACACTTCCTTGATATCACCTCGAGTGGAAAATTCGGAAGGACTTAATGAAAAGACCAAAAAAATGTTGCAAAATTTGTTAAAGCCAGGACTCGAATATTCCTCAATTTCATCAGATTATAGTAATTCTGTTCTTCAGCGTCATAAAATGGAAAAGTATCTAAAAAAACAGCCAAAACATAAAAAAAGAATACTGCATAAGCAAAAACAGGGCGATGTTTTTTGAAAAATTTGGAGATAACAAAGGTTCTTGGAGATGAACTACCGGTACCACAACCATCGAGTACTAAAACCTTGAGCGATATCTCATTTATTAAGGAAAGCTTTCTTCCTGAAGCTTCAAAAGAAAAAACATGTGTTCCGAAAGCCAGCTTATCGGATATTTCTCCTCTGTTCTCTCAATGTAGCACTACTGATAATAGTTGTAGTGTTAAAAACACCGAAAATGATGCTGTCGATAATGTGAAGCTGTCTCTATATGCTACTTCTCTTGAAAAAAAAATCTTGTCGGGTGTTAAATTATCGACAGAGCTTGATAAAAATAAATTAAATATTTTTAAAAAAATTTCGAAACAAAAGTCACAAAAACCAGCATCACCGAATAGTCGCGTGCCTTCGACACAATTATCTGGAGGAAATGATGTTCAATTTATCAACCTTCCTTGCGGTACCACAATTACACCCATGCCTACTAATCTAAAATGTATGATAGCAAGCGTGCACAATGTGCACATTTCCGATCAATTAGAAAAAAAATCTAAGGTGTCGGTTAATTGCGAGCGAGGTGCTGCTGGCTTGGTCGAGAACATATCTGCTAATAGCATTACAGACATTATTATTCCAAACCATTACAAATTGGCGAAGTTACTAAACCTTAAAAACGTGGTCCGAAGCCAGGAAGCAAAAACTTACCAAAACAAACAATTGTAAGTCCTATTGGCTCAACTGATGTTTCACATACGAAGAAAATGAAAAAGTTAAAAGCTTCTAAATACGATCAACAGCATCCTCCTCATTTAGAAGCAAAAATTTCAATGGAACTAATTAATCCCGTCGATAATATGACTCGAACTTTATGTTGTGGCAGTGATGCCATTACCTCTAGTCTATCATTGAATATAAAGGGCATTCGGAAAGGACGGAAGAAAAACAAAACTAAAAATTTAATTTTGAATATGTCCATAACCGAGCCAAACGAATATAACGCTGAAACAGTCTTTCCAACTAAAGAAGAAGTCAATACTATTAACAAAAAACTTATGCGCTTGGACACAATTTTACAACCATTACGATCATTTAATGATGCCATGGTTGATCCGAATTCAAACTTCATCTCACAAGCCATTGCCTTATAAGTCCCCTACAAACAGGAAGAGGCTTTCTCCAGAGATTCCGCTCCAATTACATACAATTCCAAGCTTAATGCATGGTGCCAATCAGTCGAATATATTATTTCCGCGCCTACCACCAACATTTCGTTTACCTGTTCCTAATTTGCCACAGCAAAGCGCCGCGAAGCCAATAAATATAGGTAAGTGCGATTAGAGTCCAACAACGGATACTTTAACATGTACGTAGCTTACACAAAACTTTAAACATTTTGCAGCCTCACAATATGAAACAGTACAGATATTGATAACAATTTGCTATTTGATAGTGCCATGTTTACGCTTTCTATTTTATACTAAATATGAATATATTGGTTTTCCCGAAATTTTGAGTAAATTTTATTCCAATCTTGATAAGAACAACACTTAGTGGTACCACCATATTCTTATCACCAATTAAAGAAGGTTACGAGCCTTCTCAAATTGATAGAGAACACGTTCTTTAAGAATAACGCACACAGGCATTTCGACGACAATATTCCACGCAGGGAATTGAATCGGTAGTTGCCATTTCATGTTCGTTATGGAATACTCAACATTTGTTATAATATTTAGCAGTTGCATATTCTATTTAGCAAATTTCGAAGTTTAATGCATTGAATATTTTCAAAGAAAATATGTATTTTTTTACGAAGTTTTCAAAATAAACTATTTTACCAAATTTGTTCTTGTTCCGTTAGCACGCTCAAAAAGGTAGTTTTGGTTTTTTTTAGCAAAACGATTGCATGAAATGTCTAAGAATTTTCAGGATATATTATTGTATATACAGAAAGAATTTAAAAAAGTTTTAATTTTTATCTCTATTACGCTTCTATCTTTTTTTATATATAATTTTTAATTCTAAAATCGGGATTTAAAAGTTAAAATTTTATTTTAATTCAAAGTTATTGAACTTAAAAATCGCAATCCTGTTCAGAACAGTGCTTTCCAGATAATTTTGACTTCTCTTAACGAACACTTACACAGCGAAGCCTGTACGCTTTCAATGAAGGAACTCTACCAGCTTTTCTCAGAAATTTCTTCAGTTTTCGTAAAAAACTATTTTTGTAGGTGTATAAGGAGCACATTCCTTGAATACGTCGTGGACTTCCCGTCACTTGAACTGCACCTTCTCCTAAGCTATCACTTCAACGCTTACATAAGAAGTGGTAGTGTTGCCACATAGTCCAACCTAACCATCGCGATCTACCCTTCAGAAGACTGTGGTTTCCAATTCGTTTAGCCTCGGCTATAGCGTTTTGTCTTTATTCATAAATAAAAAAAAATAATATAACGGGGTACCTGTTGGTACACATACATATAATATTATAGTTTATTACAACACAAAATACGTATGTTTCAGGAAAGCACGTCAAAGTTGTTATAGTTTCGAACACGGTTTTACCACATTTATTGTTAAATGATATATGCCCATTTGCTCCTTTCATTACAATTTTTATTTTTAAATTTGTAAACTATATACAATTTTTGAGTTCTTAGTTATCTAATTAAATATATATGTATGTACAGCACACCACATGGGGTTGTTTTCAGCTTTACAATGCCATACAAGTTATCACAGCTAGCATAGCAGTTATCACAGGTAGCATAGCTAACGAAATATACAACAACAAAGTTGTCGTAGCTAGCAAAATACGAGTATACTGACGAGAATGTTGCTCAATAAAGTTAAATTCCAAAAATTACAACAACAGCACATTTCGTCGGCACTAAACCAGAGCGGAAGTCGTGCCACCGCAATGTAAGCCGTTTCTTGAACAAACTGAGGTTTACTGTTTCGCTATATTATTGCTTACGTTAGCATTATAAAGTATATAGAATTAAGTACTAGTAAGTAAGAATTCGTACATATGTAAGTTTATAGTAATAAGCAAAAATTTTGTATAAAAAGAAATGTATTGAATAAAATAATTTGGAGTTCAACTTGACAATTCAAATGAGCGTGTCTTTATTATTTGGTGGCAACTATTAACTGGCGCCCGAGACTTCAAATTTAAATTGTCTATATCGGTTGAAAAAAGCAGCGTTAGAAAACTCTAAATCGCGCATTGATAAAATTGTTGTTGCCCGCGAGCAGAAAAAAAAAAAACAGCGTTAGTGCACATGTGCATTTGTAATCAATTGCCTAAACCTAAGTAAATATGTTTATTATATTTTTTGAGTGCATGCGTATTACATATACATATGTATGTATGTTGCATATAAATGCATATATTTTTATATGTTTATTAATGTATGTTTTGTATTGCCTCTGCCTTATCTAATATATGTACTTATGTAGACTGTATTATTGTTATTAAAATAGTAAGATTTTTCTTATCGCATTTAGTATTTGTGAAATATATAAAAGGTTTAAATATAATGTTGTTGTCCGTCCTTTGGTAGCAACGAACATGTTCAATTTTGGAGACTTGTTCTAATTTCTTCTAATATAGTTTTGTCGATTGTCCCACTGTCGGAGACTGGTCCGAAAAGCTCCGCATATTTATTTATCATTTTCTTAACATTATGTTCATAGGGGGTTTCTTGAATACTATTTACTTGTTTAGAGATGTTTTGTTTTTGTGTAATTTTTCCTATTTATGACTGCTCCCAGTTCTTTGAGGGTATCATAACATAAACAAATCAAAATTATTTGTATTACCTATACTCCTCAAGAATGGTCCACATAGTTTATGGGTTATATTTACTTCACCTGCGGCTGAGTAAACCTTAAAAGGACATTCAAGTTTCTTTGAACTTTTTGTAAGTTTTTCGGAAACACATTTTTTTATTATTTCTCGTATCTGTAAGGATTTGCCGATCAGTGCTCCGGTGTATTTAAGATAATAGCTCCGTGGAGGCTTTGATTTAAAAGAGTGACACACGAAGTACAAAAAATTTAATTCAAATATTAATTTTTTATTGGATCTTGATCTAACTTTTTTATACAGACCTTAATCTAAACCTCATATTTCTAATATAATTCTTCCGTTGACGTTTACATCAAGTAAATATAATACAAATCTTTCGTTTTGTTTATCTCACATATAAATAGAAATTTATATCATTTGAGGATGACTTCAATGTAATTTTCGCTAACGCGAAGCAATATCTGGTAATAAATCCAAGCGAGTCTATTACTTGTAGTGTAAGTTAATTTAATACCAAATTTAATCGTAATCCAGTCACGACGTCGTCAAATAATGAATGTTAAATTCTTTCGGAACATTTTCAATATAAAGTTTTGTCAATAACTGAATGTATTTTCCCGGCCTTGATCATTGCAATTTGAAAGAGTATAAAATGTTCATTTATTATCTGCGCAGAATTTTTAAGAAATTTAAAATAAAACAGAGCTGTGAAACTACCAAAAGGAGAGTTTGCTGTCAGGCGTCACATAAATCAGCACCCTGCCTTACCAATAACTTATCGACTGTACATACATAGTAGTTATACTGTATGATGATGCAAGAGTAGAGCAGAAGATGGTGCGTCGCATGCCCTTTATATTATATAATCATATATTTCATAATGTTTTGTTCAACATTCATCAAATGTTATTGCAAAATCGACAGCTAAAACCCAGGCACACACGTCAGAAAACACAAACTTGATAGTTGCCGTTTAAATATTTCATTGCTCTGTGCAATGCTTCAGGTATATTTGTTAGCTATTATGCACTCATCTCAAATTATGATTCAACTTTTTTTTTGTTCAGGAACAACTATCATTATAATGTATGTATGTATGTAAACCCTGGCAGTAGTTATGTGATGTTATTTGTTTTTTTTTTTTGAAGTAATAAAATATTCAAATAATTCTTACATGAATATTAATCACATGCTTATGTTTTGAAATATAATTTTATTTATTTATGAATTGTTGTGGCTTTTAACATAAAATTATAGAAATTTGCATATAATATAAATATGCATATGCATAAATATACATATAAATTGCGAAATCGAGGGTGAGGCCCCCATTAGGACCTTCTCGCGGACCAAAGGAAGACGCGTGCAAATTTTCACGTCTTTCCGTTCTGTAGTTCGGGCATAATGCGCGGACATACAAACAAGGCGTTTCATTCTTTTATATACGATTTTTTCAAATATGCATTATATTTCTTTTGTTTTTTTTTAGAAAAGCTAATGGGCTTGGATGCACCATCGCCCACATCGCCTGATGCAGTTGTAAGTTCTGAAAAATTTAGAACTGCAGAACACAAGCATCACAGTAATAATACCACACCAAAAGCGGGTCTTAGCGAACACCTGTACATTGCAATCAAGCCGTAAATGTAGAAAAAATAAGACTTGCTGATGGCGTAGCAAGCCAGCTCCTGGCGACATCTTCGAAGCATATGATTCCGAACGATAATGTATCTGATATAACTAATATAAGCGTTACAAAGAAAGCTGGGTGGAGTCCTTTAACAGGCCATGTGCAGGCTATCGCTACGAAGTTGCTTAATAAAGCAAAAAAGAAAAGTCCACTTGATCTGCAAAGTGCATTGATAGCAAAAACTTACCTACCAAATGCCGAAAATTCTAACACTTCCTTGATATCACCTCGAGTGGAAAATTCGGAAGGACTTAATGAAAAGACCAAAAAAATGTTGCAAAATTTGTTAAAGCCAGGACTCGAATATTCCTCAATTTCATCAGATTATAGTAATTCTGTTCTTCAGCGTCATAAAATGGAAAAGTATCTAAAAAAACAGCCAAAACATAAAAAAAGAATACTGCATAAGCAAAAACAGGGCGATGTTTTTTGAAAAATTTGGAGATAACAAAGGTTCTTGGAGATGAACTACCGGTACCACAACCATCGAGTACTAAAACCTTGAGCGATATCTCATTTATTAAGGAAAGCTTTCTTCCTGAAGCTTCAAAAGAAAAAACATGTGTTCCGAAAGCCAGCTTATCGGATATTTCTCCTCTGTTCTCTCAATGTAGCACTACTGATAATAGTTGTAGTGTTAAAAACACCGAAAATGATGCTGTCGATAATGTGAAGCTGTCTCTATATGCTACTTCTCTTGAAAAAAAAATCTTGTCGGGTGTTAAATTATCGACAGAGCTTGATAAAAATAAATTAAATATTTTTAAAAAAATTTCGAAACAAAAGTCACAAAAACCAGCATCACCGAATAGTCGCGTGCCTTCGACACAATTATCTGGAGGAAATGATGTTCAATTTATCAACCTTCCTTGCGGTACCACAATTACACCCATGCCTACTAATCTAAAATGTATGATAGCAAGCGTGCACAATGTGCACATTTCCGATCAATTAGAAAAAAAATCTAAGGTGTCGGTTAATTGCGAGCGAGGTGCTGCTGGCTTGGTCGAGAACATATCTGCTAATAGCATTACAGACATTATTATTCCAAACCATTACAAATTGGCGAAGTTACTAAACCTTAAAAACGTGGTCGTAAGCCAGGAAGCAAAAACTTACCAAAACAAACAATTGTAAGTCCTATTGGCTCAACTGATGTTTCACATACGAAGAAAATGAAAAAGTTAAAAGCTTCTAAATACGATCAACAGCATCCTCCTCATTTAGAAGCAAAAATTTCAATGGAACTAATTAATCCCGTCGATAATATGACTCGAACTTTATGTTGTGGCAGTGATGCCATTACCTCTAGTCTATCATTGAATATAAAGGGCATTCGGAAAGGACGGAAGAAAAACAAAACTAAAAATTTAATTTTGAATATGTCCATAACCGAGCCAAACGAATATAACGCTGAAACAGTCTTTCCAACTAAAGAAGAAGTCAATACTATTAACAAAAAACTTATGCGCTTGGACACAATTTTACAACCATTACGATCATTTAATGATGCCATGGTTGATCCGAATTCAAACTTCATCTCACAAGCCATTGCCTTATAAGTCCCCTACAAACAGGAAGAGGCTTTCTCCACAGATTCCGCTCCAATTACATACAATTCCAAGCTTAATGCATGGTGCCAATCAGTCGAATATATTATTTCCGCGCCTACCACCAACATTTCGTTTACCTGTTCCTAATTTGCCACAGCAAAGCGCCGCGAAGCCAATAAATATAGGTAAGTGCGATTAGAGTCCAACAACGGATACTTTAACATGTACGTAGCTTACACAAAACTTTAAACATTTTGCAGCCTCACAATATGAAACAGTACAGATATTGATAACAATTTGCTATTTGATAGTGCCATGTTTACGCTTTCTATTTTATACTAAATATGAATATATTGGTTTTCCCGAAATTTTGAGTAAATTTTATTCCAATCTTGATAAGAACAACACTTAGTGGTACCACCATATTCTTATCACCAATTAAAGAAGGTTACGAGCCTTCTCAAATTGATAGAGAACACGTTCTTTAAGAATAACGCACACAGGCATTTCGACGACAATATTCCACGCAGGGAATTGAATCGGTAGTTGCCATTTCATGTTCGTTATGGAATACTCAACATTTGTTATAATATTTAGCAGTTGCATATTCTATTTAGCAAATTTCGAAGTTTAATGCATTGAATATTTTCAAAGAAAATATGTATTTTTTTACGAAGTTTTCAAAATAAACTATTTTACCAAATTTGTTCTTGTTCCGTTAGCACGCCCAAAAAGGTAGTTTTGGTTTTTTTTAGCAAAACGATTGCATGAAATGTCTAAGAATTTTCAGGATATATTATTGTATATACAGAAAGAATTTAAAAAAGTTTTAATTTTTATCTCTATTACGCTTCTATCTTTTTTTATATATAATTTTTAATTCTAAAATCGGGATTTAAAAGTTAAAATTTTATTTTAATTCAAAGTTATTGAACTTAAAAATCGCAATCCTGTTCGGAACAGTGCTTTCCAGATAATCTTGACTTCTCTTAACGAACACTTACACAGCGAAGCCTGTACGCTTTCAATGAAGGAACTCTACCAGCTTTTCTCAGAAATTTCTTCAGTTTTCGTAAAAAAATATTTTTGTAGGTGTATAAGGAGCACATTCCTTGAATACGTCGTGGACTTCCCGTCACTTGAACTGCACCTTCTCCTAAGCTATCACTTCAACGCTTACATAAGAAGTGGTAGTGTTGCCACATAGTCCAACCTAACCATCGCGATCTACCCTTCAGAAGACTGTGGTTTCCAATTCGTTTAGCCTCGGCTATAGCGTTTTGTCTTTATTCATAAATAAAAAAAAATAATATAACGGGGTACCTGTTGGTACACATACATATAATATTATAGTTTATTACAACACAAAATACGTATGTTTCAGGAAAGCACGTCAAAGTTGTTATAGTTTCGAACACGGTTTTACCACATTTATTGTTAAATGATATATGCCCATTTGCTCCTTTCATTACAATTTTTATTTTTAAATTTGTAAACTATATACAATTTTTGAGTTCTTAGTTATCTAATTAAATATATATGTATGTACAGCACACCACATGGGGTTGTTTTCAGCTTTACAATGCCATACAAGTTATCACAGCTAGCATAGCAGTTATCACAGGTAGCATAGCTAACGAAATATACAACAACAAAGTTGTCGTAGCTAGCAAAATACGAGTATACTGACAAGAATGTTGCTCAATAAAGTTAAATTCCAAAAATTACAACAACAGCACATTTCGTCGGCACTAAACCAGAGCGGAAGTCGTGCCACCGCAATGTAAGCCGTTTCTTGAACAAACTGAGGTTTACTGTTTCGCTATATTATTGCTTACGTTAGCATTATAAAGTATATAGAATTAAGTACTAGTAAGTAAGAATTCGTACATATGTAAGTTTATAGTAATAAGCAAAAATTTTGTATAAAAAGAAATGTATTGAATAAAATAATTTGGAGTTCAACTTGACAATTCAAATGAGCGTGTCTTTATTATTTGGTGGCAACTATTAACTGGCGCCCGAGACTTCAAATTTAAATTGTCTATATCGGTTGAAAAAAGCAGCGTTAGAAAACTCTAAATCGCGCATTGATAAAATTGTTGTTGCCCGCGAGCAGAAAAAAAAAAAACAGCGTTAGGAAACTACTGTTATCTAAACAAAGTGTTTAAAGTAACTCTAATCGCACATTAATAAAACTTCTGTTATCCGCGTGTAAATAACTAAGCAGCTTAACAAAACTGCTGTTATCTAAAAACGTGCTCAAAGAGACTCAAAACTGTGCATTAATAAAAACTATTGTTGCCCCTAAACAAGAAGGAATCAACGTAGAAAAGCTGCCATAACACCAAGTGCTCAAAGTGACTCTAATACGACAATAATAACTGTGCAACTGAGAAAATTATTCTCGCAGCATATTCAACTGTGCAGACAAAAGTGCAAAACCACCAAGACAACAATCAAAGCCTGAACTGTGACGTCATCCACTCCCAAGTAGCGGAGTAAAACACCTCAAAAAGGAACAAGTGGACCGCCCGAAATCAGGATGCAGAAGCTGATACTCCCGATACTGTTGTAAGAATTAAAATTAAGTTATTCACCTTTTTGTAATCAAATTTATGTATTGAGCAATTTAAAATAAATTGTATTAAGAGCAAGATTATAACAATTAGCAATAGAAAAAATTGTAAAAACTAGTGAGCCTCAGTATGGAGCAAGTACAAGAAGCCATCACACACTTGACAGGCGCTATAAACGCGCAAATCGAGCAAGCTAAGGTATTAAGCAATAGAATAAATCAATTAGAAGCTAGAATCAACCCACACAGCGAAAGCGCTAACCCGAATAACCTTATTCACTTAACAGAGGCAGACCTAGCCGAAATTAGCAGATTGCCTGATAGTGTAAAGAACCTACCGACATTCGAAGGAGACCCGATCCAATTTATCTCCTGGATCCACTATGTAGAATCTATTTTACAGGACTACGAAGTAGTCAGAACAAAGCCACTATATAGAGCCATCCTACGACATATTAGGCAGAAAATTAAAGGCCCTGCAGATACGGCCTTAATCTCTTACAACATATTCAACGATGATTGGGGAACAATCAAAAATTGTTTGTCACTACACTATGCAGACAAACGCGACCTTAGGACTCTAGAACACGAACTAGGAACCTTATCCCAAAAACACTTCAGCGTGGAGCAATTCTACGCAAGAGTCAATCACCAACTATCCCTGATAATAAACAAAATAAAGAGTCATGATTATTCAAGAGAAACAAATAATGTTCTACTGGAAACCTATAGGAATCGAGCCCTTGATATATTTATCAGAGGCCTAAACGGCGAATTGTCTAGAATGCTAGTCATTCAACGCCCCAGCAACCTACCTGAAGCATACGCTTCCTGCCTTGAAATTCAAAACGTTAACTTAAGAAACTATTCAATATATAAAAAAAATGGAAGTAGCTCTAATCAAATACAAAACCATCAAATGAATCCAAAACCAATATTTGTACCAAGGGTATTAAACCCTGCCGAAAAAAATTTAATCTATAATAAAAACATGCAAAATCAAGCACCGCCACCAACCAGACCAACCAATCCTAAACCACCAATCCCTATGGAGGTGGATCCTTCAATACACTCACGAAGAATAAACTATATGAATCGACCGAACAATACGCCTATAGTAAGGCCATCCAATTATTCTTCAAACATCCCTAGGAAATCCCAAAAACTATTTAATGTCCAAACAGAGGACGAGGAAATAAATTTTATGACAGACGCCTGTCTACCCTACCCTATTTAGAACTAACTTTAAAGAACGGGGATATCGCGAAGTTCCTTGTAGATACGGGAGCTAATAAAAACTTTGTTTCCGAAAAACTTTCAAAAAATTCAATGAAACTTGAGTGTCCTTTTAAGGTTCACTCAGCCACAGGTCAAGTAAATATAACCCATAAACTACGTGGACCATTTTTTAAAAGTATAGGTATTACAAGTAATTTTGATTTCTTTACATTACCCAATTTAAAATCCTTTGATGGCATCATTGGCGATGATACCCTCAAAGAATTGGGAGCAATCATAAATAGGAAAAATGACACAATAACCCTCAAGGATGTGGTACTGCCACTAAAACAAAATATCTCTAAACAAATAAATAATATTCAAGAAAACCCTATGAACATGAAGTTAAGGAAATGATAAATACATATTCGGAACTTTTCGGACCAGTCTCCGACAGTGGGACAATCGACACAACTGTATTAGCAGAAATTACAACAACAAGTGAAGAACCGATATATACAAAATCATATCCTTACCCAACCAACCTACGGGGCGAAGTAGAAAAACAAATAAAAGAACTTCTTAACAATGGTGTAATAAGGCCTTCAAAGAGTCCATATAACTCCCCATTGTGGATTGTTCCAAAAAAACCAGGTCCATCAGGAGAAAAAAAGTATAGAGTAGTTGTTGATTTTAAACGACTAAATGCAATAACTATACCTGATTCCTATCCAATACCTGATATAAACAACACGCTCGCTAGCTTAGGCGAATGTAAGTATTTTACTACACTCGACCTTACATCCGGATTCCACCAAATCAGGATGAAGGAAAAGGACATAGAAAAGACAGCTTTTTCTACAGCCAATGGTAAATATGAATTTACTAGGTTGCCATTCGGTCTTAAAAATGCCCCTTCCATTTTTCAGAGAATGATAAATGATGTTCTCAAAACACTTATAGGAAAAGCCTGCTACGTTTATATCGATGACATTATAATAATGGGAAAAACTAAAGAGGAACACTTACGAAATATTGAAGAGGTGTTCATGCTTTTGCACAAATCAAATTTAAAAGTCAATCTGGAAAAATCCAAATTTTTTAGAACAGAAGTAAATTTTCTAGGTCATATCGTTACCGGCGAAGGTATTTTGCCAGATCCTGACAAAATATCCGCTATTAAAAAAATTCCCGCACCTGCTAACCTTAAGGAATTAAAAGGTTTCCTGGGTTTAGCATCGTATTATAGGAGATTTATAAAAGATTTTGCAAAAATTGTTAAGCCACTTACCAATTTAACTAGAGGTGAAAATGCTCAAATAAAAGCAAGTCAATCCAAACGGATACAAATTTCACTAACAGAGGAAGGCTTGAAATCATTTAATGACATAAAATATTTGCTTACATCTTCTGAAATTCTGGTATTCCCAGACTTCAACAAACCCTTTATTCTAACGACAGATGCTTCCAATACTGCAATCGGAGCAGTCCTTTCACAAGGGATAATCGGTCAAGACAGACCCATAACTTACATCTCCAGATCACTCAATAAAACCGAAGAGAATTACTCGACAATAGAGAAAGAAATGCTCGCCATAGTATGGTCCCTCGACAAATTAAGGACTTACCTGTATGGAGCTAAAGAAATAAAAATTCTTACTGATCACCAGCCACTGACGTTTGCATTAAGCAACAGTAATAACAATGCCAAGTTAAAAAGGTGGAAAGCAAGGATAGAAGAATATAATTATAAACTAATTTATAAACCAGGAAAAACCAACGTAGTCGCCGATGCATTATCACGGCTGCCAATAGAAGTTAATACGCTAACATCCACAGATGAAAATTCACAACATAGCGCAGAAGAGGATAGCTCAAAGCTCATTCCTCACTGTGAAGCTCCAATTAACGTATTTAAAAATCAAGTTATATTTACAGAAGGAAAGGAGGAAATTACACACGAAGAACCTCATCCAAGCTTCCACAGACACCTTATTAAATGTGAAGTTTACAATAAAGAAAACCTAAGTAAAATCTTGAAAAGTGTTCTAAACCCAAACATAATCAATGGAATTAAAATCCAAGAGAAATACATTTCATTACTTCAACAAATATATCAAGAAAATTTCTCACAATTTCGTATCAGGATAACACAGAAAGTAGTTACCGATATCGCAGACGAAGATGTCAAATTTAAAATAATAGAACAAGAACACAAAAGAGCCCATCGCAATGGTAAAGAAAATAAAGACCATATATTGGAAAAATACTATTTTCCACAAATGACTAAACTTATTAAAAAATATACTAAATCATGTGAAATTTGCGGATGTAATAAGTACGACCGGCATCCACAAAAACCCAAGTTACAGGCAACACCCATACCTTCGTATCCAACAGAAATTCTGCATATCGACATTATAGAAATGTCCGGCGAAAAATATATCTCCTGCGTTGACAAATTCACTAAATTTGTAAAATTTTTTAGGATAAAAAATAAATCAGTACTACATATCAGGGATAAATTGATAAAGCTTCTACACTATTTCACTGTACCAAAGACTTTGGTCATGGACAATGAAGGCAGCTTTATAAGCCCAATAACTCTGAACTATTTAGAAGGGTTAGGAATTGAAATCTATTTAGCACCACCTCAGAAAAGCGAAGTCAATGGTGCGATAGAACGTGTGCATTCCACTATTATTGAAATAATCAGATGTCTCCAAGTGGAATATCCTGATTACTCTTTTAAAGAAATTGTCAACATTGCCGTTGACAGATATAATAACACGATACATTCAGTTACGAAAAGGAAACCAGCTGATATTTTCTTTGGAAGAACACAGAGAATCAACTACCAAGGTTTAACAAACTTTAAGGAAATAGTTAATTCTGACCTTCGAAATGAAATAGCCAGAAACCAAAAAAATACACTAAATTATCACAACAAAAATAGGTCAAAAATAAGGAATTACGAACCTGGTGATACTATATTTAAAAAGAACAAACAAATTAAAGGGAAAACGAAACCCATTTTTAAAAAAGAAACTGTCGCTAAAGACAATACCGTCACAATAACTACTAACAGTCTTCGACTAATACTACGCGTGAACAGACGTCATCGGTGAAAAATTCGCTTGCTCAATCGTTTCTCACGTTCTTGCTTAACTAAATTTTCGCTCGCTATAAGTGTGCTATTATCAAATAAACAAAAACAGAAATATTAAAAAAATCATGGCCCCGGGGCCGCCCGACCGAAGAGAAAACATGTTTTCTCTGTTAAGTGAAAGCCCAAAAAACAAGAAAAAAAGACATTATCAAAAAACTCCCATTGAATTCCCAGATCTTCCTATCGTGCAAACACAAAACCCAAAATACATAACACTTGCCGCCAAAAATACAGTAAAACCCATAACAGAGTACTCATGCTTTGTCGTCCATAGAGCAATTCAACTCATTAGTAAGGAAATAATCTCCATGGCTACACTACGCGATGGAAGTCTCCTCATGCTTGTCAAAAGCAAAGAGGTGGCTGATAAATTCTTGAAAACCAAACAGTTACCTGGAATCTGCGATATCACGTGTAAACTACATGAATCCCTAAATAACATCAAAGGCACAGTTTACGCGCCTTTCCTCAATAACATACCAGAGGAAGAGATTGTCAGTGAACTTAAAGCACAACACGTTACCTCAGTTTACAAATTCAACAGAATCATAGATGGTACACCAAAACCCACCGGTGTTGTTCTAATAACATTTGACCTATACACACTCCCCAGCAAACTTTCTATTTCTTGGAACACTGTGAAGGTACGAGAATACATCCCAAATCCAATGCGTTGTAAAAATTGCCAATTGTTAGGGCATACGGTGAAACACTGTAAGAATCAAACTATATGCGTTAATTGTAATTTTCCACCTCATTCTCCAAATAACTGTTCGCGATCACAATGTGCAAACTGTGGGGAGGAACACTCGGCTTCATCACCCACGTGTAAAAAATATCAAGAGCAAAAAGAAGTATTAAAAATAAAAACAAGAAACAAATGCACCATGCGCGAAGCTAAAATTTTGTATAAGCAACAAACTCCCATTACTAATTCCTTCAGTTACTCTTCAGTAACCGCCTCCTCTTTTACCTCCGTCAACGAAACCCAAATGCAAACCAGCAAAGACATCACAAACAAAAACAGCACAAAAAAAATTACAGATCAACCAAACAAAAAACCAACAAATGCTCCCACTCTATCCTTAATCCCCTCCTTCACTCCCAATAACCCAACAAATGAAAATAAAAATAAAAACGAAAACGAAAACAACGAAGTTAAAAAAACAACTTACATTCCAAACATTCTTTCGGCAAATTACCTGCCTTCCACCAGCCGTGGAAATTCTCACGAAATATACACAAAGGAATTGGACAAATCAATGAGAGAACTTAACTCTTAGTCAAGTCTCTCCGATTTTCTATTCCCTATTACGTACCACATCTGTTTCAATTTCTCTTCTCTCTATTCAATGACTATTAAAATATTGCAATGGAATATGAAAGGATACATTAACAACTATCAAGAACTTACTTTACTAATTAAAGAAAAAAACCCAGATGTTATTAGTATTCAGGAAACACACTTTCCATACAACACTAATAATATTATCATCCCAAAACCATATATTGGCTATTTTAAAAATCTAAATGTTAATTCAACAAATAAACAAGGAATTGGTTTCTTAGTAAAGCGACAAATTCCACACAAACACATACCGCTAAACTCAAACATTTTATCTGACGCTCTTCGACTAGACTTACATACAAAAATAACAATAATAAACACATACGTTCCCCCCTGTCAAAACTTTTCAGTAAATGACCTATTGAATCCCTTAATTCATTTTAAAACACCTTTAATTCTCAATGGCGACTTCAACGCATGGAGTACACTATGGGGATCTTCCTCAACCAACTCTCGTGGTAAAAAAATAGAAAACCTTTTAGAGAAAGCCAACCTCACTCTTCTTAACGATGGTTCGGCAACCCACTTTTCAACACATATGACATTTACAAATGTTGATCTAACCATGGTCTCACCGTTAATTTACCATAGATGCCATTGGGCAATCGATAAATTTCTCCACGGCAGTGACCACTATCCAATCGTCGTTAACATTAGTACACAATATAAATCCGAAAAAATCACACTTACACTGAAATATAAAACAGATGCTGCTAACTGGGTTAAATTTAAAAACGAACTATCTAATAAATCGATTAATTTCAATTATTCCAACATCCACCAAGGCGTTGCCATATTAACCAAAGCAATCCACAAAGCAGCAAATACATCAATACCACAAACAAAAGGCATACCCCATAAAAGAAACGTAGCTTGGTGGAGTAGCACACTCAATAAACTACGGGAGGACAAAAAAACTTTTTGGTTAAACTTCAAACGCAACATGACACTTAACAACCTTATCGCTTAT
This sequence comes from Bactrocera dorsalis, assembly GCF_023373825.1. Taxonomy (NCBI): domain Eukaryota; kingdom Metazoa; phylum Arthropoda; class Insecta; order Diptera; family Tephritidae; genus Bactrocera; species Bactrocera dorsalis. Next base: position 24,559,671 of record NC_064308.1, read on the forward strand.
AAAAAAGCAAACGCATTGTTTAAGAGAGAAGCAAAAGTAGCAAAACGAACAGCCCTCACAAAATTCACGTCCCAGATATCTCCAATATCTTCTCCAAAAAAAATCTGGGCTGACATAAAAAGCCTAACCGGCACACCCAAATCTCCACTTAAATTTTTAAAAGTCCACCAAACACTCCTCACATCATCTAAAGATATATCTGAAGCATTTGGCGAGAAATGGTCTAATTACTCAAACGACCAAAATTTCTCCTCGGAATACATTTCAAACAAAACTAACATATTAGCACTAAACTACCTTCCAGAGAATATTGCACCTTCGGCCAAACATCTCGAAGTCGATATTACTTACTCAGAATTTGAAGCCGCACTAAGTCAGACAAAAGGTAAAACACCAGGTTTCGACCGTATCTCCTACCCAATGATAAAAAATATGACAACTGATACAAAACACAAGCTCATTGAACTTTTTAATGATATACTGCAACACGGTAAATACCCCCATACGTGGACCACAGCAGTGATCATACCCATTCCTAAACCACAAAAACCCACTCACGACATAAACAGCTTCAGACCTATATCTCTTTTACCATGCATGAGCAAACTTTTTGAAAAGATTCTAGCGCGACGGATTATGTGGTTTTTAACCAAAAACGAGCTTATCTCCCACAATCAATCTGCATTTAAGCGGAAAAACGGAACGATGGACGCTCTTTTACAAATACATCATTTCGTGTCGGATGCTCTTTCGTCACGAAACCATGTCACTATTCTGGGGACTGATTTCGAAAAAGCTTTCGATCGCGTTGGAGTACATGCAATTCTTCACCAACTAAAACTCTGGAAGGTTGGACCTAGGGTCTTTAACTCGATAAAGGCTTTTATGGCCCACCGTTCGTTTAGAGTACGAGTTAACAACACTCTGTCAAAACCATTCCCACTTTTTAACGGCATCCCACAAGGTTCCCCTCTATCAGTGATCCTATTCATTATAGCATTCGATAAACTTAACTCAATTGTACTGCAGCATAAAAACTTGCATATATCTGTCTATGCAGACGATGCAATAATTTATACCAAAATAAAAGATACTAACAAAATAAAAAATACCTTTTCTAACGTCCTTCAGGACATACAAACCTGGGGAAGCTCGTCGGGTGCCTTGTTATCTATTAATAAATGCAAAGTATTACATATCTGCCGTAAGCATCATTGTACGGTTAATAATACACTATCTAATGATATTAACATAGAACTCGTAGATAATTTAAGAATTCTTGGAGTAATATTTGATAATAAGTTTAACTTTAATCAACATTGTATTATCTTAAGGACTAGCTTAGAATCTCGGTTAAATATCATTAAATTTCTTAGTTCAAAATTCTCAGAAATACATGTAAATACTCTTATTAATACAACCAGAGCTTTGATTCTCTCCAAGTTGGAGTACGGTCTCCCAATTTACGGATGGAGTGCCAATGCTAACATAAAAAAAATTCAAGCTCCATATCACGCTGCTATCCGCCGTAGCTTAAACGCTTTCCCCACTTCACCGACAAGATGTATTCTCGCAGAAGCGGGATTACCTTCAATAGAGGATAGCTTGTTTGAAACAACTGCAAAATTAATTCCAAAACTCAACACCACACCAAACCACCAATTAAATAAATGTTTCGCAAATGCAATCAAATCGAAGCGCTCTTATAAAGTGCTATCCACCATTCGTCGCTGTGCATCACTACATAAACAACTCAACCTACACCTACCTACATTAACAAAAAGAAAACCCAGTTTTCCACCATGGACATTGCAAGACACGTCGATAAACTTGAATCTTCATCTGCATAAGAAAAGCCACACTCAAAATAATGTTTTCCGCAAACTATTTTTGGAAGAAAGCTATAAACTAAACTCATACAACTGGTTATTTACCGATGCAACAAAATCGAATATCGCAACAGCCTTCGCCATCGTCGACATTAACAACACTATAATTTCAGGAGGCCTCCTTCCTGATTATTATTCCATATTTACCGCAGAGGCTTTAGCCATACTAAAGGCATGCTCGTTTGCACGGAACAACACAGGAAAATACGTAATATGTTCTGACAGTCTATCAACAATTTCTGCCGTAAAAAATCTAAACTGTCATAACAACTTAATTGTTCAAATTCGGAGTATAATTGTTGCAAAAAAAATTGTTCTCTTCTGGGTGCCAAGTCATCAAGGAATTATGGGAAACGAACTTGCAGATAAAACAGCCAATTTAATAGCCCAGTCTCCGTCCATCTATTTCACACCATCGTCCGAAAAGGACCTCCAACACTATATATCCCAATATCTACAACAAAAAAAAACGGCTGATTGGAAAAATTTCCACCACCGATATACCAAATTCAATGTTAATGGCCTCGGCGCCATATATCCTACAAACACGTCAAAATCAAAATGGTCAATTTATATACGCCTACGAATTGGACACACGAAACTTACACACGAACATTTGATCACCAACAAAACACCGAAAAGATGCGACTGCGGCAATACTCTAACAACCGAACATATCTTAGATCACTGTCCCAACTTCGCGAGAATCAGAGCAATTTTCTTTAATCAAATCAACCCTACAGACTGTTTAAATCATATTAACTTAAAAAAATATCAATCAAATTTACTTATTCATAGAACAACTTAGATTAATCAACCAATTGTAATAATATTAAACTTATTTATAAGATAGGCGTCAAAGGCCGCTGCAGCTAGTACGCCATACTATGTTAGATATAATATTTTATAATGTGTCTAATAAATAATAATAATAATAATAATAATAATAATAATAATAATAACTACTAAAGATAACAGAAAGATTCATAAATCACATTTAAAAAACTAACTGACATTTACTCTTTAAACTCTTACCTTACTGGACAACTGCAACAGTGGACACCTACGAATATGACAGCCCACTCGTGACGATCAAACAAAGACTAGGAAAGATTACAAAAGGGACATATAAAATTATCCACACTATCGACTTGGACGACTACGAAAAAATTACCAACGACGTTAGACTTACTATATACCAAGAAATTAGTAAAACAAATATTTTATTTCCACAACTAAAACATCAACTTTCCGAGATAGACAGCTTTCAGTAGCCAATAATTCTTAATCAGCGAGACGCTGATGCTTAAGAAGGGGGGAGTTATCACAGCTAGCATAGCAGTTATCACAGGTAGCATAGCTAACGAAATATACAACAACAAAGTTGTCGTAGCTAGCAAAATACGAGTATACTGACGAGAATGTTGCTCAATAAAGTTAAATTCCAAAAATTACAACAACAGCACATTTCGTCGGCACTAAACCAGAGCGGAAGTCGTGCCACCGCAATGTAAGCCGTTTCTTGAACAAACTGAGGTTTACTGTTTCGCTATATTATTGCTTACGTTAGCATTATAAAGTATATAGAATTAAGTACTAGTAAGTAAGAATTCGTACATATGTAAGTTTATAGTAATAAGCAAAAATTTTGTATAAAAAGAAATGTATTGAATAAAATAATTTGGAGTTCAACTTGACAATTCAAATGAGCGTGTCTTTATTATTTGGTGGCAACTATTAACTTACATGTGTGCGTGTGTGTTGTCATATATAAGTTAACACCAGAAATATTGCAAGTAAACCAATAACTGCCGACGTCAACTATCACCCAATAGGAAATATTCGAGACGTTTAGTCAGCAGAAACGAACAATTGGGAACAATATCCGCCATGCGCCGCATAAGCGAAACCAGAAACCAACATCCGCCATAACGTTAACCAAAAGTGCTGACGCAGGTAGATTTAGGCAATATTAAGAATATGTTTAATTGTAAATTAGAGTTAGTTGTTAAGTTGATTTCAACCAATAAAGGCCACTCTTGACCATAAAATATTAATTTTTTTGACTTTGTAATTAATAAGTCATTAACTGGCGTTCGAGCCTAAAATATACGGCACGAGAAGTTTCGGTAAAAAAGCACCATATGCAGTGCTAAACGGGAAGCAACTCGAAATAGTTATCCGGTACGGGAAGTTTCGGTAAAAAGGCATCATAAGTAATGCTAAATAAGGAGCAATCCCAACGAATAATTAAAACCTCAAAAAGGTAGTGCCAAAGAGAAAGCAGCTGAATTTAAATTCCTTACCCACGCTTGAGGAAGGAAGGGGAGCAACTTGGAGCAAGACGGTGATCCAGTAGTATCCAGAAGGAAAAAAGGACCAAATCATCATTGCCAGCCGCCATGAAGCTGATCATAATGTAAGAAATAGATTAAGATTGTGAAAATTTGTAGAAACCAAAATAAATTAAAAGAATTCAAAAGTTTAAAAGAGTGAATATATCTACATATACTTATGTATTTCCATTTAATATCCTTCAAAACAAAAATTGTTTTAAAATTGTGAAAGCTTTTAAAAGAATCAAGTGAATTGTTATACAAAAGGAAATATATTTTTCTCTTCCTCTCACGAAAATTAGTAAAAGTCAAATTTATATTAAGCAAATTTAACAATACAAAATCGTTCATAATATAAACAAATCAAATAAAATAAGGCTTGTACAGCCTATAAAAAAATATTTTTAGTAACATAATAACATTAATTATCTCTGCGATTCCGTAGCCAACTCAGGAGTTGACCGGACCCTCTAGAGTATAAATAACCCGTTCCTAGAAAGGATAACATAATTTTTTTTTTTTAAACAAAATAAATAACACAATCATATAAGGACCTCTCCAAAAATGTCTAACCCAAACAACCTGATTAGGCCATCATTAGGGAATGCTGCTCCCACTGCTACAGCAGGACCTTCGGCTCCGACCAACCAAATTTCGCCAGAATTGGTAAACATAATTAAAACTATGGTAGCCCAAGCCCTAGAAACGAATGGACCCAACTTAGTTCAAAGTGTCCTTAATAACACAACAAATCCCATAGTAACCGATCAGACAATAGACGTACAATTTCAGAATAACATGAGCGAGATGGATAAAATACCAGATGTAGTACGCTCATTACGAGAATTTTCAGGAAACGCTTCGGAGTTTACCTCCTGGAAAAAGAGTGTCGAGCGGATTTTGAGGATATACGAACCCTCAAAAGGCACTCCACGCTATTTCGGTATTTTAAATGTAATTAGAACCAAAATTATAGGGAAAGCAGATATAGCACTAGAGTCGTATAACACGCCTTTAGATTGGACGGCAATATCTCGTTGTCTAACTACCCATTATGCAGACAAAAGAGACATTGGTACTTTAGAGTATCAAATGACTTGTCTCATACAGGGAAGACTAACGATTAACGAATTTTACCAAAAAGTGTCTTCGCACCTATCATTAATCCTCAACAAAATTGGTTGTATGGAAGTAGGAGAGGAAGCAATACATCTTCTTACGGAAAACTACCGTGCTAAAGCCCTTGACACGTTTGTCAGAGGACTTTCGGGTGACCTTCCTAGGCTTCTCGGCATCAGAGAACCAAAAAGCCTACCAGAAGCTCTTCACCTTTGCCTGAAGTTAGAAAATCAAAACTTTAGAACAAATCACGCTAACAATCAATTTCCTAGACAACAATTCCAACAAAAGAATTTTTTCCCAAATCCTAATCGACAACTTCCTCAAACCAAATTCCATCCCGAGTTAGCTTTTATACCAAAACCAAATCAAATATTCAATCCTTATGGTCAACAACGGTATCCCCAAAATCCAATAAACCAACAACATGGTTTTCATAATCAAAACCCATTTAATCAACCACCAAATAATCCCCCTCCAAGACCACCAAAACCACCTCAACCAATGGACGTAGACGTTAGCTTAAGAACAAATGCTATCAATTACGCCAATAGACCAAATTCACTGTCAAACGACCATCAAATTTTTCAAACAAAAATGATCTGCAACCAAAAGTTCAAAGGAATTTTCATGTAAACTCAAACTTTGAACCTTACAGCGAACAAAATTATCAATACAACAATGACTACCAAAACAACGAATACAACTATGACTTTTCCGATACAACACAAACCGACGAAAACGAACAATCACTAGACCTGACAGATGTACATTTTTTAGATTAAACAGCTCTTCGTTACCTTATTTCAACTGCAAAACGAAGAGTGGAGAAATTTTAAAAATCCTAGTCGATACAGGTTCCAATAAAAACTATATTCAGTCAAATTTAGTACCAAATCCCAAAGAAAACTGTACAAATGAGCATCTCCCCCGGGCATTTACACACCCACCACACGATCACACAGTTCAACTCAACTTCACAACATTGACACGCACCTTCATCATATCCACGTCACAAACCAACAAAGCTTACTTTCCACACTACACACCAGCTGATTCCACACACAAAAAAGGGGACCAAAAGGACAACCGCATCTCACTTCGTTTTGCAACTTCAACCGCATCTTACTTCGTTTTTGCAATTTTAACCGCGACTACCACGCGTGGGCGAACCTTCTAGAACGGGCGTTTTCTCTAAACAGTGTGTCGGCGTTTTGAGTGTCCGGTTTTCTGTAAAGCCAACAGTGCTACGGCGGTTTTAAATATCCAGTTTTCTATAAAACCAACAGTTTTTCGGCGTTTAAATATCCAGTTTTTTCTACAATCAACAGTTTTCGGCCGTTTTAAATATCCAGTTATCTCTAAAACCAACAGTGCTTCGGCGTTTTAAATATCCAGTTTTCTCTACAATCAACAGTTTTTCGGCGTTTTAAATATCCAGTTTTCTCTACAACCAACAGTTTTTCGGCGGTTTAAATATCCAGTTTTCTCAAAAACCAACTTGCTCATCACCTATCATAAGGACACATCAAAAGCGGTGAGTTAGTGAAATTTACATGGTCCTTCGAGGCAAAAGGAACGGCACATTGGTGAAACGTTAAAAAACAAAAAAAAAAAAAAAAACGGTTTCCATATGAAAACAGTGCAGTGACACCGAGAAAAATATATAAGAACGAAGTGGCACAAAATCTACATATATACATGCATACATTCTTATATATAACATACAAAAAAGTGTGGTGAAAGAAAAAAAAAAAAAAAAAAAAAAAAAAAAAAAAATTATTTAAACCTGAAACCGGAAAGCAGTGCAATGGAATAATATCATAATGTGCAAAATTGTGATTACTCTAAATTAACAAATAACGCATTAATCAAAAGTGGGTGCAAACTAATAAAATAAATTAATAAAATACGGGCGCGAACTTTTAACAAATAAAATACAAATCCAAAATACAAATAAAACAAAAGTGAAGAAAAAACAAAAAAAAAAAAACGCCACAGGAGGATAGTGCAAAGCTAATAAATAAATAAAACATACTAAAAACAAATAAAAGAACAGAAAACGTTAACGCCGGCTGCACCGAAGCTAATCGTCACAGGGTCTCCGACGCTTCCTTCTAGATGTCACAAGCTGCTTGGTAGAAAACATACACAAGAAAGCGGAACGCCGGCGTAGGAAGGAAATCCCACCAGATAAGCAAGAAAGGATACACACCACCTTTCACCAGATTACTAAACCCAAAGTCCTTGAGGAAAAGCAGAGTGAGTGCATCAATTCCTTTTTGATTTCATTTATTATATGTATATATGTATGTAGAGGGGCACAAACGGTCAATATAAAAGAACCGAAAGAAATTAAACCCGTTTTATAAGAACGGGTTGTAAAAATTCTAAATCAGCGGCAAATTTAAGTACCGGTAGAATCCAATACGGTACATAATATATATGTATATATGTATCCACAGTATATATATATATATATATTTAAATATATTTAACTAAACAATAGTTATTCCTTGCTTTTTAGACTTACCTTCGTGTATACAATACACACAATTCCCACAGAGAAAAAATTCAATATTTTCAAATTATTCTGGCAATACCGCTCCAGCTCATTAACTGTGAGAGGCACACTTGCCAATTATACGAACAATACCTCTTCAGCTTATTAAGCTGTGAGAGGAATTGCTTCCAAAAAGTAAGCAAAAATCGCAAGAGTAATACAGCATAAAAGGGAATAAGTGCAAACATACATATATACATATCCTCAAGCGGATTATATACATTATATAACTAAAATTGGTACATATACATATGTACCATATATACATATACATACATATATATTCTACATTAGCGCTTTTGCGCATATCTCTGAACGCGAGTACACAATCGCGAAATATTTCGATATTGCCTTATATTCTCACATGCGTATACCTATAAAAATAGGATACAATTAATCAAGAGATATTCGGAAAATATATTTGGGTGCGGAAAATTAAAGAATATTGGGTCAGAAATTAAATATTGCAAACTAATTACTTACCTTTGTACATACATACACACATACATTGAAAGTCCAATTTTGGCGATTTCTAGCATTTATCTTGTTCCTTGTCACACAAGAACAAGCATAATTGCACATATTTATTTAACGCATACTATATGCACATAAAATCCACAAGTATGTACAAAGGATATTGACCTTGTTTTAGTGCGCGCTGCAACAAGGGTATACAAATAAATCCGTAATAAAAATTTTTCCGAAAAAGAAAAAGAAGTGAATACGAACGAAAAAAAAAAAGCGATAAACGCATTTTTTTTTTTTTTTTAAAAATCTTTTACTAAACTAACAGTTCTTATTTAATATTTTTAAAAAAAAAAAAAAAAAAGAGCTTTCGGTCACGTATATTTTACTTACAAATTTGTTCGGCAATATTAACTCTTATTTATTGAAAAGAGTTTTCGGTACCATATATCTCTATTATAATAAAATATATATACATATATATTTTATTAATTAAAATTTTCTGAATGAGCACTGACTCAAAAGAATCTAAGGCAGAATTCTTAAGAATTCCGACAATGACTAATGACGATAAAAGCCCATGTACGCCTGCTGAAGCTACACGCTCAAAGCAAGGTGCTACAAAGCAAAAAAGGGGGAAAGACATTTCGTATATTAAATTCATTTCCGAGAGTGACAGCTTAATTAAATACTGCACTCGATTTGCATCTTCTCCGATTCAGGACAACTCTGAATCGGTGCTAGAAATTAAAAATAAATCTATTGACAATTTTTGGACACGCCTCCAAGCGGCATACGACGCAGTAGTAGAAACTGATGATTCAGATCTACCTGAAAATTTCAAAACTTCGGCTTACGCCAAATACGAAAATTGCTTAGACCGCTATGAAGACACAAAAGCAATGATATCAGATCAATTAAAGCTTATGAAGGCAATTGCACCTACTCCCCACAGTAGAGTAGAGTTACCACAATTACAAGCCCAAGAGGCAAGTTCAGGCATTCATCTCAAAGTGCCAGCGTGTGATACGGAAATATTTCATGGAGGTTATGAACAATGGCCGTCCTTCCGGGACATGTTTACAGCCGTGTACATAAACCATCCAAAATTATCACAAGCGCAAAAATTGTATCACCTCCGATACAAAACTAAAGGTCAAGCAGGCGTAATAGTCAAGCAGTTCGCATTGAATGACGATAATTTTAATTTAGCTTGGGAAGCTTTAAGACAAAGATACGAAAATGAGAGAATATTAGTTGACAAGCAAATAACGATACTTATGAACTTGCCAAAAATTCAAAGAGAAACCAGTGAAGAATTCATGAAACTAGAATCCACTGTTTCAAATTGTTTGTCGGTTCTATCGACACAAAATATTCCCACTCACAATTGGGATCCTATTCTGGTAAACATATGTACCGCCGCATTACCAGAAAAATCATTACTTTTGTGGGAGCAATCGCTCTCATCAAGAAGAAAATGCCCAACGTGGCAGCAAATGAAAGATTTCTTAACTACCCAATACGAAATTGCGGAAAGGGTAGACAAAAAAGTAGTCAGAACTAAAAACGTTCAACAAGACTTAAATCGAAGCTTCAATAGACCCCAAGCCGGAAGCAACAATAATTTAAACAGAAGCTTCTTCAAAACACAGTCGTTCACATCTGAACAAAATAAATTCACGTCATGCGAACTATGTTCTGGAGGGCATAAGTTAAAAGCTTGCGAGAAATTTAAAAAGATGAATGTCACTGAAAGGAACAACTTTGTCAGGTCAAAAAGACTCTGTACAAACTGCTTGTCCCACTCACACAATCTTAATACTTGCGAAAGCAAATTTAATTGCGTATACTGCCACAAAAGGCATCATTCTATGTTACATCTCAATAACTTTCCCAACACATCTCATAGCAGCGCTTTTTCAAAAAAAGCCACGGGTTTAGTTGCCACAGCAACTCCCGAAACAAAACCTCAAGAAAATTGCCAAGAGACACCATGTTGTTCAAAGGCAATAAAAACTCAAACGCTACACAGCGAAAATCATAGTAGAGTACTACTACCTACAGCAGTTGTCTCCATCGAACATCGAGGAGAACTGTTCAAACTAAGAGCCCTAATAGACCAAGGATCGCAACGATCATTCATAGCGTCTAGGGCACAAAATAGGCTAAAACTGCCAACAAAACATGCCAACTATGAAATTACGGGAATGGGCGGACGAGTAGTACAAAACTCACATAAAATCTGCCCCATTATCCTAATTTCCCCCCAAGCGGATAAGCGCATTCAAGCAAATGCTATTGTCTTACCGCAACTGACAAACATGCTTCCAAGTTATCAAATAAATAGCAAGCAGTGGGATAAGATTTCACATCTCACTCTAGCAGATCCCAACTGCAACACCCCCGCTCAAATAGACCTTCTATTAGGCAGCGATCTCATATCGCAAATTATACTAGAAGATGTTGAAAAAATTTCGAAAACACTACTGGCGCAAAATACCATTTTCGGATGGGTCCTAAGTGGACTAGTTGCGGAACCAGTCACAGCCATGACAACTCAAGTTGAGGAAATCTCCAACGAGTACCTCAATACACAATTGAGAAAGTTTTGGGAGGTAGAAGAACTCCCCCCCGTTCCAATTTCAACACCAGAAGATCAGTATTGTGAAGACTTTTACAAAGCCACAACTACTCGATCAGCTAATGGTCGGTATGTCGTACGACTACCAATAAAACAACAATTTCCAGACACACTCGCCTTGGGTCACTCTCGCACCTCTGCAATACAGCAGTTTCTAAGTATGGAGAAAAACCTACTTAACAAAGGTGAGCTTAAACAAGTTTATGATGATGTCGTGGAAGAATACCTTCATTTAGATCACATGGAGGAAATAAGCCCATGTGAAAAAATCATAAAAGGCAAATATTACTCTTTCTACTTGCCACATCATGCAGTAGTAAAGCCTGAGAAGAAAACAACAAAAGTTCGAGTTGTATTCAATGCATCACGATCCACGAGCTCAGGTAATTCCCTAAATGATATTCTATTTACGGGACCCACATTGCAACCAGATTTAATGCTCCTCATATTGAGCTGGCGTATATACAAATACGTATTCAATGGGGATGTCGAAAAGATGTATCGACAAATACTGGTTCATAAAGATGATCAAGATTTTCAGCGGATTATATTCCGAAAATCTGCCAATAGTCCACTACGCGACTTTAAATTGAAAACAGTTACTTTTGGCGTAAACTGTGCCCCATATCTAGCCATTCGTACACTACACGAACTGGCAGAAGACACAAAGCCAGAATTTCCACTGGCGACACAAGTCTTAGAAACGCAAACGTATGTAGACGATATCCTGTCTGGAAGCCACAGTCTTCCACAAGCATACGAGACCTTATCACAGGTAATAAATGCCCTCAATACCGCAGGGTTTCCTTTAAAAAAAATTACTGCCAATCACCCAAATATTTTAAAAAATATTCCTAAAGACCATTTGTTGGATACTAATTTCCTTATATTTGAAAAGGATAGTACAACAAAAACACTAGGCATCCAATGGAATGCGATATCGGACCAGTTTTCATACACGACTGAGTCCATATCCGCATTATCCGCCAGTACCAAACGCCAAATTCTCTCCTCGGTGGCAAAACTTTTTGACCCCGCAGGATGGCTTTCGCCAATTATGATACAAGCGAAAATCTTGATCCAAGAATTATGGCTAGACGGAACCGACTGGGACGAACAAGTGAAACCTATTCGGTTAGAAAAATGGTCCCAGTTCGCTAATAACTTGAACGACATCTCGAAGATACAAATTCCACGGTGGGTAAACTATTCCGCCGAATACAAAGTGGAACTACACGGCTTTTGCGACGCCTCTGAAAAGGCATATTGTGCCACTATATATGTGTGTACACAAACCGATGTCGCAACTACAAGCCACTTATTAGCGGCAAAGGCAAAAGTTGCGCCTCTAAAAACCCTAAGTCTCCCACGACTTGAACTCTGTGGCGCTCTGCTACTAGCAAAGCTAGCTTCAATGGTGCAGACCCACTTAAAAATGGCGAAATACAGATTATATTTATGGTCCGATTCCGAGATAGTTCTAGCCTGGTTAGAAAAACCACCACATGCGTGGAAAACTTATATTTCTAACCGAACATCTGAAATACTTGACCTAGTAGGATCAGCCACTTGGCGTCACGTAGCCAGTGCTGACAATCCTGCTGATCTAGGTACAAGAGGATGCAAGCCTCTGCATCTTGCCACCTCCACCCTCTGGTGGAATGGCCCCCGATGGTTAACAGAATCTCCCGATTCTTGGCCACAATCGCCCATGCGCAACATACTTGCCCCAGAAAGTCGTAAAATCGACACATATCATGCAACACTGGATGACACTGACATCCTTGAACGATTTTCATCGTTCCCCCGAGCCCTCCGGGTAGTTGCCTATATGCTCAAGTTTTTAGAGCGGCTTAAACTTAAAGTTAAAGGAGCAACTGATCTCCATTGCGATAAATTGACGCACCAAGACTTACAAAAAGCAAAGGTCGCTCTTATCGCATCAACCCAAACGCGCTACTTCAGCCGCGATATAGAATTACTAAGAGAGTCGAAGCCTATCGATAAAAAGAGCTCACTCTCAGTCCTAAACCCATTTCTAGATACGAAGGGTTTACTTCGTGCGAATGGTCGGCTTGCTAATTCAAGCCTAACGTACAATGAACGCCACCCTATAATCATACCAGAGAGGTGTCCGTTTGCCACTTTATTTATTAGATATATCCACATACTAATGCTCCACGCCGAACATCGCCTCATGCAACATATGGTCCGCCAAGAGCTGTACATACCCCGACTGAAGCCCCAAATAAAGAAATGCATTTTCATGTGCAAAATCTGCACTATGCATAAGCAGAAAATGCGATCGCAGATTATGGCAGCACTTCCACCTGAACGCTGCAATTTTGCTTTGCCTTTCACCACTACAGGTGTAGATTTTGCTGGGCCTTTTATGTTAAAGGCATCCATGCTAAGGTCTCCTACCCTCATGAAAGGCTATGTGGCTGTTTTTGTCTGTTTCACGACAAAAGCAGTACACCTTGAGCTATGTACGAATCTGACGACGGAGGCTTTTCTTGCGGCTTTTGCTCGTTTCGTCGGACGACGAGGCTTTCCATCAAAAATCATGAGCGACAATGGTAAAACATTTATCGAAGCTCAAAGAGCTACCGAAAAACAGTTTGTGGACTTCACAAAACAAGTCTCACCCGAAAATTGTCCAAAAATACGCTCCTCAAGGTATCAATTGGCAGTTTATCCCCCCAAGCGCCCCTCACATGGGTGGCTTATGGGAGTCAGCCGTAAAAAGTTTCAAATCTCATTTCAAGAAGCTAGCTGGCAACTATAAATTCAATTATGAAGAGTTCACGACACTCTTAACTAGAATTGAAGCCGTTCTTAACTCACGGCCTCTCGCTGCACTCTCGCAAGATCCCTCAGATTTTACTGCCCTCACGCCAGGGCATTTTCTTAAGGGAGCGCCCATTCTGGCCACACCTGAGCCAGGCGTGGAGTCGCTTTCCTTATTAAACCGTTGGGAAAGAATTAAGATTCTCCATCACGACTTCAGTCGCCGATGGAAAGATGATTATTTAAAGGACCTCCACAGAAGGTACCGATGGAAAATCACAGAACATGCGCCTAAGCTTGGAGATTGTGTCTTAATCAATGACGATTGTCTCCCCCCTACCGAATGGCGGCTTGGCCGCATAGAGAAGCTCTACTACGGCTCCGACGGTCATATTCGCGTAGTCGATCTCCGTACACAATCGGGAACGCTAACTAGACCGCTCGTTAAATTATGCTTTTTGCCAACCGCAGATAAAATCGAAACGTAACCGCAATCAATAAACAAAGAGATAAATAAAAGAAAAATTTATGTATATGTATGTATAATAGTAAACGCACCCATTATAAATAAATAGCCACCAAAAACCCAAACCAAAGGGAAAGTCGATCCACACGACGACTCACTCCTGCCACATTACGTGCCACCACCGGCCATATGATTATATACACATATATATATGATAATTAAAAAAAAAAAAACCTATTTCTTAACAGGTTAATATGGAAGACGAGATGCCCACTACTCCAACGCCCTCCGTACGTTCGGCCGTAAATGTTCCGCGCCCTAAAGCTACCCCTGTAGCAGCGCCGCGAACAACCATCAATACCCCAGCCCACCGAGAAGCGCGTTAGAATACTGCGCGCTATGCCGCCGCCGACACCGATTGCCACATTGTGGCATATTCAAGGGGATGACGCCTCAGCAACGCCAGCAGGTCGCCCAGGCCCACGGGCATTGCTTAAATTGTCTGGCGCCTACCCACCGAACTCGCGAATGTACCACAGGGTATCAGTGCCAGGTGTGTATGGGTCACCATCACACAATGTTCCACCGCAATGCCGGACCCGACGTTGAGCGTCGTCATCCCCTTCGCGGCCGTACTGCCAGCCGCCGACTCCCGCGACCGCAACCGCGAAGGCACGCCTTCCCTGCGGAGGAGTACCGCGCCAGGCGCCAGCATCACCAGGCCACCCAGCATCGGAGGCGCCATCCTAGGCCGCAAGCGCGTCGGAGGACAGGCCTCAGCAACGTTGTTGCAACACTGCAACAACTTCAGAGGCTACTAGGCTGAATACTCGCCTAGGGGGGCCAGGATGTACAAATGAGCATCTCCCCCGGGCATTTACACACCCACCACACGATCACACAGTTCAACTCAACTTCACAACATTGACACGCACCTTCATCATATCCACGTCACAAACCAACAAAGCTTACTTTCCACACTACACACCAGCTGATTCCACACACAAAAAAGGGGACCAAAAGGACAACCGCATCTCACTTCGTTTTGCAACTTCAACCGCATCTTACTTCGTTTTTGCAATTTTAACCGCGACTACCACGCGTGGGCGAACCTTCTAGAACGGGCGTTTTCTCTAAACAGTGTGTCGGCGTTTTGAGTGTCCGGTTTTCTGTAAAGCCAACAGTGCTACGGCGGTTTTAAATATCCAGTTTTCTATAAAACCAACAGTTTTTCGGCGTTTAAATATCCAGTTTTTTCTACAATCAACAGTTTTCGGCCGTTTTAAATATCCAGTTATCTCTAAAACCAACAGTGCTTCGGCGTTTTAAATATCCAGTTTTCTCTACAATCAACAGTTTTTCGGCGTTTTAAATATCCAGTTTTCTCTACAACCAACAGTTTTTCGGCGGTTTAAATATCCAGTTTTCTCAAAAACCAACTTGCTCATCACCTATCATAAGGGCACATCAAAAGCGGTGAGTTAGTGAAATTTACAAAAACAATAACCCTTTTTACGCAAATTCAATCGGTGGAAAAATACACATTACCCATCACACTTTTCTAAATCTTTTTAATATTGAAGAATGCAAATTAAAATTTTTTTTGTTACCCACTCTTACAACTTTTCACGCAATTCTTGGAAATGATAGTTTAAAGGAACTATCAGCAATTATCCATACTAAAGAAAATTTTATGATCGTAGCAAACAAACGTAAAATTCAACTCCATCAATATAGAGCCCAAGATGTTCATACCATTCAAATCCGTGACGAACGTATGAATACTTCAGAAAAAAATGAAATTAAACAACTTGTACAAAAACACAGAAACTTATTTTCAGAACCTAATGAAAAACTACCGTACACAACTAAAGTAGTAGCGGAAATTAGAACAAATTCAGATACACCTGTCTACTCAAAATCATACCCATATCCTGCCAGTTTAAAACAAGAAGTAGAAAAACAAATAAATAAACTATTAGAGGACGGTATTATCAGAAAATCAAGATCGCCATACAATTCACCAATATGGGTTGTACCCAAAAAGGACGATGCATCAGGCGAAAAAAAATTCAGATTAGTTATTGATTACAGAAAACTAAACACAGTTACAACTGCTGACAGATACCCAATACCAGAGATAAATGAAGTACTATCACAATTAGGAGAAAATCGAATATTTTCATTAATCGACTTAAAAAGCGGTTTCCATCAAATTCCTCTTAAGGAATCTGACGTGGAGAAAACAGCCTTTTCAGTGAACAACGGAAAGTATGAGTTCACAAGATTACCTTTTGGACTGAAGAACGCCCCATCCATATCCCAACGTACATTAGACGATATTTTGAGACAATATATAGGAAAAATATGTTATGTCTATATAGACGACATAATAATATTTAGTAAAGATGAAAAATCTCATTCAGAGCATATTGACAAAATTTTTGATACACTCCGCAAAGCTAATATGAAAGTACAAGCAGACAAATGCGAATTCTATAAAAACCAAGTAGAATTTTTAGGATTCATAATTTCTTCTGCTGGTATTTCCGCAAACCCATCTAAAGTAAAAAGTATTGTAGATTTTTCATACCCCAAAACACTTAAAGACCTTAGATCATTTCTAGGACTTTCAGGATACTATAGACGTTACATAAAAGATTATGCAAAATTGGCTAAACCGCTCACAACTCTACTTCGTGGTGAAGAAGGTAGAATGTCAAAAAATGTTTCCAAAAAAATCCAAATCCAATTAAACAATGACGCTAAAGCAGCATTTAATAAAATAAAATCCACATTGACATCGAAAGACGTCATTTTACATTATCCCGATTATAAAAAAGAGTTCGATTTAACAACAGATGCTTCCAAATATGCCATAGGCGCTGTCTTAAAACAGAATGGAAAACCCATAACCTTTATATCTAGGACATTAAGTAAAACCGAAGAAAATTATGCAGTAAACGAAAAGGAAATGCTTGCCATAATTTGGGCACTAAATTCCTTTAGAAATTATCTGTATGGCACGGCAAAAGTAGTAATCCATACAGACCATCAACCTCTCACATACGCCTTAAGCAATAAAAACAATAATTCTAAATTAAAACGGTGGAAAGCCATAAGATATAAACCTGGTAAAGCCAACATAGTAGCAGATACACTTTCAAGACCATTCGAAATAAATTCTTTATCAGTAGCCACACATTCAGATGATAGCTCATCTCACAATCTAATTCCTGCCGTAGAAGTACCCATAAATGTTTTCAAAAACCAACTTTGGATCTCTTTAGGAGACGAAGATAGTTACCAATTTAAAATACCATTCCCTACATACCATAGACATGTAATAATTTAACAAACATTTTCCTCAGAAAACCTAATTTCACTTTTAAAACGTTACTTAAACCCTTCGGTGATAAATGGCATATTTACTTCCGAAGAAATAATGGGAATAATTCAACAAATATACCCAATCCATTTTTCCAATTATAAAATTCGATATACTCAGATGAAAGTTGAGGACATTACGAACGAGGACATTCAAAACGAAACAATATTAAAAGAACATAAACGCGCACACAGAAACCGAGACGAAAATTCAAAACAACTCATACAAAAGTTTTACTTTCCTAAGATGAGAGCAAAAATAGAAAATATAATAAAGCAATGCAAAATTTGTAAAGAGAACAAATACGACCGCCATCCTAATAAACCACAACTACACGAAACCCCAATTCCCGAATATCCTGGTGAAATAGTCCATATAGATATATACAATACAGAAAAAAACTGATACTCACTGCAGTGGATAAATTCTCGAAATATGCTCAAGTTAGGATAATAGAATCAAAAGCAATAGAAGATATCAGGGAACCATTGCGACAAATACTTTTCGCTTTCGGTGTACCCAAAACAATAGTCATAGACAACGAGAAATCTCTAAATTCATCTTCAATACAATTTATGGTCGAAGATCAACTTGATATTAGTATTTTTAAAACACCCCCTTACGCGAGCAAAGTTAACGGACAGGTAGAAAGATTTCATTCTACCCTATCTGAAATTATGCGTTGTCTTCAAACTCAACATACCCATCGCTCCTTTCAGGAACTCCTAGACCGTTGCACATACGAGTATAACTATTCCATAGACTCTGCTACAGGGAAACGACCAATAGAAACATTTTTTGGTAGACGCCTTTCAATAGACCCAGAGCAATACGAGAAAGCAAGACAAGAAAATATCATAACTTTTCAGAAAAGACAAGCAAAAGATTTAGAATTTCACAATGAAACACGAAAGCCAACGAAAACCTACTCTCCTGGAGAAATAATATATGTTAGAATAAACAAACGATTAGGATCTAAGCTCACAGCTAGATATAAAAAAGAAGTTGTGAAAGAAGATAAATCCAGTGTAGTAATCACAGAGAAAGGACGAACGGTGCACAAAAGCAACATTAAAACCTGGTTTTATTATTATTTTCGTAAATCTGGTGTACGCAGACTTTCAAATAATAGACTACACCAACTCGCAGTTAGCAACATTTAATACAGGACTAACTAAAATTCAAACAGGAACGTACAGAATAATTCATAAAGTCGACCTGGATGCATGCCAGAAAACATTGAATGAAATAAGCAGCATCATTAAGATAAAGATCACTGAAGAAAATCCCCTCCTTCCTATTCTCATTAACGAAATAAACTTGACACAGACTTATTTAAACAGACTTAAACCAAGGAGATTTAAAAAATCAATAGATGCACTAGGGACAGTCTGGAAATGGATCGCTGGAAATCCCGACCATGACGACCTAGTAATTCTAGAAAATCAACTTAATAATATAATAGAAAATAACAATAAACAAGTAATAATTAACAAAGTAATTTTTGACAGAATTAACAATATCACCACAATATCAAATAAAATAATAAAAACCTTACAAACGAACGAAGAAATACAACACCATTTGGCTGTTGAAATAAAATATAAATTAAAAATTATTAAAGAGGAAATAATTAATATAGATTACGCAATGCATTGGGCAAAGGCCGGCATCGTAAATTCATATATTTTGTCAAATGACGAACTTAGATTAATAAAATCTGTATTTGAAAATAATAATTTTACATTAAATAATATGGAAGACTCATTAGAACTAGCAAATGTAAAAGTCGCGTCAAACAATACAATGTTACTTTATATAGTCGGAATACCCTTAACAAATGAGGATATTTGCGACTCAATTTTAATAAAACCAATAAAAATGAAGAAAAATATTAATAAAATCCCCTATGAGGATATAGTTACTTGTAGTAATAACAAAATTTTTGGCGTTAAGAATAAATGTAAGGAATATAATAATATATGAATTTGCAACCGTAAGAACTTAATAGATATTAGTAACACCACTTGCGTCCCTCGACTACTTCGAAGCGAACCAGCGGAATGCACTATTATAAACAATCAACACATCCCATCAGTAGAGAACATCTCACCTGGTATCATACTACTAAATCAGTACAATGGCACAATAGAGATCGACAACCAAAAGATAAATCTTACTGGATCGTACGCAGTACAATATCACAATTCTACAGTTAGCATTGACGAACAAAAATATACCTTTAGCGAAACGTTAAGCACCAAACCACTACCCGCAATCCTGCAACCAAATCTCCCTTCAAATAGAGAAGAAGAAATCCTAAGTTTGGAAATGTTGAAAGAACTCCACATTAACAACACCAAACACCTAAAAGCACTACATATAACCCACAGAGCAGCTTTATTCACGAATTTATCGCTTTCAATCATCAGTCTGATATTCGTAGCGGTAATAGTCATCGCATTAGTTCTAAGGGAACTTTTCAAAAGCAAACTGGTAAAACGTTCAAGTTATAACGTAAACGTAAACGTGAGTGACCCTAAAGAGTTCACAACATCCGAAACACCACAGTTAACAGAGTCAATAACGCTAGTAAGCCAAATGCAGTAACCCATTAGAACAAACGGGGACGTTTGTTTTTGGGGGTGGAGGAGTTAACACCAGAAATATTGCAAGTAAACCAATAACTGCCGACGTCAATTATCACCCAATAGGAAATATTCGAGACGTTTAGTCAGCAGAAACAAACAATTGGGAACAATATCCGCCATGCGCCGCATAAGCGAAAGTAACCAGAAACCAACATCCGCCATAACGTTAACCAAAAGTGCTGACGCAGGTAGATTTAGGCAATATTAAGAATATGTTTAATTGTAAATTAGAGTTAGTTGTTAAGTTGATTTCAACCAATAAAGGTCACTCTTGACCATAAAATATTAATTTTTTTGACTTTGTAATTAATAAGTCATTAACTTATATTTATGTTGCATGGTTTGGGTTGTTTTCAAGTGCAAATGTGCATTTGTAATCAATTGCCCATACCTAAGTAAATATGTTTATTATATTTCTTGAGTGCATGCGTATTACATATACATATGCATGTATGTTGCATATAAATGCATATATTTTTATATGTTTATTAATGTATGTTATGTATTGCCTCTGCCTTATCTAATATATGTACTTAAGTAGACTGTATTATTGTTATTAACACGTTGACGGACACTTGCGTCTATAGCCGTCAAAGCGAAGTTCACTATGTGGCATGACGGCGACAGCCGTCTAAAACGAAACGGTCGTTTACAGACACTGACACATAGTGTCAATTTTCGAACTTTACTTGTTCCTACTGTCCGTCAATGTGTTAAAATAGTAAGATTTTTCTTATCGTATTTAGTATTTGTGAAATATATAAAAGGTTTAAATATAATGTTGTTGTCCGTCCTTTGGTAGCAACGAACATGTTCAATTTTGGAGACTTGTTCTAATTTCTTCTAATATAGTTTTGTCGATTGTCCCACTGTCGGAGACTGGTCCGAAAAGCTCCGCATATTTATTTATCATTTTCTTAACATTATGTTCATAGGGGGTTTCTTGAATACTATTTACTTGTTTAGAGATGTTTTGTTTTTGTGTAATTTTTCCTATTTATGACTGCTCCCAGTTCTTTGAGGGTATCATAACATAAACAAATCAAAATTATTTGTATTACCTATACTCCCCAAGAATGGTCCACATAGTTTATGGGTTATATTTACTTCACCTGCGGCTGAGTAAACCTTAAAAGGACATTCAAGTTTCTTTGAACTTTTTGTAAGTTTTTCGGAGACACATTTTTTTTATTATTTCTCGTATCTGTAAGGATTTGCTGATCAGTGCTCCGGTGTATTTAAGATAATAGCTCCGTGGAGGCTTTGATTTAAAAGAGTGACACACGAAGTACAAAAAATTTAATTCAAATATTAATTTTTTATTAGATCTTGATCTAACTTTTTTATACAGACCTTAATCTAAACCTCATATTTCTAATATAATTCTTCCGTTGACGTTTACATCAAGTAAATATAATAAAAATCTTTCGTTTTGTTTATCTCACATATAAATAGAAATTTATATCATTTGAGGATGACTTCAATGTAATTTTCGCTAACGCGAAGCAATATCTGGTAATAAATCCAAGCGAGTCTATTACTTGTAGTGTAAGTTAATTTAATACCAAATTTAATCGTAATCCACTCACGACGTCGTCAAATAATGAATGTTAAATTCTTTCGGAACATTTTCAATATAAAGTTTTGTCAATAACTGAATGTATTTTCCCGGCCTTGATCATTGCAATTTGAAAGAGTATAAAATGTTCATTTATTATCTGCGCAGAATTTTTAAGAAATTTAAAATTAAAACGAAGCTGTGAAACTACCAAAAGGAGAGTTTGTTGTCAGGCGTCACATAAATAAATCAGCACCCTGCCTTACCAATAACTTATCGACTGTACTAGTATAACTACTATACTGTATGATGATGCAAGAGTAGAGCAGAAGATGGTGCGTCGCATGCCCTTTATATTATATAATCATATATTTCATAATGTTTTGTTCAACATTCATCAAATGTTATTGCAAAATCGACAGCTAAAACCCAGGCACACACGTCAGAAAACACAAACTTGATAGTTGCCGTTTAAATATTTCATTGCTCTGTGCAATGCTTCAGGTATATTTGTTAGCTATTATGCACTCATCTCAAATTATGATTCAACTTTTTTTTGTTCAGGAACAACTATCATTATAATGTATGTATGTATGTAAACCCTGGCAGTAGTTATGTGATGTTATTTGTTTTTTTTTTTGAAGTAATAAAATATTCAAATAATTCTTACATGAATATTAATCACATGCTTATGTTTTGAAATATAATTTTATTTATTTATGAATTGTTGTGGCTTTTAACATAAAATTATAGAAATTTGCATATAATATAAATATGCATATGCATAAGTGATATTTTACACATTTATTTTTGTTCATCCACCCCCCCCCCCCCCCACCCAGCGGGGTTTGAAATTATTAATGGTAATATGACCCAGCAACGAAATCATAAAATGTATTGAATAAGATAATAACAATTCACCGGCAATTACCGCCCCCTAATGTACAGGGTGTCCCAAAATTATCGCAAGATATACGTTTGCCGGCATTTCAATAAATCTTCGTTGTTAATGAAGTTAAAACATTATTCCATACATATTTTGTATGATAGTTCGAACTGCGGCCGCAAAGCTTTCATTATTTTTGAAATCTTTTTCAATAATGAAGATATGTTGTTCTGTCGTGTAATGTTCATCACTTTATTGCATAAATGGTAGCAAATTTAAATTTTTCGTTAACTTTAGGACACCTATTTTCACCCATATCTCCGATAAATAAAGTCTTGTTTAAAATTATATGAACTTTTTAAACGCTGCACCCTGTATATACAAGTACATTTAAAGTTATAGCTGCTCAAGACAACGTGGTGGTTATTTATCCTTATCGCTGTTGTGTAGTTATGCAGACACACAATATCTATATATATAAAAGAAAGTGACGTTAGTTACTACGCTTATAACTGGAGAATGCCTGGACCGATTTCGGTGATTACCACCAATTCGGACAGGTCTCCGCCCAAACAAGAAGAATACTTAAGAAAATTCTGGAAAATTTTCCAAAAATAAATATGAAGAAAATAAATTTTCAAATACGATTTTAAAAAGGAAATAAAAACGAACATGATTTTAAATGCTGCATTGCCAGTAGATGGCGCAAGGAAAATACTTAAGAAAATTCTGGAAAATTTTTCGAAAAAAAAATTATGAAGAAAATAAATTTTCATATATGATTTTAAATCTATCTTATACATATATAAAAATGAATCGCATAACTCAACAACGCCTGGACAAATTTGGCCAATTCTTTTTTCTAAATGTTCGCTGAGGTTCAAAGATGGTTTTTACGGCAAAAAAAATTCGAATAATTGCCAGAAACCCCCTAAAAATAGCCCTTATCTTTTTTCCATACAAAAGAATGAATGTTTGTTTATTAGTAACGCTAAGGAACGACTGAACCAATCTTGTCTTGTTCTGTGTGGATCGGGTATGATTTAGAAATAAAAAACTTGTATGCTTTTCGTGAGGAAAAGTCGCAAAATCGGACAATTCCAAAAAGTTAATTTTTTCCATACAAATTTTTTTCCAATTTTTTTGTTTTGTTTTTCAATTATTTCAAATTTGTCGTTTGCTTCAAAATTTTTGAAAATATTTCAGTGAAAATGTTATGTGTGTTGCACGATGCGACGAAGAGGTCGCGCTAATATCGGTTGGCGTTCTTTTTGGCATACATAAGCAGCCCAATGCACATGACCGAGTACTCCCAGAATGCGATTACATACTTGCGGTATTATGGATCGCGGTCCCGATGTCACAGCAAGTCTTTTCAAGCAACAGCTTCGATGGACTTTATCTTGAAGCAACGTAGACATATGTGGTGCTGTTAGATGCTACATGTACTCTGGTAAGTGGCAAAAGAGAGGTTTGCCGCACGCACACATTCTTCTTTGGATGGAGGGTGGTGGTTAAACCGGATCAAATTGATGAAATCATTCAATCATGCGGAAATTCCTGATGCAAAGAAAGATCCAGCATTATACGAAGTAATGAAAACCAATAAGGTTCATAGACCTTGCGGACACCACAATCCCACTTCGGTTTGCATGTCTGACAATAAATGCACGAAACACTATCCACGTGCTTTTCTTCTGGAAACACAAACTGGAAATGATGGATTCCACTCTATCGGCGTCGCTCACCAGACGACAATGGCAGAACATTCAGCATTCAATTTAGAAGAGTGAATATCGACAACACATGGATCGTACTATATATTCTCCATTATTGTCTTATTCACATTCAAAACTCATATCAATGTTTTGTATTGCAGTTTGGTGAAATCGATAAAATACATTTGTAAGTACGTCACCAAAGGAAGCAACATGGCGGTTATTGGTCTTGAACGTTACGATCGATACGTGAACTGCAATAAAGTGCATTGTAAGATATTTACTTTTGCAATTCATGAACGTTTTCCGACTGTTGTGCGTCTCGCAGTTAATTTAGAGAATGGCCAAAGAGTGTATTTCAACCCCAGGGAATATAGAACAGTAATCATTTCGACATATCAGCCTACAAATCCGCGTCTATTAAGGGATACGAACAAAAATGACATTGCCGAAGATATTTTACATCGTCTTCGCTAAAGATTGGAATTGGATCAATTCCGGTTGATACTTCCGGTGGTTCGATATCAATTTCATCTGCCGTTTATCGATTCAAGAAAGATGAACTCATCACAAATGTTTATCCGAACATTGGCCAAATTATCGGAACTACGATACCTGAGTGCACGTGCAGTGATAGCTGCCAAAGATATCGATGTTGATGACTTAAACTAGAAGATTCAAAGTCAAATTTCGGGAGACTTGCGCTCTTACAAACGGATCGATCGTCTTGACAATGAAGACGACGCTGTGAATTATCCAGTGGAATTTCTAAATTCTTTGCAGAGGCTTGGTATGCCACTGCATCATTTGCGTCTCAAAGTTGGATCTGTCGTAACTGTGTTATGGTACCCGATTGATTGTGAGGCACTTATCGAATATAAGGGGGAATCTTCGAATTCATTTGAGTTCTATCGATTTACTATTTCAGTTCAAACGGATTCCGTTTCCAGTAAAAATTAAATTGGGATGACAAACATCAGGACACAAGGATAGTCGGTAGAAATGTGTGGCATAAATTTGCAACTGCTAAGTTTTTCACACGGCCAAAAATACATGGCGTGCTCACGAGTTGGAAAACTTTCTCTGTACATTTGCGCACCGGAACAGAAACCAAAAAATGCGTTACATTGAAAAAAAAAGAAATGACAAATTTAACTTTCCTTTCATTTCAAAACAAATAATTTCACGCAGGAAAACTGCTGCGGGGTCAGCTAGTGATAAATAAAACTCAAATTCAAATTTCATTTACTGAGACCAAAAAGAAACAAAAATACAAATTATTTACAAAAGTAGAAAGATCTTAATCTAAAGAAAAAAAAAACAATAAATGCTTGCTCCCGACATTTTTAAATGTATTCTGAGGGCTACGCTCAGTCTTAAAACTAACTTAAAACTTAAAACTAGCCCCTGTGCGAACTAGGTGTTGATTTTACATAAAAGTTTGAGCAGAAAGCTTCTGGATGATTAACATCATTTATTATATTTTCTTTACTAATACCAAGTGGAGACAAATACTTGCTGTTGACCCAAGTATGACTCCACTGCGACAAGATACCATCAGAAATCAATGGATTGTCACAATTTCGAACATGG
Organism: Bactrocera dorsalis; assembly: GCF_023373825.1. Classification (NCBI taxonomy): domain Eukaryota; kingdom Metazoa; phylum Arthropoda; class Insecta; order Diptera; family Tephritidae; genus Bactrocera; species Bactrocera dorsalis. Next base: position 24,585,737 of record NC_064308.1, read on the forward strand.
TCGGAAAACCTTAATATTGCTCTTATTGCATATTTATTAAAAGGGAGTACTTTAGAATTTGAATAGATATATTTATTTGAGTGAGTATCTCTTTTTAAAGTGAATGAAGTTTTTGTTTAAACAAAATCTTATAATTTTACGTTCAAATATTTCAATTTTTTTCGTCAAAGAAGGCGAAAATAGAAATCAAATCGGCAAAGCGTACATTAAGACTGGACGGAGAGCCACTTTATAAATCAAAATTTTGGTTCTTGTGCTTAAACTTGTATTTTTCATTATCATTGATAAGGCATGAAAACGGTTATTACATTTTTTCACCATGTCGTTAGCATGAAAATTGAATTTAAATAAGTTGGTGAAGGTTACCCCAAGATATTTCACTTGATTCTGAAAACGAATATTATGACCATTAAGATTTAGAATCAGGTCTCTACTCTCCTTTACAACTCCTCTAGGTCCTTTACCTGAAGCATTTCTGATGCAGATAGGTACAGTCTTGGCCTCATTTATCTTAACCCCCCAATATTTGTAGAAATTATTAATTTTTTCTAGATGATTCTCTACCATTCGCAATGCCAAGGTAGGGAATTTGTTATGAGCATAAACTAAAGAATCATCAGCATACAGAATACTTAATGAATTATTGTGACTATGTGGAAAATCAAACATAAAAATATTGTAAAGCAAGGGAGCTAGAATAGAGCCTTGTCCACAATTGCAAACTCCAAGATCCGAGGAACAATCATTAATAAGCACAAAAAATTTCCTATCTGACAAAAAACTTCAAATAATCTTAATAACACCATGATCAAAACCAATCTGAACAAGCTTAAAAATAAGCCCTCTATGATAAACACGATCGAATGCTTTTTTCGATATCTAATGATACTGCTACAGTGCAAAGTTTATTCCATAAATTTACCAATACATCATTGGAGAATTTAAAAAGTGCATGTTGCGTGAAATGTGCCTTTTGGAAACCAAACTGATAAGACGGAATAAACTTTTCCGAGTGCAAATCATGAATTTTGGAATGAATGATTTTTTCAAGTAGCTTACCAATGTTCGATAGTAAGGAAATAGAATTCGGATTTTTGGCAACTTTCCATTTTAACGGAAAATATCCATTATTTAAGCAATTATTGAATATAATAAGTAGAAATTTGACAGCATTTTCTGGCAGTTTTTTTATTAAAGAATTCGAAATGCCATCTGGTCCTGCAGATGGCTTTGAATTCAGTGAAATAATTGTGTCTTTTAAAATATATTTATTTACCAAAAGCTTATTAGTATTTGTTGGAGGATCAAGCGATGCAAGACGTGGAGAAAAATCAACAATATTACCACCAAGAATTTGATCATGCGCATCCAGGGTTCTTTCCACACGACTGACTGAAGCACAATTAGGAGTTATCTCCGAATAAATACTTTCGTAATAAGATTTGAACACTAGAGCCTTTCCCTTATCCTCATAAATTTCCACATTACTAACCAACAACTTATCACAAAAAACATTCGGTTTCACCTTAGCCGCTCTATAAATTTTCCTAAAAGCATGAGGTCCTGGTGTAATAGTTTCAAGGAATTTATTGAACCTCTCTGCTTGCGCCTTACCAATCCAATCCTGACAGAAGCACTTTAATATAATAAATTTGAGACGAAGTTAATTTGTATTCCAGAGAAGTTCTATGTCCGGATGTATGATAAATTTTTTTTAATTTTTTTTGCCACATATGCTTAATAGCAATTAATTTCTTAATTTGATTTTTATAAAAAGGAGAAAATTCTATATGCTTTGTAATGCAGGAATTTTTAATCTTGACAATGCCTAAATGTTCAACAAACTTTTCCATGTAGTTATCTATTTCAATATTAGTAAGATTAATATCTGCTGGAGGAAGTCTTTCAGTCAAATCCTGATTGAAATCATTTGCAAAAGATGTCCAATCTGTTTTAATAATAAACTTCGCACAATTAAATAAAAGATCAACATTTGGAATTTCTATATGAAGAATAAGGGGAAGGTGGTCAGAAAAGGAGGAACCTAGGAAAACTTTAAAGTTTTTAATATTGAAATCTATTATATGTGAAGACAAAAGAAAATGGTCCAGATACGATTGACCTCCAGGGTAAGAAGGTTTTCTACCGCAAAATCTAATTAGATTTTGATCCGAGCTTTGTAATCAATCAGATAAGCTTGTCCCGTTAGAATTCGTTTGCGAGTCACCCCAATCAACACATTTTGCATTAAAATCACGTTCTAAAATTGACGCAAAAAAATTTGAACTGAAATTCGCAAGGACATTCAAATCTTATTGTAGATTATTAACTGACATATTAGAGGGAATATAAACATTACCAATTAATAAATCTGTTTTCCTTGAATTGATAATAACCTGAACTTTAATAAATAAACAAGAAAATTGAGCATAAGGACTATAAATTCTACAATGTGTTATGTTATTCCTTATCGCAATTAGCAAACCTTGTTTGGCATCATCTCTATATGTATATAGAAAAATGTTTTAAAGAAACGGGAATATCTGAGTTAAGACGAGTTTCCTGAATAAGAGCAATATCAATGCTTTCACTGTCCAGAAAGAATTGCAATTCGAGCACTCTCAACTTATTAATTAAAGAGCCAACGTTAAAAGTTACTAATTTTAATTGCTTAAAACCCATATTTTGTTCTTACTTCAAATAGTAACTGACAGCATTGATCTCTGAGATCGTCTTTAGATAAAGAATTACAGTTATCCAAGAATTTTTGTATCCTGTCTTCAATAGTATCCGTAACAGGTTCAAGTATTCGTTTAGCGACAGCAAGAAAGTCTTTTATTAATTTAGGTTTACGCATATTTGGTGATTGACTATATCGATTATTACTATCTACGTTGTAAAATTGGCTAGCAAATGATTTGCCTTTAGATACAAAAGAATGATTATTTAAAGCAGAATATACATTATTTTGCGCTTTTAAATTAATATTATTTGACAAATTATTATTCTTATTTTTAAATTCTGAATAACGTTTAAAAGCTGGACATCCGCTCCAATTAGCCGGATGACCCAAAGTATTGCAATTCACACAAAAGGCTTGAGAGCCATCATCTTTTTGGATCATACAGGCTCCTGCTTCATGATTTTCCTTACATTTCATGCAACGAAAAGCTCTATTGCAGTTTTTAGCGGCATGGCCTCATTGCTGGCAGATGCGACATTGAATGGTATTTGCGTTAACCTTGGGCTTTTCCCACGTAACCATTTGATATGCTATAGTTTTAATTTTAGCAATATCTTTCAGTTCAAAGCCTTGATTCAAAGTAACTAAGAAAAGTCCTGTATCAACGCCTTTTTTCTTTGAATAATTCGTTACAAATTTATTTACAGATGTCACTGTTGAAAGGCAAATTTCGTCCAATTCTTGCTTAATTTCATCAGCAGACATATTGTAATGTAACCCTCGTAAAATTACGCTTGCTACTTTTAATTGTTTTGGGGTCATTGAATAAGAATCAACTTTTTTTTCTTTCAGTCTTTTTTTTCTTTCAGTTGCGCCATCATTTGTAAATAGATATCCAAATCCTTAATAAGAAGTTTACTTTTATATTTGGATTTATTTATAACCTTGAATTCCACTTGGGGATATTTCAACTTGAGTTGATCAATTAAATTCTTCACATCTATGTACATATATTATAAAGAAAGATAGGTGGACAATATTCTGCGACTTTTTGTTGTTTAGCCGCTCTCTGTTGCGAAGTTGCTTTTGAGTGCTTATTCGCATTCAAATTTTCAGTACTTTTTTCTTCTGTGTTCTCAGTCGGAGCAATCACTTTTGGGTCTCTTAAAATTTTAAACTCCAGGCCGTTAAATATTGCAAAGCGATTTTGCGAATTCATTTCGCCCAACAAATTTCTCTTTACCATTGGATAAGCGCTTGGAAGCGCTGGAAATTAGTTTTGCTGATTGTTACTGTTGTTGGTAACATACAAAAAATTATTATTAGTGGGCAAGTATTCAGTAGTGGGTAATGTGTAGGCTCCATCAGCTTCATTACCCTCCATGCCGGCCGCACTATTAAAGCACCCACAAGTGCAATTACACTTTAATTTATTATTTATAACTATTTATATGTTATATTCAAAATGTTCACAGAACACTTATAACACAAGTATATAAGAAATGAGCGCAATCAAAATAAGTCAAAATGCCAACAATAGCACACGATATAGACCGCGAAACTTAAGACAACCTATCACGTTGACGAACGCCGTGAGACTCTTCATATGTTCAATAAACGTAATATTGATAGCCACTATTTCGAAACAGGAAATATCTCATTTTAGTGCTCCGTTTAACCGTGAATGAAATTTATAGAGGCTAAAGAGTCAATAATAACATACCTCCAAGACTTTTGGTGAGTATATTTAGAATTAAGTAAAATCGAATTTTTACCTGAACAATGTAAGACATTAAGGAATTTTTATGCTTACGTTGTTGTAGCCTCAAAATTGGTAGCCCTAATTTATGATAAATTATGATATTGTTACAAAAAGTAGTATTAAGTTTTATTTGTATTGCTATATGCATCCCTGATTATGAACAATAGCTGTAGGTATATGGAATAGCATTTGTCTTGTTGTAGACATCTGGCGCCACGGCTGTCTGCTTGTCGAAACAATAGACATCTGGCGCCGCACTGTCTGCTTGTCTAGGTAAACAATTGCTGAGTCTGGCGCCGCGACTGTCTGCTTACGTCTGGCGCCGTATAGCCGTATGTTCTGGTAATTTCCAGACGCGATATTCTAGAAGGACACGTCGGCATCAGCGAGAAGTGCGTGGCTATATAAGCCGTGGCAGCGCCAACGTAATCAATCAGTGCTAAGAGTAAACTGCTATAGTGTAGACGAGTTGTGAAATAAAGAGTTGTTGAATTAAATTAAACAGTGTTGATTTTATTTGTCAATCCAGAGATACGAACCTAATAAAGTAAACTAGCAAGAGTAAATTCGTAACAATTGGTGTCAGAAGTGGGATTGTCAAATAATCCAAATTCAAAATGGTTAAATTCGGAGAATTGAGAACAATTAAAAAAGGAACTGGAGGGGCGTAATTTACCGATAAGCGGGCAAAAGGCGGATCTGCAGGCACGATTACGTGAAGCAATGGAAGCGGATGGAATTAATGTCGACGAATTCGAATTTGATGGCCCAGAAACTTCTACAAAGGTAGAAGAAAAAGTAGAAGAACAACGAACATCATCAAGTGTGGACATGAACATGCTGTTAGTGGCTATTAAGCAAATGGCAGAGAATGCAGTGCAAACCGAAAATCGTCTGGCACAGCAAATGACGCAAATAGCTGAAAATACATCACAGTTAGAGTCTCGCCTTACACAACAGATTACGGAAAATACTACACAACTACAAAAACAAGTGCAAGAGAAATTTTCAAAATTTGAAGACGAATTAAGCACTTTAAAAAATGGCGAAGAAAATTTAAAATCAGAAGTTCTGCAATTAAGTAATCGTGTGCGAGAACTGCAACTACATGGCCCTGCACCATCAACAAATAATCAAAGATTGAAGGCACCCACATTCGATGGAAGTATTCCATTTCAAATTTTCAAACTTCAGTTTGAAAAGACAGCAACGGCCAATAACTGGAATGCAGCGGACAAAGTGGCGTCCTTGTTTGTATCATTGAAAGGACCGGCAGCAGAAATCCTTCAGACTATTCCAGACTGTGAACGGGACAACTATGAGGCATTGATGAGTGCGATAGAAAGACGTTATGGTAGTGAGCACCGGAAACAAATATACCAGATCGAACTGCAAAATAGGGGTCAGAAGATGAACGAGTCATTGCAAGAGTTCGCAACTGAAATAGAACGACTGGCTCATTTGGCAAATGCAGATGCACCTGTGGATTACATTGAGAGGGTAAAAATTCAATGTTTCATAAATGGAATTCGTGATGTGGACACCAAACGCGCAAACAGCGCCAAAAAGAACGTTTGCTGAAACGGTTTCGCACGCCCTCACACAGGAAACAGCTTCCCTACTAAGTAAACCAGCACCCAAAGTACAAAGGGTTGAAATGGAACAACCGGCGCTGATGGAGGAAATATTGAAGACTCTGAAGACAATTGCTGCACCGCGAGTAAATACAACAGGCAGATGTTTCAACTGTGGAAAAGCGGGTCACTTTGCCCGAAATTGCAATATAAAAGTAAACCCATCAAAACGGAAACAACCAACAGATAACGAGGACGGAGCATCCACATCTCACAAGTCGTTAAACTAAAACGGAACAGTTCAAAGGGGCGTGAGCTGGTTCCCACAACTATTTGCCCCATCATCTCGATATCACAAATAGGTCGCCATGACAACAATTTTACTATCAACGGTATCGTAAATGGACGACTGTCAACGCTTACTTTGGATACTGGTGCCACACATTCAATTATCCGACCGGATGTGGTAAGAGGAACGGTTGAACCATTAGTCGGTTGCAAGCTTCGAACGGCCACCGGAGAGGAAGCAGCTGTCGCGGGAAAAGTGTTTTGCGAAGTGATGATTGGTACCCTGGAAGTTAATCACACCTTCATCGTAGCAGAAATCACGGATGAAATTATAATGGGAGTAGATTTCATGATTGATCACGGGGTTACTTTGGATTTAAACAAGCAAATGCTGTTTTGCCAGAACATGGAGATGCCTATAAACACCGGATATGTGACCAACGTTGAAAGTAAGAGGGTGATTGTTGATGATAATCAGAGTATTCCACCAAAATCTGAGGCGATTGTATGGGCTAAAGTGAATGGAGGAGGTGGGACTGAAGAGTTGTGGATTGTGGAACCAACAAAAATAGATACACCCATATTGGTAGGAAGAACGCTTGTGAAAACTAGTGAAGACGCCACCATTCCGGTCAGAGTAGTGAATGAATTCAACACGCCTATAAGTCTGAAGAAAGGAGCCGTAATTGGACAGTGCCAGAATATAAGTGTAATAGCACGATGCGAACGGTCACAACAGAAACCTACTATTGAGCCACAGCAGATAAGTCCTACACTCCTAAATAATTTGCTGAACGAACTGCATGGAAATGAAAAATTAAAAGCAGAAAAACTATTAAAAAAATACGCATCCATATTTGCAAACGAAGGAAACACAGGAAGAACCGGCATTGTCAAACATCGCATAAATACTGGAGACGCTAAACCAATCCGACAAGCTCCGCGTAGGGTTCCACTAGCAAAACGTGAGGATGCTAACAAAATTATTGAAGACATGCACAAAAACGGTGTAATCGAACCTTCAATAAGTCCATGGAGCTCACCTATCGTCTTAGTTAAAAAGAAAGATGGTAGCACCCGTTTCTGCGTAGATTATAGGAAGTTGAATGATGTCACAAAGAAAGACAGTTATCCTCTACCAAGAATCGACGATACATTAGACACCTTGTCTGGAGCGAAATGGTTTTCTACATTAGATCTACAAAGTGGATATTGGCAAGTCGAGATTGATGAATGTGACCGTGAAAAGACCGCTTTCAGTATGGGCGACGGGTTATGGGAATTCTCTGTGATGCCATTTGGGTTATGTAATGCGCCTGCAACGTTCGAGCGACTGATGGAACATGTGTTAAAAGGACTCAACTGGAAGACATGTTTGGTGTATCTTGATGACATTATCATCATGGGAAAAAGTTTTGATGATCATCTGAAAAATCTAGAGGACGTCTTTCAGCGAATAGCATCAGCCGGATTACGCTTGAATCCCAAAAAGTGTTCATTATGGAAGAAGCAGGTCACATATCTCGGACATAAAGTGTCAACTGAGGGAATTCACACCGAGGAAGGAAAAATAAAAGCAGTGAAAGATTGGCCTCGACGCACCAACATTCATGAACTCCGCAGCTTCCTCGGCTTATGCACGTATTATCGCCGTTTCGTACCTGGATTTGCGAACGTGGCTAGAAGTTTACATGATTTAACAAAGAAGAATCGCCCGTTTGTATGGCAGTTGGAACAAGAAAAAGCGTTTGAGCAGCTTAAGGAACTACTTTGTACGGCGCCGATGTTGGCTTATCCAATACCTGGAAAGAAAATCATCCTGGATACAGATGCGAGCGCTTATGGAATTGGAGGTGTCCTGTCTCAGCTCATCGACGGACAAGAAAGAGTAATTGGGTATTACAGCAGAGTGCTCGGGAAACCAGAGAAAAACTACTGTGTGACGCGAAAAGAACTACTAGCTGTGGTGGAATGTGTAAAACATTTCCACAAGTATTTGTATGGACAACGATTCTTGCTGAGGACTGATCATGCAGCATTAAAATGGTTATTACAGTTTAAGAATCCGGAAGGCCAAATTGCACGATGGATCGAAAGATTACAGAATTACGACTTCGAAACGGAACATCGAAAGGGGATTCACCACAAAAATGCGGATGCATTATCACGTCGCCCTTGTCCACTGGAATGTAAACATTGCTCCAAATCAGAAGGAAAAGAAGGTATAATCGACGTGCGATTACTGAATATAGAACCTGAAGATGATTGGACTCCTCACCGCATCAGAATCAATCAGCTGGAGGACCCTGATCTTGCAAAGCTGATAATAGCCAAAGAAAATGGGGTACGACAACCAAAGGAACAAATAAGTAGCGAGAGTCCAACGGCAAAAGCATATTGGGCCCAATGGAACAGCATAAACCTCGTTAATGGATACCTTCATCGTACCTGGGAAAGCGAAGATGGCAAACATTCTCGTCTGCTGATCATAGTACCGAAGTCCATGATCCCGAAAGTATTGAAAGAATATCACAATGGACCTAGTGGAGGGCACCTTGGAATTACAAAAACTATAGAGAAGATTAAACAACGGTTCTACTGGATCGGTTGTCGAGATTCCATAGCAGAATGGATAAGTAATTGCGTAGAGTGCATGGCAGCTAAAGGTCCTAAAGCCAAAAGTCGCGGTAGGCTACAAGAGTACAACGTGGGATCACCATTTGAACGAGTCGCAATGGATGTTGCAGGTCCGTTCCCAACCAGTACGGCCGGAAACAAATATCTACTGGTTGTCATGGATTATTTCAGTAAATGGCCAGAAGTATATGCCTTACCAAACCAAGAAGCGAAGACAGTAGCCGAAGCGTTTGTAGAAAATTGGATAACAAGGTTCGGAGTGCCCGTCGAATTACACTCAGATCAAGGCAGGAATTTCGAATCTTCCATTTTCCAAGAAGTCTGTACATTATTGGGCATCCACAAGACACGGACAACAGCGTTACACCCACAATCAGATGGGATGGTAGAGAGATTCAATCGAACGCTCGAAGAACATCTGCGGAAAATCGTCGATAAAGATCAACGGAATTGGGACAAGTGCATCCAGATGTTCCTGCTGGCGTATCGTTCAGCGAAGCACGAGACAACTGGTTACACGCCAGCAAAGATTATTTTCGGATCTGATCTGCGACTCCCTGCTGATCTTAAGTTTGGAACGAATCCTACAGCTGTAAGAAATGATGGAGATTATTGTTCTGCCTTAAAGGAAGAAATGAATGAATTGCATCTAATGGTAAGACAGCATACGCATCTGATGAGCAATAAGATGAAGGACCGGTTCGATCAAGCGGCAAATTCAAAAGGTTTTGAAGAAGGTGATCTGGTCCTGTTGTACAATCCACTTCGAAAGAAAGGCTTGTCCCCGAAATTGCAGACAGCCTGGGAAGGACCCTATATGGTGATGAAACGACTTAATGACGTGGTATACCGCATACAAAGAAATGGGAAAGCACGATGTAAAATGAAAGTAGTACATTTGGAGAGGCTCGCCCCATTTGGTTCAAGAGGATTTGTGCCTAATCGGGACGATTAGGCTTTAGTGGAGGGCAGTGTTACAAAAAGTAGTATTAAGTTTTATTTGTATTGCTATATGCATCCCTGATTATGAACAATAGCTGTAGGTATATGGAATAGCATTTGTCTTGTTGTAGACATCTGGCGCCACGGCTGTCTGCTTGTCGAAACAATAGACATCTGGCGCCGCACTGTCTGCTTGTCTAGGTAAACAATTGCTGAGTCTGGCGCCGCGACTGTCTGCTTACGTCTGGCGCCGTATAGCCGTATGTTCTGGTAATTTCCAGACGCGATATTCTAGAAGGACACGTCGGCATCAGCGAGAAGTGCGTGGCTATATAAGCCGTGGCAGCGCCAACGTAATCAATCAGTGCTAAGAGTAAACTGCTATAGTGTAGACGAGTTGTGAAATAAAGAGTTGTTGAATTAAATTAAACAGTGTTGATTTTATTTGTCAATCCAGAGATACGAACCTAATAAAGTAAACTAGCAAGAGTAAATTCGTAACAATATATATTTTCGCCATATTACATATTGTTGTCAAAAAAGTCTTGCGGTATTTTCGCTAGTTGGCGCTAAAAGCGCATAGTTCTAGTTTTATTCGTCGCATCGGGTCATGCTATACCTTTTTGGAAAGCTCATTTCACGCGCTAACACGTGTTTGATTGATTGTCGTTTCTTTCAAGCCGTTCGTGAGTTATAGCGTCGCAAACATGGAGCAAAATAAAGAGAAAATACGGCATATTTTACAGTACTACTACGATAAAGGCAAAAATGCATCTGAAGCCGCCAATAAAATTTGTGCTGTTTATGGACCCGATACAGTTTCCATTTCCACCGCATAACGATGGTTTCAACGTTTTTGTTCTGGTGTAGAGGTGGTCGAAGGTGCGCCACGCTCCGGAAGGACTGTCGTCGAAAATTGCGATAAAATCGCTGAATTGGTCGAAAGAGACCGGCATAGTAGCAGCCGTATTAGAGTCGTCAATCAGTGGCACATGGTTGGAACCTTCTCTGTTCCAAGCAAGTGGAGAACGTAACTATTGCAACGTCCCACCATTCGTTCCCGAATCAATGAAACTTACTTCACCTGAAGTTATATCTGAAATGAGAAAAGCAGAGCGAGAATGTCCAAAAACTCCCAAGCCTCAGCACTCGACTACGGTCAGTGAAAAAATACTAAATACTCCTGAGCTTTGGAGTACGCCTGAAACTGGGTCTAAGTCGGTACCACCCACGCCAGGTGGTATGTCGTTGAATACATACGAGCTTCATTCACAAAATGATCGTGCTACTGAATCTCCTAAGTCAAATGCCGATAATCCAGTATTCGTTGGTAGTATGTATTCTAAACACGTTTCGTCTAGCATAGATTCAGCGAAATCTTCCGCAGCGACGTCTATTCTTAATGCCGAAGACCCCATAAAATTATCTGATGATTCCACTGAATACTCAACAATCATGTTGAACACTCTTTAAGTTCGACCAATTCTAAGGATTTACATTAAAATCAACTTCAATTACCAACAAAGTCTCTAAATTTTTCTCAAATCGAGGAATATGTACCTATTCGAAAGGATATAACAAAAAAAGTATCAGGTGATCTTTATTTAAGCTCAAAAGATCCAAAAATGTTCCAAAAGGACAATAAACTTCTCAAAACTACTAAAAACTCTCTCCCAACTGAACCAGAAAATTTTTCCCAAATAGATATTTATATTTAGCTCCGAAAAACATGGCGTCGGTAAATTGGCAGGAGGTGCGGATTTGATACCATTAATTTCAACTGGGTCGGCGTATTCAGCAAAAACTATACCGTCAACTAGCTTAACAGCAACTGTAGCAGCTCCATTTACTCTATCCAAAAAAGATATTTATTCAACCAATGCATTTGAAATTTCATTTTTATCAACAAATATAACAGACAATGAATTTCTGTGTGTAAGTAATGAACTTTAGAGAAAGAAGAAAGATCGCAAAAAGCTAAAAAAGTTGAGAGACGACAAAACCAAAAAGAAGAAGGATAAAAAGTCAAAATGTAAAGAGCGCACAGATCACCACGAAAATGTTGTAAATAGAAATGAAAAGAGTCATAAAGAGAAACAAAATTCTCTAAGGTGTGATGAAGAGCAGCAACTAGTGAATGAAGATTTACTGAAAAAGTTAAAAAAGGAAAAAAAGAAAAAAAATAAGCAGGTATGTCATATTATCATATTAGAGAGAGTATTTCGACTGAATTATAAAATGCCAACAAAACCAAGGTAAATCCTTTTTTTTGTGTATTTCATATGCGATTAGCCGTTCTTGAGTTATAAATATAGACCTATGTATGTAAATTGCGAAATCGAGGGTGATTTTGCAAAAAAAAACCGCCGTTAGGGCCTTCTTCAGGACGAAAGGAATATCCGTGCAAATCTTAACGTCTTTCTATTTAAGAAGATTATTTTAAATTTAAAGGCAGAAAGCGTATGCTTCGGTTAGGTTCTTGGGTCATTGAATGACTAGCATTCTGGACAATTCACCGCTTAGGCTTCTGATAAATATATCAAGAGCTCGGCTCCTATAATGTTCGCAACACTTAGTTTCACTTTGTATATGTGGGGGTATATTAACGTTGAATTATATATCCCTTTTTTTGATTTAAATTAAACGGGTTTCCATTATGGAAAATGAAATTTTATGTATGTATACATATATTGTATTATATTTTTCTTCCTTTTTGTAAATTTCAATATTTTCAATAAAATTACGCACAATGCAAGAATTTTTTAAATTATACACTGCTGCTTCTACTGCGCACACTCACACGCGATCGAATGGGATTCCAGCTTTTAACCAAAAATTTGAAATGTATTGTAAAATGACGATCAGCGGTCGAAAAGGGCGAAACGTTTGTATTACCGGAGTAGATCGTATCGGGTGCCACTCCGAACTAACCAATCCTTTTTGATCGGTTGGGTGGTGAAAACGATTATGGTGTGTAGTGTGGATGGTTTGTTGCGTGGGATTGCGTGGTATGATGATGTAAATTGTGCGATGAATGTTGTGTTGTGTGCTAAATGTTGTGTTGTGTGATGAATGTGAGTTATATGCTGAATGTTGTGTGGTGTGATGAATTTTGTGTTGAGGGGCGAGATGCCATGACATATAGGTTTCTAGTAGAACAGTATTTGTTTCTCTAAAATAATCCTGACTCTTTATTTTGTTTATTATCTGAGATAATTGGTGATTGGTTCTTGCGTAGAATTTTTCAACGCTGAAGTGTTTTTGGGATAAGGATCCCATTTCGTGTTCTAAAGTCCTTAGATCGCGTTTGTCTGCATAGTGCAGTGACAAACAGTTTTTGATTGTTCCCCAGTCATCATTAAATATATTATATGAGATTGAGGCCGTATCCGCAGGCTTTTCATTTGCTGCCTAATATGTCGTAAGATGGCTCTATACAGTGGCTTTGTTCTGACTACTTCGTAGTCCTGTAAAATAGATTCGACATTGTGGATCAAGGATACGAATTGGATCGGATGTTCTTCTTCACGCTGTCCGGTAATCTACTAATTTCTATTAAGTCTGAGTCAGTTAAGGGAATAAGGTTATTTGAAATAGAACTTTCGTTGTGGGAACTAATTCTACTTTCTAACTGATTTATCCTATTGCTCATTATTTTCAATTGTTCGATCTGTGCACTAACAGCACTTGTTATGTGTGTAGTGGCTTCCTGAGTTTATTCCATTTCTGAGGTTTACTACGATTTACAAAAATTTTATTCGACCGACTATATTTTTTGCTATTAACAATTTTTTAATATTTGTATATATAGGGTAACTATAAATATTATATAAATTTAAAATAAGCTCACAGGAGCACCAGCTTCTGCATTCTCTTTGAACTGTCCACTGGATCCTTTTTGAAGCGTTAGTCCTCTACTGGGGAGTAGGTGACATCACTTTAGGCGTTGATTTGGTGGCTTGTTTGTTTTGGTTGCCCACTTTATAGGTATTTTAATTCTTATTATTTAATTTATTGATATTTCTTTTGCATTTGCATTTGATAAAGCATTTAATTGTTTGCTTTATTGCTTATAAGAAGTTTTCGATTTATTATTAAGCAAAAATGAACTTGTATTGCCACATATTGTTTTTTTTTTAATATATTATTTTTATGTTCAACTAGTAAGATTTTATTAATTGTCTAAGTGGTTGGTTGATAATACTTGTGATAACGAAAGAGGGTAGATCATTCTTAATTTTTAACAATAATATTTACAGTTTTTTAAATATATGGTAAATATCTTAAAATTCACTTTAAATCTGCAAGAGGACAAGAGTCAAAATAGTTGCTACAATAATGTTTCCTGTAACATTTTTTATTATTAAATGTTAATCGTTGCATAATTGAATGTATTGAAATTACACTGAATAATAATAGTTGAACAATTCTCAACCAATGATTTATAATGTCATGCCGGGATATATCTATGTAGATACTTTTCGTTTTCATTAACAACAGTTGAACTTTTTATCAACAATGCAGATATTCCGCTATTTTGTATTTTAGATATTGGGTTTTCCTTGCCGATGTAATTGTCAATGTGATTTTCTGTTGCGATTTTACAAAAAGCCTTACCTGTTCCAATCCTACATCCGTCCTTGGTTCTAAGCTATCCCCCGTCAATTTTCAGCCAAATCGGGTCAGCCGTTCTTCAGTTATAAATAGTGTAAGTAACACGACTTTCTTTTATATATGTCGGATCTTAACTTATGGTAATCAGTGTAAAAGACTCAAATCAAACACATGTGCCACATGACAGTTCTCATTTCTGTATTCTAACGGTCGTTTGTTGGTACGCTTTATTCCATCTATTCGCCAGATGGTCAGAATAGTTCGATGCGAATATGAGAGAAAGACGTTGCGTGATATTAAAGGTTTGAAAGAAAGATACGCACTACGACTGTTGTGCGTGTATGCTTGAGCCACTGCGAAAGACAAAGACACAAGTATGTTCGTGCAACATTTTCTGGATGGCATTCTCGGTATGCTAAAAATGTTGGCGGCATTCTCAAGTTGACAGTGGCGTGAGCAAGTATATTCGCCGTATACAATCAGTGCAAAATATGGAAGTACCTAACGATAACCCAACATCAGAAGTGGGATCAGTGCCAACTCCTGCATTTTCTGAAAATCAGTGGCGTACCATTATGGAACTGCAAAATCGAAATTTTGTCGAGATGTGCAAAGCGATGCAAGCGTCAGTGCGTTCACAAAATCAAGTGGTTTTGCCAAAATTTAACCCAGGTGTAACTGGAGCTGATGCGACTCAATGGTGTGCAACGGCAAGCATTATTATGGACGAACAGCAGATTGATGGCAGCGTACTTAACATGATGCTGAGTAGTTGCATGCAGGGCAGTGCTTCAGCAAGGATTGCACAGATCTGCTATCCCGGCATTAATTGGGAGCAGTTTAAGGAGTTATTTATACAGCGTTTCGAGATTAAAGAAACGCCGGCAGCTATGTTCCTGAATCTGCTGAACAGCCGTCCAGCCCACAATGAGTGCCCTGCAGTGTACGCAAGCCATATGGTGACGTCATTGACCACAAAATGGCGCAATATGAACGCCGAGGAAATAGCTGTATCCACGGTACTTGCGCATATGGCCGATTTTGACAACCGTTTGCAGCGTATGGTGTTTTCGTCAAATGTACAAACTAGAAGTCAACTCCAGATGGAACTAAAAGCATTTACATTTGACGAAAAGCGGAGCGCTGGGAGCACTGATAGTAATAGCGGCGACTACAAGCGAACCAAAAAGTGTGTTTAATTGGAATAACGAGTTGGAAGATATTAGAAAAAATATTATTGCTATCCTTATAAATGACCCTGTACTTGTCATTTTTGATCCACAACATCCAATAGAGTTACACACAGATGCAAGCTCTTACGGTTATGGTGCAATGTTAATGCATCGAATCAATGCATGTAATAGAGTATTTTAGTAAAACTACTACCCCTGCAGAGTCTAGATACCATTCATACGAATTAGAAACCTTGGCCGTGGTAAAATCCGTTAAACAGTTCCGTCATTATTTAATTGGTCGTACGTTTGTAGTGTATACTGATTGTAATTCTCTTAAATCATCGCGGACAAAGATTGATCTAACACCAAGAGTGCATTGTTGGTGGGCGTATTTGCAGTCGTTTGAGTTCAAAATCGAATATAGGGATGGTAAGCGCATGGCGCATGTGGATTTTTTATCGAGAAATCACATTCAGGAAGCCACCAAAGTTGAAAAGTCTTTAGTCCCTGAAAAGCGTGTAAACTTGGCAGAAATCTCAAGTGACTGGCTTGCTGCTAAACAGCGCCAGGATTCTGAAATTACTGATATCATTAACAAACTTAACTCTAAAGAATTGACAGATGATGTTGCACAGACTTATAAGTTGAGGAAAGGTGTCTTGTTTCGTAAAGTTCAGAGAAATGGAAGAACCCGTTGTTTGCCAGTAGTACCCCATGTATTTCGATGGTCAGTAATAAATCAAGTGCACGAGTCCATCATGCATTTGGGATGGAAAAAGACTCTTGACAAGACTTACCAATATTATCGGTTTGCTAAGATGAATAAATATGTTAGGAAGTTTGTCGATAGCTGCATTACATGTAAAACCGTGAAGGGTTCATTTGGAAAGATACAAGCCGAGTTACATTCAATTCCAAAAGTGAATGTGCCATGGCACACGGTGCATATCGACATTACTGGAAAATTAAGTGGGAAAAATGATCTTAAGGAATACGTGATAGTACAAATTGATGCCTTAACAAAATTTGTTTATTTGTTCCATACCTTAAGATTAGATTCTGACAGTTGTATTCAGGCAATGAAATCGTCTATTTCTTTGTTCGGAATACCACAGCGTATAATAGCTGATCAGGGTAGATCTTTTACTAGTGGGAAATTTTAGAATTTTGTACATCACAAAAGATTAAGCTTCATCTTATAGCTACAGGAGGAAGCCGTGCAAACGGTCAAGTTGAACGTGTGATGAGTACACTTAAGAATCTACTGTCAGCGGTCGAATTGAGTCACCGATCTTGGCAGGATGCTTTAGGTGAGGTACAACTTGCCTTGAATTGCACAATTAGTAATACAACCAAGGCAAGTCCCCTAGAGTTGCTTATCGGCAAGGAGGCTCGTCCTTTGGGTTTGATTCCACCGTACGATACAGAGATGGAGGTAGATAAAATTAATGCTAGAGATAGGGCAATTAAAAATATGAACAATCAAGCTAGCTACGACAAAATAAGGTTCGAAAAAAATAAAGCAGCAGTTGAACGACATAAAATTTGAGATTTTGTTTTACTGAAAAATGAAGAACGGCATCAAACTAAATTGGATGCAAAGTTTAAAGGACCATTTTTGGTTAGTGAAGTTCGAGAAGGAGATAGATATATCTTGAAGTCATTACATAATAAGAGAACTTATAAATATTGTCATGCAGATTTAAAAGATATGCCAGATGGTTAGATTCCCAGTGAATTCGAGTGCCCGCCTGAGACTTGTTGAAATGGTTATAATATATCCGTGCGAGAGGATATGGTATGCGAAAACAAAATGTCCATATAGAGTATGAAATGGTTGAAATGAAGTTGCAATAGACTTCGATAAGAAAATGTTTGTGAATGGCGGATGTGTTTAAGAATTCAAATGGAAATAACCTGGCGGATGCAAAGTTTATGCATGGTTGATATATGACAATATTTGACTGAAATGTATGAGTTAGAGCTATGATTTTGAGATTTGAGATATCTGCGTCATTGAGCAAGCACAAGTGAAAGACGAAAGTTGGAACATGGCGTGTGGCGCTCTTGACGGGACTATGCTCTTAATCACAAGGAAATCATAGTGGCAATAACTAGAGTCGAATTTTGAATTGCTGAAAAGCAAATGGAGTGAATTAAATGTTAAAATGAATTTGATTATGTAATGACAATAAGAATTGGAATTTGTTTACAATGTTGTGTAAAATGTAAAATAATAAAAGATTAGTAAATAAGAGAAAATGTTAAGCGTAAGGTAATATATTGGATGAACATGTAAATCATATTTGAAATTGATGAGTAAAATAAAACACAAGCTATAATCACAGATTTATAAGTCATATTTGTAATATTACGATTACAGTACACGAGGACGTGTAATTGTCAGAATGGCCGTGTCGGATCTTAACTTATGGTAATCAGTGTAAAAGACTCAAATCAAACACATGTGTCACATGACAATTCTCATTTCTATATTCTAACGGTCGTTTGTTGGTACGCTTTATTCCATCTATTCGCCAGATGGTCAGAATAGTTCGATGCGAATATGAGAGAAAGACGTTGCGTGAGATTAAAGGTTCGAAAGAAAGATACGCACTACGACTGTTGTGCGTGTATGCTTGAGCCACTGCGAAAGACAAAGACACAAGTATGTTCGTGCAACATTTTCTGGATGGCATTCTCGGTATGCTAAAAATGTTGGCGGCATTCTCAAATTGACAGTGGCGTGAGCAAGTATATTCGCCGTATACAATCAGTGCAAAATATGGAAGTACCTAACGATAACCCAACATATATATAGATTTATCGTATTTGTTTCTATCAATATTTAAATTTAACACCGTGTTAAGGCCCTTACTAATCTTTTTAATTAAACGGATTTAATTGATATCGGTTTTTGTGCACCTACGAAGCATATATGGCAAAACTATAGTATACCGTCCCAGGATTTCGGGAATAACATGGGTATGATCGGATAGATGTTTATTTACGTTCACTAATTCATTTGAACACATTTTTTTACATTATTTAGTGCAGAAATAGTTGTATACCAATATTAAACGTATTGTTCAAATCTATGTATTTAACAAAGACTGAAGTTGCAGTCTGTCAAATAATCAGTTTTACCTTATCGACATCTTTTGTAAATGAACTAAAAAGAATAAAGAAAATAGAGTATACCCAAAAAAAAAAGGATTTTTACAGTTGTCTATCGCAAAAAATCTTTTTATTACCCGCCAATGGGGTGTGTCAAGTGTTTTCGCGTAAAATACATTTTTGCGTTGGCGGCCTTGGGACGCATTTCGAAACAATAACCCTGATCGCAGGAGCGGTGTTAGGGTAGGGCGTGGTTGGGCGACCGCCCAGGGCGCCAGGCAAAAGAAGCGCCGCAGGCGCCCCCCAGCTCATGCTAATAGTTCGAGGTCTGCTTAGTCGTAAATTCCCTAAATTAAGCGGATTTTTTTATGTTAGCAACACTTGAATGGAACGCACTATTCAATCTGTTCAATCGGAGTTCATTTTACGGGGAATCCAAAATCATAGAAAAACACATTGTCTATCTCCTTTTAACTTTCTATCTAAAAAGTTGTATGGTGTAAAAGAATATACTTATTTGTTTTTTTTTGTCGGATTATTTAATTAGGTAAGTACTTTTATCTATCTATAATTATTATAATAAAGAGGTAACATTTGTTTGTTTAATTGTTTGGCGTGGGGTGGCGGAGAAATAAGTGGCTTCTAAAAAATGTAATATTGGTTATACATATTATTATAATTGCAATACCTATAATTTTTTGTAGAAAATGTGTACGTTATTTTATTTTATATTTTCTACTGAAATATCTCAGAAAGTATATCATTTACGACATCTTGTCAAAAAAAATATTTGTTGTTTGTAATTATGTACATATATTATTTGTCGATTGGCGTACGTTTTACGTACACCTATGTGTACACCAAAATACGACGTTTCGGGTACTTAAAATTTTAGCCTATGCCAAGCTAATACAAAAAAGTTCGAAGTCTTTTGAAAAAAAAAAACCAATAATAACTAAATTATTTTTGCATAAAAAACCTAATATACGATTTAAATCTGTTTAAAGTTGTTTGATTTGTAAATTTTATTATATTTATCTATTTTTAGAAATTATTGGTCCTAAAGGTTTAATTTGTTGCAGATTTTATTGATTTACAAAAATTGATTAGTACAAAATGTCTGAAAACGTTGAGAAAAAAAAGAAGCCATCTGGGTCAGAATATAGAAAACGGAAAGCAGAAAAAGAGAAGGAATTTCAGAGAACAAAAAAGTTCATGAATATAGATAAATATATCACAACAAAAAATGAAGACCTGAATATGCCATCTACATCTGGAATACAAATTAATGTATCGGTAGCGGAGCCTCTATCTGACAAGTCAAATCAGATAACTGAAGATTGTGTTGAAGAGATTGTGGACAAAGTTTCCCAAAGTGAGATGATAAGCTGTGGTACAATTACAAATGCTGCTCCGGATGACTCCATTGGTAATGTACAACCAATACAAATTCTAGATGACGTTAGTACTGTTGTCGCCAATATATCGGATCCTGCCACTTGGCCAGTCACTCGAAATGGCAAAATCATTGATCATATAATTACTAGTGGCCCAGTGCAAACTCACATTGATAATTATCCGAAGAATGACAGAGGCCGACATTTCTCTAATTCCCATTTCACAAAAAATCTTGCAAACAATGAAACAATTCAGCAGCGTTGGTTAATTTACTCCGTTTCTAAGGATCGACTTTATTGTTTTTGTTGTAGACTATTTGATAGTAGCTCAACGTCGAACTTAGTATCTGAAGAGTATAACAACTGGAAACACTTGTCTGAAATGTTAAATTTTTTTTTTACCTTTCTTGGATTGATGCTGAACTACGATTAAAAATAGGAAAAACAATTGACTGCCAAGAGCAACACTTGATTAGAAAGGAAACTACAAAATGGAATAATGTTTTGTCTAGATTGATGCATATCAAAAAACGGAATGTTCTTTGGCTTAGTAGTACAACTACTAGCCAAATTTGATCTAGTCATGCAGGAGCACTTGCGATTAGCTATGAAGGGTGATATTTCAGACCACTACTGTGGAAAAGACATTAAAAATGAATTAATAGAGCTAATGGGTGAAAAATGGAAGTCAGAAATCATATTACACACAAAGAAATCAAAATATTATTCTATTATAGCTGACTGTACTCCTGACATTAGTCATGTAGAACAACTTTCGCTGACATTACGATTTGTTGATTTATCAGACGATAATGAAAAAATGTCAGTAAAAGACCATTTCTTGGAATTTATACCTGTCAATGAGTCAACTGGTGAAAGACTGACTGAAGTTATTATTAATGTTTTAAATAAATACGGACTAGAATTGAACGATTGCAGGGGTCAGGGTTATGACAACGGGGCGAATATGAAAGGAAAAAATCTTGGGGTTCAAAGGAGAATTCTCGACATAAACCCCTTAGCTATTTATGTGCCTTGTGGCTGTCTAGCACTATGCGATGTCGCTAAGTCATCCGTAGGATCAGTCACTTTGTTTGGGGTACTTCAGAGGTTGTTCACATTGTTTTCAGCTTCTGTTCATCGATGGAAAATTCTAACCGATCACTTGGGACTATATACTATAAAAAAAGCTCAGTGACACACGTTGGGAAGCAAGAATAAGTAGTGTTAAAGCAGTCCGTTATCAAATTAGTACTATCCATGATGCTTTGATTACTTTGGCTCTTGAAACTCAGAAAACTGATGTTCAAGTGTCTCATGAGGCTACTACTCTGGCCGAACAGCTAAACGATTTCAGCTTCATAGTTTCATTGGTTGTTTGGTAATGACATACTTTATCAAATAAATATTGTAAGTAAATCTCTACAGTCGACAGATATGGATTTTGGTAAATGTACAAAAATGTTGAAATACAGGCTTTAAAAGCGCTATTTTAACTGCGAAGGAGTTGGTCGAAGGGCTAGAAATTGAACCTGTATTTCGAGCTACAACAAGAATTTGACGTGTTAAGCGTCAAGCTAGTGAAATTGCACGCGATGACCCTATAACTTCTCCAGAAAAAAAATTGAGGTTGAATTTTTCAACTGTCTTTGGGATACTACATTAATTTCAGTCAATGAAAGGTTCGAACAGTTAAATGAGTACTCGGAATCTTGGTCTTTTTTGTACAATATTAAACAGATTCCAGAAAAACCCGACTTTGTCAAGCTCTGTAGTGATCTCCAATTAAAATTAACTGTAGAATCTAAAGCAGACATACAGTGGCTCAAAGTTATAATGGAACAGTATGATTAAAATACTTTTATCTTAAATACAAAAAATTTAAATTGAAAAACGACAATATTTTTTTTTGTTTTTAAAATTCTGTTTAATGTTGATACATATCAACCCAAAAAACTTTAAAATATTTCATATTTACCACGAAAAATATAACTATAATAACAGATACACAGAATTCAGGCTCAAAGTACGAGGGCTGTCCGATAAATAACCGACCTAACCATGATGCACGCGACTTTTTCAACATTTTTTTTTTTTTTTTCTACATAGTCTCCTTGTAACTCCACACACTTCTCCCAGCGATGCTCCCATCTCTGCAACCCTTCCAAATAGTACTTGGCGTCTTTGTCTGCAAAATACGAGTTCACGAAAGAGATTGCCTCCTCATTTGACGAAAATCTCTGGCTGCCGAGCGCAGTTTTAAGTTGAGGAAACAAAAAAAAGTCGCTTGGTGCTAGATCCGGTGAATAAGGTGGATGGTCAAGCAGTTCGAACCGCAATTCATGGATTTTCGCCATGGCGACTGTTGAGGTGTGAGATGGTGGGTTGTCTTGGTGGAACAAGACTTTCTTTTTTTGCAAATGTGGCCGCTTTTTCGAAATTTCTTCCTTTAGCTTGTCCAATAATGATGCGTAGTATGCTCCTGTTATAGTTTTTCCTTTTTCAAGATAGTCGATAAAAATAATTCCAAGGCTGTCCCAAAAAACACTCGCCATCACTTTCCCAGCCGAATACACAGCTTTAGGTTTTTTTGGGGCTGGTTCCCCCTTTTCAATCCACTGTATAGATTGGATTTTTGTTTCGGGCGTATAATGATGAATCCAAGTTTCGTCTACAGTTATCAATCGGCGCCAAAACTCGGTCTTATTGCCTCTAAACTGAGCCAACAAAGCGCTGGAAATGTTCATGCGCGCACGTTTGTGGTCTAGCGTAAGCAAACGCGGCACCCAACGCGCGGACAGCTTTCTCATGCCCAAATCTTGGTTTAATATGTGACAAACAGTTTCTTTTGACATCTTCATAATCTCAGCTATTTCCCTAACTTTAATCCGGCGGTCGTCTAGTACCAATTGATGAACTTTAGCGATGTTATCGTTAGTGGTTACAGTTTTTGGACGCCCAGGACGTTCATCATCTTCCAAGCTCCTGCGACCACGTTTAAATTCAGCTGCCCAAAATTTTACGGTGGTAAACGATAGTGCAGAGTCACCGTACACAGAGTCAAACTCATCTTTGATTTGTGAAGGCGTATTGCCTTTCAAAAATAAAAATTTAATTACAGCTCGATATTCAATTGAAGCATCGCCTCGAATAACGTTGTAAGTGCTATCATAGCCGAAGGCACTTACAACGTTATTCGAGGCGATGATTCAATTTTTTCCGTTTTGGGGAAATCACCGAAATAGACTCACAAAAACGACTGTCAACAGATAATTGCGCAAGATAAATTTCTGAAGTTTTGGCGAGTAGCTATTATAATATGCACAATTTGAAGTAGAAACTTTTTTTTCAGATGTGCCGCTAGCTTCACGTTGAGGTCGGTTATTTATCGGACAGCCCTCGTAATAATGGAACACTTATAAATAAGTACAAATAAATAAGGTAAAAAATTAAATATTGATTTTTTAATATTTAGTGGGCAGTCCTTTTTGTTGTAAAACAGCTTTCAAGCGATTTGGCATAGATTCCACCAATTCACGGCAGAAGGAAGGTGGTAAATTGTCCCACTCCTCTTTCAAGGCTGCTATCAACTCTGGTCTCTTCGTAATGTGGCGACTATTTAATTTCTGTTCCAAATAATGCCACACATGCTCGATTACATTCAAATCGGGGGATTGCGGCGGAGTTTCAAGCACGTGAGGGCAATTGTACAGCAGTCAGCTTCGCACGACGTAGGCCTTGTGCTTTGGATCATTATCCTGATAAAATATAAAATCTTTTTCTATGTCCAATTTTCGAGCACTTTGCTTCGCACTCGCTTTCAAAATGTTCAAATAAGCCATCTTATCCATATTCCCTTCTATTATATGCATTATTCCTGGTCCATTAGCAGATATCGCGCCCCATACCATTACCGACCCCATGCCATGCTTCACAGTTGGCCGTAGGTTAATTTGTTTGAGCTCTGTGTTAGGCTTTCTCCAAACATATGACTGCCCATATGACCGAAATATGTTGAATTTACTCTCGTCTGTGTATAAAACATTTTTACAGAAGGAAAAATTTTTGCGAATATGCTGTCTGGCAAAGCTGATCCGTTTCTGCTTGTTGATCTTGCTTACAAAAGGTTTTTTCCTCGCAACTCTTCCATTATAATTGTTTTTCCGCAGCACATTCCGCACAGTTTTTGGATCTGAACTTTTCCCTAAATACTTCTCCGCTAAGGAAGCTATTTTTGGAGCACTTGTATGAGGATCTTTCTTAATTTGTACTAAAAGTCAACGCTCATCGGCCTCAGAAAAAATTTTTCGTTTACTCGGCTTTGCTCTATTGCTGAAGTTACCATTATTTTTGTACCTTTTTATTAATATTAAATACTGTTGTCGGAGCTCCATTCACAATTTCGCTTATATCACGGATAGATTTCCCCGATTTTGATAACCGGATGACAGTTTCCCGTTGTTCAACCGTGGTCTGTTTACCCTGTGAAGCCATCTTACTTATAGCACTTAAACACAGAACTAGTTTAACTTGAATACCGAATTCT
The DNA here is from genome assembly GCF_023373825.1 of Bactrocera dorsalis. Classification (NCBI taxonomy): domain Eukaryota; kingdom Metazoa; phylum Arthropoda; class Insecta; order Diptera; family Tephritidae; genus Bactrocera; species Bactrocera dorsalis. Next base: position 24,610,472 of record NC_064308.1, read on the forward strand.
TGGGATTCCCCTTACTTGTTCTGTTCTAACTGGTAAGAAATTGAAGTTAGTTGCGATTTCTGCAATGCATAAGTAGAGTTGCCATATAGTGTTCCATTATTACTTTGGAGTTAAAATATATGTTTTTACGAAAAAGTAGTAAATTAAAATATAACAAATGTGAAACTTACAATCTTTTTTATTAATTACTTAAGCATATGATATATACATTTTAAAATAAAATACAAAATATTTTTACTAAATCTTTACGACCAATTATGCTGATCGAAACTTCTGCCTTTTTACTGTTCCATTATTACTTTGAGCCACTGTAGATGGTTGTATTTTTGTTTTAAATTTCATCAAAGATTGCAACTTACAAGAACTGTATCCAAATGTATGGATAGCATTGCGAATATTATTAACGATACCTGTAATGGTTGCTAGTGGGGAGCGGAGCTTTTCAAAACTGAAGCTGATAAAAACCTATCTTCGATTAACAATTTCTCAATCTAGATTGACAAACTTAGCAACTTTGTCAATTGAAAACGAAATTGCTGAAAACATCGACTTTGACAACCTTGTAAAAGAGTTCGCTGATAGAAAGGCCAGAAAAGTAAAATTTTATTAGTGTCTTTGTAATAAATGGTTATTTTTTTAATAAATAATTATTTCTTTTAATAAATGGTTATTTCATTAAATGTTTTCCCTTTTTTCGAATGGGTTTGAATTGCAGTTGCAGGGCGCTGGTAGTGTTAAAACCGGCACTGCCTGATGGGTCCAACACTGGGATGTTTCAAGTTTTTTTCGCGTAAAACTCCGTTTTGTTAATCTTTCTATTCCATTTTTGTTAGTTTGGTAAAATATATTAGTATAGTATCACTGATTATTTAACAGTTTGTAGCTTTTTCGTTATTGTGGATATAAAAGTGCAAAATATTAGTGTAATATTAATTTTAAATCGAAAAAATGCGTACTTCAAATAGTGGTAATTTTCAACTTTAAATGCAAATATCTCGACCACTATTGGTTTCCTGCTATAAGACTATAACTGTATATATTCTTGATCTGGAAAACCTCCTCTATCCGCCCATATCCATTTTATTCCCGAAATCCTAGGACGGTATTCTATTGACCCTCAAAGATACATACTATATATTTATATATGAAAATTAAAAATCAAAGGTGGAATTGATACACTCACTCAGATTTCCTTCAAGGATTTTGGGAGTTAAATTTGAGAAAAAAGTGTTTTCGTTTGTTCCTATTGTTGTCAGTTCCTTCCTATTCTGCTGTTTTTGTCTTGTTGGTTTTTATGGTTTTATTTTAACTTTTGTTTTATTTTGTATTTAGTTTAAGTGGTTTTATTTATTACATTTCGCGCCCGTTTTTTGTTTTGTTAGTGAAACTTGGGTTGTTGTGTTTTCGCTTTATGTAACGGGTGGGCCATCTAACGTTTTATATTTGAATTATCTATATTTCGACATTGGAAACGTCAAATACCATTCGGAAAGCGATAGATATTCAGTAAAAAGTCTAAAATTCACGAAATGGGTCGCTATTCACTATTCTACAGTTCGCAGATTGGGCAGAAGATCGTTTGACCGCGGATGGTCATTTTTACCGAAAAATCATCTTTTCGGACGAGGCTCATTTCCACCTCGATGGTAACGTTAACAAGCAGAATTCTCGCATTTGGGGCAAAGAAAACCCGCACGTAATCGTCGAGAAGCCAATGCACCCAGCACGAATCACTGTATGGTCGGATTTTGGTCTAGTGGAATCATCGGCCCATTTTTCTTCGAAAATGAAGAAGGAACCGTAACCATCAATGGTGAGCAATATCGCGCAATGTAAACCGAATTTTTCTTCAAGTAAATTGAAGAGGAAGACTTGGACAACATTTGGTTCTAGCAGGACGACGCTACGTGCCATACAGCAAACGCTACACTCAATCTTTTACGCCCAATCTTCGAAATTCAAAATTTTATATGGTCCACAATATATATACTCGTACAAGTACATACATATGTGGTTAATTTTTTTATATGAACTTTTCACTTTCTTTCCTTTTTTGTTATTTTATTTGTATGCACTTCACTGGGTACTATGTTTGTCTGTTTATTTAACTATTAAAGTGTACTTAAATTTTTAAGCTATTGCATAGATTTTATCGCGGCTTCTGAGCGCGGGGACCGAATTCAGAAATTCCGTAACGGAAATATACCTAACGCTAAAATGTCGCACACAGGTGGCGCTGTGTGGCGTGAAAAACAAATTGCGGTGACGAAAAATGCTGCATACAGGATGACTCATTAGGAAAAATTGCCATCGTCGCCGAAAGACGCTTGTAGGCAAAGGCATGCTCGGGGAGATGTTACGGCGTCTGTTAAACTATGGCATAGTTAAGCTATTGCATAGCTTCTATCGCGGGCCTTGAGCGCGGAGACCGAATCCAGAAATTCCGTAACGAAAAAAACCTCACGCTCCACGACACATGCATATGTATGTACATATTATATTTCTTTGGGACATTTGTCTGTATGTTTACGAAAGCAGATGCGAGCCGTATACATATGTACATACATTCATAATAACAAATGTCGCACGCTTCTTTCGCATCTCCGTTGTCAGGGTCAACCAATTTTTTGTTAGTGACATATTCACATGTGTACGCATATGTATGTATGCATGCTTGTGCATTATTTATTCGGAAGTATGTACATATAAGTATATATGAATGTATGAACAAGCAGATAAATGCGCGCACATGTAGGTAATATGTATAAGTGATAAAATCATGATTTGATTTTCTGAACGCGCTCATGCGTATACATTAGAGTGTGCCATTCTGAGGCAACCTTTTTTTTCAACTGAAAAACAGGCTCAAAACTTTCGAAAATGTGTAAAAAAAAGTCACTCAAAAGATGAGCTCTTAATATTAATATTAAGAGGTGCCTATTTCAAATTTTCTGTTTTCCATATAAATTACACGGAAAAAAAATCATTTTTTTTTGTGGTGGTTATTGTGCGGAGGTTTTATATGTGCCCCGATGGCTGCCAGTAGGGATGGTAAACTCGATCCCGATTCTACTCGAGAATCGAGTTTTCTCGTAAAATAATCGATAATTTTTGATGCTTTTTATTTCGGTTTTAATTTGCTGATTGTAAACAAAAACCAGCTGTTAATAGCAGATTTTCCAATAAGAAAATCCATTTATGCCATTCGCTTAGTTTTATTTATTTTTTGTGCTGCCATTTAGTAAAATTCCAACGACTTTCTAACACTGGAAATAAGCAAATAACCACATAATCTGTAAACAAGGGCCTAGGTTGGTCAACTTTGGTTATTTTGTCATACCGCATTTTGTTGTTGTTCACTTAATCACATAACCACATAACCCGATAACCATCTTATCGTGAACAGCCTAACATATGTATTTGCATACATTGCGAAAGCAAAAATTTAAGCATGAAAATATCACATTGCTGTTGTTGGGAGTATCATAAGGAGCATGCATACATATATTTATAACTCTTCATATTCTTGGGTATGTGAGACAGAGAATACAATCAAAAATGTCTTTATGTTATCTGTGTGATATGCTGTTTACAATGCTTAGGACACGACACGACAGAACGACAGTGAACTGAAAATGGCGTTGTGCATACTACTACATGAACAAGACAACACAGCTCTCCATTTTGCATGTACACCAGTGATCTGCAGTGAATACTTGGCTTATGAATACACTCTCATATTCATGTATCACCCCCAATGTTCACTCACACTTGCTCTCACTAAAAATATTATCTTCTCACAATCACATGGCTTGCTTGTGTAATAATGAGTGTGAATATGTCTCGCAATCACTTATCGCTCACACTTGGCTTGGCGTGCTTCTCTGTACACAATTGTTGGAGCTTTTCGTTGCATACCATTAGATGAGTTGAAAGGCTCATGAATACATTCACTAATAAGTGGCTCACTGCTTATTCATGAATACATTCACAAATTCCGTGCCTATTCAAAATGTATTTTATACCTACGCGGAGGAGCTTAAAAGGAACGAAACGAGCGATTGTAGTGACTAAAAAACTGAAACTTCTTTATTTCTTATCCTTTTATTCAATTATTTTCTCAAGCTTTATCTTACATTCTAGAAATTGGAGAGCTTAGGTAGATGATTCCCTGAAGTTTTTACCTACGCGGAGGGGTTTTAAAAGGAACGAAACGCGCGATTGTAGTGACTACAAAACTGAAACTTCTTTGTTTATTATCCTTTTATTCAGTTATTTCTTAAACCTAGATGCAAGCTTTATCTTACATTCTAGGAAGTGAAGAGCTTAGGTAGATGAGTCCCTGAAGTTTATACCTACGTGGAGGGGTTTTAAAAGGAACGAGTGAGTCTAGTGACTTCGTAAAAACTACAAAACTGAAACTTCTCTGTTTCTTATCCTTTTATTCAGTTTTCTTTTAAAATAGCACAATAAATCACATTAAAACATAGTACAATTACTAAGAGAAACATATATACAAGAAATGTGGGTGGGTTTTGTGTCAATATGTTTTGTACTTCCTTCAATTTTTCGATTAAAAACGATATGCGGAGTAGTTCATATAGACATTCCAACAATAGTCAGCTTTAAACGTAACATATCAACATATATCGACAGTATATGGCTTGCTAATTTAAGCATTTACCACAAAGTAGCACTATTTTTCTATCCTCCAGCAAAAGCTATGAGAGATGTCGATTCCATCTTCACCAATTACTTCAACATCAAATACGTCTTCACCTGCAAATGACCTGAACTTCTTTTTTTCCAAATATTTCACACATGGGCGCGCAGGAACGTATCGAAGATGAGTTAGATCGATATTTTACAGAAAGAGTACAATTTGATAATGACTTTGACGCAATTCAATGGTGGAAGCAACATAAAACTAACTTTCCACGCATATCAAAACTTGCACTTAAAATATTGTTACAAAAGTAGTATTAAGTTGTATTTGTATTACTATATGCATCCCTGATTATGAACAATAGCTGTAGGTATATGGAATAGCATTTGTCTTGTTGTAGACATCTGGCGCCACGGCTGTCTGTTTGAGAAACAATAGACATCTGGCGCCGCACTGTCCGCTTGTCGAAACAATAGACATCTGGCGCCACAGCCGTCTGCTTGAACAATTGCAGAGTCTGGCGCCGCGACTGTCTGCTTGCGTCTGGCGCCGTATAGCCGTATGTTCTGGTAATTTCCAGACGCGATATTCTAGAAGGACACGTCGGCATCAGCGAGAAGTGCGTGGCTATATAAGCCGTGGCAGCGCCAACGTAATCAATCAGTGCTAAGAGTAAACTGCTATAGTGTAGACGAGTTGTGAAATAAAGAGTTGTTGAATTAAATTAAACAGTGTTGATTTTATTTGTCAATCCAGAGATACGAACCTAACAAAGTAAACTAGCAAGAGTAAATTCGTAACAATTGGTGTCAGAAGTGGGATTGTCAAATAATCCAAATTCAAGATGGTTAAATTCAGAGAATTGAGAATTCAGCAATTAAAAAAGGAACTGGAGGAGCGTAATTTGCCGATAAGCGGACAAAAGGCGGATCTGCAGGCACGATTACGTGAAGCAATGGAAGCGGATGGAATTAATGTGGACGAGTTCGAATTTGTTGGGCCAGAAACTTCTACAAAGGTAGAAGAAAAAGTAGAAGAACAACGAACATCATCAAGTGCAGACACGAACATGCTGTTAGTGGCTTTTAAGCAAATAATAGCTGAAAATATATCACAAATAACAGAGAATGCAGTGCAAACAGAAAATCGTCTGGCACAGCAAATAGCTGAAAATACATCGCAGTTAAAGTCTTGCCTTACACAACAAATGACTGAAAATAATACGCAGTTAGAAAAGCGTTTGGTACAACAGATTACAGAAAATACTACACAAGTACAAAAACAAGTGCAAGAGAAATTTTCAAAATTTGAAGAGGAATTAAGCACGTTAAAAAATGAAGAAGAAAATTTAAAATCAGAATTTCTTCAACTGAGTAATCGTATGCGAGAACTGCAACTACATGGCCCTGCACCATCAACAAATAATCAAAGATTGAAGGCACCCACATTCGATGGAAGTATTCCATTTCAAATTTTCAAACTTCAGTTTGAAAAGACAGCAATGGCCAATAACTGGAATGCAGCGGACAAAGTGGCGTCCTTGTTTGTATCATTGAAAGGACCTGCGGCAGAAATCCTTCAGACTATTCCAGACTGTGAACGGGACAACTATGAGGCATTGATGAGTGCGATAGAAAGACGATATGGCAGTGAGCACCGGAAACAAATATACCAGATCGAACTGCAAAATAGGGGTCAGAAGATGAACGAGTCATTGCAAGAGTTCGCAACTGAAATCGAACGACTGGCTCATTTGGCAAATGCAGATGCACCTGTGGATTACATTGAGAGGGTAAAAATTCAATGTTTCATAAATGGAATTCGTGATGTGGACACCAAACGCGCCACATATGCATTGCCAAAAAGAACGTTTGCTGAAACGGTTTCGCACGCCCTCACACAGGAAACAGCTTCCCTACTAAGTAAACCAGCACCCAAAGTACAAAGGGTTGAAATGGAACAACCGGCGCTGATGGAGGAAATATTGAAGACTCTGAAGACAATTGCTGCACCGCGAGTAAATACAACAGGCAGATGTTTCAACTGTGGAAAAGCGGGTCACTTTGCCCGAAATTGCAATATAAAAGTAAACCCATCAAAACGGAAACAACCAACAGATAACGAGGACGGAGCATCCACATCTCACAAGTCGTTAAACTAAAACGGAACAGTTCAAAGGGGCGTGAGCTGGTTCCCACAACTATTTGCCCCGCCATCTCGATATCACAAATAGGTCGCCATGACAACAATCTTACTATCAACGGCATCGTAAATGGACGACTGTCAACGCTTACTTTGGATACTGGTGCCACACATTCAATTATCCGACCGGATGTGGTAAGAGGAACGGTTGAACCATTAGTCGGTTGCAAGCTTCGAACGGCCACCGGGGAGGAAGCAGCTGTCGCGGGAAAAGTGTTTTGCAAAGTGATGATTGGTACCCTGGAAGTTAATCACATCTTCATCGTAGCAGAAATCACGGATGAAATTATAATGGGAGTAGATTTCATGATTGATCACGGGGTTACTTTGGATTTAAACAAGCAAATGCTGTTTTGCCAGAACATGGAGATGCCTATAAACACCGGATATGTGACCAACGTTGAAAGTAAGAGGGTGATTGTTGATGATAATCAGAGTATTCCACCAAAATCTGAGGCGATTGTATGGGCCAAAGTGAATGGAGGAGGTGGGACTGAAGAGTTGTGGATTGTGGAACCAACAAAAATAGATACACCCATATTGGTAGGAAGAACGCTTGTGAAAACTAGTGAAGACGCCATCATTCCGGTCAGAGTAGTGAATGAATTCAACACGCCTATAAGTCTGAAGAAAGGAGCCGTAATTGGACAGTGCCAGAATATAAGTGCAATAGCACGATGCGAACGGTCACAACAGAAACCTACTATTGAGCCACAGCAGATAAGTCCTACACTCCTAAATAATTTGCTGAACGAACTGCATGGAAATGAAAAATTAAAAGCAGAAAAACTATTAGAAAAATACGCATCCATATTTGCAAACGAAGGAAACACAGGAAGAACCGGAATGTCAAGCATCGCATAAATACTGGAGACGCTAAACCAATCCGACAAGCTCCGCGTAGGGTTCCACTAGCAAAACGAGAGGACGCTAACAAAATTATTGCAGACATGCACAAAAACGGTGTAATCGAACCTTCAATAAGTCCATGGAGCTCACCTATCGTCTTAGTTAAAAAGAAAGATGGTAGCACCCGTTTCTGCGTAGATTATAGGAAGTTGAATGATGTCACAAAGAAAGACAGTTATCCTCTACCAAGAATCGACGATACATTAGACACCTTGTCTGGAGCGAAATGGTTTTCTACATTAGATCTACAAAGTGGATATTGGCAAGTCGAGATTGATGAATGTGACCGTGAAAAGACCGCTTTCAGTATGGGCGACGGGTTATGGGAATTCTCTGTGATGCCATTTGGGTTATGTAATGCGCCTGCAACGTTCGAGCGACTGATGGAACATGTGTTAAAAGGACTCAACTGGAAGACATGTTTGGTGTATCTTGATGACATTATCATCATGGGAAAAAGTTTTGATGATCATCTGAAAAATCTAGAGGACGTCTTTCAGCGAATAGCATCAGCCGGATTACGCTTGAATCCCAAAAAGTGTTCATTATGGAAGAAGCAGGTCACATATCTCGGACATAAAGTGTCAACTGAGGGAATTCACACCGAGGAAGGAAAAATAAAAGCAGTGAAAGATTGGCCTCGACCCACCAACATTCATGAACTCCGCAGCTTCCTCGGCTTATGCACGTATTATCGCCGTTTCGTACCTGGATTTGCGAACGTGGCTAGAAGTTTACATGATTTAACAAAGAAGAATCGCCCGTTTGTATGGCAGTTGGAACAAGAAAAAGCGTTTGAGCAGCTTAAGGAACTACTTTGTACGGCGCCGATGTTGGCTTATCCAATACCTGGAAAGAAATTCATCCTGGATACAGATGCGAGCGCTTATGGAATTGGAGGTGTCCTGTCTCAGCTCATCGACGGACAAGAAAGAGTAATTGGGTATTACAGCAGAGTGCTCGGGAAACCAGAGAAAAACTACTGTGTGACGCGAAAAGAACTACTAGCTGTGGTGGAATGTGTAAAACATTTCCACAAGTATTTGTATGGACAACGATTCTTGCTGAGGACTGATCATGCAGCATTAAAATAGTTATTACAGTTTAAGAATCCGGAAGGCCAAATTGCACGATGGATCGAAAGATTACAGAATTACGACTTCGAAACGGAACATCGAAAGGGGATTCACCACAAAAATGCCGATGCATTATCACGTCGCCCTTGTCCACTGGAATGTAAACATTGCTCCAAATCAGAAGGAAAAGAAGGTATAATCGACGTGCGATTACTGAATATAGAACCTGAAGATGATTGGACTCCTCACCGCATCAGAATCAATCAGCTGGAGGACCCTGATCTTGCAAAGCTGGTAATGGCCAAAGAAAATGGGGTACGACCACCAAAGGAACAAATAAGTAGCGAGAGTCCAACTGCAAAAGCATATTGGGCCCAATGGAACAGCATAAACCTCGTTAATGGATACCTTCATCGTACCTGGGAAAGCGAAGATGGCAAACATTCTCGTCTGCTGATCATAGTACCGAAGTCCATGATCCCGAAAGTATTGAAAGAATATCACAATGGACCTAGTGGAGGGCACCTTGGAATTACAAAAACTATAGAGAAGATTAAACAACGGTTCTACTGGATCGGTTGTCGAGATTCCATAGCAGAATGGATAAGTAATTGCGTAGAGTGCATGGCAGCTAAAGGTCCTAAAGCCAAAAGTCGCGGTAGGCTACAACAGTACAACGTGGGATCACCATTTGAACGAGTCGCAATGGATATTGCAGGTCCGTTCCCAACCAGTACGGCCGGAAACAAATATCTACTGGTTGTCATGGACTATTTCAGTAAATGGCCAGAAGTATATGCCTTACCAAACCAGGAAGCGAAGACCGTAGCCGAAGCGTTTGTAGAAAATTGGATAACAAGGTTCGGAGTGCCCGTCGAATTACACTCAGATCAAGGCAGAAATTTCGAATCTTCCATTTTCCAAGAAGTCTGTACATTATTGGGCATCCACAAGACACGGACAACAGCGTTACACCCACAATCAGATGGGATGGTAGAGAGATTCAACCGAACGCTCGAAGAACATCTGCGGAAAATCGTTGATAAAGACCAACGGAATTGGGACAAGCGCATCCAGATGTTCCTGCTGGCGTATCGTTCAGCGAAACACGAGACAACTGGTTACACGCCGGCAAAGATTATTTTCGGATCTGATCTGCGACTCCCTGCTGATCTTAAGTTTGGAACGAATCCTACAGCTGTAAGAAATGATGGAGATTATTGTTCTGCCTTAAAGGAAGAAATGAATGAATTGCATCTAATGGTAAGACAACATACGCATCTGATGAGCAATAAGATGAAGGACCGGTTCGATCAAGCGGCAAATTCAAAAGGTTTTGAAGAAGGTGATCTGGTCCTGTTGTACAATCCACTTCGAAAGAAAGGCTTGTCCCCGAAACTGCAGACAGCCTGGGAAGGACCCTATATGGTGATGAAACGACTTAATGACGTGGTATACCGCATACAAAGAAATGGAAAAGCACGATGTAAAATGAAACTAGTACATTTGGAGAGGCTCGCCCCATTTGGTTCAAGAGGATTTGTGCCTAATCGGGACGATTAGGCTTTAGTGGAGGGCAGTGTTACAAAAGTAGTATTAAGTTGTATTTGTATTACTATATGCATCCCTGATTATGAACAATAGCTGTAGGTATATGGAATAGCATTTGTCTTGTTGTAGACATCTGGCGCCACGGCTGTCTGCTTGAGAAACAATAGACATCTGGCGCCACAGCCGTCTGCTTGAACAATTGCTGAGTCTGGCGCCGCGACTGTCTGCTTGCGTCTGGCGCCGTATAGCCGTATGTTCTGGTAATTTCCAGACGCGATATTCTAGAAGGACACGTCGGCATCAGCGAGAAGTGCGTGGCTATATAAGCCGTGGCAGCGCCAACGTAATCAATCAGTGCTAAGAGTAAACTGCTATAGTGTAGACGAGTTGTGAAATAAAGAGTTGTTGAATTAAATTAAACAGTGTTGATTTTATTTGTCAATCCAGAGATACGAACCTAACAAAGTAAACTAGCAAGAGTAAATTCGTAACAATATTAACTATACCTGCAAGTAGTGCGGCGTCTGAAAGTGTATTTTTCTTGGCAGGCAATTTAATAACTGATAAAAGAAATCGACTTGCACCCAAACCGTAGATAATATAATATTCCTGAATTCTATATTAAAGACTAACTAATATGACAATAAGACCTTAGAAACTTAAAAAACAAAAATATACAATGATATTGAAAAGTAATTTTGTGCAATACCTCAATCTTAATATATATGTATTTAGATTTTTATGTATGTACATAAATTTTGAAGTAAATATTATGCTTAGTATTTTTACTTTTTACCGAGATTATCTGAAATGTGTTATTTTGGTAATAATTCATTTAATTTTTATACCATTAAACTGACGTGATTTTTATTTTTAATTTTAATTCCATTGAAAGGAACTGAATTATCATTTTATAAAATAAAATGTAATATTATAAGTGATAACATAATAATGTAAGTATGTATATGTGATTTTTTTTAATAATAGAGAAAATTAACACAAAATATGAAAATCCAGTTTTTTATTTCATTATATCTAGTCATTATTAGAACCAGTTACAAAATCCTTGTTGTTATACAATAATATAATAGTAACTCTTACTAATTTCGTAATGGATTTCTTAGCCTTTGGTTCATAGCGTTACGGCTCAAGTGGCTTGCGCACAATTGAGCTTCTTCGTATATTCACAAGTGTTTTGTATTCATGAATGTCAGAGAATCCTAAGCAAAGATTCATAAGTATTGTGAGCTCATAAGCAAACACTTGTGAATATATGCTTCATACAAGCTAAGCAGCTCACAAGCCAAAACTCTCTCTCTCGTATTTGTAAGTGAGCAGTATTCACACTTATACTCATTCCGTGAATAATTCATACTAAATTTTCCGCAAGTGGCTCAAAGTTGTGTTTAACTCATTCACTGCAGATCACTGATGTACACAATTTCGTTGTGGCCATACTAATACCTTGCAGTTCAATGAAATTTTAATATTTTGTTCAAAGTGAAATTTTTTATGCAAAAAATAAGTAAATAGGTAAATTTATTTGTTTTAAATTATCAATTGTTATTACAAATGTTAAAATAGAGTTATAATAGAGCTATTTTATGCTTTTATTTGTAAAATAACGTCAAGTTTGTAAGATTTTACATATTAGTGGCATCACCACTCTTCCTCATCTCTCTATCTTCCATTCTACTGTCAACTCTACTGTCATCCTACTATCGTTGGCATATATAGGAGAATATTGAAGTTAGCGAGAACGACAACTGTCGTTGTAGTCGTGTCGTCGTCAAAATAACAGTGTCCATATGAATGTGTGTATTTTAATATTTGACAGATGTCGTTTGTCGTTTGTCGTCTGTCGTCGTATTGTGTTCAGCACTTGAGAGGTGTGTTTTGTACACATTTTTCGCTGTCAAAAGTGAAACAATATATAAACAAGCAAAACGAAATTCTTCGTTAGGGGCCATCCATAAATTACGTCACACGAATTTAAGGACTTTTTAACCCCTCCCCCCGTCCTTGTCACAAGTTGTCACATTTTGAACTAGTGCCCCCCTTTCGTGACGTCACACATTTTTCAATTTTATGGATTTATCAAAAAATAAAAAATAAACCAGGTTATTCTATTTATTCTTATATTTATTGAATAATCTTTAATAAAATCAACATTTAGTTAAATATTAAAGTACAGACACAACGAATGACTAGTCAAAAAATAACAGGTATTTACTTAATTATGCTAATTAAAAATACAAAACTTAATCATCTTGTGTTCATGGACTTTTGACCCACTCCTTTATATCATTTATTACTGCTAAATCAGGCACTTCATTTTCGTTCTGAATTTGGATGTCAGGAGCATCTTTCGTATCAACATCGTCTTCTTCCATCCATAAAGCATCGTCATCATTCATTAAACAGAAAATCTCTCGGGCACGTCTAGCCGCAATTCTTTGAGGACGAATTTTCGCGATAGGTAACAGCTCTTGTTTTTTATGTGATTGTTTGTGTTGATTGGTGGCTTTATATGAAAAAATATAGACCACATATGCTATACAATCTTTTATATAAGTATGACTCGACACTAGGGCAATAAATATCATATGGAACTTGTTTCAGATGGGATGATGCTTGGAGATTTAATAATATCTGTAGTAATAATGGAGCAAACTTAGCGTTGTCATCACTGCCTGTGTCTCCATAACCTTCTGATGTCTGTTTAATTAACACAGGTGGTGGTAAAAATCCTTCTTTTAATAATTTCCAAAGACTAGAACATCTTACACCGCAACATGCAATAGTTTCTCATTTAACTATTTGTAAAAAATATTGTGACTCACGTACATGATTAGCATACCAAGTAGCATTATTTTTCAACATATATTCAATATCCAGTGCAGTAACGGTTGGTGCAACACATTCAGCGACGAGTGGAAAATTATCAATGACTAACTTGCTCCAAATGTCAGCCAACACATTGCCCGCACTTTCGATGTTTCGTTTTTCTAGATCTAAGTCAGCAGTTCGATTACTTGAATCAAGATGTGACCCAAAATCATCATGATTTAATAGTACACCAGTAAGATCGCGACTGAGAGGTGCCATGCGTCGTTCAACTCTGTTAAATACACTCCTTGCTGGGGCATTTGTAGCTATATAAATTGCATCTAAATGAAAATATTTAAAAAGTTGTAAAGCTGAAACTATAACGCGGGAAACAATTTTGTAACTTTGATTAAAATTAAAATATAAAATAAAATAAAGTACGATTCGCAGAAGAGCCCCAATGTTTACAAATTTATTGTAACGCACCCTAGACACGGCGAGTATACCTCAGCAAGTTATACTTGCAAGAAGCAGGGGCAGTAAAAAGCTTCGTTACAACTTAAATATTAAAAAACAAAGATTGTGTTTATAAATGTTTAATATTTTTTGTTTACCTATAAATTTTACGTTTGTACATCACAAATTTTGAAATGTGATGTCACAAAGCTTATGGCCCCTTGTCACACAATGTCACTTCTGAATGATACCCTCCCCCCCCTTCAATGTGTGACGTAATTTATGGATGGCCCCTTAGGAGTGTAATCATGGGCATGCATACATACATATATTTCTGTCTCTTCATATTCTCTGCTTCGGCATATATGCCATGTTATCATATAACGTAAATACATATGTACATATATTTTTTTTTAAGGTATTGCATAGCTTCTATCGCGGGCTTCTGAGCGCGGGGACCGAATCCAGAAATTCCGTAACGGAAATACTTAACACTCAAAATGTCGCACACATGTGGCGCTGTATGGCGTGAAAAACAAATTACTGTGACGAAAAATGTTGCATACCCCAAAGGCGCTACCGTAAAGGAAGTGTGTGGATAACTCATTAGGAAAAACATTTTCCGTGATATGTTGCACACAGGTGGCGCTGTTTATCTTGAAATAATAAATTGTTGCCCCGCAAAATGTGGCATACCACAAAGGCGGTAGTGTCTGGATGCAGGATGACTCATGAGCAAAATATTTTCTGTAAAATGAACCGATTTAGAAGAATGAGATGTCGATGGAAAGCTTATCGCTTGAAGATTTTTATTTTTAAGCTGTTGCATAGCTTCTTTCGCGGGCCTTGAGCGCGGGGACCGAATCCAGAAATTCCGTAACGAAAAAACCTCACGCTCTATGGCACATGCATATGTACATATATTATTTTTTTGGCATACTGTTTCAAAAGGTGGGGTAGCTATTTACCAAAATGAAAATGATATTACTAATATTATGACTCCGAATATTGAAATAAATATTGCACACGTATACGATGTTAATGTTAGGCGCTCAGTTGTTGTAGATATTTGTGCGTGCTTATGCAAACTTAGAAATGGTCTACAAATAGTTATGGTAGCAATTTACATTTCTCCGAATCCAAAATTGGACGAGGTAGAACATTTTATTCATCGCACTTTACTGGAGTACACTGAAGAAGGGTCGAAAATACTTAGTACAAATGGTAATAAATTTCCACTTATCTTGGCTGGCGATTTCAACATTAACTTCGCTGATAAAAAATCAGAGCGGTTAACAACTTTTCTATCAAAAACATAGAATTTGAAAATGAATAATGATCCACAAGAGTCCACAACACAATATGGGACCACCATTGACGCGGTATTTTCTAGGTATTTAGAGGATATTAAGTCGCAAACTTATGTTTCTTATTTCAGTTATCATAAACCTATAGTTTCAATGATAAATATTCCTGAATAACCAACAGCTACTGTAAGATAATATGTTTGTTTTCTTATCGGTCACCACGCTCAAAAAGTGTAACTTGAATTAATATCAAAAAAAAACAAATACTGCATGAATAAAATAAATAAATAAAATTATAATTGCTACAAAATGCTATACAATAGCTTTACCGCGACAGTCCCCGAGTGCCACACGTCTTTTTTATTTCATGAATCTATTTTTAAATTATAAACGCAACACTGCTTTACTTTAGCTGGCTGCACTTTTCATTTTGACTTCGTTTTTTTTTTTTATAATTTAATTTTTACTTTTTTTGCTTTTCGTATATGTATGTATATACATTTTTTTTTCACTGACATGTGTTATTATTTTTATGTTTTGTGTCACTGCACTTCATCTTTGCTTATTATTTTCGTAATAAAAGTGCCTTTTTGTATGGCTAGAAGGACTATGTAATAGAGCACACTCATCTTTTTAGTTCACCTAACACTTAATCAAATAAAGAAAAAGACGAGTTTATATGTATGTACGTGGGTATATTATTGAGGGCATGCACCCTATAGATTTTTATTTAAATAAAAAGGTATTTTATAAGTTTACTAGAGGGCCCGCTTACGTTTTACTGTGGCTGATACATAGATAGTACTACTAACACCATCTATATGATTTCTATTAGTTAGATTATAAGTATTAGTTAAGGAATAATCGGATTTTTGATGAAGCAACAAAAATGAATCAAAAAGCATTTCGTGCGTTAAGAAAGAATTGGTTTTTGGGGTAAAAATACTATTGAATTTGGGCTGTGCATCAGTGAAATCAATCGAGTCCAATCGATTGTCAGCCTGGTGGACTGCATATTAAGAAACGGTTTTCAAGCATGCAAGGACAAAAAATCGGCTGGCAAGGTTATGGCATCAGTCTTTTGGGATGCCCGTGGTATATTATTCATCGAATGATAAATGAGCCAGTTTTAATTCATTGCATTGTGTATTTGATTGCAGTTCTATTCTACCATTCCCAATATTTAGCAATTTTATTATTTTTCAGGAAGGATCAGTTTGAAATTGTACCATATACATATGTATTCATCGTTCCCGTTTAAATATTGTATTGCTCTGTGCAATGCTTCGAAAATATTTCTGTATATCTCAAATTTTTTATCAACACTTCAGTTATGCCGCTATTTTTTTATGCCTGACCTTTTGCAATTTTAAATTGCCTGTCAAGATACCCCCTCCAATAGTTAGCAGGTATGAAAAAAATGTTATAGCTACCCATAGATGTATTGAATCACCCAATTTATTACTTAAGAACGAATAACTCTGTCCACAATATAAAAACTTGATCCACAGATGTCGCCTCTTACTTTGGAATCGTTTTCTTTAATGCACGTTTACGCCAATTTAAAGTTTGAATATTGGATACTGCGATGGTAGCGCCATCTATCGGTCAAACATTCCAAAATTAATAATTGATTAAAAATTAAAAAATAATTAAAAAAACATTTTCCAGTGGACCAAATTGTAAATCTAAACCATTCTCGAATCTCCTTGAACATACACACAAAATTTCATCAAAATCGGGCCATCCGTTTAGGAGCAGTTCAAATGCAAACACACGGTCAGAAGATTTATATATACATATAAAGATAAACATAGAAAAAGGAAGATGTGTTAGTCAATGGTGACGTGATATGATGTCAAAAACGTGTACAGAACGCTATTGGTATCGAAAATCACACTGGTTAAACGAGTCGAGTCCGTGATCATTGTCCATCCCTTTTATTTCCTTTTTGTGTGAGGAACAAGCCCTGCCAGCCACGAGCGGTTAAAAAACCAGTGAAACAGTAGATAGTAAAGTAGTGAAAAAGAGGTAGATTGCCGCGTGAAGATTCTAACCACTTTTCCCCTCACACGTAAGTATACATGTAATCATACATCTCTGTTGCGCTCATTCAGCAGTGTTATATAAAAAAGTATATCTGTCCTGCTCTAATATCCCCAATCGATGGCTGATGCAGGGTTGTATTTTCTCTTTTTAAACAGCTGATGCATGGTTGCATTTTTTGATTCCCACCTTTAAAATTTCAAACAAAATTTTTTAATTTTTAAAATTTTTACTTTATTTTATTTTTTACATATTTACATAAAATTTATTATAATTTATATAAATAAAAATATATTTAATTTAAAAAAATAATTAATATCTGAAAAAAGATTTATTAAAGAATATCTAAAAAAATAAAATATATTAAATACAAATAGAATTTACTCTGAAAGCAAAGATTAATTAAATAAAAATAGTGATAAAATTTGAGAAGAAAGAATAATTAAATAAAAATAAGAATAACATCTGAAAAAAGTTAAATATTATTTGATTTAAAATATAAAACAAACATTCGTATTCACATATTATATTGGATTGTGCAGGCCGCCTTAAACGCATAAAATACATATGTTCATATGTATGTTTTTATTTTTGCATGTTATAATAGACTCCGCAGTCCAATTTCAAAGTACACACACTTTTTTCTCATGCTTACTTAACAATTGATATTTGCTGCCTCTGATGATATAGCTGCTGCTACTATTTCCAATTCAGTTCTGATTTCCAATGCTATAAAAATAAATTAAGTAATTATTTGCAAATTATTTAAAAAAAATCACATCAAATTCCCTTACCTTCTTGTTGTACGAGCTTCCTTTGCGATGGTACGATGACGAATAACATGCGTCTTTTAATCGTTTTTTTATTACGCTTTTTGGGATTTTCTTTTGGCGCTATTGACAATTATGTTTTCTCCTTCGCACTCATTCAAATAAATCAAGAAATGAAAGACACTTTTTTTCATCGCATTTAGGTAAACAAAAAATAACCCGAAAATGTGCGTTGATGTTAGTGCATAGAGAAAAAATGTGTAGTTGTATTGAAATATTTGAGAAAAATGCTTAGCCGTGCTTGGCAAGGCAGTCCACATCATACACTTCTCACGAGAGTACCACACGTTGACACCTACACACAAGTACACCAAACTAAATCACACCATCTTCCCTACCAACCACGGCTAACCACTTTTCTCAAATATTTCAATATAATCTAATCTAATCTTTTTTTCACTACTGTACTACCTACTGTTTCACTGGTTTTTTAACCGCTCGTGGCTGGCAGGGTCTAAGTGGTGATACGGTGAGTGTAGTGAAGGTTGCGTATCAGTGTTGTGAAGCTGACTTGTCTAATTGTAATTGTGGAATAACGAACGTTGAATTTTTCAAAACGTCAAAAGGTATTTTCCTGGCTTTGATTCTTGCAAATGGTGAAAGTATGTATAAACATGTCGATTATGCCCGAACTTAGCCGTTTTTTCCTTTCTTTAATCGTTATTTTTTGTATCGGTGCTGCATAAAAGTGTATATGTAAATTATTTTCTTTTGATTAAACGTGTACACAGCTTCAAAACAGAAGTCATCGAAAAATATATAATATGCATGTTGTCGAGGTACTCGACGAATATTTGCCGGTGTGCCATAGTAGAGTCATTAGGATTTGATAGCAATTCAAATTTGTGTATTTGAGTAAGGCCCGAATTCACATTGATTAGTTAACCGATACAAATGACTTAACTAACTACTTTTTATTAACTATACTTAGTTAACTATTAGTTAAGCTCCCAATCTCTGTTGTCTGTAAACTTTCAGCAACCCTTCTCGTGCTCAGCTGTGAAATTTCAAGCTCTTGCACATTTGTCCAATTAAATGTAAAACTTTATTGTAAAATATCTGGAGTATCATTGGTATTTTGTACTATTGAATCAATTGAAATTTATTTTAATAGTGTTTTGGCTAATTTTAATTTATTTCGTCGAATCATTTTCAAATTGTTTTGTAAATATTGTCTTATAAATATTTTTGCCATTGCTCTTTTTTTGATTTTTATTTAATATTGTTTTTTGTCAATATGACTTCCAATTTCCCGAATTGTTATGTGAAAGGCGAGTCGGAACGCTTTGTTTCTTGCTGGCTTTGTAGTCGGCTTGTCCATCTTGAATGTGATGTGCTGAAAAGCAGGATATTCTTGATGTAAGGGCTTGTGCTGGTCTTGCATAAAATGCAGAACGACAGAAATTTTATTATTTAAAGTCTTTAGGCAGGCGTACAATAATTTCAAGGAAATTGGCCGCGACCTTAAAGCCATTGCCGAAAAATTTAGACATTATGAAATGTTGTTTCAATTTTTTAAATGATTAAGAAGATAATCCAAAACCTTCCTCTCAATGTAAACGTCCGTCTGATGCAGAGACTTCAAGCTTTTAAACTTTAAAAGAAAACTAGTTTAGTTATTGATTATTCAAAATATTATAAATTGTGTCGACAGTTTGCTGAACTTAACAAAATACTTATGTTATATATTATTGCAAAATGTGCCAAACTTACTTACTACTAACTTATATGTTAACTTATATGTTAAAAAACGTTTTGTTATGTTTAATAAAAAAATATATTTTGGGAGCTATGCTCCTTTATTGAATTCCACTTAAGAACTGACATTTACAATTAATTATACTTAACTCTAGACCTATGTTTGCCGCTGCAACGGGTACGGAGTTTGCTGACGCTGCGCTTCCCACAGGTTGGCACTTCGTTGACGTTGCGCTTCCCATAGGTTGCCACTACACGTGTCGCAGTCTCAGCGATTTAGTGGTATCATATTATTTTACTTTGTATCATATGATATTACTGCATCATATGATACTTTTGAATGTATGGGGTGCTAACTAGTCCCCCCTTGAAATTCAAACGTCCTCGTTTGAATCTTTAGGTGTATTAAAAATTTGGTTGAGTCCTTCTATTGCCGGTTGTGAGAGTTTGATGGGTTCATCTTCTTTTTGTTTGATCAGAAGTTTCTTCCCGGAAATTAGGGCGATGAATATTAAAAGGATGATTAGCGTGATGCTGGTTCCGTGTTTTACTCTGTTTGCTGCTTCTAACAGACTTACTTCTTTTGTATTGTTGAAGTTAAGCTGTTTCAGCATCTCCAGCGAGGGGAATTCTTCTACATTGTGTAGTGCGGATGACGGTTGAAGGATGGCTGGTAGTGGTTTACTTGCTGTTCTTTCTTCGTTATAGAATTTTTTTCCATTGATAACGATTGTTACGTTGGTATACAAAATTATGAAGGTCCCGTTTAAAAATGTAGGTTCGTTGTTTATTGAAATTTCTCCGTTGTATTTATTTAGAAATATTATTCCTGGTCCCATTTCCTCTATGGTTGGAATATGTTGGTTGTTGACCTCCGTGCAGTTTGGCAAACGACTTTTTAGAAGATTATTTATACAAGTATCATTACTTAAATCTATTACATTATTGCTTAAGCATATTTGTAAGGAATTGTATTTTTTACAATAATTTTCTATTCCATAAATTCCCTTTTCACAGTTTAGAATTGTATTGAAATTGATTTTATTGATTCTCCCGTTATTTTTTACTGCTCTAATATCTAAAGTTTTACAATTTTGGTTATCTACGGTTGGGAGGCTAACAATATAAATTATAATTTTGCCATTGGTTGCAATTTTTATTTCGGAAAATTCGAGTGCTTCGTCTAAATTAACATATGGAATATTGTCATTGTCTATTACTTTTTTCACAATATTTATTTCTTCATTTGATAAGATAAAAGAATTTATTATATTGGCTTTTGCCCAATGTATTTCGTAGTCTTCATGGTCTGGACTTCCTGCAATCCATTTCCATGCGCTACCCAGGAAATTTATTGATCTTTTAATTTTTTGCTCTACTTTTAGATTGTTAAGTTGGGCTCTTATCTGTGTTATTCAGTGGGATATGAAGGGGTAATTAGGGTTTTTGCGGATAGTTTCAATTTTAATAGTCGCTTCTATGTGGTCTAGTGTGTCCGTATATTTTTCTATGTCAATTTCATGTATTATCCTAAATGTTCCTGTTTGTAGTCTAGCCGTTCCCTTTTCTATTGTTATTAATTGGGAGTTTGAGTAGTCGAGGATCTGTACTTCCGCCAGGCATAGCGGTAGTAATATTCTGGAAAAAAATGTCAGTACATATTTAGTTACGTATTCTACCTTTGTGAATTATTTGTCTTATCTTTGTTATGGTATTCGATATCCTTTCTTTGTTTCTCAGCTAATTTTTCTAAGTTGCTTTGTCTAGTTCTTTCTATGTCTTCGGGGGTAAATGTAACATTCCTATGAAAAAATAGGTCTACTGGTTTTTTAAGTGTAGTGGAATGAACTGAATGATTATACTCGGATACTGCTCTTTCTAAAAGTTCTTCAAAATTTCTGTGTCCACCGTTTTCTTTTATGCAGCGCATTATTTCAATTAATGTAGAGTGGAATCTTTCCACCTGTCTGTTAGCTTGGCTTTTGTATGGAGGAGTAGTGTAAACTTCTATTCCTAACTCGTCTTTCATCATAAATTTTAAAGAGGCTGAATTTAAAGATGGCTCATTGTCGATAACTATTAATTTTGGTACTCCGAAGAAAAATATAATATCTCTTAAAGGTTTCCTGACGTCTTCTATTGCTCTGCTATTTAGGCTTTTTGTTACTGCGTATTTTGTAAATTTGTCTAAAGCTCTCATTACTATTTTTCCTTCTGTTAAAAATATATCGATATGAACTGTGTGTCCTGGATATGTTGGTAATGGAGTTTCTGCAATTTTCGGTTGATTGGGATGTCTCTCGTATTTATTTTCTTTACAAACGGTGCAGTTGGCTATTATTCGTTTTATTTTATTTAACATACCGGGAAAATATTTTGTTTCGAGAATTTGTGTTTTATTTTCTGTGGCATTCCTATGTGCTCTTAAATGTTCTTTTAATATGACGTTCTCCTGCTCTTGTTCGTCACTAATATCTTCAACTAGTTTTTGGGTATATCGGCTTTTAATGCTACTAAAATGAATAGGATAGATATTTTGCATCATACCCATTATCCTTTCTTCGGTATGAATTCCATTTATAACGGATGGGTTAAGGTATCGTTTCATGTATGAAATCAATGACTGTTCGTTGTACTCTGGCTCTGTAATTGTATGTCTATGCACTGTTGGAAAAATTATTTTAAATTGATATGAAGATATTTCGTCAATCTTGAAAAAAATTTGATTTTTGAAAACATTGATTGGAACTTCTGTACAAGGGATTAAATTATGGCTTGAGCTTTCATCGCTATGAATCGTAGGTGTGAGTGAATTTATTTGTATTGGTATCCTTGAAAGTGCGTCTGCAACTACATTTGTTTTACCAGGTTTGTAAGTTAGTTCGTAGTTATACTCTTCTAAAATGGCTTTCCATCGCTTCATTTTACTATTAGTATTCTTATGGCTTAAGGCATAGGTAAGAGGTTGATGATCGGTGATAATTTTAACTTTTTTTGAACCGTAGAGGTAATTTCTAAGTGAATTAAGTGACCATATTATACCAAGCATTTCTTTCTCGTTGGTGGCATAATGTTCTTCGGCTTTACTTAAAGTTCTCGATATGAAAGTAATTGGTCTACCGTCTTGCGATAGGACGGCACCTAATGCGAAATCTGAGGCATCGGTCGTTAATTCAAAATCTTTATCGAAATTTGGATGCGTTAAAACTATATCCTTGGATACTACAGTATTTTTTATTTTATTAAATGCTTCTAAAGCCTCGTTGTCTAATTCTATTTCTACCTTTTTCGAGTTCAGTTTGGAGACATGGCCGGCTTCTCCTCTTAACAGTGCTGTTAATGGTTTAGCTATTTTTGCGTAATCCTGGATAAATCGTCGGTAATAACCTGACATACCTAGGAAGGATCTTAATTCTTTGAGAGTTTGTGGAACTGGAAATTTGGCTACCGCTTCTACTTTTTCGGGGTTGGTTTTTATCCCATTTGAACTGATTACATATCCTAAAAATTCTACCTCTTCTTTAGCAAATGTACATTTGTCTAATTGGATTTTCATATTAGCATTTTCTAGGGTTTGAAATACTAATTCTATGTTTTTAAAATGTTCTTCTTCGTTCTTGCCGAATATTATTACATCATCGATGTAAACGTAGCATCTTACTCCTATATGTTGACGAAGGATATCGTCTAGTGCTCTTTGGAATGTGGCCGGAGCATTTTTTAAACCGAAAGGTAAGCGGAGGAATTCATATTTTCCGTTGTTTACGGAAATGCTGTTTTTTCAATGTCTGACTCGCGATGTGGAATCTGATGGAACCCACTTTTTAAATCAATAACAGTAAATAGTTTATTGTTTCCCAGATTTGCAAGGACTTCGTTAATTTCTGGTATGGGATATTTATCGGGAATCGTAACTGAATTGAGTTTACGATAATCTACGACCATTCGGAATTTTTTTTCGCCAGAGGCATCTGCCTTTTTGTTAACTATCCAAATTGGGGAGTTATATGGAGATTTCGATCTCCTTATTATTCCGTTGCCTAAGAGTTCTTCAATTGGCGTTCGATTTCGTATTTTAATGCCATGGGATACGGGTATGGCTTGGAATAGACAGGGGTTTCGGTTGTTGTCCGGATTTCACCTTTAACGAGGGTGGTATAGGTAAGTTTTTCATCAGGATCGGAAAAAAGGTTTGGACATTTATCGATAATATTATTAATTTTGTTTTGTTGTTGTAATGAGAGATGTGGAGTATTGATTGCCACATTATTCACCTCGTGGGATATTCGTTGCTTTAACGTTATATTTATACTTTGACAAATTGTCATCAAATTTTTGTCGGTATGAATAATTGCTTTTAATTCTTTAAGTGTGTCGTTGCCTATTATGCCGTGGAACGACCCTAGAGTTGGTAATATAAAAAATTTTATTTTCCCTACGGTTGGTCCGAAAATGTCGACGAAGGTATGGTGAGTAATTTCAATTGTTCCGGCAACTGATTTCACCGTAAAGGGCTTTTCGTTCAGAATTGGATTCCTAATTCTAGTGGATTGGATGTAATTCTTATTGGATCCGGTATCGATAAGAAAATCTATTGTGTCTCCGCGCCTTGTCCTAAATTCGTAATAAGGCAGCGAAGACGGCGCTAATCTAAAAAATTAATGGTATCAGGCTCGTTTTTTCCTGCATTGTCGTAATTGCTATCGTAGAAATTGTCGTCGTATATCCCGTCGGGGTCTGATTCTACTGCGTTAGTAAAAAAATTTCGTTGTATTTTGCTTGGAGGGTGAGTTAGTTGTGCAGAAATCGGACGTTTCGGTGGTCGATTGTCCTGGAATGTATTGGGCCTATTCTGATAATTGATTTGTCTTGAACGTATTGATTGGTCTACTTCCATTGGGGTCGGTGGTTTAGGTGGTAAATTCGGTCTGTTATTAAAGGAGGTATTTTCTCTGGTAATATGGGGGTTGTTCGAGTAATTGTTGAACCTCGGCATGAATCCTTGGTTATTTTGCATATAGTTGGGAGAGTGTTGGTGATATCGATTTGATTGACGACCAAATGCTTGTTGGTCGAAATTTCGTCTGGGGGAATGGGAATACGTTAATTCGGGGTAAAAAGGTTCGTTGTTATTGAAATTATTAAAATTGTTATTTCGGGGAGGTCGTGGTGGTGGTTGAATATTGGGTTTGTGTGTATTGTTCGCGTGGTTTATTCTATATGTCATGTTGTCAAGTTTTTGACATAAATGCAATGCTTGTGGCAAGGTCGTCGGTTCTCTCATGCTGAGAAGACGAGGTAAATCGCCATTTAGTCCTCTAATAAATGTGTCAAGAGCTTTGTCCCTATATGAGTTTGTCATAGTTCGTATGGACTCGTCACTTAACTCGAGACATGAAATTTTATCTAATATACGTGAAAGGTGTTGATAAACTCTTTGATAGAAGATCGGAATGTCGTCATAGCGTTGGACCAGAGTGGTCATCTGATATTCGAGGGTACCTATGTCCCTTTTATCTGAATAATGCATCATAAGGCATTTTCTAATTTGGCTCCAATCAAGTGGAGTATTATATGATTCTAGTGCGGTGTCGGCATCACCAGTTACTTTATGCCTGATCGTATGAAGTATTGCAAAATATTTAGGAGTATTCTTGATTCCCTCGTAGGCTTTAAAAATCCTGTCTACGCTCTTCCTCCAGGAGTTAAATTCTCCTGGTCGTCCTGAGAATTCCCTAAGGCATTTCACCATGTCCGGAATTTTGTCTAGTTCATTTATGTTATTCGCGTTCAGTGTCACGCTATGGTCGGGTTCTGTAAAGTCTGTTACGGTCTGCGTACTCATTCGTTCGAGTACTTCACGGACTATTGCCGTTATTAAAGTTGGGTTAGGGGTGGGAGGGTTTGGAGGATGGATGGAAGGATTTGGAGGATGGGTGGTTTGCCCATAATCTAGCCTCATTTGATTTAGCTGCTCAATTAGCTCTTCGGCTGTATCCGGCATTATAATAATCTTTTCTTTTAAGTTAATTAGTTTTTTTTCTTTAAAAAATTCCTTTGCAATAGTACTTTCTTTGACAATATTTGAACCTTTTCGTAAAGTTTACGTTAATTTAAGGCTTTTTTTTGTGTCGGATAATTAATTTTTTTCAATTCAAGTTCCGTATTCTTAATAATAAAATTCTTTATAATTTCTTTGTTTTCTTTTCTGTGTCGAATAATTATTTTCTTTCAATTCAAATTCCGTATTCTTTATAATAGTCTTAAAATATAATATTTTATAAATCTTACATTAGGTGTTTCCAGCTTTCCATAGGATGCACATGCATGCACAGAGGCGGGCGCGATTCTTGGCTGCAACAATATAGTGGTTCGAGTCGATGTTAGGACTTCGGAGCGCACGCACATCTAAAGCACTGGAGACGTGTCTTTCGTCTATCACAATGATCGATTTGGCTGGTGGTATTTCGATCCGGAGACCGCCAGGTAGCTTGATAAATCTTCTTATGCTGGAATCTAGTACTACAGATAACCATATTTTGGGCCCCGGCGAAGTAGATCAGCCTCATTTGGGATGTTTCGTCGTGGAGGCTGAATTTACCGACGCTCATAAAGTCATCTTTGGTCACATCGTCCAGGACATCAACCAGCTGGGCAGCGGCACCTTCCCAATTAAGGGACCGGACATTCCAGGTGCATGCCCTCAATTCGTAGTCCTCATTTCGTTTTATATGGTCGTCATTAAAAGGGGGGTCTCTCATCCGAGGCTGGTTGTTACTATTCATTGGGGGTGTTTTTTACGTGGCGGGTCCCAAACCCTGCGCACAACCCTATGTATGGGACATTTCGCCTTCTGGCTTTAGCTCGCCTTCAAACGGATGTTCTCCGGCTACCCATAAGATACTTGGTCAAAGACCGGAAGTCGTGAGCTGCTTGAGCCATATGTAAAAGAATCGTTTCTGGCCACTGCCAAGTGAATGGCGATCAGAGAACTTAATTAAAACGGGTTTTTAATAAAGACTATACATACATACTTATAAGCCCTAAAACCTTTTATCATTGCAATGGAAAATTTATTTCAGATGGTATTTGTTTCCTGGGTTTAAGTGTTTTTAATAATTTTTATTTGCTTGATAAATGTGTAATTATGGCATGTGTATTATCTGTCAACACGGAATACTTTTGTTATTGTGCATGTAATGAAATTTGTGTAAAATATAAAATGCTTATTTTAAGCAAATATCTAAATAATTACTGAAAAATAAATAGTATGTAGAAACAATGTGGTGAAGTGTAAATGTAAGATCAAGATAAAGTGTACGGACGTGTTTTTGAATTCGCTCCGTGATTCTGATTTTTTGCAAAAAGTAAACAAACAATAATACTAAATAAAAATAAACAAACAAATAAAAAACAGTGCATACAAACTTTTAATAATAAACAGTGCACCAAACAAATATATAAAAACAAAAGACAAAACAAAAAATAACAAACAATAATGAGTGCTTCGCAGCCTCACATGCAAAACCGTAGGCATTCCTTAAATGCCTACTTTAGCTTTGTCGAGCCAACAAAAACAACGCCTGGCAAAAACAAACGTAACGGCGATGATGAGTCATCGCAACGATCAGATGAAAGAGAGACTAAGCAAGCGCAGTCAGCAGAAGCAGCAGTAAACAGCAATCGGGCAACAACAAATCAACTGACAGCAGCCACTATGCAGGTACCAGCAAGCACCCGGACAGCGAAGGAAAAGAAAATGCAAGGTGAGAATGTACCAAGCAAAAAAGGGCCATCAGTTCAGACTGGTATTGATCGCTATATTAATGTAAAAAGGAAATTGAGTCCTATTAAAACAGCGGTCAATACCAAAAAATTTCAAGCAGGCACACCAAACAGTAAAAAGCCAGAAATTCTTAATGGCAACAGATTTGCCTTATTAAGCAAAGAGCCTAACGAAGCAAAGGGTACCACCACGGTCGTGAATGCCAAACCCCCTCCAATCTATTTGCGTGAGCGTAGCTCAAATGGGCTTGTTTCCAAATTGAGCAATATAATAGGCACAAACAATTTTCACATTGTGCCTTTGAAAAAAGGTAACATAGATGAAACTAAAATTCAAACATACACTGAAAAAAGTTTCATGGATATTGTAAAATTCCTATCAGATAATAACAAGAATTACTACTCTTACCAACTGAAGAGCTCAAAAGGCCTAGTTGTTGTAATAAAAGGTATAGAGTCTTCGGTAGACTCTAACGACGTTAAAGAAGCACTAGAAGAAGGTGGTTTTAGCATTAAATCAGTAGTAAATATTTTTAACAGGAACAAAGTCCCACAACCTATGTTCAAAATAGAATTGATGCCAGATTCTAACAAATTAAAGAAAAATGAAATACACCCGATTTACAATTTAAAATATCTTCTCCATCGCAGAATCACCGTTGAGGAACCACACAAGAGAAATGGTCCAGTACAATGTACAAACTGCCAAGAGTATGGACACACGAAAGCATATTGCACTCTACGAAGTGTCTGTGTAGTATGTGGTGATCTACATCCCACTTCAAAATGTACTCTTAAAAAAGAGGATTTAAATAAAAGATGCAGCAATTGTGGAGGAAATCATACTGCTAACTACAGGGGTTGCCCTGTTTACAAAGATTTAAAATCGAAATTGTCACAGGGTATCCAAGCACGTCGTAATCAAATGATGAATATTCCATCTAATGAAAATACTAAAATCCCCGTCCATATCTCGAAACCAGAAAATCTTAAAGACAATGCTACACAAGGGAGTTATGCAAACGTTGTGAAAGGCAATACTACACAAGTGCAATTGCCCCAAAACCAACCAAATGGAAGCGTTGAAACTATGATTTTAAACCTTACCCAATGTATGACACAATTTATGGCTTCAATGCAAAATATGATTCAAGAGATAATCAAATCTCAAAACCAAATGTTGCAAACTTTTTTAAGTAAAAAATGAATGTATTGAACATTTGTTTATGGAATGCTAATGGTGTTAACCAACATAAATTGGAACTTATTAGATTTCTGGATGAAAATAGTATCGATGTAATGCTATTGTCCGAAACTCATCTTACGAACAAAAACAATTTCTTTATACCGGGATTTAGACTCTATGTTACAAACCACCCAGATGGAAAGGCACATGGAGGAACAGCAGTGTTGGTTAGAAAACGGTTAAATCACCACACATCAGAATCTTATGCCACAGCGCAATTACAAGCTACAACAATAACTATAAAAAATCGCTGCGGGGACTTAAATCTGACGGCCATATACTGCCCACCTCGATTTAAAATTACAGACATACAATTCAAAGACTTTTTTGAATCACTAGGCCATAGATTTATAGCAGGTGGAGATTACAATGCAAAGCACACGTATTGGGGCTCACGGCTAATTAATCCGAAAGGACGACAGTTGTACTACACTATTATGAATAAGCATAAAAAGCTGGATATAATATCTCCTGGTAAGCCGACATACTGGCCCAGTGATAGAAGAAAAATACCAGACTTAATAGATTTTGCTGTAGTCAAAAATATAGATAGATCTCTTATGACAGCTGATACATGTACAGACTTGTCATCTGATCATTCTCCTGTACTAATAAAGTTATACGAACAGCCCATGATATTTGAGCCGAAAGTTTCTCTAACATCACATAAAACTAACTGGTTGAAATATAGAAAGTATATCAGCACCCACATCAATATTGATTGCAAAATAAATACAGGAAGAGAGATTGATGAAAATATGAGAGAAATTAATGACGTAATAACTAATGCAGCTGTATTGGCAACACCAAAAAGAAACAACAAACCTGTTGGTTTTAGAAAGATCACCAATAATGAAATAGAGAAACTTGTAAATGAGAAAAGGCGAGCTTGGCGGGAATGGCAGTTAAATCGATCCCCTTCAACTCTGCTTCAACTGAAATCTGCTGTACGAAAGTTAAAAAAAGCGCTTAAACGCGAAGAGGAACACAGCACTGAAAATTATATAAAGAATCTGTGTCCAAATTCTCGCAAGCAAAACTCTCTTTGGAAAGCACAAAAGTCTTTCAAGCCACCAGTAGATTCCAACATGCCTCTAAGACAGTTGAATGGTAATTAGGCACGTAGTGATGAGGATAAGGCAATTTGCTTTGCAAATCACCTAGAAAAGGTATTTCAATTCAATGCCCATAGAACAACTTTAAGTTGCCAACCTTTTCCAATACCGCTAACGAGTCGCTTGTGTATAAGGACTTTTAATTCTAAAGTTACTAGAATAATAAAAAAAACTTAACCCAAAAAAGTCACCAGGACATGATAATATTACCCCAAAAATGCGAATTGAGTTACCAAGTATTGCCGTAGGAATACTCTCTTTGCTCTTCAATGCAATTCTTAATCTCGAATGCTATCCTAATTCATGGAAAAAGTCGCAGATTATCTTGATAGATAAACCTTGAAAAGATTTAACACAGCCGTCTTCATACAGACCAATCAGTCTTCTACCCTGTCTTTCAAAGATATTTGAAAAATTGTTACTATCAAAGATGACTCCTTTCCTCCACGAAAATAATATAATACCAACGCACCAATTTGGGTTTCGTGAAAAACATAGCACGATTGAGCAAGTAAATAGAATTACTAACGAAATAAGAAAAGCATTTGAGCACAGAGAGTACTGTTCGGCTATATTTCTAGACGTGGCTCAGGCGTTTGATAAGGTATGGCATGAGGGCCTTTTATACAAGATTAAAAATATTCTACCTCCAGAATTATATAAAACATTGGAATCTTATTTAAAAAATAGAAAATTTATCGTAAAAGTGGGAGATTTCATATCTGATGAAAGACACATAAGGGCTGGTGTACCCCAGGGCAGTGTTCTAGGCCCAACACTATACATCATTTATACAGCAGATCTTCCAACAGCTAACAATGTATTAACTTCTACTTTTGCGGACGACACAGCTATAGTGAGCCGTAACAAATGCCACATAATAGCATCAAGAATATTAGACGAGCACTTAAGGTTTGTCGAAGAATGGCTAGCCAACTGGCGTATAAAGGTAAATGAACAAAAGTGTAAGCATGTTACATTTTCGCTTAGACCAAAAATGTGTCCGGCAGTAAAAATGAACAATATTTTAGTACCCCAAGCGAATGAAGTAACTTATCTTGGTATTCACCTAGATAGAAGACTTACGTGGAGAAAACATATATCTAGTAAAATAACTTGCATGAAGATAAGAGCTGCAAATTTAAATTGGCTATTAAATAAAAACTCCAAACTTAGCCTAGACAACAAAGTGCTTTTATATAATGCGGTCATAAAGCCGATTTGGATGTATGGCATTCAACTGTGGGGTACGACCTGTGCAACTAATATAGACATAATACAAAGGTTCCAATCAAAAATGCTTAGATCAATCACGTGTTCACCATGGTACATGCGTAATGAAAATATCCATAAAGACCTTGGTATTTCTATGGTAAGGAAAGAAGTAGAAGACAGCAGAAATAAATATATATCTAAACTCCGTGATCACCCAAACCCTTTGGCTAATGCTTTGGTACATTCCTACGATCAAACACGCCTTAAAAGAAGAGATATGCCCGCGTACTGAGGAGCAATGTATCACCAAAACAGCTCAATCACTTGCTTGAGCCTGTCTAGTTTTTAAATAGGTTTAAGATTTTATTACTTATTGTTAGGCTTTCAAAACAAAAAGCAGATTCAATAAATAAAAAGATATTGAAACAAAAAAAAAAAAAAAAAAAAAGATAAAATTTGCAAAATTTTCAACTTTAAATGCAAATATATCGACAACTATAATTTTGCGGCGGCAATAATTATTTATTTTCTTAATCCGGAGCATGAGCTCTATCCAACCATACCACTTTTAACCCTAAAATCGTGGTATGGTATACTTAAGTTTCCTCGATAATCTGCAAAGAGAGTACCTGTATAGCAATATTTAATAACTCAGTTAGCATTTTTGGCGTAATATTATCATGTCCTGTTGACTCTTTTGAACTCTTAAAAGACTCGAGCGACTCGTTAGGTTTGCTGTGTAAGCAGGACAGCTTAAAGTTGTTTTTGGGGCAATTAGGTTGAAATACCTTTTGCAAAACAATTAACTTTTTCCTCGTCACTTCGAGCCTGTATAAATGAGCATCCTCCCCCGACATCAACATACATACCTCACTAGCACACAACATCGATTCAGCCTCACAGCACGCAACCTTCACCACACTCTCCATATCACTGCTTACAATCCACATTCCACACTACTCATGAGAGCACCACACATCGGCACCCACTCACAAGTACGCCAACCAACCACACCGCCCACATCACACCATCTGACCCGATGAAGGGAGTGTCCAATAAGGTACTGGTGTTTGTCCCCGTATTGGGGACTGCGTTTATTGGGCCAACCAGCGGTCGTAGTATCTAATTTTAAATCCACGCATCGATTCGGCGCAGAGCCACATCGGTTGACTCAGGACCGTTATGGGGACACTGCTCCGGCCGGAGTAACCTGTTCCAGTCACTTGAGTGGGGTTGTGGGCTGTACTACAGCGATATCACTTTAATTGACCGCTTGGATGGTCGGTGCTACTGATCCGGTCGGCGCACTGGGAGTTCTTGGATATCCTGGTAGCGATGTCTCCGCTGGTAGGAAGAAAAGGGTGATGTGAGCTGG
Organism: Bactrocera dorsalis; assembly: GCF_023373825.1. Taxonomy (NCBI): domain Eukaryota; kingdom Metazoa; phylum Arthropoda; class Insecta; order Diptera; family Tephritidae; genus Bactrocera; species Bactrocera dorsalis. The sequence goes on from NC_064308.1 coordinate 24,642,778, forward strand.
CTCTGCCGAGGTGTTAGCAGCGTGGCGTATCAGTAAACAGCCACTTCGGTCCCTGGTCAGGGAGTGTGCAGTTGTGCAGAAGTAGTAGCCTGCGTTGCCCCGGGCGATCGCCGGGACTGAAAAGCGAAGGACATACCTTAGGGAACTGAGGTAGGAGCATTGTCTCCGAGGGTACACCCGTTTCTGTCTTTTTCGGCTCACCCCCTACACACGACGTGCTGGAAGAAACAAATAAATAAAAAATTTGAGAAAATATAACAAAACCAACATCAGCATCGTACATGACTGCACGATGAGCAACGGCACTCAAGGCCTTGGTAGCATGTTTTTAGAAACGGATTTATCCACGAAAACGCTGACCGTTAGAGAATCTAGCGAAGCTGACCCCTTCAAACGTGCACCAAGATTGATGCGATCACCAAAAACAGACGCTCACTGTTGAAAGGCCTAAAAGAGCGAGGTCGTCGCCACTGACGCTGTAAGACAGGACGCCTCTATAGGAACCAATGCAACCGAAGGGTGACATTATGTCTGAACTATGAGACATGATCAAGAGGCTAACAAAAGCAATAAAACTGCATCAACGATCAATTAATAATCAGATCTGTGAACCTTGATGAGACTCCACGCACGCGCCTAAAGCGAATACAACAGAGTCAATGAAAGCAGACGAAATACTCCCCTTAGGCTCACAGGAGCAGACTGACGACCGAAAAGGCACCGAGATGATGAGCATCTGACGCGGAAGACCCCGCCAAAAAAGTAAGCCAGCCAAGAGGAAGTTCGAAAGGGAACCACCGCGCACAAGAGGAATGAAGGAAACATTCCTACAAACGAACGGGAGGAAGAGGAAAAGGGAAATGAATGGACTTAGGTGAAACGAAAAACACAAAAACCGATTAGGAAGAAGGTTTTTGCCCAACGTCCGAGGCCCGATGCAATTATCATTGCACGTACTTAAACATTTTGTACAGCGATATGCTTAGAGCCGCCAAAAAGGAAGATGCTTTAAAAGAGCTTGGATAGGACGTTTCCGCAATCCGGAAGACAGTAAAAGGCGAAATACTACTAGAAATGAAGAAGGACACGAGAGCATATGAAAGGGAGATATGCAAGGTTCTTGGCGACCAGGCACAAATAAGAGCCCTAACCCACGAGAACATAGCGTTAGCAATACGATCACAAAATGCGATCAAAACCAGGCTATAGTGTGTGAGCAGTATAACAACATAGACGCTGGCACATGGATCTCCGACAAGGAAAATAAAGCTGTCATATGGGCATGTGCGGGCAACGCCTTCCAAGATAAGCCGCTCCTGGGCAGATCTTACTATACGCGAGTAAAAATATGGGGCATTTATTTCTACAGCTGCGATATTCCCCCCAGTGTGTTGCAAGGAGATTACTAAAGCAGTCTCGATGAACTAGTCCGAGACGCCCTCACTACCACGCCAAACGTGATAGCAGGCGATTTCAATGCATGGACAATTGAATGGGGTAGTAGCTACAAAAACAAGCGGGGTAATGTTCTACTCAAAGCGTTTTCTATGATAGACGCCGTGCTGCTCAATACCGGTGGTAAAAATACTTTTGAAAAGAATGGACGCGGATCGATAATAGATATTATATTCGCCTGCAGCACGTTGGTTCGATCTGCAAATTGAAAAGCGTGCAACTTTTATACACATAGCGATCACCGGCGCACATTGAAAAGGCCTGTGGTAATGCGGCTGCACTGACTGCGGTTCTGTCGATAATCATGGCAAACATTGGTTGGACTTGCCAAAGTAGGAAAGATCTGCTGGCTAAAGTTAACTAGTCAATGCTTATGTACGCAGTTGCGATATGAGGGACAGCCCTGCGTCAAAAAATATGTGGCAATAAGCCAAACGATATGCCCAGGTTATGTGCTCTTAGAGTTGCCTGTGCGTTAAGACCGGTGTCGCTATCGTATGTGGTCTTATGCCACCGTTTGTAACGGTTTCTGCTTTAAATAGAGTCTACTCTGAAACAAAAGTCATGAATAGGCGCCTTACGGCCGACGACAGAAATTTAGCCACAACGACGAAATACAATGTTCCTTCTGCTGAAATGCCGCGGAAAACTCAGAGCACATCTTTTTCTCCATATCAAGGTATGTAGTGGAGAGAACCACAATAGAAAAGCTGACAAATGAAAGGATGACGCCCAACAACGTAGTGAGTCACATACTGAGATCACAGCTGGTGTGGGCTAAAATGAAAGAGTGGGCCGTAATAGCGCTTCGAGAATTCAGAATGAAAGAAAGGCAGCGGAGAACATAAGACCATATGAATAACCTTAGAGGTAGGATGTGAGGAGACATTTATCACCCAGCTTGGTCCTGAAAAGTAGTGCTTAACGGCGGTCCAGCAAGTCCAAATACAAGCTACAGCAACCGGATTTATGGGTTTAGAACGTAGGCATATTGCTTCGCAAGTCCAGCATAGTTATTTATTACTATCTGGACGTGGAACAATGATTCGACTGGATCATAGTAGGTGGACAAAAGTCAATGTAAACAATCAAATAATTGACAGTACTCTGATTATAACAACCCTTGATATGTCACAATTTTAGGTACGAATTGCGCAAAATATTCTAATACGGTTAGGTACAACAAGTTTAATCGAAGTGATACAGTGTTATCATTTTTATGTTTTCAATTTAAATAAAAAATACAATTTAAATAGTGATTTAACAAGGTTTGGAGAGGAAAACACGACTGTTGATGAAATGGAATTTAATTTAGAAGGTATGTATGTAAGTATATTTTATGTAATTTAATACTTGTTTTGCGTTTAGCTAATACGTTGTACGGGGTTTTGAAAACTCATATAAAAATGTTTGTGCTCTTTTTATTTTCAAGTTTTTAACGTATACAATCCACATATATCCAAGCTAATTTTTGAATATTGTATAACGGTTAAGGTTGCTTAAGCTATACAATGACTTTTGATCGAGTACCACATCTTTCCCCCATAAATTTTAATTATTTTTTTCTCCGATCGAGTTTGCTCTATTTCAAAAATGGAGTTATTTGAAGAATAGCGAAAATGTAAAATAGAACGAAATTCCTGATTAGTTAATAATGTTTTGACAAAGTTTAGTGCTACAGATGTAACGCCTGATACACAGAAGGAGATAAAGTTAAAAATTTCGAGTGTTTCGTCAAAATTTTCAAAAAAATGGACTGAAGCATATATGATGATTGAACGTTTTTTAAACAAAAATCGCAGTTGGTTAAAAAGATCAGATTTACAAATTCACCTACAAATAAAACATCCCTGTCCAACCTCATCAACTGGAAGCAATCGACCTCAAGGTAGACAAAAAAAATTTGAAGAGTCGTCTTTTAAAACGAAGGGTTGAAGACTTACTAGAATCGCAAAGAGCCATCGAGTTGACCGTAGCCGCTGAAGTAGCAAATCACTTGGAGGGTAATAGAAACATAGTTACTTCGATTAAAGAAAGTTTGAAAACTACAGAAAAAAAGAAGTCTGGTAATACTACATGCGAAGGCAGGCAATTGACAAGTGATGAGGCATTAGCTTATTATGAGGATTCTAAGTGCTCAAGTTACTCCTACAAACAGACGCGAAAATGGTCATTGAAGGCGGGACATAAAGTTTTTCTATCCTATTTTTGTTTAAGTAAGTCTAAAAATTTGTGTTACCCTGCAGATGAGCATATCTTGGTAATAGAAACGCGGACCGAAATTAAACTTCAAGCCATTTTGGATAAAACCGCTAAACGTTTGAAGCGCAAAGTGAACTTTTCAAAGAAAATATATCTTTTAAGTCGTCATTCACACTAATTAGCAAATGGGGATGTGACGGAAGCTCCGGCCATAGCGCTTATCGTTTGGACATAAAAGGCAAGCTAAAAGCGAAAAGGCTAGTTTAAAAACCAGATGGGACTTATAGTAGACACACCGAAACCTGGATATGGGAACTCTAATGATGGAAATTTTAGCATTTTATTGAGAACGCTATCCTCCGGCTACGATATTGATTGCAATAAATTCGAAAATCTTTGTTCCAAAACCAGAACACTTTATCTTAATTTATATTCGTGGTACTATATACCAGTCTTCTTCTTCTTAATTGGCGTAGACACCGCTTACGCGATTATAGCCGTGTCAACAACAGCGCGCCAGTCGTTTCTTCTCTTCGCAACGTGGCGCCAATTGGATATTCCAAGCGAAGCCAGGTCCTTCTCCACTTGGTCCTTCCAACGGAGTGGAGGTCTTCCTCTTCCTCTGCTTCCCCCGGCGGGTACAGCGTCGAATACTTTCAGAGCTGGAGTGTTTTCGTCCATTCGGACAACATGACCTAGCCAGCGTAGCCGCTGTCTTTTAATTCGCTGAACTATGTCAATGTCGTCGTATATCTCGTACAGCTCATCGGTCCATCGAATGTGATATTCGCCGTTGCCAACGCGCAAAGGACCATAAGTCTTTCGCAGAACTTTTCTCTCGAAAACTCGCAACGTCGACTCATCAGATGTTGTCATCGTCCAAGCCTCTGCACCATACAGCAGGACGGGTATTATGAGTGACTTATAGAGTTTGGTTTTTGTTCGTCGAGAGAGGACTCTGCTTCTCAATTGCCTACTTAGTCCAAAGTAGTACCTGTTGGCAAGAGTTATCCTGCGTTGGATTTCTAGGCTGACATTGTTGGTGGTGTTTACGCTGGTTCCAAGATAGACGAAATTATCTACAACTTCAAAGTTATGATTGTCAACAGTGACGTGAGTGCCAAGTCGCGAGTGCGACGACTGTTTGTTTGATGACAGGAGATATTTCGTCTTGCCCTCGTTCACTGCCAGACCCATTTGTTTTGCTTCCTTATTCAGTCTAGAGAAAGCAGAACTAACGGCGCGGGTGTTGAGACCGATGATATCAATATCATCGGCATACGCCAGCAGCTGTACACTCTTATAAAAGATTGTACCTGCTCGATTAAGTTCTGCAGCTCGAACTATTTTCTCCAGCAGCAGATTGAAGAAATCGCACGATAGGGAGTCGCCTTGTCTGAAACCTCGTTTGGTATCGAACGGCTCGGAGAGGTCCTTCCCGATCCTGACGGAGCTTTTGGTCCCACTCAACGTCAGTTTACACAGCCGTATTAGTTTTGCGGGGATACCAAATTCAGACATTGCGGCATAAAGGCAGCTCCTTTTCGTACTGGCGAAAGCAGCTTTGAAATCGACGAATAGGTGGTGAGTGTCGATTCTCCTTTCACGGGTCTTTTCCAAGATTTGGCGCATGGTGAATATCTGGTCAGTTGTTGATTTACCAGGTCTAAAGCCACACTGATAAGGTCCAATCAGTTTGTTGACGGTGGGCTTTAATCTTTCACACAATACGCTCTGTTCACATGAGCAAGAGCATCCTGCAACATCACAACACCTCATCACACGTCACATCACATCACATCACATCACGTCACGTCACAACACCTCATCACACAACAGTTCAGCACACACCACAACACACACACACATCAAACACAGTACCTGACACCGCTCACTATTACAACACAACAACCACACGATCATTAGCGAGACGACTCGGATTAATTTAATATTCACCACCCAAACTATCAAAAGGGATAGATCCGAACGGGATCAGTCTCTTTTCCGTTCCATCCGCACAGCACGAAAGTCGTCCGTGATCTTCAGTTTTTTCAACTTTATCAACCGCAATAATCACCGCAATTTCTTTCTTTTCCTCAACTCGAAAAGTGCCGTGAAATATCGAGTTCGCCAACAGTGTCCAACATTGGAATTTCGATACATACAATAAATAAGAATAAACGATTCTATTGTGATACTACAGTGAAATAAATATTTTATAACGTGCGAAAATCAGTGCTTTATTTTCCAACGCATAGGTATACTATAGAAAGTAAGTATACCAGTGGCATACGGCATCAAATGGTCCTTCGAGCCTTTCAGAAAGGCACCTATGCAAAATATAAAACAAAAAATTTAAAAAACTTCCTGGTGAAAGTGCGCAAGTGCAGTGAAGCTCAAAATTCAGAAAATAAAATATAACAAAACATTTAAGTGAACATAATATCACAAAGTTAAAGTGAACAAACACATACATATGTTACAGTGAAAAAAAAAAAAAAAAAGAGAGGAAACATCTCAGAATCACGGAAAACAGAAAGTAACGTGAAAATATAAGTACGTAAAAGAAATTTAAATATAGAAAGTGACGTGCAAAGATACATAAAAGAAATTGAAACATAAAGTGAAAAAAAAACCCACTAACATCAAAACGGGCGCGGCAATAACACGACAAAGTTTGTCAAACATAAAATCTAAAATCGGAAACGGGCGCGAAATAAACCAAAGACCAAAACAACAAAACTAACCCATACTAACATTAAAACCGGGCCCGGTAAAATTACAAAGTGCAACAAACATACAAACATTATTCTAAAATAGCAAACATATGTTAATACACAAATCACAATTACCATAAATTCACGGGAGACTACAACAACAAACAACAAAGAGAAAGACAGCAAATCAGCAGGGACAGCGTTGGACATACATACATAAAAGAGAAAGGAACTGGAATAAGCGAAAAAAGGGTATAAGTTCAATGACCCAAAACCCTTGGCGGAAAATAAAGTGAGTCCGTTCCATATATACATAATTTGTTATATACAAATATATAAAATCCATTTTTTATGCACATATATATGTATGTATGTTAAGGTACAGTTTGATGGTATTTCGGGACACCGTTAACTGTTCTTAACAGTTCGATATACATATGTATATCTACAAAAAATAATAACTGCAAAAAAGTACAAGTACCCGCTTTTTGCTTAACTTGTGTCGTTAGGCACCCGATTATAATTTCAAAAAAAAAAAAAAAAAAAAAATTCTTAAGTCAAGTATATCTTGCAATAATTCTTGCGATACCCCTTGGGCTGTAAATAAAAGCAACAAGCAGGATCGCTCAAACACTAAGCAAAAGCGGAAGATACGAAAAGAAAACGAAATATATACATACATATATAAAAAAGAAAACATACATATATATGAGCATATTCCCCGAAAATTGCAATTCTTCCATTTTAATATACATATGTACATATTTATATGCATACACTATCATGGTACATACATAAATTAAATAACGCCAAGGTTCAACGACCTGCCTTTTTGCTTAATTCGTGTTACCAAACACACCACAAAATAAAATACCAAAAACAAAAAAAAAAAACAGCAACAAATTTCCTAAGTCAAGTATAACTTGCAATAATTCTTGCGATACCCCTTGGGCTAAAGAAACAAAAAAAAAAGCAACAAGCAGGATCGCTTTAAACATAAGCAAAGGCAAAGAGAGAACCACAAAAGGTAATAAGCAAAATTTATGTATGTGCACATATTTACCTTTACATTTGCATGTCTCCCGCCGAAATTTATACCGCAATCACACTCACCTTTATGCTCATCCGTACTCAATCTCTCACTAAAGAGATCCTGATAAAAACAATTGATACATATATACGTACATATGGGAACAAATACTTATAATTTTTCAATATAACACATTATATACATATATAATTATTTTCCGCGCTCTCATCGACCGGTTACAGATACATACATATATACATTTATGTGCATTTAGCATTGTTGCTATATTGGACATACTTTTATAAACATATACAAATATATACATATATATACAACAATTGTAACAAAAGTTAAAGAAACGTATGCAAATAAATATACAAATATTCTTGCTTATTACGGCTGTCCTTTCGCGTTCTTAACAGATACAGAAAGTAAAAACAAAACAAAAATACAAATTAAGCGCGAGTGAAGCGGAGATAAATTAATTTGATACACGGTAAAAAATAAAATAAAATAAAAAATAAAACGAAAACAAAAAAAAAAAAAAAACAGACATATTTAACAAAAATAATTACATACGAATACATACATATATGTATGAAACAAATAATTAATCGTTTTATGCGGTGAATACGCGTTCGCAAAGTCATAATCTGTTTCATTTATAATAAAATTTATTATATTTACAAAAAAAAAAAATTTTTTTTACACATTTTTTTCACAATACCAATTTTATAATTGTATTTCAAACGAAATATTTACAACCATTTTTTATAAAAATTTTTTAATAATTCCAATTTTACAATTTTACTTCAAACGAAATATTTACAAAGAATTGTTTATATATTTTATTATAATACTACCAATTTTACAATTAAAGTATTTCAGACGAAACATTTTTAAGCTCAAAGCTTCGAATTTAATTTAATAAATGCAATCTGATAAATCTAAGGAGGTTAAACCAAGAACTCCTCAATTATTGGAAATTCCAAAAATGGCTGATGATGATAAATCACAAAGCACGCCTGCAGAAGCTACACGCTCGAAGCAGAGTATAAAACAAAAAAGATCAAAAGATCAGACAATATCTAGATTCATCACTGAAAGTGACAGTTTTATAAGATATTGTACCCGATTCCAAGCTTCCCCTATTACTGACATCACAGAATCAGTTTTAAATATAAAACTAGAAAGTGTGAACAATCTCTGGGCTCGCCTTCTGGCAGCGTACGATACAGTACTAGACACTGACGACGCAGAACTCCCAGAAAACGCAAAAGCTTCGGCGACAGCCAAATGTGATAACTGCCGCGATCAGTATGAGTTAACAAAGGGAATGATAAATGAACAAATAAGTTTAGTAAGGCCAAGTAGAGCCACTACTCCCCCTCCCAGAGTAGTTACAACACCAAAAGAAGACCTAGATAAAGGCATGTATCTAAAGGTACCAGCTTGTGATACTGAAGTTTTCAATGGATGTTATGACCAGTGGCCGTCCTTCCGGGACATGTTCACTGCCGTTTATATAAACCATCCTAAACTTTCACAAGCACAAAAGTTATACCATCTAAGGTACAAAACAAAAGGGGAAGCAGGCAGTATCGTCAAGCGATTCGCTTTAAATGACGAAAATTTTAAGCTGGCTTGGGAAGCACTAGTCGAAAGATACGAAAATGGAAGGGTTATGATAGAAAACCCAATAAAAACATTATTACATCTACCAAAAATTCAAAAAGAAACCAGCCAGGAATTTCAAAATTTATACTCGACAGTGACTAATTGCATATCAGTGTTAAAAACACAAAATATCTCCACAGAATCGTGGGACCCCATCATAGTAACTATTTGTGCAGAAACACTCCCTGACGCTGCGTTACTACGATGGGAACAATCACTTGTGGAAAGAAAAAAATGCCCACATGGGAGCAAATGAAAGCATTCCTCACTGCTCAATACGAGATAGCTGAGCGAATTGACAACAAAAATATAAATCTAAAAAGTCATCAAAATGACTCAAGTAAAAACTTGTTCAAACCTCAAGCCAGCAACAATATGCAATACAATAGACACGTTAATAAAAGTCACACTTTCGTGTCAAACCAAACTAATAAATGGCAACCAGCATGTGAAATTTGTAAAGGAGGTCATAACATAAGATCTTGCGAGAAATTTAAAAAATTATCCGTATCTGACAGAAACAATCTTGTCAGACAACATAAACTTTGCATCAACTGTCTGTCGAATGCTCATACGACAAAAGACTGTGAAAGCAAATTTAGTTGTGTGTACTGTCAACGAAGACATCACTCATTGCTTCATATTACAAATTTTCAAAATATGAAGCAAAATCAATTTCATAAAACCACCGGGTTAGTCACTACAACCAAAAGTGATAATCGCGAAATCTTAAACCCCGAAAAAAGGGAAGAACAACCATGTTGCTCTAAAGCAGCAAAAATTCAAGCGCTTCATTCAGGAAATGAAAGCAAAATACTTTTACCCACTGCGGTCATCACCATAGCACATAAGGGTGATTTATTCAAACTAAGAGCACTAATAGATCAAGGATCTCAAAGATCCTTTATATCATCAAAAGCTCAAAATCGGCTCAAATTGCCAATAAAACATTCAAATTTCCAAATCTCGGGAATGGGCGGAAGAATTATCCAAAATTCGAACAAAATATGCCCAATTACGATAGTATCTCCAAATGCGGATATTAGAATAGATGCGCAAGCCATCGTTCTACCGCAACTTACCAATTTGCTTCCAAGCTACGAAGTAAATAAAATACACTGGGAAAAATGCTCACATCTTAAATTAGCAGATCCCAATTGTCATACCCCATCACAAATCGACATATTATTAGTCAGTGACTTAATACCTCAAATAATTCTTGAAGGTATTGAGAAAATCTCCAATAAATTGTTAGCCCAAAATACAATCTTTGTGTGGATTATAAGTGGCCAAGTCCCTGAAAAAATCAATTCTTTCACCACACAAGTGGAAAATATCTCAAACGAGTTTTTAAACAATCAACTTAAAAAATTCTGGGAAATAGAAGAATTACCCCAAATTACCCAGCTTTCAGAAGAAGACCAGGCATGCGAAGCCTATTACAAATCCACAACAACAAGAAACGAACATGGTCGTTATGTTGTGCGATTACCTTTCAAACCAACTTTCCCTGAAACCATAGCTCTAGGCCACTCTAGAGTATCAGCAGTCCAGCAATTTCTAAGCCTGGAAAAAAGCCTGATAAAGAAAAGCGAGCTTAAATCGGCAGACGATAATGTGATGGACGAATATCTTGACCTCAATCATATGGAAGAAACTGTACCATATGAAAAAGTATCTAAAGGTAGATATTTATCTTTTTATCTGCCACATCACGGGGTAATACGTCCTGATAAACTCACAACAAAAGTACGAGTGGTTTTCAATGCCTCAAAGTGTACGAGCTCAGGCAAATCACTTAACGACGTACTATATACTGGCCCAACCTTACAACCTGATCTCATGCTGCTAATACTAAATTGGCGCATGTTTAAATACGTTTTTAATGGGGATGTAGAGAAAATGTACAGACAAATTCTAGTACATAAAAATGACAAAGTTTTCCAGCGTATAGTCTTCGGCAAATCAAGTAATAGTCCAATCAGCGACTATAAACTTAAAACCGTCACCTTTGGCATCAATTGCGCACCCTATTTGGCGATCAGGACACTACATGAAGTGGCAAAAACAAATGCAACAAATTTGCCTCTAGCATCTTCTGTGTTGCAAACACAAACATACGTGGACGACATACTATCAGGTAGCCACAGTATCTCATTAGCGTGCGAATCACTATCTCAAGTGATCAAAGCACTAAATTCAGCGGGATTCCCCTTAAAGAAAATTACAGCAAATCATCCCGAAATAATAAAAAACATAAAAAAGGAAGACTTATTAGATACAAATTTCCTTAAATTTGAAACGGCCAGTACAACAAAAACCCTAGGGATTCAATGGAATGCGATAACAGATGAATTCTCATATACTATTGAGTCAATATCTGCAATGTCCGCTAGTACAAAACGCCAAATACTTTCCTCGGTGGCAAAACTTTTCGACCCCGCAGGATGGCTTTCGCCAATAATGATACAAGCAAAAATCCTCATTCAAGAATTGTGGCAAGATGGCACTGAATGGGATGAACAGGTAAAACCTGTACGTTTAACAAAATGGGTACAATTTGCTAACAATTTGCTAACAATTTGCATACTATAGCAGAAATTCGAATCCCTCGATGGGTAAATTTCACCCCTAACATTAACACAGAATTACACGGTTTCTGTGATGCCTCTGAAAAGGCTTATTGCGCAACAGTTTACGTACGCACACAGTACGATAACAAAATATCTGCACACCTCTTGGTAGCCAAAGCCAAAGTTGCACCTTTGAAGACACTCAGTCTGCCACGGCTTGAACTGAATGGTGCTCTTCTGTTAGCAAAATTAATTTCAATAGTTCAAACCCACCTGAAATTAACCGATCATAAAACATATCTTTGGTCAGACGCAGAGATAGTTTTGGCATGGTTAGAAAAACCACCCTATTGCTGGAAGACCTATGTATCTAACCGAATATCTCAAATCTTGTTGTAGTTGTAGTTGGCCCAGCAAAATGGCAACATGTTGCAAGTGCAGATAACCCAGCGGATCTTGGGACAAGAGGTTGCAAGCCACTGCACCTCACCAGCACTACACTCTGGTGGAATGGTCCAACATGGCTAACAGAATCACAAGAATTCTGGCCAAAGTCTCCCGCTCGTAATATAATACCGCCGGAAAGTCGGAAAATTGAAAATTTTCATATCACTCCAGAAGAGGATGATATTCTCCACCGATTTTCGTCATTTGCTAGAGCACTAAGAGTAGTCGCTTACCTGCACAAATTCATTCAAAGACTTAAACTAAAAATGAAAGGAGCACCAAACGATCCTTGCGTGCAGCTAACGCATTCCGACTTGCAACATGCCAAGGTCAGTCTAATATTATATACCCAAACTTTCTATTTCAGTCGAGAGAAAGCAAAGTTGCTCGAAAAGCGACCTCTCGAAAAGGGAAGCTCACTTCTCGTCTTAAATCCATTCTTAGATTCTAAGGGATTAATAAGGGCAAATGGAAGATTGGCGAACTCCAGCATTAGTTATAACGAACGACATCCCATCATTATTCCAGAGAAATCCCGTTTTACTTACCTATTTCTAGCATATCTGCACCATCTTACACTGCATGGTGAGCATCGATTAATGCAACAAATGGTCCGTCAAGAATTTTATATACCGCGACTAAAGCCACAAATAAAAAGGACGATTTTCATGTGTAAACCATGTACCATGTACAAACACAAAATGCGTACGCAGATCATGGCAGCTTTACCACCTGAGCGCTGCAACTATGCTCTACCCTTTACCATCACTGGGGTTGATTTTGCTGGACCTTTCCAGATAAAGGCCTCCATGTTAAGGTCTTCTTCATTTAGAAAAGGGTATGTGGCTGTCTTTGTATGTTTTACGACAAAGGCAGTACACCTCGAGCTTTGTTCGGATCTGACCACTGCGGCTTTTCTTGCAGCATTTGCACGCTTTGTCGGACGACGCGGATTTCCTTCAAAAATAATGAGCGATAATAGGAAAAACTTTGTCGGAGCCCAAAGAGCAACCGAGAAGGAGTTTATAAACTTCATGAAAGAAGTCTCCCCTGAAATAGTTAATAAATATGCACCCCAAGGGATCGATTGGCAATTTATACCTCCATGTTCTCCACACATGGGCGGACTTTGGGAATCAGCAGTCAAAAGCTTTAAGTCCCATTTAAAGAAAACGGCTGGTAATCATAAATTTAATTATGAGGAGTTTACTACACTACTCACTCGTATCGAAGCCGTATTAAATTCAAGACCTATATCACCACTCTCGCAAGATCCCTCCGATTTCACAGCTCTTACACCAGGTCATTTCCTCAGAGGAGCTCCTCTTCTCGCAATACCTGAGACAGAAGGAGACTCACTCAGTTTAATAAATCGATGGGAAAGAATCAAGATTCTCCATCACGAATTCAGCCACAGATGGAAGGAAGACTATCTCAAAGATCTCCATAAGAGATATCGCTGGAAAACGGCTCAGAAGGAAGCCAAGGCAGGAGAATGCGTAATCATACAGGACGAATGCCTTCCTCCAACAGAATGGCGACTAGGCCGCATTGAAAAGGTTCATCGAGGATCAGATGGTCACATAAGAGTAGTCGATGTGCGAACGCAAACCGGCATATTAACTCGACCAGTCACCAAACTGTGTTTTCTTCCAAACGGCGAAGAACAACTTCAACCAAAACCGCAAAATAACTCGCAAAATAACTCGCAAAATTAATCGAAAAATAATAAAACAATTCCGCTAATTCGAAAATAACCCGCTTTATAATCCGTACATAAAAATACATTCGAACAAGCGCGTTGAAGATCAACTTATTATACATATACATATGTATAGATATGTAGCTACAACAACTACATCATAACATTATAAATAAAATCAATTTAATGCAATCTTATATTCCCATAGAAATGGACGTAGAGGAGACCCAAACCACCTCCAACACCGTAAGGTCCGAAAGCAATGCACCCAAAGCGTCGGCTGCACCCGTTGCCGCTCCAAGGGCCAATGTTATGCGCCCCCCGCCATCCGCCGCAGCCGTCAGAGAAGAGCAGCTAGTAGAGCCACAGGGGCCTCCATGTTGCAGCCTGTGCCATCGGCCACACGCTCTAAAACGATGCACCATCTTCCAAAGTATGAAGCCCGCTCAACGACAACAGGTTGCAAGGGCTCACGGACATTGCATGACCTGCCTGGCAGATGACCACGCCACCATAGAGTGCTGGGCTGACGGTGCCTGTCAATATTGCCACAGGCCGCACCACACTCTGTTTCATCGATTTCCCACACGAGACAATCACACCAACTCCCGTACTAGACCACGCAGCGATCCTCTCCGGCGACGACGACGTACCCAACCAACCACTAGACGTACGCGGCCATCTCCGCCACGCCACGCTCATCGCCAGCAACAACGACGCTCAACAGGGTTGAGCGCGGTACTCAGTACACTCCAACAGCTACAAAGGCTCCTAGCCGATTAATTCGCCTAGGGGGGCCGGGATGTTCACATGAGCAAGAGCATCCCGCAACATCACAACACCTCATCACACGTCACATCACATCACACAACAGTTCAGCACACACCACAACACACACACACATCAAACACAGTACCTGACACCGCTCACTATTACAACACAACAACCACACGATCATTAGCGAGACGACTCGGATTAATTTAATATTCACCACCCAAACTATCAAAAGGGATAGATCCGAACGGGATCAGTCTCTTTTCCGTTCCATCCGCACAGCACGAAAGTCGTCCGTGATCTTCAGTTTTTTCAACTTTATCAACCGCAATAATCACCGCAATTTCTTTCTTTTCCTCAACTCGAAAAGTGCCGTGAAATATCGAGTTCGCCAACAGTGTCCAACATTGGAATTTCGATACATACAATAAATAAGAATAAACGATTCTATTGTGATACTACAGTGAAAATCAGTGCTTTATTTTCCAACGCATAGGTATACTATAGAAAGTAAGTATACCAGTGGCATACGGCATCATACGGCGTATAGAACCTTATACGCGATATTAAGGAAGCTAATCCCACGGTTGTTGGCGCAGATTGTGAGGTCTCTTTTTTATGGATTGAGCATAGCACACTTAAATTCCAATCGTTGGGCATGCTTTCGTTTGACCATATTTTGCAAAGAAGCTGATGCATGCACCTTATCAGCTCTTCGCCGGCAATCCATCCGCCCCCGCCGCTTTGTTGTTCTTCAGGCGGGTAATTGCTATTTGAACTTCTTCTTGGTCGGGCAATGGAGCGTCTTCATATACAGTCACCGTGCACAAAATCTTGGCACATAGTACGGAGGTAATTAGAACTTGTATTCTTCCAATCGGACAACTTTCGGAGGAATCAAAAGAGGCCCGTAAAAAGGACTGCCGTAGATTTCGTGAACACCACACCAGAAAACAGTCACGTATAGCCACAAATATAGATTTACTACATATGCTTTTAATAATATCCGATCCGGTAATCAACGCACTCAGAGAAGTTCCTAAAGAGAGAACAGATAAATTACCGGAGGAAGTTCTAAATTTAATTGTCCACCTTCAATACCATCAAAAGTACCACGTCAGGTAACATGTGACCATGACGATAAAGATTATCTAGTATCTCATTCAGATGAATCTAACAGTCAATGAGTAATGATATCGTAGTACATTTTGTTGTTGTGTGTTAATGTTGTTTTTATGTTATTGTTATTATTAGGTCTGTTGGTAAAAAATTCCTTCATCGCATTTTTCATTAGTTGAAATGTAATGGACTTATGTATTAGTACGTATTTTACACATTCGAGTAAATGTTATTGTATGTTCTGAAATTTAAAAAAATAATTAAATATATATTTTTTTTCTATTCGTTAATCTAAAAAAAATTTATATTAATTTTTCATTGAAACTTAAAATCATTAATCAACACGACCAAAACAATTAAATTTCAAACTAAAATATTTTTGCCCCCCTAACTTGTATTAAACGATACACTGTGCGTGGTCCCGAAAAAGGTGTACTCTAGCGGACAATATGAATCGTGCACGCATGCTGCCAGTTTTACCCTGGTAGTATCTTTAGAAGATTTCCCCTTCAGAAACATAAAAAAAAGAAAAAAAAAAAAACATCTGATCCCTCACACCAAAGGGAATAAAGGGAAAGACTAGGAGATCCCTCTCAGCAGGTACAATCTTTTATAAGAGTGTACAGCTGCTGGCGTATGCCGATGATATTGATATCATCGGTCTCAACACCCGCGCCGTTAGTTCTGCTTTCTCCAGACTGAATAAGGAAGCAAAACGAATGGGTCTGGCAGTGAACGAGGGCAAGACGAAATATCTCCTGTCATTAAACAAACAGTCGTCACACTCGCGACTTGGCCCCCACGTCACTGTTGACAGTCATAACTTTGAAGTTGTAGATAATTTCGTCTATTTAGGAACCAGCGTTAACACCACCAACAATGTCAGCCTTGAAATCCAACGCAGGATTACTCTTGCCAACAGGTGCTACTTCGGACTGAGTAGGCAATTGAAAAGTAAAGTCCTCTCTCGACGAAAAAAAACCAAACTCTATAAGACGCTCATAATTCCCGTCCTGCTATATGGTGCAGAGGCTTGGACGATGACAACAACCGATGAGTCGACGTTGCGAGTTTTCGAGAGAAAAGTTTTGCGAAAGATTTATGGTCCTTTGCGCGTTGGCCACGGCGAATATCGCATTCGATGGAACGATGAGCTGTACGAGATATACGACGACATTGACATAGTTCAGCGAATTAAAAGACAGCGGCTACGCTGGCTAGGTCATGTTGTCCGGATGGATGAAAACACTCCAGCTCTGAAAGTATTCGACGCAGTACCCGCCGCGGGAAGCAGAGGAAGAGGAAGACCTCCACTCCGTTGGAAGGACCAAGTGGAGAAGGACCTGGCCTCGCTTGGAATATCCAATTGGCACCACGCAGCAAAGAGAAGAAACGACTGGCGCGCTGTTGTTGACTCGGCTATAATCGCGTAAGGGGTGTCTACGCCAGTAAAGAAGAAGAAGGAGATCCCGCTCACTTGAGTTCCGACATCCGTAGCGATCAGTGCACGTTTTCGCGAATATATAATGTAATGATTCCTTGCGTTTTACCAAACTTAAAATTTTTAAATTACCGACGATTTTTAATAAAACCGTATTGGGTGAATACTCCCATAAATACGTAGGCAGCTATATATATTTCTGGCCTAGGCAACACTAAGTGTTGCCAGGTGCAATCTGACATTTCCATTGGAAAGTTTGACATTTTTTAGCATAACATCACTCAGAACGTTTTGTCATTTAATCGTGAATTGTTTTATTTACAGGGAATTAAAAAATTCTTCTCGGCCAAAAAATGGAATTAACTCGTGAACATTTTCGTGCGATCATTTTTCACAACTTTCGACGTGGATTATCACGACAAGAGTGCATCGATGAACTAAAATCTTTGTATGGCTATGAAGCACCATCCTATAGCACTGTGAAAAACTGGTACAACGAATTCAATCGTCGCCGACGCTCGCTCAAAGACGAATTCCGTGAAGATCGTCCAAAAACAGCCTAAAAAGAGGCTCGTGTGGATTGGTGCAAAGAAATGCTGAAAAAATACGATCGCGGTGCTTCAAAAGATGTTTATGAAATCGCCACAGGTGACGAATCATGGATCTATGCGTATGAGCCCGAAACAAAACAGCAATCGACCGTGTGGGTCTTCCAAGATGAGCCAAATCCAACGAAAAAAAAAAAAAAAAAAACATTTTCGTTGATAAATATGCCTATTTTCATTACTAGGCCAGAAATATATATAGCAGCCCTCGTATTCACCCGTATATACATACATATAAATTCGAATTTTGCTTTCCTTTAAAAAGTGGTTGAAGTGAACAAAAAAGGTGAGTGTGTGAAAAATATATGCTCCTTCGAGCCATAAAGAACGGCACACTGGTGAAATAATAAATAAAATATACATATATATATAGAAAGTTCGTGTCACGTTGTTTGTCCGCGATGGACTTTTAAACTACTGAAGCGATTTTAGTAAAATTCACCACACTGTGTCTAGTTCGAACCAGCTTAAAAGATAGCATAGTAAAAACAATTTATAAATTAAAAAAAAAACAGTGAAATCTCTATGAAATGAACGCTCTATTAAGCGGACATCTCAATTAACCATGCACATTGGCCGGTCCCACAATTTGTTGAATTTTATTAAGCACACTCTATTAATTTTATTTATTTTTAATTATTATTCTATCTATTAAGCGGACAACTCTATTAACTGGACAGAAAGGCTGGTTAACATTGAGAAAGCAGCCTTAAATTCGTTTTTTTTTCCAATGAAATGTATTTTTTCCTTCTCTCTTTCTGCTTCAATACAGCTTTTTGCACGGTCCAAAAGCATGTCAAAGTGTTTTAGCTCGTTGGCCGGTATGGCCGCCAGTATGCCGGTGCAAGCCTTTTGAATGGACTCTACGTCTGTATAACGCTTTCATTTTATGGGCAAATGCATTTTTCCGAAAAGGAAGAAGTTGCACGGTGCCATATCAGGTGAATACGGTGTGGTTAATGGTTAAAATATAAGTTTTGGTCAAATAATCGTCCTTCGAATGCATTCCATTGCATTCTCAGCAATTTTGGTCGTCAGTCCATTCGTGCGAAACAAACCGTGCACATACCTTTCGTAAGCCCAAATGTTCGGTCGAAATGCGATAAATCGATGTTTTGAAGATGTTCAATTCCTTTCCATGAATTTCAATGATGATTTCGGCTGATTTTTGGAGAATACACGCACAGTTTCGATGGAATTTCCGGTGATCACGGATTTTGATTGGCCCACATATTGATCGTCATTTATGTCCTCACGACCACTTTCAAAAATTTTAAACCACTCGTGCACTCTGCTACGGGATAGGCCATAATCTACTTACTATTAGTTAAGTGACTAGTTTGAAGTTATACATACCTCAGTATATACAGTAATAAACCTTTGCTTTGTTTACATACATATACTCAACTCTAGAAAATCTTAGGGTGTTGTGTTAGCATTTAAGCTACATATAAATTTTAAAGTTTGTTGAGCAGCACTTTAATAGATATTATGTAATTTAAGTGTTTGCGTTATTTAAGTGATTATTTTTAATTACTTTGCATGTTTCTTAATTTTTATTGAGATGTTACTTGTTATGTAATTTTTTTTTTTTTAACAAGTGCTAAACACGCTTCAAGAATTTCTTAAATTTTGAATGCAAAAAGACACAGTCTTGGGCCGTAAACTTTCGTGTGACATATACAAATTGATTAGCCGTTACAAAAGAAAATTAGGTGGAGTTCGCATTTAGATATATGAATACAATTTTACAAAGAGTTTAATTAAATAAAATAAGCGAATTTTAAGATAAAAAACAAGATTAGCTTAGGAAATCAGCATCTTTTTTCTGTCGGTCAAATGTAAACAAATACATTCAGAAGAAAACACACAACCAAATCTAAAAACAGGGCTGCATTTTATTATTAAGAACTCACTACAAAAAAATCACCCATTAGTAAATATATATCATTAATATATAATTTCTTTTTATATTAAGCAACAATATTTATAGTTTTTGTTATTTAATAAAATAAATTCGTTATTTAATAATAAACATTTCTGGGATTTCTGGGATCAAGCTGTACAATTGAGTAATCAGTACAACGACAATGATGAAGCGAGGGAGTACCAATTAAATTAAGGCAATTTATTATATTAATCGGCCGATAGTAGATAGAGGTAGTACATCACATCCATTACTTGTTTGGAAAAGTATCGTAAATGAGTATCCTCACGTATCGAGGATTGCAAGAAAATACTTATCGATTGTTGCGACTTCAACACCTTGTGAACGTTTATTTTCGCATACTGGATTAACTGCAAATCAAATTCGCAGCCGGTTAACCTGATCACTAAATATGCTTCTGTTTTTAAGATCTGTTCCGGAAAATGTATGGTTTTCTTAAACTCACAATTAGCTTATTGTTCTTTTACTTAATTTAAATTTATTTAAAAACATATTTTATTAAACTTGTTTAAACAACTTGAATTATTTAAAAAAAAAAAATTATATGAAATATAATGTTCTTGGTACATTATTTACAGACAAAAAAATATAATTGTTTTTAACTATTTTTGTTTTTTATGTAATCGCTTTGAATTATTCATTCAATTTATGCCTTGTGATTTAATAAATAAATTTTTGTCCTTTTAATTTAAGCGAAAGAATCGATTCTTGAGCTCGATTAATCGGTTCATAGAATCGAAAAATGTAAAAAAGTAGTCGGAATCGAGAATCGATTCTGTAAACAATCTTTCCATCTCTATAAGACAGTTGGTAATTGGGCATGTAGTGATGAGGATAAGGCAAATTGGTTTGCAAGTCACCTAGAAAAGATATATCAACCCAATTGCCCAAAGAACATTTTTAAGTTGCCAACCTTGCCTAATACCGCTAACGAGTCGCTTGTGTCTATTAGGACTTCTACTTCTGAAGTTACTAGAATCATAAAAGAAGTCATCGCCATAAACTTGTTTCATTAATTGAAACATTTCGGTAAAAGTTTTACCAATTTTAAAACAAAATTTAATGTTGGCTCTTTATTCGAAGCTCATTTTCGCACCGATAACACAAGCAACTTCACTTCCAATCCATGAAATGTCATGAAATTCTCACTGGACAATCGATAAAGATAGCAGATTCTAAAAAGTTCTGTTTACTTTGGAACGCACCTTGTAAATATATATGTATGTAATTTTGTCCCAACGGTCAATATCATAGAACCGATATCAATTAAATCCGTTTGAAAGAAACGGTTAGTAGAGGCTCTAAATCGGCGGTAAATTCAAGTACCGATATAAACCAATACGGTAAGTAATATATATGTGAATCCACAATATAACTAAATAAATTATTATTCTTTGCCTTTTAAGCTTGCTTTCGTGTATACAAATACACAGAATTCACAAAGCCAAAAAACAAACATTATTCAAGTATCTTGCAAATTATTCTAACAATACCGCTTCAGATTATTGAGGTAGTAGTCTGGTAACTTATGCCTATTTTCATGACTTCTTTGGATGTTATCTGAAATCAAATATTCTTGATTATTCTTAAAAAATAGACACGTCATTCTGGTCGGAACTACTGAAGGTAATTTTCAAGGGTAAATAGGAAAATGGCAGAATTTGAAAAAAAGGCCTTTTATTTTAGCAAAAAAAGGATGTAAAATAAAAAGTTAGGAATGAAATAAATTCTCGTTAGTACCGACGAGAACTATAAGTGTGTAGAATAGCCTGTTAAAATTTGAAATCAATCAGTTCAGTAGAAAAAATGTTAGGATCCGGGCCGACCAGAAAAACAATGTTTTGAGAAAAACGCGTTTAAAGATCAACAACTCTGAGAGAGAGGACTCCGAGGCGCTCTAGGAAACTCGTTATAGCTCCCGAAATAGTTCGAATTTCTGTCTGAAAATTTCAAAGTATATACTCAAGACATTGTATTTTCAAATTCAGCAAAAAAAATTTTTTCGATTTTTAAAACCCAAGTTACCAGACTACTGCCTTAACCTGTGAGACAGATTGCTTCAAAAAAGAAAGCAACAGGCAGAAACAAGAATAAATAATAAATAAGAACGAATACAAACATACATCAATACATATAAACATATTCTCAAATGGATTAAACTAATTATATATTTATATACATACAGAATACACATCAATATTGAATACCTTAAATTTCCCTTTTGCGCATTATTCGAAACGCGAATTATATACATATGTACATTAGAGTGTGTCATTCTGAGACAACCTTTTTTTTCAACTGAAAAACTGGCTCAAAACTTTCGAAAATGTGTAAAAAAAAGTCACTCAAAAGATGAGCTTTAATATTAATATTAAGAGGTGCATATTTCAAATTTTCTGTTTTCCATATAAATTACATGGAAAAAAAATCATTTTTTTTGTGGTGGTTATTGTGCGGAGGTTTTATATGTGCCCCGATAGCTGCCAGTAGGGATGGTAAACTTGATTCCGATTCTACTCGAAAATCGAGTTTTCTCGTAAAATAATCGATTTTTCGGAATCGATCTCCAGTTGTCGAAGTCGATTAAGAATCGGTTCTTGACATTCGAAAAATCGATTATTTTACGAGAAAACTCGATTTTCGAGTAGAATCGGAATCGAGTTTACCATCCCTACTGGCAGCTATCGGGGCACATATAAAACCTCCGCACAATAACCACCACAAAAAAATGATTTGTTTTCTATATAATTTGTATGGAAAACAGAAAATTTGAAATAGGCACCTCTTAATATTAATATTAGGAGCTCATCTTTTGAGTGACTTTTTTTTACACATTTTCGAAAGTTTTGAGCCTGTTTTTCAGTTGAAAAAAAAAGGTTGCCTCAGAATGGCACACCCTAATCTACATACTATACACATTGATGTATATATTGTTCCCAAAGTTGGTAAACCTATAGTTATAGGATATTATTTATATAATAAAAATTAAAAAAAAAATATGAACGGTTCGGAAATAAAAACAACATTTATAGCAAAAATTAAATATTTCACATACATACTAACATTTGTGAAAACACATACAAGTTAACGGCAGCAGCCACACATACTCTTTATGAATAATATAAAAAAATTTTATCTTCCTACGGTATTACTGCCTGGTCAGCAGAATACTTTAATTAATAAAAATCGATAAGTAAGCGTAACTCAATATTCCATTATTTGTTTCGATAATGCGAATAATTGGAAATGCAATGCTCTGGCAATTCATCACTTAATGTGATGCCAAAGCATTTTTAGTAATAAGCATAGAATTCTAAGGATATAAATATAAGTGATTTTACAAATAAAGATCAGTGAGAGTATAGTGTGTAATCAGCGAGCAAGCATTACCGCACTCAAACCAACACGTTGTGTTTCATTTCTGCCGCACGTAGCGGACAAAAACATTTTTTTTAATACTTCCCACGTAAGGGAAGTTAATTGGCGCCCAACGTTAAGGGCTCGTGTTAATCGTATAAAGGGAGAGAAATGTAGCCCTAGTACCGTAACGGTCACGATTAGTGAATACCAGTACCAGAACCAGTCAACGTACATAAACAAACCTCGTGCGAGAGGTAGTACCTATGCGAATAACGCATTAAAAATTAAAAAAAAAAACAAGCATCCCAAAAAAGGGAGAAAAGTTAAAACTAAAATTCCAAAACTCTAAAAACGTGTCGCGTAAATGAACAAACCAGAAATAAAAATAAACCAAAAATAAAGTGAAAAATAAAACATAATTAGGCATTGCACGCCAAGCAGCGGCGTAGCGATCGAGGGAAGGCAAAGGACGAAAAATTCATTACAAACCAAGGGACAAACGACGAGGAGAAGAAGGAGTAAGACTACATTAATTAATATATATTCAATATATAGATATAATATTTAAATCAATTAATTTAAGCGATTAAGTTTAAACTATTAAGAATAATTCAAGGCTCGACCAACCAGGTAATAAAATATTTTGAAACTGCGATTCACCACCGCAAGGGGGACCCACCGATTTATAACACAAACTCAATTCTGCGATTCTGAACTCCAGACCCTCCAGAATAAAAGAGTCTCCTTTCCTAGTGTACAAAAACTCACCTTATAGGCCACTCACACTTTAAGTTAATTTCAAGATCGTTACAAACTTTTATTTTTTGCGAAATTCACTTCACAATTATTGTAATAAAATTGGTTTTAAAACAATAGTTCAAAACTTTAAATATATATATTATATATATATACAATGATGAACGTTATTATAAAATTACTTTTAATATAAAGTGAAAACTTTGAATATATAAATGTGAGTAGCGAACGGGAACCGGGATGCTGCGAAAAGCGATGCTGCGTGATCGACGTCGTATCAACGAAAGGTGCGCAAAATCTTTTCTCTTTTCCTTTAGACAAAGACTGCAGAATGTCATCGCGTTTGCGTTCATGTGCGTGTATGTGTGTTAATGTGTGGTGAGTTGATGGAGATGTGATGCGACGTCGCTACTCATTTAGCCATCCCGGCCCCCCTAGGCGAGTATTTAGCCTAGAAGCCGCTGTAGCTGCTGTAGCGTAGCTACAACGCTGCTGAGACCTGTTGACCGGCGGGATTGCGGCCTATGCTGATGGCGTCGTGTTGATGTTGCCCGGTTTTGGCGCCAGGGACGGAATTCTGCTGGAGGGCGTCCGCGCCGGCGGTATGCCGTCACAGGAGTCCTTTGAGAACACCTGACGTTACCACTGGCGCGAGGAGCCGGTGGGCGCCCGGAGTCGCGTCTGCTAGGTTAGGTGATGGACACTCCTGAGTTGCGTGGGAAGTTGCCAGACAATTCAGGCAATACCCGTGCGCCTGTGCCACCTGCTGGCGTTGCATCGGCGGCATGCCTTTGAAGATACCTCAGTGCGATAGTCGATGCGGGCGGCGGCATAGTCGACAACGAATTCGTTGCAGATCCGCTGGTAATGCTGGCGTGCTTTGACGCGGAGCCGTGGTCGCGGTGGAGCCTGTTGTTGTTCGAGGCGCTGCCGGTGCAGTGTTGGTCCGGGGTGCTGCTATTGGGGCAGCTTCAGAGCGAGGGGCGGAAACTGCCGAACGCATGGTTGGCGTTGACGATGATGCCATATCCACGTCCATATTACTCTGTGAGAGAAATGATGATATTAGCAATATATTGTGAAATTTACAATAATATGGACTTTTGTGCAACGATATGTGGCATGTATAGGATGTCATTTTTTTATCAGACATTTATGTTAAGTCTTTTGTGTCATTTATGTTATTCGAGGTTTCGATTTGGTTCGGTTTTACGTTTCTTTATCTTTGGCGGTTGGTAGAAAGCATAATTTGACGAGCGGTCTGGTTAGTGTTCCGGTTTGAGTGCGGAGATCAACTACTCGAACATGACCGTCGGAACCGTAATGAAGTTGTTTTATGCGGCCGAGTCGCCATTCCGTAGGAGGGAGACAATCATCTTGTATAAGGACGCAGTCTCCAAGCTTTGGTGCCTTTTCTTGAGTTTTCCACCGGTATCTCTTGTGAAGGTCCTTTATGTAGTCTTCCTTCCATCGGCGGCTGAAGTCATGCTGGAGAATTTTAATTCGTTCCCATCTGTTTAATATGGATAGCGGCTCTACGCCTGGCTCAGGTATGGCCAGAATGGGTGCTCCTTTTAGAAAATGCCCTGGGGTTAAAGCTGTGAAGTCGGAGGGATCTTGCGAAAGTGGTGAGATAGGTCTGGAATTTAGTACGGCTTCGATACGAGTGATTAATGTAGTAAACTCCTCATAATT
The DNA here is from genome assembly GCF_023373825.1 of Bactrocera dorsalis. Classification (NCBI taxonomy): domain Eukaryota; kingdom Metazoa; phylum Arthropoda; class Insecta; order Diptera; family Tephritidae; genus Bactrocera; species Bactrocera dorsalis. The sequence continues at coordinate 24,668,279 of NC_064308.1, forward strand.
GAATTTATGGTTACCAGCCGTTTTCTTTAAATGGGACTTAAAGCTTTTTACTGCTGATTCCCAGAGTCCGCCCATGTGAGGAGAACATGGGGGTATGAATTGCCAATCGACCCCTTGGGGAGCAAATTTTCTTACAATTTCGGGGGATACTTCTTTCATGAATTGTAAAAACTCCTTTTCCGTGGCTCTTTGAGCTCCGACAAAGTTTTTTCCATTGTCGCTCATAATTTTTAAAGGAAATCCGCGTCGTCCGACAAAGCGGGCAAATGCTGCAAGAAAAGCCGCAGTAGTCAGATCCGAACATAGCTCGAGGTGTACTGCCTTTGTTGTGAAACATACAAAGACAGCCACATACCCTTTTCTAAATGAGGAAGACCTTAGCATTGAGGCCTTTATCTGGAAAGGTCCAGCAAAATCAACCCCAGTAATGGTAAAGGGTAAAGCATAGTTGCAGCGTTCAGGTGGTAGGGCTGCCATGATCTGCGTACGCACCTGCTGCTTGTACATAGTACACTGTTTACACATGAAAATGGTTCTTTCAATTTGTGGCTTTAGTCGCGGTATATAGAACTCTTGTCGGACCATTTGTTGCATCAAGCGATGCTCACCATGCAGTGTAAGCTGGTGGAGATATATTAGAAATAAGTAGGTAAAACGGGATTTCTCTGGGATAATGATGGGATGTCGTTCATTGTAACTAAGGCTGGAGTTGGCTAGTCTTCCATTTGCCCGTAGTAATCCCTTAGCGTCCAGGAATGGGTTTAACACGAGAAGTGAGCTCCCCTTTTCGAGAGTTCGCTTTTCAAGCAACTTTGATTTCTCTTTGCTGAAATAGCGAGTTTGTGTATACAAGATTAGACAGACCTTGGCATGTTGCAAGTCGGGATATGTTAGTTGTATGTAAGGATCATTTAAAATTCTTTTCATCTTTTGTTTAAGTTTATGGATGAATTTGTGCATATAAGCGACTACCCTTAGTGCTCGCGGAAATGATGAAAACCTTTGGAGAATATCATCCTCTTCTAGAGTGATATGAAAATTTTCTATTTTCCGACTTTCCGGAGGTATGATATTCCGAGCAGGAGACTTTGGCCAGAATTCTTGTGATTCTGTTAGCTATGTGGGACCGTTCCACCAGAGTGTAGTGCTGGTGAGGTGAAGTGGCTTGCAACCTCTTGTCCCAAGATCCGCTGGGTTATCTGCACTTGCAACATGTTGCCATTTTGCTGAGCCAACTCGGAGGATGGAGTCATGTGTAGAAGTTCACGCAAGTGAGGAAAGTTCTCTGATCGCCATTCACTTGGGAGTGGCCAGAAACGATTCTTTTACATATGACTCAAGCAGCTCACGACTTCCGGTCTTTGACCAAGTATCCTCTGGGTAGCCTAAGAACATCCGTTTGAAGGCGAGCTAACGTGAGAAGGCGAAACATTCCCTGCATAGGGTTGTGCGCTGGGTTTGGAACCCGCCACGTAAAAAAACACCCCCAATGAAAAAGCAAACACAGCCTCGGATGAGAGACCCCCCTTTTGATATTCGGCTATAATCGCGTAAGCGGTGTCTACGCCAGTAAAGAAGAACTAAGTCTAAGATTTGTGATATGCGATTCGATACATAGGTCTTCCAAGTATAGGGTGGTTTTTCCAACCATGCTAGAACTATTTCTGAGTCTGACCAGAGATACATTTTGTGATCGTTTAATTTTAGATGGGTTTGAACTATCGAAATTAATTTTGCTAACAGAAGAGCACCATTTAGTTCAAGCCGTGGTAGGCTTAGTGTCTTCAAAGGTGCAACTTTGGCATTGGCTTCCAAAAGATGTGAAGTTATTTTACTATCATACTGAGTGCGTATGTAGACTGTTGCACAATAAGCCTTTTCAGAGGCATCACAGAAACCGTGTAATTCTGCGTTAATGTTAGGGGTGAAATTTACCCATCGAGGGATTCGAATTTCTGATATAGTATGTAGGTTGTTAGCAAATTGAACCCATTTTGTTAAACGTACAGGTTTTACCTGTTCATCCCATTCAGTGCCATCTTGCCACAATTCTTGAATGAGAATTTTAGCTTGAATCCTTATTGGCGAAAGCCATCCTGCGGGGTCGAAAAGTTTTGCCACTGAGGAAACGATTTGTCGTTTTGTGATGGCGGACATTGTAGATATTGACTCAATTGTATATGAGAATTGATCTGTTATCGCATTCCATTGAATCCCTAATGTTTTTGTTCTACTGGCCTTTTCGAATTTAAGGAAGTCAGTATCTAAGAAGTCTTCCTTTTTTATATCTTTGATTATTTCGGGATGATTTGATGTTATTTTCTTTAGGGGAAAACCTGCTGAATTTAGTGCTTTGATCACTTGAGATAATGATTCGCACGCTATTGGTATAATGTGGCTACCTGATAAAATGTCATTCACATATGTTTGAGTTTGCAACACAGAAGTTGCTAAAGGTAAATTTGTTTCACAAGTTTTTGCAACTTCATGTAACGTCCTAATGGCTAAATAGGGTGCGCAGTTGATGCCGAAGGTAACTGTTTTAAGTTTGTAGTCGCTAATTGGACTATTAATTGAATTGCGGAAGGCTATGCGTTGGAAATCTTGGTCATTTTCATGCACCAGAATTTGCCTATACATTTTCTCAACATCCCCGTTAAAAAAGTATTTAAACATGCGCCAATTTAGTATTAGCAACATGAGATCAGGTTGTAATGTTGGCCCTGTGTATAATACATCATTGAGTGATTTGCCTGAGCTCGTACATTTTGAGGCATTGAACACCACTCGTACTTTTGTTGTGATTTTATCTGGTCTTATTACCCCATGATGTGGAAGGTAAAAAGATAAATATCTACCTTTGGATATTTTTTCATATGGTACAGTTTCTTCCATATGATTGAGGTCAAGATATTCCTCCATTACATTATCATATGCTGATTTTAGCTCATTTTTCTTCGTCAGGCTTTTTTCCATGTTTATGAATTGCTGGACTGCTGAGATTCTAGAGTGACCTAGAGCTATAGTTTCTGGAAAGGTGGATTTGAATGGCAGTCGCACAACATAACGACCATGTTCGTTTCTTGTTGTTGTGGACTGGTAATAGGCTTCGCATGCCTGGTCTTCTTCTGAAAGTTTGGTAATCTGGGGTACTTCTTCCACTTCCCAGAATTTTTCTTTATTTAAGTATTCGTTTGTTATATCTTCCACTTGTGTTGTGAAAGAATTTATTTTTTCAGTGACTTGGCCACTTATAATCCACCCAAAGATTGTATTTAACAATTAATTGGAGATTTTCTCTATACCTTCAAGAATTATTTGAGGTATTAAGTCACTGCCTAATAATATGTCGATTTGTGATGGGGTATGACAGTTAGGATCTGCTAATTTGAGATGTGAGCATTTTTCCCAGTGTATTTTATTTACTTCATAGCTTGGAAGCAAATTTGTAAATTGCGGTAGAACGATGGCTTGTGCATCTATCCGTATATCCGCATTTGGAGAAACTATGGTGATTGGGCATATTTTATTAGAATTTTGAATAATTCTTCCGCCCATTCCCGAAATTTGAAAATTGGAATGTTTTATTGGCAATTTTAGCCGATTTTGAACCTTTGATGATATAAAGGATCTTTGAGAGCCTTGATCTATTAACGCTCTTAGTTTGAATAAATCACCTTTATGTTCAATGGTGATGACAGCAGTGGGTAAAAGAATTTTGCTTTCATTTTCTGAATGAAGCGCTTGAATTTTTGCTGCTTTAGAGCAACATGGTTGTTCTTCCCTTTTTTCGGGATTTGAGGTTTCGGGATTATTTAATGTAGTTGTAGCGACTAACCCCGTGGTTTTTTGAAATGGATTTTTCTTCACATTTTGAAAATTGGTAACATGAAGCAAGCACAATTGAATTTGCTTTCACAGTCTTTTGTCATAGGAGAATTCGACAGACAGTTTATGCAAAGTTAGTGTTGACGTACCAGATTGTTTCTATCTGAAACGGATAATTTTTTGAATCTCTCGCAAGATCTTAATTTATGACCTCCCTTACAGAATTCACACAATGATTGCCATTGACTACTTTGATTTGACACGAATGTGTGACTTTTATTAACGTGTCTATTATATTGTATGCTATTACTGGCTTGGGGTTTGAACAAGTTTTTACTTGACTCATTTTGATGGCTTTTTGGCTATTCGCTCAGCTATCTCGTATTGAGCAGTGAGGAATGCTTTCATCTGTTGCCAGGTGGGCATTATTTTTCTTTCCACTAGTGATTGTTCCCATCGTAGTAACACAGCATCAGGCAGTATCTGCGCAAATGGTTACTATAATAGGGTCCCACGATTCTGTGGATACATTTTGTGTTTTTAACACTGATAGACAATTTGTCACTGTGGAGTGTAAGTTTTGAAATTCCTGGCTAGTTTCTTGTTGGATTTTTGGCAAATGCAATAAAGTTTTTATTGGGTTTTCTATCATAACCCTTTAATTTTCGTACCTTTCGACAAGTGCTTCCCAAGCCAGTTTAAAATTTTCGTCATTTAAAGCGAATTGCTTGACGATACTGCCTGCTTCCCCTTTTGTTTTATACCTGAGATGGTATAGCTTTTGTGCTTGTGAAAGTTAAGGATGGTTTATATAAACAGCAGTGAATATGTTCCGGAAGGGCGGCCACTGGTCATAACATCCATTGAAAATTTCAGTATCACAAGCTGGTACCTTTAGATACATGCCTTTATCTATGTCTTCTTTTTGTGTTGTAACTACTCTGGGAGGGGGAGTAGTGGCTCTACTTGGCCTTACTAAACTTATTTGTTCAGTTATCATTCCCTTTGTTAACTCGTACTGATCTCGGCAGTTATCACACTTGGCTGTCGCCGAAGCTTTTGTGTTTTCTGGGAGTTCTGCGTCGTCAGTATCTAGTACTGTATCGTACGCTGCCAGAAGGCGTGCCCAATTTTTTTTTTTTTTTTTTTTTGAGGCCGTAAGGAGGGTTTAAAATGCCTTCGCACCGTATAGGGATCGTCATCCGATGTGAGTGGTGTACCCACTAAAACACTCCCCCCTTCTATCATGGAATTTTTTCCCCTACCCCGGGACCGCTTTCGCATTACTTCAGGGCAAGGTTTCCAAGATGGACCCATTACAGGTCAATTTCTACTCTCCCTGCGTCCAGGGATGCCTACGATTTTGTAGCCAGCATCAAGCTATTTGGCTCGTATTCTATTGGGAGTCCGCGTCCATGTCTCTTTTTTTAGTGCGTAGAACGTGCGTAGAACGCTGTTGTTGACTCGGCTATAATCGCATAAGCGGTGTCTACGCCAATTAAGAAGAAGAAGAACATGTTCCACGTACGAGGCAATTATTTTCCAGTTTTCGCTGCTAGATATCATTTTTTCTAAGAGATTTTCCGCGCTTAGTTCTCCTAGTTTGTTTTGTACAATCCTTCGTGCTTCTTTCCACCGGTGGCACTTGAAAATGGTATGGTTTGCATCGTCTAGTGGTTCGTCTCCATAAATACATGCTGGGCTTTCTGCTTTTCCCATGTTGTATAGGTATTTTCGGAAATACCCGTGACCGGACAGCATCTGCGTTATATAGTAATTTACCTCGCCGTGTTTTCTACTGTGCCACTTCTCTATTTCTTTAATAAGTTTGGCGGTCCATCTTCCTTTGCTCTCCCTTGTCCACCGATCTTGCCAGAGTTCAAGAGTTTGCTTCCTCGCCTGTTGTCTTGTGGCCATGTGTATTTCTATTCCGTCTTTCTTCCATAGCCAGAGTTGTCTTCTCTCCTTTGCGAGAAGGTCTATGGGGATGACGCCGCTTATCACTAGCACTGCGGGTTCGGATACAGTACGGTACGCCGAGGCAACTCTCAGGGCTGCTGTTCTCTGCACTTTAGCAAGCACTTTTCGTCTGTGTTCTACATTTAATGTATCGGCCCATATTTCGCTACCGTATAGTAGCACTGACTGTGTTGTGTCCATAAGTAATTTCCTTCTACTTGCAAGTGGGCCTCCGGTGTTTGCCATGAGTTTTGATAGCGCCATTGTTATATTGGCTGACTTTTTTGCAGCGTGTTGGATTTGAGCCCAGTACGTCAATTTGTTGTCCATTCTTATTCCTAGATATTTTAGGGTTTTCGTCGTTTTAATAGTTTCTGAATGAACTTGCATATTTACCTCCAGCGGGATATGTTTCCTAGTGAGCAGGATCAGTTCTGTTTTCTCAGCAGCTAGGCTAAGGCCGTGTGAGTCCAACCATGCCTGTGTTCGTATCATAACCTGTGTCAGTCGGCGCCTGGCCATGTCGGTATTACGTGCGGTTATGACGGCGGCGATGTCGTCTGCGTAGCCAACGAGGTAGCAATCGTCAGGCATTTCAACGTTTAAAATTCCGTCGTAGCTGGCATTCCATAGATCTGGTCCATGTATAGATCCCTGCGCTGCTCCAGAGGTTATTTCCTTAGTTTGTGGGCCGTCACTCGTATCGTACAATAGTTTCCTGTCTTTAAGATAGCTTCGTATCATTTTCATCAAGTAGGGCGGCGTTTTGAAGCGACTTTCTAGTGCGTCGATCATATTTTCCCATTTTGCGCTATTGAATGCATTTCGTATGTCAATTGTTGCGAGAAGGACTATTGGCCTCGAGAAGTTGTTCTTCCGATCAGCTTCCTCCACGCTGCGCACGACGTCTTCCACAGCTCCGATGGTGGACCTTCCTGGTCTGAAGCCATGTTGTCGCTCTGATAGGCCTCCAGCATCGTTTATGGCGGCTAGGATGCGAGGTTTCAACAGTCTTTCTAATAGCTTTCCTGCTGTATCTAGCATGCATAAAGGTCGGTATGCTGATGGTGTTCCTGGGTCTCCTTTGCCTTTGCTTATTAGGGTAAGCTGCTGCCTCTTCCATATTTCTGGGAAAATGCCCTCGTTTAGACGGGCGTGCCCATAGATTGTTAACACTTTCTAATTTTATATTTAAAACTGATTCCGTAATGTCAGTAATAGGGGAAGTTTGAAACCGGGTGCAATATCTTATAAAGCTATCACTTTCAGTGATAAATTTCGATATTATATGATCTTTTGATCTCTTTTGCTTTGTACCGTGCTTAGAGCGTGTAGCTTCTGCAGGTGTGCTTTGTTTATCGTCGTCAGCCATTTTTGGAATGGTAAGAAACTGACCTGATTTAGATTCTTTTGAATCTGTGCTCATTTAGAATAAATAAGAATTTAGAATTAAAATTTGATGAGATATTTCTGATAAATACGAAAACCGAAAACTCTTTTAAGTAAATAAAAGTGGTTATTCCCGTAAATTTACTAAAATACGCGTTAATCGTTTTTGTTAACCGCACTATTGTATTTAAATAGTTGCGATTTAATATTTATTTTTATATATTTTATATTACGGATTTATCCGTATGTCATTGTATATAAGTACTCGTACAGGCGGTATACGAAATCAATAATCTATGTATGTACATATCGCTCATTTGCTGCAAGACCGGCATAAGTCAAAAAAATCGATTCTCCAGAAAACGCGTTTAAAGTTTTCAACTGACTACAACCTTACATGGTGACTCCAACCTTACACCTCTTCTCAAGAATTTTTCACTTAACATGAAGTATGATATAACGAACAATTCTGCAGCAATAACTCAAAAATCACGTTTTTGATTTATGCCGGTCTTGCAGCAAATGAGCGATATATGTGCACGCTATGTGCGTATTGATGTACATATGATATGCTAAATTGGTTGGTATTTAATCCCGCTTGTTTTTGTACTACAAAGAACAAGGAGATATTGTTAAATAATAATATTTAATATTTGCCTATACGGGCTTAGAGTACGTACTATATAAGTATGTACTAATATATTTATCGTTAATAAGATTTTATTATTAATTAATTTTTTTTGTTAAAATTCCGCACCGCTTATTGTTTATAATGGTGCTATTATAGCAGCTTCTAATAAGTTTGGATTTATTATATTTTTTTTTCGATTGTCAAGAACCGGTTCTTAATCCACTACGGCTACTAAAAATCGATTTTTAAAAATCGATTATTTAACGAGAAAACTCGATTCTCGAGTAGAATCGGAATCGAGTTTACCATCCCTACTGGCCGCCGTCGCGTGCACATTAAAACCTCCGCACAGTAACCACCACAAAAAAAAATGATTTTTTTTCCATGTAAGTTATATGGAAAACAGAAAATTTGAAATAGCCCCCTCTTAATATTAATACTAAGAGCTCATCTTTTGAGTGACTTTTTTTTACACATTTTCTAAAGTTTTGAGCCTGTTTTTCAGTTGAAAAAAAAGGTTGCCTCAGAATGACACACCTTAATATATATATATTATATTAATATTAATATTATATATATTATATATTAATATTAATATTAATTTGTTTGTATGTGTTTGTAAGTACAAATTTATGTTTGATGTATTTTAAGTATGCTTTGGGTAAGTGCATATGTATGTAAATGTGTATGTTTGTATTTATTCTAGCATTGGAAATTTTGCTTTTTATGCCTTTTGCTTACCTATTTTATGCAATCCTGCTTACTATTGGAAGAAACAGAAGGCTTGAATATAATTTGTTTGTTTTTTGTTGTAGTGGGTGTGTTTGTATACACAAGGGTAAGCTTAGAAGGCAGTAAATGATTTCCTTTTGTATTTATAAAAATAAATGGATGATATATTTTTTCAACTGTATTTTGTTCCCGTTTAGAAATCGATTAAACGGATTATATACATAGGTTTTATATTTGATAAAACCGTATGATATTATACATACATATTTACATATGTTGTTTAATCCAAACAAATACTCCTCTGCATTACTCCCACAAATTACAAAAAGTAATAGAGGCGTAATGTAGAGGAGTATAAACCGCCCCAACTTCACGCAACAGGCGAAAAAGGAGGAACAAAGAAGACAACTTTCCCGCGCTTTTTGCCTTTAGCCATGCAGCGAACACACAAGTGAACACGGAGAAACATACAATTGGAATACACAGTGAATATAACAAGTGAATACAAGCGAAACAACAAGTGAACAATTACCATACAAAGTGAACTCAAGAATAATCCCTAACTACTACATAAAACAATACGGAGACAACCAAGGAATCCACCAAAATTCATCATCAAACACCCACAACGAGGGAATAAATCCAGCACACAAAAAGGAATTAACATATTTAAAATCACAACAATACGTATGTATAAGTGTATAGAGGTATTAACTCTCATTTTTAATATTAGCACACATACACATATATATATTTGTATAAACCAAATTAATTATTAAACCAACATATTATAACGTTTGAACCCAAAATAATAATCTTTTAATTATTCGAACTCGGCCCCCTACGTCGACTTACCCCGACATTTTTGGTCCTATCGAGCCGCGATAATTAAAAGAAAAAGACTTCGTGGGAATTTTATCAACAACATCATCGTTGGAGTTCCAGACCCAAACCAAAAATCAAAAGAGTGCACCCAACAAACAAAAACTCTATACGCTGAAGCAACAAACACCCTTCAAGTAAAACAAAAAAATAAAAAAGAACCGAAATTAATAAAGCGGAAAAACTGTAAGTGCGGCCCATATTTTTTCTATACAATAATATAAAGTGCAAATCATATTTGTTAAAAAACAATACCCAATTTCCAAATTGTGTCCTTAAGCACACTTAAGCATAATTTATTTGTTTTATTGGGTTGACAAAAATTTGATTTGCACTATTTAATTATATATACATACATACCCAAGAGAAGAAGTGCAATAATAAAACATATGCATATATTTTGCCGTCGGCTATTGCATTCTTCTCGTTGAACTCAAATTATATATATAAATAAATATACACCCGCCATTACATACCTACATACGAATAGCGCACCCATTCCTTTATATTTGTTGGTGACAAAAATTGTTAGCAAACAGCACGTCAAAAGACAAATACCCAGTAGGGAATTAAAAAGGTGACCCAGTAGGAAAAAGTGCAAAACCCTGCAAATTTTTTTATTTATCGATTTTTTTTCCGCGATTCATCGGAAATTTAATAATTTCTCATCAATATTAACAATCGGACACCGTCGAGATACAAGCAAGAAATTTAATTTGAAATTTTTAAAATAAATAAAGCACTATACAAAAAGTTTTTAAAATTTGTTTTCTTACATTTTCGTAACCCTACGCGACTCATTTTTCTCATTTAACCCAAAAATCAAAGATATTTTAACCAAAAATGGAAATGGAAGATTTCAAAATCACAACAACAGATTTGATTGAATTCGTGGAAGACCATCTTCAGACCCAAAGTGAAGATGATTCGGTCTATACCCTAGAAATTAAAAGGGTCGAACTAAATTCGCTCTATGAAAAAGCAAAGCGCTCATACGATGCGATCAGAAGAATTTCTCGCGAAAGTCATGAAACCATCGATTTCTTTAAAGTGAAAGAAAAATATCAAAAAAGTTATCGAATGTACCTCTCTTGCTTAGCTTCCATCAACGAAGATGTAGATGCGCGTAAAACACAAGTGTCAACCCAACCCATTAAGGAAAGGACTTCAGAAGCCACAATGATGGATTTCGCTCCTGCAGTTCACCTTCCACCATGCGACACTGACATCTTTTACGGAGATTACACAACCTGGCCCACCTTTAGGGATATGTTTACAGCCCTGTATATCCGTAACCCAAGGATTAGTAACGTTGAAAGACTCTTTCACCTTACTCAGAAGACCCGAGGAGAAGCAAGAGAGGTTATTCAAAACGCACCCCTAACAAATGATGGTTTCATACTTGCCTGGAAAAATTTAGTCGACCAATATGAAAATAAGAGGTTGCAGGTAAACACCCAATTAAAGACCCTTTTTAACCTACCCCAAGTAACTCAGGAAACAGGTTGTGCTATAAAAAGCTTACAACGTTCGGTCAATAACGTTTTAACCAATTTACACAATCTTGAGATTGACACACAAAGCTGGGATCCGATATTAATGTATCTTTGTAAAGGGTGATTTTTTAAGAGCTTGATAACTTTTTTTAAAAAAAAAACGCATAAAATTTGCAAAATCTCATCGGTTCTTTATTTGAAACGTTAGATTGGTTCATGACATTTACTTTTTGAAGATAATTTCATTTAAATGTTGACCGCGGCTGCGTCTTAGGTGGTCCATTCGGAAAGTCCAATTTTGGGCAACTTTTTCGAGCATTTCGGCCGGAATAGCCCGAATTTCTTCGGAAATGTTGTCTTCCAAAGCTGGAATAGTTGCTGGCTTATTTCTGTAGACTTTAGACTTGACGTAGCCCCACAAAAAATAGTCTAAAGGCGAGGCGTTAAATCGCATGATCTTGGTGGCCAACTTACGGGTCCATTTCTTGAGATGAATTGTTGTCCGAAGTTTTCCCTCAAAATGGCCATAGAATCGCGAGCTGTGTGGCATGTAGCGCCATCTTGTTGAAACCACATGTCAACCAAGTTCAGTTCTTCCATTTTTGGCAACAAAAAGTTTGTTAGCATCGAACGATAGCGATCGCCATTCACCGTAACGTTGCGTCCAACAGCATCTTTGAAAAAATACGGTCCAATGATTCCACCAGCGTACAAACCACACCAAACAGTGCATTTTTCGGGATGCATGGGCAGTTCTTGAACGGCTTCTGGTTGCTCTTCACCCCAAATGCGGCAATTTTGCTTATTTACGTAGCCATTCAACCAGAAATGAGCCTCATCGCTGAACAAAAAACGCGCGCGAAACACATTTCGAACCGAACACTGATTTTGGTAATAAAATTCAATGATTTGCAAGCGTTGCTCGTTAGTAAGTCTATTCATGATGAAATGTCAAAGCATACTGAGCATCTTTCTCTTTGACACCATGTCTGAAATCCCACGTGATCTGTCAAATACTAATGCATGAAAATCCTAACCTCAAAAAAATCACCCGTTAGTTCCAAACTACCTAAACAAACTCTCGAAATGTTTGAATATACCCTAGCTGATAATTCAGATATACCGACGTGGTCAAATTTCGACAGTTTTTTAACCCACAAATACAAAACCCTCGAATCTGTTGGAAACTTCAAAGCTTCAGTAGCAAAATTACCCCCATTCCACACCGGTGCAGTTAAAAGAACAGAAAGGAAATACAACACTTTTCATGCAAACGTGGCTGAAACGCCAATTGCTAGACCCTCTAATACCCAAAGAAATAATAATTTCAACTTTACTCAACATAATATAGATACAGAAAGCTGTAAGCTCTGTAAAAAGCAGCACCCTATTCGAGAATGTCCCAAATTTCTCGCAATGAATGTGGAGTCACGTATCTCCACAATCAAAAAATATGGTTATTGCTATAACTGCTTGGCCATATCACACAGCTACAAGAACTGTGTGAGTAAATTCTCGTGTCGTAAGTGTCACAAAAAACACAATACTCTGATACACAGAGAATCCAGCTTTCGACCTGAATCCACTCCGGAAATACCAAACGTCACTAGTTCGAACCATGAAAACGCTTCAAGTACCGCACTACCCACCCAAAGCACAAATACAAATCGGTAAGCCTACACTACAACTATACAGTCCACTATATCATCAACCCAAGACCCACCCAACCCAAGTAGGAAGCAGATATTACTCGGTACTGCAATGGTTCAAATAGAACATAATGGCCAGTGATATTCCGCGAGAGCCCTTATTGATTCAGGATCGGAAGCCACATTTATATCTCGAAGACTTCAGAGAAGCTTGGATATACCCACCCACTCTGTATCAGCCCAAGTGACCGGACTAAACAATGCAGGTTCAGCAACACCAACGAACATTTGTGAAATCACGCTTTGCTCACCCTTAAACACAAATTATAAGCTATCAGCACAGGCATTTATACTAAATAGCCTAAATGATAATTTACCCTCATACCCCATAGATCCAAAGCAGTGTCTTAAAAATCTTGGATTCTCTTTAGCCGACACCCAATTTCACAAACCCAGACCCGTGGATATACTAATCGGTAGTGATATCTATCCAAGTATTTTACTCAATGGAGTAAAGAGAAACGTACTAGGTTCACTTTTAGCTCAAGAGACAGAATTCGGATGGATATTGTCCGGACCCATAACCCAACCCTCCCAAAATTCCACCATAGTATCATTTCATAATAAAGTGAATCCCGAGAGTCTTCTCACACGTTTTTGGGAGGTGGAGGAAATCCCAAAGGAATCCGTAGTTTCCAAATCGGACCAAATTTGTGAGGAGATTTTCCAAAAAACTACCCGTCGTAATCCAGATGGGTGCTATATAGTAACCCTACCCTTCAAAGAACCCGACAATATTGACATCGGGCACTCTAGACATATAGCGTTGGCCCAATTCCTCAGAAATGAACGAGCTTTACTTAAAAAACCCGAAGTGAAAGCAGAATACGACAAAGCAATCATGGAATATTTGGAACTCGGACAAATGAAGAAAGTAGAGTATGACCCTTCTAGTAAAGCGACCCAATATTACTTACCACACCACGCGGTCATTAAACCCGACCGTATAACCACGAAATTGCGTGTGGTATTTAACGCATCTTGCCCCACGTCAAATCACAAAAGCTTGAATGACGTCTCACATATCGGGCCTACTTTACAGAAAGACCTTGTCATTCTGATCACAAATTGGCGACTCTTCCAATTCGTTTTTAATGCGGATATTCAGAAAATGTACCGGCAAATACTCGTAGACCCTAATCATACTCGGTTCCAAAGGATACTATTTAGGAATTCCCCAGAAGACACAATAGAATACTTCGAATTGCAAACAGTCACGTTCGGCATAAACTGTGCGCCGTATTTAGCGATCCGTACCCTCACGAAGCTAGCCGATGATGTTGAAGAAACCCACCCATTAGCAGCCAAAATACTTCGCCAGGAAATGTATGTAGACGATGTTTTAGCTGGAACACATGACCTGACCACGGCAAAGTCAGCACGAGATGAACTCATTTCCGCTCTGAAGACCCCAGGATACGCTCTGCGAAAATGGACCTCCAATGACCCACACATTCTGAAAGGACTTCCACAGGATCATCTTTTAGAGACAGAAACACTCAACCTTTCAGAACCCGAGAACACCAAAACCCTGGGCATTCGATGGAACTCCAAAAAGGATTCATTTTTCTTCCTCGTCAACCCAATGGAGAAAAAACCCGCATACACCAAACGAGAAGTTTTATCAGCCATAGCAAAATTGTTTGACCCAGCCGGTTGGCTTAGTCCAATAATAATCACGGCAAAAATAATTATGCAACAAATATGGCTGGATAAAACTGACTGGGATGAAAGCCTGAAACCCCTCACCCTTCATCGATGGAACAGCTTCGTAAAGGATTACGACAACATCAACAAAATTTAAATACCCAGGTGGACCCATTTTAACCCAACAGCCACCATTGAATTCCACGGTTTCTCTGATGCTTCAGAAAAAGCATATGCCGCGACACTTTATATAAGGGTTTCAGTTGGAGACAAAATATGGACAACTCTCTTAGTGTCAAAAACAAGAGTTGCTCCCATTAAAACCGTATCCCTACCCAGATTGGAACTCTGCGGAGCGGTACTACTGGCTAACCTTTTTAACTCTACCCTACCCCAACTACACCTAACCCAATATAAAAATCATTTTTGGACTGACTCAACCATAGTTCTTGCTTGGTTAAACAAACCACCCTGTTCATGGACCACTTTCGTTTCACATCGAGTAGCTGCAATCACCGAGAAAGTGGGAGTCGATAATTGGAACCATGTGGAAAGCCAAGACAATCCCGCAGACTTGGCAAGCCGAGGATGTACACCCACCGATCTATTTGATTACAACCTCTGGTGGCATGGACCCCAATGGCTACAACACGAAAAGGAGCATTTTCCAGCATCGGAGAAAACATACAACACTACCGTGGAATTCAAACCCGTTAAGACGTTTGCGATAACCACCCAAGAGGATATACTCGAAAGGTTTTCCTCATTCCCCAGAGCAATTCGCGTTATCGCTTACCTATTCAGGTTTTGCGCAAATGCCTCACCAAGGAGGCGAGAAATTGATTACTCAAACCACGAAATAACCCCGGAAGAGTTCAAAACAACCCGAATGAAGTTAATCATTCACACCCAAAAAACACATTTCCGAGAAGAATATGATGCATTGACCCGTAAAACCCAAATACATAAGAAAAGTTCATTATTGACTTTAAATCCATTCATTGACCCTAAAGGAGTTATGCGAAGTGACGGAAGATTAACTAATTCGCAGCACTATCATATAATGAGCGCCACCCTATCTTATTACCCTATAATAGCCGTATGACAAAATTACTAACTCAATTTACCCATTTAGCAACGCTACACGGCGGAAATCAGCTAGTTCTTCGACTCCTAAGGACAGAATTCTGGATACCCAAAGCAAAGATGCTGATTAAAACAATCATTCATCAATGCAAAACGTGCATCATACACAACAAGGCTCAACAAACCCAAATAATGGCAGCTCTTCCAAATGAACGAACCATCCTAACCCGGCCGTTTGCTAACACTGGTATCGATTTCGCTGGACCCTATGACATCAAAAACTACACTGGGAGAGCATGTCTAATCACCAAAGGATATATATGTGTATTTGTATGCTTCTCAACTAAAGCAATACATCTCGAACCCGTTAGCGATCTCACTACACAAGCCTTCCTAGCAGCATTCTCTCGTTTCTTCTCGAGGCGTGGATGCCCCGCCAATCTTTATTCCGACAACGGAACAAACTTTATAGGAGCTTCGCAGTTGCTAGTTAAAGATCGGCGTGAATTCTTACATACACTTCGAACTCAAATTGCATCTCTCCATAGCCATCAAAATATCTCATGGCACTTCAACCCACCAGGAGCTCCACATATGGGTGGATTATGGGAAGCAGGCGTAAAAAGTCTAAAAACCCACCTAAAAAAGATCGCAAAACTACAAAAATTCACGTTCGAAGAATTTGCTACCCTATTGACCCGCATTGAAAGCTGTTTAAACTCTCGACCCATAAGCCCCATAAGTGATGACTCAACAAGCTTGGAACCTCTAACTCCAGGACACTTCCTTATAGGTACCCCATTGCTAACCCCTGCCGAACCCAATTTAGAGGATGCAAATTTAAGCATCGTTAACAGATGGCAGAAACTAAAAATACTCTACCAGCACATTTGCAAGAGATGGAAGGAAGAGTACCTTAAGGAACTACACAAACGATATAAATGGAAATACCCACATCGTAATGTTGAAGTTAACGACTTAGTCGTTATAAGAAACGACAATACTTCACCCAACGAATGGAAGCTCGGTCGAATCCAAAAGGTCTTCCCCGGCTTAGACCATAAAACACGAGTGGTTGAAATCCGAACTGCTCAAGGCACAGTAAACCGCCCCATCACAAAAATTGTGATATTAAATACAGAATAACATACAAGTTTTCTCTTCTTTTTTAGTGAAATGGCCCCAACAATCACCAACTCATGTCATGTCATGGGAAACATCATTCATCCCTACACGGACATCCGAGGCTATACCCGACCAACGATGCCAATGTTGTGGAGAAACATCCACTTGCAATAGAGACCCGACTACCATCCTTACTGGCTAAGCAGACCCTAGTACCCACATTGAAGATACGATTTAGATGCGATGGTGAATGGCATGAAGTTCGAGCCATTTTAAACCCTACCCTCAAAATCACGAATATAGCAGCTGAACTCGTCAAACACTTAAAACTGCCAATTACATACCTCAACACGTATCGTATTTGTAGCATACAAATCAGCTCAAATAATGACACAAAGTTTTCTCTGGAATGTAACGCAGTTATCACCCACAAGCTACCCAAAAAACCCTATGAGCGAGATCTAAGCGACGATGTGCAAATGCGCTTTGAACACTTAGTTCTCGCTGACCCTCAATTCCACAGCAACAGGGAGATAACGTTGGAGATTGGAGCAGATGTGTACCCTCAAATCATCAGAAATGGACTATTCAAACCCGATAATGGTACGGTGGTAGCGCAGAATACAGCATTTGGCTGGACCCTTACTGGCACCATCTAACCATAAGTATATTGCTGATAAATACTCAAAAAAAATCTCAATTTTTTCAATACCCAATCAGTTACCCTATTAATACTCAATTATTTCGCATGTTCTGCAAGGTGGCCGGGATGTTTAATCCAAACAAATACTCCTCTGCATTACTCCCACAAATTACAAAAAGTAATAGAGGCGTAATGTAGAGGAGTATAAACCGCCCCAACTTCACGCAACAGGCGAAAAAGGAGGAACAAAGAAGACAACTTTCCCGCGCTTTTTGCCTTTAGGCATGTTGTTATCCCGCCAACAGCAGCGAACACACAAGTGAACACGGAGAAACATACAATTGGAATACACAGTGAATATAACAAGTGAATACAAGCGAAACAACAAGTGAACAATTACCATACAAAGTGAACTCAAGAATAATCCCTAACTACTACATAAAACAATACGGAGACAACCAAGGAATCCACCAAAATTCATCATCAAACACCCACAACGAGGGAATAAATCCAGCACACAAAAAGGAATTAACATATTTAAAATCACAACAATACGTATGTATAAGTGTATAGAGGTATTAACTCTCATTTTTAATATTAGCACACATACACATATATATATTTGTATAAACCAAATTAATTATTAAACCAACATATTATAACGTTTGAACCCAAAATAATAATCTTTTAATTATTCGAACTCGGCCCCCTACGTCGACTTACCCCGACATTTTTGGTCCTATCGAGCCGCGATAATTAAAAGAAAAAGACTTCGTGGGAATTTTATCAACAACATCATCGTTGGAGTTCCAGACCCAAACCAAAAATCAAAAGAGTGCACCCAACAAACAAAAACTCTATACGCTGAAGCAACAAACACCCTTCAAGTAAAACAAAAAAATAAAAAAGAACCGAAATTAATAAAGCGGAAAAACTGTAAGTGCGGCCCATATTTTTTCTATACAATAATATAAAGTGCAAATCATATTTGTTAAAAAACAATACCCAATTTCCAAATTGTGTCCTTAAGCACACTTAAGCATAATTTATTTGTTTTATTGGGTTGACAAAAATTTGATTTGCACTATTTAATTATATATACATACATACCCAAGAGAAGAAGTGCAATAATAAAACATATGCATATATTTTGCCGTCGGCTATTGCATTCTTCTCGTTGAACTCAAATTATATATATAAATAAATATACACCCGCCATTACATACCTACATACGAATAGCGCACCCATTCCTTTATATTTGTTGGTGACAAAAATTGTTAGCAAACAGCACGTCAAAAGACAAATACCCAGTAGGGAATTAAAAAGGTGACCCAGTAGGAAAAAGTGCAAAACCCTGCAAATTTTTTTATTTATCGATTTTTTTTCCGCGATTCATCGGAAATTTAATAATTTCTCATCAATATTAACAATCGGACACCGTCGAGATACAAGCAAGAAATTTAATTTGAAATTTTTAAAATAAATAAAGCACTATACAAAAAGTTTTTAAAATTTGTTTTCTTACATTTTCGTAACCCTACGCGACTCATTTTTCTCATTTAACCCAAAAATCAAAGATATTTTAACCAAAAATGGAAATGGAAGATTTCAAAATCACAACAACAGATTTGATTGAATTCGTGGAAGACCATCTTCAGACCCAAAGTGAAGATGATTCGGTCTATACCCTAGAAATTAAAAGGGTCGAACTAAATTCGCTCTATGAAAAAGCAAAGCGCTCATACGATGCGATCAGAAGAATTTCTCGCGAAAGTCATGAAACCATCGATTTCTTTAAAGTGAAAGAAAAATATCAAAAAAGTTATCGAATGTACCTCTCTTGCTTAGCTTCCATCAACGAAGATGTAGATGCGCGTAAAACACAAGTGTCAACCCAACCCATTAAGGAAAGGACTTCAGAAGCCACAATGATGGATTTCGCTCCTGCAGTTCACCTTCCACCATGCGACACTGACATCTTTTACGGAGATTACACAACCTGGCCCACCTTTAGGGATATGTTTACAGCCCTGTATATCCGTAACCCAAGGATTAGTAACGTTGAAAGACTCTTTCACCTTACTCAGAAGACCCGAGGAGAAGCAAGAGAGGTTATTCAAAACGCACCCCTAACAAATGATGGTTTCATACTTGCCTGGAAAAATTTAGTCGACCAATATGAAAATAAGAGGTTGCAGGTAAACACCCAATTAAAGACCCTTTTTAACCTACCCCAAGTAACTCAGGAAACAGGTTGTGCTATAAAAAGCTTACAACGTTCGGTCAATAACGTTTTAACCAATTTACACAATCTTGAGATTGACACACAAAGCTGGGATCCGATATTAATGTATCTTTGTAAAGGGTGATTTTTTAAGAGCTTGATAACTTTTTTTAAAAAAAAAACGCATAAAATTTGCAAAATCTCATCGGTTCTTTATTTGAAACGTTAGATTGGTTCATGACATTTACTTTTTGAAGATAATTTCATTTAAATGTTGACCGCGGCTGCGTCTTAGGTGGTCCATTCGGAAAGTCCAATTTTGGGCAACTTTTTCGAGCATTTCGGCCGGAATAGCCCGAATTTCTTCGGAAATGTTGTCTTCCAAAGCTGGAATAGTTGCTGGCTTATTTCTGTAGACTTTAGACTTGACGTAGCCCCACAAAAAATAGTCTAAAGGCGTTAAATCGCATGATCTTGGTGGCCAACTTACGGGTCCATTTCTTGAGATGAATTGTTGTCCGAAGTTTTCCCTCAAAATGGCCATAGAATCGCGAGCTGTGTGGCATGTAGCGCCATCTTGTTGAAACCACATGTCAACCAAGTTCAGTTCTTCCATTTTTGGCAACAAAAAGTTTGTTAGCATCGAACGATAGCGATCGCCATTCACCGTAACGTTGCGTCCAACAGCATCTTTGAAAAAATACGGTCCAATGATTCCACCAGCGTACAAACCACACCAAACAGTGCATTTTTCGGGATGCATGGGCAGTTCTTGAACGGCTTCTGGTTGCTCTTCACCCCAAATGCGGCAATTTTGCTTATTTACGTAGCCATTCAACCAGAAATGAGCCTCATCGCTGAACAAAAAACGCGCGCGAAACACATTTCGAACCGAACACTGATTTTGGTAATAAAATTCAATGATTTGCAAGCGTTGCTCGTTAGTAAGTCTATTCATGATGAAATGTCAAAGCATACTGAGCATCTTTCTCTTTGACACCATGTCTGAAATCCCACGTGATCTGTCAAATACTAATGCATGAAAATCCTAACCTCAAAAAAATCACCCGTTAGTTCCAAACTACCTAAACAAACTCTCGAAATGTTTGAATATACCCTAGCTGATAATTCAGATATACCGACGTGGTCAAATTTCGACAGTTTTTTAACCCACAAATACAAAACCCTCGAATCTGTTGGAAACTTCAAAGCTTCAGTAGCAAAATTACCCCCATTCCACACCGGTGCAGTTAAAAGAACAGATGAAAGGAAATACAACACTTTTCATGCAAACGTGGCTGAAACGCCAATTGCTAGACCCTCTAATACCCAAAGAAATAATAATTTCAACTTTACTCAACATAATATAGATACAGAAAGCTGTAAGCTCTGTAAAAAGCAGCACCCTATTCGAGAATGTCCCAAATTTCTCGCAATGAATGTGGAGTCACGTATCTCCACAATCAAAAAATATGGTTATTGCTATAACTGCTTGGCCATATCACACAGCTACAAGAACTGTGTGAGTAAATTCTCGTGTCGTAAGTGTCACAAAAAACACAATACTCTGATACACAGAGAATCCAGCTTTCGACCTGAATCCACTCCGGAAATACCAAACGTCACTAGTTCGAACCATGAAAACGCTTCAAGTACCGCACTACCCACCCAAAGCACAAATACAAATCGGTAAGCCTACACTACAACTATACAGTCCACTATATCATCAACCCAAGACCCACCCAACCCAAGTAGGAAGCAGATATTACTCGGTACTGCAATGGTTCAAATAGAACATAATGGCCAGTGATATTCCGCGAGAGCCCTTATTGATTCAGGATCGGAAGCCACATTTATATCTCGAAGACTTCAGAGAAGCTTGGATATACCCACCCACTCTGTATCAGCCCAAGTGACCGGACTAAACAATGCAGGTTCAGCAACACCAACGAACATTTGTGAAATCACGCTTTGCTCACCCTTAAACACAAATTATAAGCTATCAGCACAGGCATTTATACTAAATAGCCTAAATGATAATTTACCCTCATACCCCATAGATCCAAAGCAGTGTCTTAAAAATCTTGGATTCTCTTTAGCCGACACCCAATTTCACAAACCCAGACCCGTGGATATACTAATCGGTAGTGATATCTATCCAAGTATTTTACTCAATGGAGTAAAGAGAAACGTACTAGGTTCACTTTTAGCTCAAGAGACAGAATTCGGATGGATATTGTCCGGACCCATAACCCAACCCTCCCAAAATTCCACCATAGTATCATTTCATAATAAAGTGAATCCCGAGAGTCTTCTCACACGTTTTTGGGAGGTGGAGGAAATCCCAAAGGAATCCGTAGTTTCCAAATCGGACCAAATTTGTGAGGAGATTTTCCAAAAAACTACCCGTCGTAATCCAGATGGGTGCTATATAGTAACCCTACCCTTCAAAGAACCCGACAATATTGACATCGGGCACTCTAGACATATAGCGTTGGCCCAATTCCTCAGAAATGAACGAGCTTTACTTAAAAAACCCGAAGTGAAAGCAGAATACGACAAAGCAATCATGGAATATTTGGAACTCGGACAAATGAAGAAAGTAGAGTATGACCCTTCTAGTAAAGCGACCCAATATTACTTACCACACCACGCGGTCATTAAACCCGACCGTATAACCACGAAATTGCGTGTGGTATTTAACGCATCTTGCCCCACGTCAAATCACAAAAGCTTGAATGACGTCTCACATATCGGGCCTACTTTACAGAAAGACCTTGTCATTCTGATCACAAATTGGCGACTCTTCCAATTCGTTTTTAATGCGGATATTCAGAAAATGTACCGGCAAATACTCGTAGACCCTAATCATACTCGGTTCCAAAGGATACTATTTAGGAATTCCCCAGAAGACACAATAGAATACTTCGAATTGCAAACAGTCACGTTCGGCATAAACTGTGCGCCGTATTTAGCGATCCGTACCCTCACGAAGCTAGCCGATGATGTTGAAGAAACCCACCCATTAGCAGCCAAAATACTTCGCCAGGAAATGTATGTAGACGATGTTTTAGCTGGAACACATGACCTGACCACGGCAAAGTCAGCACGAGATGAACTCATTTCCGCTCTGAAGACCCCAGGATTCGCTCTGCGAAAATGGACCTCCAATGACCCACACATTCTGAAAGGACTTCCACAGGATCATCTTTTAGAGACAGAAACACTCAACCTTTCAGAACCCGAGAACACCAAAACCCTGGGCATTCGATGGAACTCCAAAAAGGATTCATTTTTCTTCCTCGTCAACCCAATGGAGAAAAAACCCGCATACACCAAACGAGAAGTTTTATCAGCCATAGCAAAATTGTTTGACCCAGCCGGTTGGCTTAGTCCAATAATAATCACGGCAAAAATAATTATGCAACAAATATGGCTGGATAAAACTGACTGGGATGAAAGCCTGAAACCCCTCACCCTTCATCGATGGAACAGCTTCGTAAAGGATTACGACAACATCAACAAAATTTAAATACCCAGGTGGACCCATTTTAACCCAACAGCCACCATTGAATTCCACGGTTTCTCTGATGCTTCAGAAAAAGCATATGCCGCGACACTTTATATAAGGGTTTCAGTTGGAGACAAAATATGGACAACTCTCTTAGTGTCAAAAACAAGAGTTGCTCCCATTAAAACCGTATCCCTACCCAGATTGGAACTCTGCGGAGCGGTACTACTGGCTAACCTTTTTAACTCTACCCTACCCCAACTACACCTAACCCAATATAAAAATCATTTTTGGACTGACTCAACCATAGTTCTTGCTTGGTTAAACAAACCACCCTGTTCATGGACCACTTTCGTTTCACATCGAGTAGCTGCAATCACCGAGAAAGTGGGAGTCGATAATTGGAACCATGTGGAAAGCCAAGACAATCCCGCAGACTTGGCAAGCCGAGGATGTACACCCACCGATCTATTTGATTACAACCTCTGGTGGCATGGACCCCAATGGCTACAACACGAAAAGGAGCATTTTCCAGCATCGGAGAAAACATACAACACTACCGTGGAATTCAAACCCGTTAAGACGTTTGCGATAACCACCCAAGAGGATATACTCGAAAGGTTTTCCTCATTCCCCAGAGCAATTCGCGTTATCGCTTACCTATTCAGGTTTTGCGCAAATGCCTCACCAAGGAGGCGAGAAATTGATTACTCAAACCACGAAATAACCCCGGAAGAGTTCAAAACAACCCGAATGAAGTTAATCATTCACACCCAAAAAACACATTTCCGAGAAGAATATGATGCATTGACCCGTAAAACCCAAATACATAAGAAAAGTTCATTATTGACTTTAAATCCATTCATTGACCCTAAAGGAGTTATGCGAAGTGACGGAAGATTAACTAATTCGCAGCACTATCATATAATGAGCGCCACCCTATCTTATTACCCTATAATAGCCGTATGACAAAATTACTAACTCAATTTACCCATTTAGCAACGCTACACGGCGGAAATCAGCTAGTTCTTCGACTCCTAAGGACAGAATTCTGGATACCCAAAGCAAAGATGCTGATTAAAACAATCATTCATCAATGCAAAACGTGCATCATACACAACAAGGCTCAACAAACCCAAATAATGGCAGCTCTTCCAAATGAACGAACCATCCTAACCCGGCCGTTTGCTAACACTGGTATCGATTTCGCTGGACCCTATGACATCAAAAACTACACTGGGAGAGCATGTCTAATCACCAAAGGATATATATGTGTATTTGTATGCTTCTCAACTAAAGCAATACATCTCGAACCCGTTAGCGATCTCACTACACAAGCCTTCCTAGCAGCATTCTCTCGTTTCTTCTCGAGGCGTGGATGCCCCGCCAATCTTTATTCCGACAACGGAACAAACTTTATAGGAGCTTCGCAGTTGCTAGTTAAAGATCGGCGTGAATTCTTACATACACTTCGAACTCAAATTGCATCTCTCCATAGCCATCAAAATATCTCATGGCACTTCAACCCACCAGGAGCTCCACATATGGGTGGATTATGGGAAGCAGGCGTAAAAAGTCTAAAAACCCACCTAAAAAAGATCGCAAAACTACAAAAATTCACGTTCGAAGAATTTGCTACCCTATTGACCCGCATTGAAAGCTGTTTAAACTCTCGACCCATAAGCCCCATAAGTGATGACTCAACAAGCTTGGAACCTCTAACTCCAGGACACTTCCTTATAGGTACCCCATTGCTAACCCCTGCCGAACCCAATTTAGAGGATGCAAATTTAAGCATCGTTAACAGATGGCAGAAACTAAAAATACTCTACCAGCACATTTGCAAGAGATGGAAGGAAGAGTACCTTAAGGAACTACACAAACGATATAAATGGAAATACCCACATCGTAATGTTGAAGTTAACGACTTAGTCGTTATAAGAAACGACAATACTTCACCCAACGAATGGAAGCTCGGTCGAATCCAAAAGGTCTTCCCCGGCTTAGACCATAAAACACGAGTGGTTGAAATCCGAACTGCTCAAGGCACAGTAAACCGCCCCATCACAAAAATTGTGATATTAAATACAGAATAACATACAAGTTTTCTCTTCTTTTTTAGTGAAATGGCCCCAACAATCACCAACTCATGTCATGTCATGGGAAACATCATTCATCCCTACACGGACATCCGAGGCTATACCCGACCAACGATGCCAATGTTGTGGAGAAACATCCACTTGCAATAGAGACCCGACTACCATCCTTACTGGCTAAGCAGACCCTAGTACCCACATTGAAGATACGATTTAGATGCGATGGTGAATGGCATGAAGTTCGAGCCATTTTAAACCCTACCCTCAAAATCACGAATATAGCAGCTGAACTCGTCAAACACTTAAAACTGCCAATTACATACCTCAACACGTATCGTATTTGTAGCATACAAATCAGCTCAAATAATGACACAAAGTTTTCTCTGGAATGTAACGCAGTTATCACCCACAAGCTACCCAAAAAACCCTATGAGCGAGATCTAAGCGACGATGTGCAAATGCGCTTTGAACACTTAGTTCTCGCTGACCCTCAATTCCACAGCAACAGGGAGATAACGTTGGAGATTGGAGCAGATGTGTACCCTCAAATCATCAGAAATGGACTATTCAAACCCGATAATGGTACGGTGGTAGCGCAGAATACAGCATTTGGCTGGACCCTTACTGGCACCATCTAACCATAAGTATATTGCTGATAAATACTCAAAAAAAATCTCAATTTTTTCAATACCCAATCAGTTACCCTATTAATACTCAATTATTTCGCATGTTCTGCAAGGTGGCCGGGATGTTTAATCCAAACAAATACTCCTCTGCATTACTCCCACAAATTACAAAAAGTAATAGAGGCGTAATGTAGAGGAGTATAAACCGCCCCAACTTCACGCAACAGGCGAAAAAGGAGGAACAAAGAAGACAACTTTCCCGCGCTTTTTGCCTTTAGGCATGTTGTTATCCCGCCAACAGCAGCGAACACACAAGTGAACACGGAGAAACATACAATTGGAATACACAGTGAATATAACAAGTGAATACAAGCGAAACAACAAGTGAACAATTACCATACAAAGTGAACTCAAGAATAATCCCTAACTACTACATAAAACAATACGGAGACAACCAAGGAATCCACCAAAATTCATCATCAAACACCCACAACGAGGGAATAAATCCAGCACACAAAAAGGAATTAACATATTTAAAATCACAACAATACGTATGTATAAGTGTATAGAGGTATTAACTCTCATTTTTAATATTAGCACACATACACATATATATATTTGTATAAACCAAATTAATTATTAAACCAACATATTATAACGTTTGAACCCAAAATAATAATCTTTTAATTATTCGAACTCGGCCCCCTACGTCGACTTACCCCGACATATGTTAATAAAAAATGGAAACGACTTACTTTGTCTCGCCTCAAGGGAGTTTTGGGAGAAAAAAGTACATATATTGTATATTTAGATAATTTTGGGGATATTATCCTCAGCTTTCGGTTTCCGCCAGTGTTTAGTGTTCTTTTACTCCTATTTCCTCCCGTGTTTAATGCTCCTTTCCTAATTTCCTCCTTTGTTTAGTGTCCTCCTTTGTAAAGTATATATGCATGTAGGTATGCTTTCGTTGTTATGTTTTTTTTCCTAATTATATCGCGCCGGATTTATGTTATACTTTTTGCTATTTTTTTTTGTTTGTTTGTTAGACCGCGCCCGATTTGTTTTGTAATTTTTGCTATTTTTATTGTTAGAGCGCGCCCGATTTATGTTTGTTATGAATTTTTAATTTTATTTATATTTATTATTTTTTTTGTTTTTCTCAACACTGAATTCTTCTAGTTTTTTTTGTTGTTTTATATGTGTTAACTATTCCCACTGGATAACTCTTTGTAAAATTTTGTTTCTTTATTTTATTTATTTATGTTTTCACAAACCAAAATGATCGTTACATTCTTATTAAGTATATTTGTTTTGTGGTGGCCTAGACGCAGCAATTTATGTTTGTAAATTTTTATTTTTGAAGTTATACTTCTTATACGACGCCGGAAAAGGTTGCGATAGATTCTGGTTGCGCAACCTTCCATATAAAAGTAACGCAAAGTTGCGCAACCTCGCTCCATCCATATGAATGTAACGCAACCTTGTCTGCGAAGATGTGCGAGCAGCAAGCGAAGCGGTGACAATCGGCGATCGTTTGTTCGTTTCTTTCGGCACAGCTCGGCCGACACAACAACACAACACAATGTTCCATGCTTATGCTGTTGTTGTTTTTGTAGAACAATGTTTCAATTTTTGGTTGGTGACATATTCACATGTGTGCGCATATGTATGTTTGTATGCTTGTGCATTATTGAAGTTATACTTCTTTTTCTTTCGTTTGTCTTTCATTTCTGCGAATTCTCAACTATCTTACGTATGTTTTGGTTGAAATACTCTGCGTTGGCCTTTCAGAATCACACAGAATCATTTCTGTGGTTTTTGAAACTGACCCACGAGGACGAGGTATATGGTTTTATCTGGGAGCGTGAGATTTAAGAAAATCGCTCGCTTACAAGAGATAAAATGACTTCTGAGTGGCGATTTTAATGAATAAATTCACAGAATCATTTCTGTGCTTTTGGAAATCTATACTAATAAATATTTTTTTCTTACTAATAGAAAATAAATTTATCACAGCAATATACATAAACATATACATAATATTGCTGTGATAAATTTAATTTCTATTAGTAAGCAAAAAATAAATTTATTAAGACTATACTTCTCAGGGCATCACAGCAATGTTATGTATATGTATATGCATATTATGCATATGTATTGGTGTGATAAATTTATTGCGAAAGCAAATGTTCTACAAAGTATGTATATTTCTATACTTAAACAAAATTATTAGAACCATCGTATGTTTCTTGCATTCATAACCACATCATACTTAAGTCAGCGCAACCTAATTGTCAATGGTGGTGTTGGTGGTAAGCGCTTGGAAGGTCAAGATGCTAACACAGGTCCCAGGTTTGAATCCCGACAGAATAAATTTTTAATTTTTTGCTTTTAACATCGTATACTATAAAAATAAATATTTTTCTTTATTTTAATGGTAAATGTTCAGGAGAGCGGCTTTTCCGAAAACGTGCACCAATTTTCACGGGAAAGGTCTCAAAATACTCGTTTTTAGTTCTAATTTACGAATATGTTAGGCGCGTGCCTTTAAAATCAGTATTTTCTTTGTTTTTATCAAAAAACATCGTATTTCCCGAAATCAAAAATTCACTTTTGCACTTTACACGTCTTTGGATGTTGAAATTATACTTTCTATAAGTTATATTCACGTAATTATTGATGTTCTTTCGTTAATTAATAAGATAAATAGGTTTTTTTGTTATTTTTATAAAAATATGAAAAACTTTACAATTACTTCACTTCAACGAAAATGGCAAGCTGTTGTAAATTCGAATGGCCACTATTGATTCATGATCGTTTTCGAATTATCGATACTCTCAATATTTGAGAGTATTTCTCATTTTTACCAATTCTCGATCAGCCTCAAATATTGAGAGTATCGATATTTTAATTTATTTATATTTTCCCAATTATTATTATTTTTCTATTGTGTATTTCTCATTTTTACCAATTTTCTTTCAAACTCGAATATTGAGAATATCGATATTTTAATTTATTTTTATTTTTCCAATTAATAATATTTTTCTATTATATATCTCTAATTTTTATCAATTCTTGTTTAGTCTAGAATATCGAGAGTATCGATATTTCGAACCCGATCACTGCTTGTATCACTAGTTCTCAATTGAATTTCGAACAGTGATGCCATTTATAGCGTGAATATTGTGCAAAATCGAAATATGTATTTTTTATTGTTTTTATTGCAAAAATACATACAATTAGATAACGCGCCATACATATTCGTGAATCGGAATTAAAAACGAATTTTTTAAGACATTTTCCGTGAAAATTGGTGCACGTTTTCGGAAAAGCCGTTCTCCTGAACATTTACCATTATAATTTCCATTAGTAAGAAAAATATTTATTTGTATAGTATACGATGTTAAAAGGCATACATCTTCTATCCTATCTTGTGTATCTGCACATGCTCATGTGAGTGTATGTATACGCATGTGCGCGCATTGACTTGCATGTTCATACATTCATATATACTTATATGTACATATATTTGCATACATTGCCGAACAAATAAATCACAAGCATACAAACATACATATGCGTACACATATGAATATGTCACCAACAAAAAATTGATCTTCACAAGTCAATCCGGCAGCCAAATTGGCGAAAAACAAAAGAGAGATGATTACGCTGCATATTCTCTTCCGCAACGAAGAGACGGAACTACTTTCTGAGTCAAAATTCACTCATTTAGACTTTGCTTTATTCTTCATTTTATGCGCATAATAAATTTATAAAATGTGAATTTAAGTTTTCTAGTTTTCTTTCATACAAAATGATATGCATTTCTGAATATCACTAAGAAGTATAACTTCATCCGCGCG
This sequence comes from Bactrocera dorsalis, assembly GCF_023373825.1. NCBI lineage: Eukaryota > Metazoa > Arthropoda > Insecta > Diptera > Tephritidae > Bactrocera > Bactrocera dorsalis. Next base: position 24,697,730 of record NC_064308.1, read on the forward strand.
TAGGGACTCCACGCACCTTTTTAATTATATATGTATGTATATGCACGTATTTTTATGCTTTTTGCACTGCACTTTTATTTATTTGTTTAACATTTTTATCTTTTTTATATATGTACATGTACTTTTTCTCGTATATGTATGTGTACAAGTATGTACTATAATTTCTTTTAGTCACTGCACTTGCTGTATCCAAAACCGGTTTTTGGCACATACTTATGTTCTTTGTTGTTTGTGTTTTTTATTTAGTTTTGTCACTTATTATTACCTTTTCGGTTTTTATTACCACACTTTCTCACAGTTTAAATTTTTATTTTATTTTAACGAAATCTTAATTTTTAATTTTTATTTATTTTTGACTTTATTTAGCCACAGTGCCTTTCTTTATGGCTCGAAGGACCATGTACAAAAACTCACGGCCACTCACACTTTAAGTTAAAAGAAAATACACCAATTTCAAGATCGTTACAAACTTTTATTTTCTGCGAAATTCACTTCACAATTATTGTAATAAAATTAGTTTTAAAACAATAGTTCAAAACTTTAAATATATATATTATATTAAAAAATGCTCAAAGGTAATTATAAGTAGAAAACCGCCGGTTTAAAAAACGTTAAATATATATATTATATATATATATATATATTATATATATATATATATTATATATATATATACAATGATGAACGTTATTATAAAATTACTTTTAATATAAAGTGAAAACTTTGAATATAACGGGTGATTTTTTTGAGGTTAGGATTTTCATGCATTAGTATTTGACAGATCACGTGGGATTTCAGACATGGTGTCAAAGAGAAAGATGCTCAGTATGCTTTGACATTTCATCATGAATAGACTTACTAACGAGCAACGCTTGCAAATCATTGAATTTTATTACCAAAATCAGTGTTCGGTTCGAAATGTGTTTCGCGCGCGTGTTTTGTTCAGCGATGAGGCTCATTTCTGGTTGAATGGCTACGTAAATAAGCAAAATTGCCGCATTTGGGGTGAAGAGCAACCAGAAGCCGTTCAAGAACTGCCCATGCATCCCGAAAAATGCACTGTTTGGTGTGGTTTGTACGCTGGTGGAATCATTGGACCGTATTTTTTCAAAGATGCTGTTGGACGCAACGTTACGGTGAATGGCGATCGCTATCGTTCGATGCTAACAAACTTTTTGTTGCCAAAAATGGAAGAACTGAACTTGGTTGACATGTGGTTTCAACAAGATGGCGCTACATGCCACACAGCTCGCGATTCTATGGCCATTTTGAGGGAAAACTTCGGACAACAATTCATCTCAAGAAATGGACCCGTAAGTTGGCCACCAAGATCATGCGATTTAACGCCTTTAGACTATTTTTTGTGGGGCTACGTCAAGTCTAAAGTCTACAGAAATAAGCCAGCAACTATTCCAGCTTTGGAAGACAACATTTCCGAAGAAATTCGGGCTATTCCGGCCGAAATGCTCGAAAAAGTTGCCCAAAATTGGACTTTCCGAATGGACCACCTAAGACGCAGCCGCGGTCAACATTTAAATGAAATTATCTTCAAAAAGTAAATGTCATGAACCAATCTAACGTTTCAAATAAAGAACCGATGAGATTTTGCAAATTTTATGCGTTTTTTTTTTTAAAAAGTTATCAAGCTCTTAAATCACCCTTTATAAATGCGGGTAGCGAACGGGAACCGGAATGCTGTGAAAAGCGATGCTGGGTGATCGACGTCGTATCAACGAAAGGCGCGAGTTAAGGAACATGTGTTACTTAATCACATTTTTGTATCGAAAACATAAATTATCAACTGGTAACCTAAACAAACAATAACAATAGTCTCGCCTAGCATCATAAATGTAACAAACAAAATGAATGTGCGAAAATGTAAACTGCACCAAACTATCTCATTAGCAAGTAAGCAAATATTGTAAATGCACTATCAATACAACAGACAATGTATATGTGTACAAACCTAAACAAATAATAGAATCTGTATCTACAGAAACTATCAACTAGTAATAAGTAAACATTCTAGTTAGTATAAATAGAAGCATAACCATACACGCTTCGTCTTTTGTATTTTGAAGATTACGAAATAAAGAACGTTCTGCTGTCAAGGCAGAACTAAAATAATTTTTTTTGACTAAAATAACCCAAGTGTTATTAATTGGCGCCCAACGTGGGGCACACATCAAAAAAGGATTCAGTGAATAAAATCCTTACGCGTGTGGCTCCTGATAAAAAGTAAAAGGATAACCTTTATCCTTCAAATCAACGCATATAAAATAAATAAAAAGTGAAAATTTAATAACAGTTTAAAACCTAAAAAATGAACGGCGAAATTCAAGCACTCCATACTATAGTCACCGACCTACAGCGAAAAATAGCTTCAATGGAACTAGCTAATCCAACATTAACTCCTCAAGCGGAGGAAGAGGACGACGTATGTGTATACAATAATGCACATGAGATAGACTTAAACATGTTCAAACTAATAGGAACATTCAGCGGCGATCCTAAAGAATATCGACCATGGAGAAAAATAGTGACCACTCACATGAATAACATTATGCAATTCAGAGGAACAAACTTATTTGCTCAAGCAGTGCTCATAATTTTAGGGAAAATAACCGGCAGTGCATCACAGGTCCTGGTTAACAATAACACCAGAACTAATTTTAATGCAATCATCGATCGGCTTGACATAACCTATGCCGACCAACGACCACTCTATGTCCTGGAAGATGAAATGAGAAGGTTACAACAAGGAAATTTATCACTACATGAATACTACGATCAAGTGAATCAAGCGTTAAACCTGATCCTGTCAAAGTTAGAAATGACGTATAAAAACGAAGCAGTCCTAGCATCACATAATAAAGAAGCACAATTAAAAGCCACGAGAACATACATCTCCGGCATTAGAAGTTCCTCGATCAAAAACGCATTATACTCCAGATACTGTGCATCACTCACAGAAGCTCACGATATAGCCAGAACTATGCAACATGATGTCGGCTATCAACACCTAGAATACATACCCAGGATGCGACCACATCCGCAACACAATTATACAGTAATCAACAGGAACACATTTCCTCAAAGGATCCAACAACCCAGAGTAGAACCTATGGAAACAGATTCCTCAACACGATTCCGACGACCTACACATCAAAGAAACTTACAACTACCAAACAACCCACCAGTCCAACCAAGACAAGCAATCCAAACAGTTGGCAACCAATTCAAAAGGTATAGAGACGAAACAGTCACTAACGCCCACAACAAAGCACAGCGAGTGAACCAACTCAACAATGAAAGAAGCGAAATCCAGTCACTCTACAACGAACCAAACAGCAACTACACTGAAGAAGAACATTTTTTATAAGATACCACGGTCTACCAACACTCAAGAGAACCGCACCAGATGGTAAGTCCGTGCACATACTGATCGATTCAGGTGCAACCAGTAGTTACGTAAGCAAAAATTATAAATACGCAAAAAGTATACCATTAGGAAAAATAATTAATACAACTACACTTCATGGTAGTTCAAAAATAACACATAAAAGAAAAATTAATCTAGTAGGATTCGACTTAGAATTTCTAGAAATAAATGAATTAAAAGACTTTGATATACTGTTAGGAGAAGATTCATTAAGGAAAATGAAGGCAAAGATAGATCTTTTCAAGTATTCAATAACGTTTACTAAAGTGTCAAATCACTCAAAAAGTGCAAAGGTAAACTATACAGTAGGCGAGAAACAGTTCGAAAATTGCATAAAAGATTTAATGAAAAATAATTATAGAAACGAAAACTTACCGTATACAACTACAATAAAAGCTGAAATTAGAACAGAAACTAATGATCCTGTATGGGTTAGGCAATATCCATATCCATACGCGGATCAAGATTTCGTAAAAAAGGAAATAAATAAGTTATTAGCAAACGGAATAATAAAAGAGAGCAAAAGCCCATACAATGCCCCGATATGGACAGTCTCTAAAAAAGGATTAGATGAGGAAGGAAAACCAAAAAAGAGAATGGTTATAGATTTCCAAAAGTTAAACAAAATTACTGTTGCAGATAGGTACCCGATACCAGATATCAATATGACTCTACAAAACTTAGGAGAAGCAAGATACTTCACGACGCTAGACTTAGAGTCAGGGTTCCACCAAATTCTAATTAGGGAAGAGGATAGGGAAAAAACAGCCTTCTCCATCAACGGGGCTAAATATGAATTTTTACGACTCCCATTCGGCCTAAAAAATGCACCATCTACATTTCAAAGATGCGTGGATGACATTCTCAGACCATACATTGGTAAATGCGCGTACGTATACATCGATGATGTCCTAATATATTCAACATCTCCCGAAGAACATATGAAGCACATCACCGAAATTGTACAAACATTACACAACGCTAATATGAAAATCTCTGAAGAAAAGTCAAAGTTTTTCCAAAGACAAACCGAATTCTTAGGACACGTAATAAAAAACGGTAGAATAACAGTAGACCCTGAAAAAATAGAGGTAATAGATAGGTATAAAACCCCTGAAAGTTTAAAGGAACTACGCTCATTCTTAGGCCTAGCTTCCTATTATAGGAAATTCGTGCAAAACTTCGCACACATATGCAAACCACTGACAATATATTTGAGAGGAGAAAACGGCAACATTTCAAAGAATAAAAGTTCCAATGTAAAAATAAAACTAGATAAAAATGCACTAGATGCTATAAATACAATAAAGAAACTATTAAAAGAAAAAATCGAATTATACCAACCAAACTTCAAAAAAGGATTCGACCTAACCACAGACGCTAGCAATTACGCTATAGGAGCAGTTTTAAGCCAAGGAAAAAACCCGGTAGCATTCATATCACGAACTCTAACAAAAACAGAACAAAATTACTCCACGAATGAAAAGGAGATGTTAGCAATAGTTTGGTCATTACAGAAACTAAGAAACTACTTGTACGGTATAGCAGATTTAACGATTTACACCGACCATCAATCATTAATTTTTTCAATATCGGAAAAAAACCCAAACACCAAATTAAAAAGATGGAAAAATCTAATAGAAGAATATGGTGCGAAATTAAAATATAAACCGGGACAAGAAAATGTCGTAGCCGATGCACTATCGCGTCAAATTAATACCACATCAGATACGTCTATGCACTCTGCAGAATCGTCTGAATTAAGACACATAACACAAGTGAAAACACCTTTTAATTCCTTTAAAACACAAATTGAAATAATTCACGATAAAGAAAATAACTTAGAAGCGAACACGCCATTTCCCGAATACGAACGGTTTACGATTAAATTTCAAACAAAAGAATACTTAATAGAAACATTAAAAAAATTAATGAAACCTAAACGAACCACAGCTTTCCACGCAGACCTAAAAACATGGTACGACGTGAGGAAAGCCATAAAGCTCACATTCGATACATACGCAAAAGTGTTTACTCAACACAAACTAAAAGACATAACAAACCCAACAGATAGAGAAAATATATTACAATACACACATACCAGAGCGCACAGAAACGCTAAAAATAATTATCAAGAAATTACAGAAACTTGTTATTGGCCAACACTAAGAAAAGACACAGAAAAAATAGTCACACACTGTACAAACTGTACAAAGAACAAATATGAAAGAAAACCAATTAAACACATAATCGGAACAACGCCAACACCCAATTTAGCTGGCACATCTATACAAATGGACATATTCCAAATACGCGGCACGAGATACTTATCTAGCATTTGTCGCTACTCTAAATACACATACTTACGTAAACTCGACACGAAGCGACAATTCCACGAGATAATAGAAGAAGTCATCACACAAATATTCCCCAACTGTACCGAACTAATGACAGATAACGAAAATATATTCAGCGGCGTCGGCACAACAGCACTAATGAAAAAACTACAGATTAAACATATACTCACAGCAGTGCATCATTCAACATCAAACGCACAAGTCGAGCGGTTACATTCGACGATACTAGAAATAGCTAGGACATTAGCAGCAGATAAGGAAAGTACAGCAGATGAAGAAATATTTCAGGCAGTAAAAGAATACAACAGGACACTACATTCAGTAACCGAAGCAAGACCAGTAGATGTATTCTTTAACAGGAACCTACATCCTGATGTAGCAGAAAAAATAAAAAAGAAACAAAATTACATGCTTGAATACCACAACAAGAAAAGAAAACACAGAGAATTCCAAGAAGGACAAATAATCTACGAAAAAACAGACAGAAGAGATAAATCCGGTCATCGTTATACAAAACATATAGTACAAGAAAACCGTGAGGACACAGTCTTAACAACCAAGGGGAGGATCATTCACAAAGATAACATACGAAATGTCAACACAACAAATATGGATATTGCTGGTAACAATACTACTACTACATAAACAACTACAAACATACGAAATAACTAACGTCGAAGACAAAAAATAACCCTTCCAGCTATAGATATATTAGAATACGCAGAAATACATATAGTCAGGGTAGATAACGCCTTCATTAATATATATAAATACCCAATCATATCAAAGCAATGTAATACCTACGACATAACTGCTCTAAAATATCATCATGGGAAACTTATATTAGACCCATTGATAGCACAATGTAATAATAAACTCATAACAATCACTAAATGTAAAAATAATATGAGTAAATATATTTGTAAGCAAAACAAACGAGACAATTGTACTATACCAATATTAGAATACCAAGAAGCCTTTTGTAATACAATAGAAGAAAATAATATTCCCCTATTACAGATAAACCAGGGAAACATTCTCCTCGAAGGAGAACACAAAATTAATAATGAAACAATTAATGGAATTAATTTAATACAATTTATTGATACCATAAAAATTGATGGTAAAGAATATCATAACCAAAAAGAAGAAATTAACGAATATATAAAAACACACTCTAATGATAAAATTAAACTATTAGAAATCTTGAATGGAGAATCTAACTATAAATTTAGCAACATCCAAAAATTACATACATTCATAATCCCTTTTGAGGAACACCCTATTAAAACAACTCTTATAACAATAAGTACATATAATCGCTATTTTAATAATTTTAACATATTTATCATTTAAGTTATATTATGCAGTACTTAGATATAAAACATTGAAAACACAACGAATGACACAAAAACGTTACGAGGAAATACTACGAAAACAAGGAATGGAATACCTAACCAAGAAGAACACCACTACAACCGTATAAAAAGGCAGGAGCCTTTACTCTTTTTTAAAGGAGGGGAGAGTTAAGGAACATGTGTTACTTAATCACATTTTTGTATCGAAAACATAAATTATCAACTGGTAACCTAAACAAACAATAACAATAGTCTCGCCTAGCATCATAAATGTAACAAACAAAATGAATGTGCGAAAATGTAAACTGCACCAAACTATCTCATTAGCAAGTAAGCAAATATTGTAAATGCACTATCAATACAACAGACAATGTATATGTGTACAAACCTAAACAAATAATAGAATCTGTATCTACAGAAACTATCAACTAGTAATAAGTAAACATTCTAGTTAGTATAAATAGAAGCATAACCATACACGCTTCGTCTTTTGTATTTTGAAGATTACGAAATAAAGAACGTTCTGCTGTCAAGGCAGAACTAAAATAATTTTTTTTGACTAAAATAACCCAAGTGTTATTAATTCGCGCGAGATCTTTTCTCTTTTCGTTTTGTTCTAATTAGACTGCAGAATGTCATCGCGTTTGGGTGCATGTGCGTGTATGTGTGTTAATGTCTGGTGAATTGATGCAGATGTGATGCGACGTCGCTACTCATTTAGCCACCTAGAAAGGATCAAAAATAAAAATTGTAAAAAAAAAAAACAAAATGGCAGATGCTTTACCAACTGACCTGGACTATAACGAAATAGAAAGAATAGTTAGAAATCTTGAAGGGTTTGTAGAAGTCAATAGGATTAACAAAAAAGAAAGGGATCTAAATAAAGATAAACTTAAAATTAAATGTATGGAACAAGTTTTTTGATATATAGGAAAAGATAAGAAGGCCACACTTGAGGATTATTATAATCAGGAGACAATTATGTCTGAGACTATAGAGATGATACAAGTATCAAAAAAGGAAGATTTGTTTTAAATGGGAAGTAATATACTCATAAGTGCTCCAAAATACGAAAGGTTGCATTATTGCGATTATTGTAAAGGCAACCATAAATTTGAAAATTGTCCATATTTAAAAGGGAAGAAAAGAAAAAATTAATTAATCTAAAATGGCTTTAAGTAGCGAAAATGAGACCTTACAACCAAAAAATGGGTTATCAGAATAACCAACTACGACCTACACCAATGGATGTCGATTCAAGCATCCATACACGCAACCGTGTATGTTGCAAAAGCCAATAACCTTTAACCAAAACAATTTAGAAAAAAGGCCACTTGGAAGTACACAAGTGCAGCCACCGACTAAGCCACAGCGCATTAATAATTAAGGAGGATCATTTTTTAGGCCAAAATTAACTCTGCCATATATTTTTCTAAATGACAGGGTTACTGGTCAAAATTTTAAAATATTAATAGATATAGGAGCAACTAGTTGCTATATTAAATCAGGAATATACAAAAATAAAAATAAATTGGACATACAAAAAGAGTAAAAAAAATTAATGGATTTTCGATAATACGCTATTATCAGATTATTACATTATTCGGTAAAAAACAAATATTCTACGAAATCGAAAATTTGGAAGCAGACCTATTAATAGGATACAAATTTTGAAGAACATTAATGCGGTGATTAACTTGGAAAAAAAGAAGTTAATAATAAATAATGAAAAAGAGGAGGATATATTTAGCTTAAGATGCGAATATGAGCATCAGAAAAGTAAGGATAATTTAAAGATCGTTAAGGGGGACGAAATTACTTTGGAAGCAAAGACTTCTAAAGCGCCAGCCGACGGAAATACCGGCAAATATAAAAGAATAAATACTGTGGAGCAAGAAAGCTCTACAACGCCAGCTGAAGATTTATACCAGCAGAGTAGAAGTAATAATTATACAAAAAATATTGTGGAACGAAAAAGTTCTACAACGCCAGTCGATATATTTACCGGCAATATAGAAAAGGGGAACTATGTAAACAAAATTACTTTAGAGGAAAAATTCTCTAAAGCGCCAGTCGAAGGAAATACCGACATAAACGAGGATTTTTTTTTTTTTTTTTTATAGATTTCCTTTATTTACAATCTGTCCGAGGACAATAAGCAAATTGTGTAATACTACATTAACTTAACCTAAGTTGCTGTACTCCATCGAGTACAGAACTAATATACAGAAGTGCATATAGATATACATATGTACATACTTATAAACAGCTTATTTTCTATATGGCAAATCTAATATATGAAGCCGTTTAAGACGGTTAATTTCGTTTGAGTCATCTAATAGGGCTATTGCGACTGGGTTAGTATGATAACTCAATCTATTAAAATAATTTGTACTGAATCTTTTGATTTCATTTTTAACTAACTTATTTGACACAAACCAGGGTGCATTTAAAATTTTCCTAAGTGCAATATTTTGAAATCTTTCGAGAATTTCGATGTTTGAAGTACTTGCTGTACCCCACAACTGGATGCCATACGTCCAAATAGGTTTAAGCATAGTTTTGTAAAGTAGTAATTTGTTTTCTGTACTTAGTTCTGATTTCTCCCCTAAAAGCCAGTACATTCTTTTAAGCTTCAGATTTAATTGTTTTCTCTTAGTTTGAATGTGCAATTTCCAGGTCAGTCTTCTGTCCAGATGCAAGCCGAGGTACTTAACCTCGCTTTTAGATGGTATCTCAGAATTATTCAGAAAAATACTTGGACAATTACCTTTTCTCAAGGTGAAGGTGACGTGCACAGATTTGTCTGTGTTAACTGCAATATTCCACTTTTTGAGCCAAACATCAATAATTCTAACTACTTCTTGTACCATAATCGAAGCTTCAATTGCACAAGGGCTGCATGCTAAAATTGCTGTGTCATCTGCATATGTGGCAGTAAGTACGTTATCTAACAAAGGCATATCACTTGTATATATTGTATACAAAACTGGGCCTAACACGCTACCTTGTGGGATTCCTGCCTCAATTCTATAAATATTTGATCGTTCTTCCCGAACTTTGACGTAGAAAAATCTATCATTCAGATAAGATTTAAGCAATAGAAAAAATGGAGCAGGTAATAGTTTTTTGAGTTTGTACATGAGGCCAGTGTGCCAAACACGATCAAAAGCCTGTTGAATATCGAGAAAAACAGCAGAGCAGTACTGTTTAGATTCTAGTGCATTTCGAATAGTATTAACAATACGATGGCATTGCTCTGGTGTTCCGTGATTTTGACGAAAACCGAACTGGTGTTCGGGAATGATAGATCGTTTTTCTAGCTCAGGCAGTAGTCTTCCGAGAAATATTTTTTCAAATACTTTGGAGAGCGTTGGCAGTAAACTTATTGGCCTATACGACTTCATTTCACTTTCTGGCTTGTTCGGCTTTTGTATCATAATAATTTCTGAGCACTTCCATTGAAGAGGAAAGTGTTGTAAACGAAGTACTGCGTTAAATAGAAGTGTTATATATTTGAGTGTTGTGTCTGGCAAGGATTTTAAAACTTTTGCATTAATTTGATCATAGCCGGGTGCTTTATTGTTGCTGAGTATCATTATTTGTTTAGCGATTTCGTGTGAATGGAAAGGTTCGATGGGCAAATCCATTTGACAGGGACTAACTAAGAATTCGTTTATTTCATCATTATCTGTTGCAGTACAAAGATTAAAAGGTTGGAAAATTTTCGTTAAGTGCATAGCGAATGCATCAGCTTTTGAAAGGTCAGAGCGACACCATTCACCATTTAAGTTTTTGATCAGGGAATTTTTAAGGGTTGGGCGTTTAATATATTTGGTGGCTTTCCACAACGAGAAGTCATCATTTTTTGTGCCTAAAGATTTTAAGTAATTTTGTATACAATCGTTTTTAAATTCAAATAAACGTTGTTTAAGCTCTTTGGTTATTTTATTGAGGGCAGTTTTATCATTTCGATTCCTACTGATTTGCCACCTTTTTCTTATAATTCTTTTTGTTTGTATTAATTTTCTGATCTCTATTGTGAGTATAATGCTGCTATTTTGGTTTAGCTCCTGCCTACATTGAGGGGTTGACAAGATTGCTGCTTCGTGAATCGCTATATTCAAATTTTCAAGAGCTTCATCCAGTTCTTCAAATGTTTTGAGACTAATATTTAGTTTCAAATTAGCGTTTTGTTCTAGCTCTTTTTGAAAAAGGTCGACATTTGTGGATTTGGAAAAAATTCCTCTTCTTTTAGTATAGGAATGCATGAAATTATTGTAGTTTAATATTATAGGCGAATGATCAGAGCTAAGATCATTTGAGTCAAAGATTGCAAGGCAGTTCGTAGGAATACCATTAATTACAAAAAAGTCAAGCAGATCTGGAATTTTGTTAATATCAGATGGCCAGTAAGTTGGATTACCAGTAGATAAGGTAACAAATTTTTTGGAACGTATGCGCTTGTAGAGTTCTTTGCCTTTTGGATTCGCCAGCCTTGAACCCCACCAAGGATGTTTTGCGTTCAGGTCACCTCCTGCAATAAACTTTGTTCCTAGAGTTTCAAAAAAGTTAATAAAAGTATGGCACTTGACTGCAAATCGTGGGGGAAAGTACAATGAAGAAATAACTATCTCACTGTCGTCATGTTTAACTTTGATTATTGCAGCTTGAAGATATTTTTCCCTAACGGGATCAAGTACAGTGTATTTTATACTAGATTTAATAATTATAGCTGACCCTGCGTGAGCCTTTTCGTCTGGATGATTGGCACAAATAATGTCATAACCTTTTAATTTACAGAATGATTTGGACGTTAAGTGAGTTTCTGAGACCAATGCAATATCAATACATGAGTTTTTGAGAAATTGTTCTAATTCTAATAAGTGATTGGAAATACCATTGGCATTCCAGGCAACAATTCTAGTACCTATTTGCATAATTTGTTAATTAACATTGACATCATATTCATTAAAGTGTTTGTAAGTTCAACCTGTTTATTCATAAGAACTTCTAACTTTTTGAAAACATCTTGAGATTGATGATCTGAATTTTCTCTTACTGCTTGTGCATAAGACATGTTTCCATTAGTTGTGTTTGGGTTGTAACTATTGGGAAAAGGGTTATTTTCTGATATACATTGGCTATTATTTCTTTTTCTTTGCATGATATTATTATTTTTTTTATTAACTAGTTCTTTATAAATCTGGCAGCCCTTATAATTCGCGGTGTGATTTTGTAGGCAGTGGATACACCGAGGCGGCATTTCTAATGTTTTTTTACAGTCTTTGCTTGAATGATCCATGCCGCATTTAACACATCGGAATCCTTTTTTGCAATAGTTTTGGGTATGCCCATATTGTTGACAGCGGTGACATTGCACTATATCATTAAATTTTCTGGGTGGCTCGATATTAATCACAGCATTGTTGAGATATTTCATATCATAAATGGATTTATTATTTTGGTCAGGCTCTAAATCCACAAAAAATATCGGCAATTGCTCCTTTGTTATTCTACTTCTCACGTTTATAATATTTCGAACTTTGTGTCCATGTTGAGTTAGTTCACTTTCAATGTCACTAGTTGGCGTAGATTGATGCAAATTTTTAATTACCACCCTGTAGGCTCTTTGTTGTTTTATCTGATATGAGTGATACATTGTGTTGGTTTTATTCAAAAACTCAATTATTTTTCTATATGATTCTATTGTAGTTGTAATCACTTTAATTTGTCCATCTCTAAGAGATTTATAAGTAAATTCAGATACTGCAATGAGTTCTTTGAAACATTCAATCATTTTGGTTATATTTGTAACGTTAGGGATAAAAATTGGTGGTGGTTTAGGAGTTTTATCTTTGTTAGGGGTTTCAGGATTTTTATCATCTTCCACAGATTCATCCTGTAGTATATCAAATTGATTTTCGCTTGTAGTTTCATTTGAAAGCCGCGCGGTTTTTGGGTTATCACCATTAGGTGAGAACATTCGTTTTCTCTTGGCTGAGGTTGTGCCGACAACCTGCCAGCTGACAGTACTCATAATTAGTTCACCAATATACACTTGTTTTTGTAATTAACACTCGCAGTAAGTTAATATTTAGTAAGTAAGTAAGTTTAATATTTACTAAGTTCTTAGCTATTAAAAATAGCAAGACTTTACGACCGCAGGTAGTCAGACCTGTCTTGTTTAATAATATGTGTATTTTAATTGCACAAATTGTTGTTGCCGATAACGGCGACCTTTTTTTTTTTTGCTTTCGCTTTGCTTTCGTTTTTGACTGTCTACCGCGCCAACAACCGAGCACATCAACGTTTCGTAGTGAACTAGACGATAAACGAAGATGAAATTGAAAATTTAAGAGAAGAAATTAGAAATTAAATATATCAAATACATTGTTCATATGTTGTTCAAATATGAATTTTCCGTTTCGAACGGATATAAAAGCAGAAATAACGACAATTGTTGAGGCTCCTATATGGAGTAAACAATACACATATCCTCTTTCTGCTAATTCATTCATAAACGAAGAGGTAAAAAAATGATGGAAGATAAAATAATATGGCCAAGTAAGAGCGCATATATTTCACCAATTTGGGTTGTACCAAAAAAAGGTGTAAATGAAGACGGTACGCCGAAATTGCGAATGGTAATCGATTATAAAAAATTAAATGAAGTAACAAAATCAGATAAATATCCAATTCCGGAAAGCAATATACTACTTTCAAATTTAGGAAGTTCAAAATATTTTTCCACAATAGATCTGGAATCAGGTTTTCACCAGATCCTTATTAAAGAACACGATATTGAAAAAAAACTGCATTTTCAGTAAATAACAGAAAATACGAATTTTTAAGAATGCCATTTGGTTTAAAAAACGCGCCTAGTATATTTCAAAGGGCGATGGGCAATGTTTTGAGGGACTCTATTGGAAAATTTTGTCACGTTTATATTGACGGTATAATCGTATTTTCAAAAAGCTTCGAGGAACATAAAAAACATTAGAGTATAATTATAAAAGTACTGAAAAACGCAAATATGAAAATTTCATTACAAAAATCTAAATTCTACCAAGAAGAAGTAGAATTTTTGGGATATATTGTTGCTAATAATGTTACAAAGATAGATCCAAAAAAAGTGGAAACAATTTTAAATTTTCCGGTTCCAATAACTCTACGACAGTTACGAAGTTTCCTAGGAATGATTGGATATTACAGAAAGTTTATTAAAAATTATGCTAAAATAGCAAAACCGTTAACAATACATTTATCAGGTCAAAACGGAAGAGTTTCACAACATATGTCTAAAAAAATTAAAATTATACTGGAACAAGAAGGACTTTTGGCAATTGAGAAACTGAAGTCTATATTAGTAGATCAAGTTGAATTAATTCAACCAAATTTTAACGAAACATTTATGTATATTAACAGCAAACGCATCAAATGAAGATATTGGTGGAGTCTTAAGCCAAGGGGGCAAACCTATTACATTTATATCTAAAACATTAAATTTAACAGAAAAAAATTACGCGACTAATGAAAAAGAGCTATACGCTATAGTATGGGCATTAAAAAATCTAAGAAATTATTTATACGGAGTTTCAGATTTAGAAATTCATACCGATCACCAACCACTAACATTTGCAGTCTCACATAGAAATCAATGCCAAAATGAAAACATGGCATGCTTTAATTGGAGAATATGGAGCAAAAATTATATATAAACCAGGTAAAACAAATGTGGTAGCAGATGCTCTATCACGACAATTTCTTAATAATTTATCAGACGAATCATCAACCACAGTAACTCAACATTCAGCTGAAAGTAGTGGTCATACTCAGACCAGACCCGAGGCAAAAAAACCATTAAACCAATGACAACAAATTTTACTAAGTAAAAATAGATTTACAATACATGAGCAAATTCAAGAATTTGGAAAAATAAGACATTTAATTGAATATGATACTGTTGATAATTTAATCACAATATTAAAGGAATACATTAAACTAACAAATATAGTTACGGCAATACATTGCTCAATAGAGGATCTATTCGAAATACAAGCGAATATAAGAGAAATATCATACTAATATTATAAATGCGAATGTAAGTTTGTTTGTTACGCTTTCACGCAAAAACTACTGAACCGATCATCATGAAACTTTGTACATATACTCCTGAAGGTATTAGAAGTAAAATAGGGTACTTTATATTAAAAAAAAAATTTAAAGATAAATAAATTGTTTGTCAAAAATCGTCAAATTTAGCTACTTCAACGCCATCTAGCATTACAGTAATGAAGTTGCAACCATGAATACTGTAATACCGTCCCACTGTATTACCGGCGGTGACGACATTATCTAATTCAATTGAGTATACATAGTTTCAACTGTTCCTAATTTTTCTATATATTGTTATTTTCTTCTGTCCCATGCAGTATAAAACTATTCAAATTTTTGAGGTAATCCGTAATTTTTGTGGTTAGCTGTCACTTTATTATTTTAGATCTTACTCGCTGATGGTAATTCTTACTCTGCTTTTCTTAAAATATGCCTCGGAAGCGGAAATCTGGTATATCCAAATCATACTCATACTAATATTATAAATGGGAAAATGAACAACAATGAATACTGTAATGCCGTCCCACTATATTCCCGGCGATGACGAAACTATGGAGGAAGCTGTACAATGCCGATCGCCAGATAAAATAAGGGAGCTTTACGTTACGTTTTTATCTTCTTGTGGTCTTTCTAACCCTAAAACTCTTTGGAATAAGTACAAAGAATTCATGGCTGAAGATATTTTACATCAACTGCAGCAAGTACACACAGATATTACTTTCAATGAACATGTCTACATTAAAACGCTAATTATAATCGAAAACAAGGTTTTTACGATGGTTGGAAAAAAATTTGATTTTGGAATGTCGAGCCCTCGACGAGACAATATGAATGATTTTGATAATGAAATTGCACGAGAGCTAGATTATGATTTCATAGCACTGCAACATCAAGTGACAGAATTAGTCCCTCAATTATTTACAGAGCAAAATTATGTTTTCGTACAAGTTTTACGTAAAATAGATTCCAGCAGTGGTGGGCTCTTCTTTCTCGACGCACCAGGAGGAACTGGAAAAACGTTTTTGCTTAACTTATTATTAATATCCGTCAGAAAAGACCAAAAATAGCAGTTGCTGTAGCTTAGTCAGGCATTGCCGCGACGCTATTAAACGGCGGTCGTAGGCACAATCCGTTTTAAAATTACCATAGAATTTGTCACATGAAGATTCGCCCATTTGCAATTTTAGTAAAAATAGTTTAAGAGGTAGGATGCTGCGAGAATGCAAGCTTTTAGTGTGGGATGAAAATACCACGTCTCACAAGAAGGCTATTGAGCATTAAACCGGACTCTCCAGGACTTGCGAGATAGTACAGATATATTGGGAGGCATAGTAGTTTTATTGGCTGGTGATTTCCGTCAAACTCTCCCAGTGATTCAGAGGGGGACACCAGCAGATGAAATTCAAGCCTGCATTAAATCATCACGCTTATGGTCGACAGTTGAAAAACTCCGCCTGAAAACGAATATGAGAGTGCATCTTCATAATGACGTGGATTCAGGACTTTACGCAGAAATGTTGTTGAAAATTGTTTAGATGTTGACGCTGAAGGCTACATATTACTGTCAAGAGAATTTTGAAATTTAGTAGAAAGTGATGTGGATGTCATTGCTAATCTTTTTCCGGAATTGCAACAAA
The DNA here is from genome assembly GCF_023373825.1 of Bactrocera dorsalis. Lineage (NCBI taxonomy): Eukaryota > Metazoa > Arthropoda > Insecta > Diptera > Tephritidae > Bactrocera > Bactrocera dorsalis. The sequence goes on from NC_064308.1 coordinate 24,714,642, forward strand.
ATTTGTGTAGTGATCAGTGGTTGTGTGCAAGCGCAATATTAGCACCAAGAAATGAAATTGTTAATAGGATCAACACTGACATTTTAAACGAGGTTCAAGGAAAAATGAAGGAATATTTTTCAACGGATACAATTATAGATACGGAATTAAGTACTTCATATCCTGTGGAGTTTTTAAATTCACTTGAACTATCGGGTGTACCGTCACATAAACTTCAAATGAAACTAAATGTACCAGTAATGCTTATGCGAAATATAGATGCTCCTCGGCTATATTCATTGTAGTAATTTTTAAAAATTGTTGATCTCAGCCAAGCAATAAAATTTAGTTATCATTTGACTCATTTCTATTAATATACCCTTACCGTTTATCTCTCATACCTATTTAATGGCTCCACAGCGGGCGAAGCCGCGCGTAAAAAGCTAGTTTACTAATAAATTCATATATACGAAAAATTTTGCAATTGACATAACAAACAGAGAAGACCAAGGAATTATAATTGAACAAACGCATACACGAGCACATAGAAGTTACCAAGATTTGGATCAAATTTACAAAAAATGTTATTGGCCTGAAATGAGAAAAGAATTTAAAGAATATGTAAGGAATTGCGACATATGTAATAAAAACAAATATGATAGACATCCTATAAAAATACCAATTGGAGAGGTCCCAATACCTACAGAGGAAGGAGTGCAGACGCACATGGATATATTCTATGCGCAATCTTTAAAATTCATTACGTGTATAGATAGTTATTCCAAATTCTTGGTTATTAAGCAAATCGAAGATAAGATTAATTTAGAAGATAAAGTGTTAGAAATATTACAAAGCTTCACTAATATAAAGAAATTAACAATTGACAATGAACCAGGATTCACTACGGTACAATTTAAGTCCTTGATGCAGAGACTTCAAATAGAAATATTTTTTTGTAACCAAAATCATAGTACTACGATTGGTCGAATTGAGAGGGTACATTCAACGATAATTGAAATTTCACGATGTATTAAATAAGAATATAATTTAATAAGCTTTTTAGAATCAATATTTAGAGCTGCCCAACAATATAATAAAACTATACATTCGGTAACTAAAGAGAAACCATTTGAAGTACTTTATAATAAAGTCTCTCATGATATTTTACCAGACAAACTTTTATCAGCACAAACTAAGATGCTAGAAAGACACAATAAAAATAGAATTAGTAAAACATATTTATGCGAAGATGTTATCTATGAAAAGATTACAGGAGAGAGAAATAAACTAAATCCTAGATACAAGAAACAGTTTACTACCTAAGAAGACTTAGGGAATACAGTTAGAACTACAGGAATAGAATAGTACATAAAGATAATATTAAATCTTTATTATATATTTTTAGACGATGTGGTAATTGTGGACTACACAAGAGAGATTACGTATTATTAGAAGACGGAAATGTAGCCCTGTATAATGACTACGGAGATATTTTCCACATCACTTATTTAACATACTTTAGAGAACTTATAAGCTCAGACCCAAATTATTATAATAAAAAAATCAGATATAAAAATTTTAAACAAAATAATGAAGGCATATATTAACGATTTAGACACAGATCCAGAAATGGAACTCATAGAAACTTTATTAGAACAACTACAAATTAAAGATACAATATATAGGAGAGGAATAAATGAAATAGGTACACTATGGAAGTGGATAGCAGGAACACCAGACCATGACGACCTAGTGTTAATAAATAATAAATTAAACGAATGAATTGAAAATAATAATAAACAATACACAAAAAATTCTAAAATATTTGGAATTATTAACCAATTAACTGAAACAATTAATAATATTAATGAAAACTTAGATATGAAAGTTCTAACGAAACGAAAAAATCAGTTCCTAATAACTGAATTACAAAATATAATTAATACAATAGCTATAGGAAAAATTTATATTTAGACGAGATTAAAAGCATAATTAAAAATGAACATGGACGATTGACAATAACTGATTTAATAGATATTTCAAATTTTAAAATAGCAACTCCTATTTAGATAAAAGATTTTTCGGATACCGCATTTCTCAATTAGAATAAAATAAAATATTTACATATATTTTATCAATTTAAATTTTCTGAATGAACATAGAATCGAAGTATCTAAAGCAAAGTTCTTTGCATTTCTGAGAGTGACAGCTTAATTAAATACTGCACTCGATTTGCATATTCACCGATTCAAGACAATCGGTACTAGAAATAAATCTATTTATTGCGTCAAGTGACTTATGTCCAAAGCTAAAAGGAAAAAACGTTAAGTTAAAATGAAATATAATATACTAACTGACCTACAAAAAAAATTTTGGTTTGGTGCAGTTCTGTGCGCATCAGTAGTCGGTATAGTAGATGGGATGAACCACAATTCCCGCTGCTAGATGTCAGCTGGCAGCTCTAGTTTACCTACAATTCTGATTTTAATTTTTTTACGGTTTTGTTCAAAATCAGTCCATGTTATAACTAGTTTTATGGCATTAATCTCAAAAATTTATAATGGCAAGTAAGTCGAGAAGTTGCATTAACGATCCTGATATATTTTGTTAGATATGCGATGAGTATACATATAATGAAAGACCAACGGAAACCAATAAATGACATGGCAATTCGCTCGTATTCTCTATACTTTGGTATTCAAATTGGCATTCAAGATAAAGTGTAGGCACGTCATATTGCTTGTAAGATTTGCATTGAACATTTGCGGCAATGGGAAAAAGGAACGCGAAAATCTTTGAAGTTTGGGGTACCAATGATTTGGAGAGAACAAGAAAATCATCATGACGATTGCTTTTTTTGTATGACGAGTCTAGCAGGCATTAATAAAAACAATCGTAGCAAGTGGAAGTACCCCAATATTTCTTCTGCTACAAGACCTATTCCTCATTCAGAAACTGTTCCAATACCTATTTTACATCGGGAAGTTCAAGAGTGTGACGATGACGAAATGGAAATTTCTGAAGAAGAAGATTATAATTTCGAGTACTCCGGAGAAACATCAATTCTTAAAACTTTTACACAAAGTGAGCTTAGTGATCTTATCAGTAATTTAGATCTTTCAAAAGAGCGTGCTGAGTTGCTAGCATCAAGATTAAAAGAAAAAAATGTCTTTCTTCTGGTTTAAATACGAGTATTACTTTCTATCGAACAAGAGAACAAAACTTGCTACAATTTTTTTCTTCTGATAAAAATTTGGTATTTTGTCATGGAGTGAACGGCTTGATGACATTCATGGGCCTGAAGACTTATCATGCAAGTAATTGGCGTCTTTTTATCGACAGCAGTAAAAGAAGTTTGAAAGCAGTCCTTTTACACAATTGCAACAAATATGTTCCTATTCCACTGGCACACTCTACATCTTTGAAAGAAGAATACAAGGTAATTTCAGTTCTTTTAGAAAAAAATAAGATACACTGAACATGGTTGGATAATTTGTTGCGACTTGAAAATAGTCATTTTTTTGTTGGGCCAGCAGAGTGGTTATACAAAATACCCTTGCTTCATTTGTTTCTGGGATAGTCGAGCTAGACCTAGTCATTGGACTCAAACGAATTGGCCTGCCAGAAATCTTGTTCTTGGCCAAAAAAATGTCATAAACCAGCCTTTAGTTCCATGGGAAAAACTTTGCACATAAAACTAGGGCTCATGATACAATTTGTCAAAACTATTGACAAAAATGGTCAATGCTTCAAGTTCCTTTCTCAAAAATTTCCGGCATTGAGTACGGAGAAATTGAAGGCTGGAATTTTTGATGGGCCTCAGATACGTCAACTGATAAAAAGTTCTAAGGATTTCGAAGCTTCTATGACTGAAATAGAAAAATTTACGTTGAAATCTTTTGTCCTTGTTATACAAAACTTTCTTGGTAACTTTAAAGCAGATAACTATAAACAGTTAGTCGAAGAAATGCTCCTGAACTTCAAAAATTTAGGGTGTAATATGAGTTTGAAGGTGCACTACCTAAGTAGTCACATTGATCATTTTGAAGGAGATTTACGAGGTATGACAATTAAGTAATGAGACTGATTTCATAAAAACCGTATATTTGAAAATTATTCTACAACTCTTCCATACCCTTCAAAGTAGTCCCCTTGGGCAGCTACACAGCGATTCCAGCGCGTTTTCCATGCTTCGTAACATTTCTGGAACGCTTCGACCGGGATGTCCGCGAGTACCCTCGTCACGGCCGCCTGGATGTCCGTAATCGACTCAAAATGGGATCCTTTGACCACCGATTTTCTTTTAGGAAACAAAAAAAGTCACAGGGTGACAGGTTGTCGGGCGAATAAGGTGGTTGTTGCACCACGGTGATCCCTTTAGAGGCCAAATACTGGAACACGCTGAAGGCTTTGTGGCACGGCGCGTTGTCGTGATGAAGGATTCAGTTACGAGCGATGTCTGGGCGCACCCTGTTGACTCGTTTTCGCAATCTTTCGAGTACTTGGCAATGGTAGACTTGATTCACAGTTTTCCCCGGTGGAACGAATTCTTTGTGGACGATTCCACGGCTATCAAAAAAGGCAATAATCGTCGTTTTCACCCTCGACTTGCTCATGCGAGCTTTTTTGGGCGGGGGGCGCGCGGAGACAACCATTGTGAGCTTTGACACGACTAAGAGCTCTATCACCATACACTCTTACAATTTTGGCGTACGTTTCCGAAGCTGTTTCGCCCAAACTGGCGCAAAATTTTATCGCGACGCGTTGCTCTTGATTTCGTTTTCCATTTTCGTGACGAGCACTACAAACATTCCTCTTTGACGCAGCAAGCGAACTAAATAAGCTAGAGCGATGGTACATATATCAATGGAAAGGGGAGGGATGCCGAAAAAAGAGAAAGGGAATTTCAAGGTCACAGGTTTACCCCAACCGCGGCGATAAAATCAATCTCATTACTTAATTGTCAAACCTCGTACGAGATTTTAGTGCAGGCCAGTGTTATTAATAAATTAATGCCAGAGAAGCTTGCAGTAGAACCGTGAGAAACTGTACACACTGCTTTCATTACAAGTTGCCAGTTGAAAGACATCGAGCGTTACGACTCTTTCTAATATGTGGCGTAGATTTTTGTGGTCCCATATATACAACTTTAAAAATACGTGGTCGACCACCCGTAAAAACTTATGTAGCAGTTTTCGTTTACTTCACTTCAAAATCAGTACATTTAGAACTAGTCTTGGACCTATCCAGTAATTCTTTTTTTTCGCCCTCAAAAGGTTAATGCCACAGAAAATATGCAGCGACAACGCAAGCTGACCGCAAGCTGCGCGAGTTGAAAGAGGCCTTTCTTGCGCAACCCTCAGAACTAATGGGATTCGCCGCCGAAGAATTCAGCTTCGGCTTTGTACCACCCAGGGCTTGGCACTTCGGCGAATTATGGGAGGCGGCGGTGAAGTCCGCCAAGTATCTGGTCGTTCGCGCATTCGGTAACGCTCTACTAACGACGGAAGAGCTCTCAATGCTACTGACCGAAGTGGAGGCCATTTTGAGTTCGCGTTCCCTAGCACCGCTGGGGTAGAACCCAAACGACGGAGAAGCACTAACTCCAGTGCACCTTTTAATCGGCTGTCCTCTGCGAGCACTGCCACCAGCACAAGTGCCAACGGATCCAATTCGCAACAAATAGCTGCACCCCAAACGCAATCTGCAGCCGGCGATCTCGTCCTCCTTCACGAATACAACGTACCACCGCAGCAGTGGGTCGTCGCAACCGCAGAAGGACAAGGCGGCAAGTTACGAGGGGCAGGCGTGGCAAACAATAAGCGCCCCATTCATAAGCTCGCATTACTGCCCATGAATGTTGAAGGACCCTGATCCTATCTAGGTGGCCGGTGTTGCGGCAAGTTACGTATGTCTAAAGCTAAAAAGAAAAAAACATTAAGTTAAAATGAAATACATTTTTGAATTATAAAGTTTTCTTCTCATTGTGTAAAAATACTTACTCTAATAGTATTAAACATACCATAAGTTAACAAAATGAATTATGCTCACCACATTTTTGTACATACATACATACTTACATTCCAACTGTTTTATTCCGTTATCTAAAGTTTTAGGATAAGTAAAAATCGACCTGTAATAAAGAGTTTAATTGTATTAAGATGGCAATCGAATTCGCACACGTTTTTTTCGATCGTTATAATTTTCGCCAATGTGTACAGGCAATTGGTTACTTTTAATTTTACATTTTAAAAGGTGAAAGTGAAATCAGGCATCCCAAACAATTTTCTTTCTTAAAAACGCTTGAGAATTTTCACTGTTAACAATTTTTGGGCACGCTTCCAAGCTACATACGACACAATAGTAGAAACTGATGATTCAGATCTATCTGAAAATTTCAAATCAGATCAATTACAACTTATAAAGTCAATTGCACCTACTCTCCACAGTAGAGTATGTAGAGCTGCCACAATTACCAGCCCTAGACGCAAGTTCAGGCATTCATCTCAAAGTGCCAGCAAGCGACACGGAAAGATTTCATGGAGGCTATGAACAATGGCCGTCCTTCCGGGACATGTTCACAGCCGTGTACATAAGCCATCCAAAATTATCACAAGCGCAATAATTCTATCATCTCCGATACAAAACTAAAGGTCAAGCAGGCTTGCAGTCAAGCAGTTTACATTAAATGACGATAATTTCAATTTAGCTTAGGAAGCTCTAAGATCAAGATATGAAAATGAGAGAATTATGGTCGACAAGCAAGTAACGATATGAACTTGCCTAAAATTCAAAAAGAAACTAGTGAAGAATTCATCAAACTAGAATCCAATGTTTCAAATGGTTTGTCGGTGCTATCGACACAAAATATTCCCACATACAATTGGGATCCTATTCTGGTAAACATATATATGTACCGCCGCATTACCAGAAAAATCGTTACTTTTGTGGGAGCAATGGCTCTTATCAAGAAGAAAATGGCCAACATGGCAGCAAATGACATACTTCTTAACTACTCAATATGAAATTGCAGAAAGGCAAGACAAAAAAAATAGTCAAAACTAAAATCGTTCAACACGACCTAAATCGAAGCTTCAATAGACCCCAAGCCGGAAGCAACAATCATTCATAACATAATCGTTCACATCCGAACAAAATAAGTTCACGTCAAGCGAACTATGTACAGGAGGGTATAAGCTAAAAACTTGCGAGGTGTTTAAAAAATTGAATGTTAATGAAAGGAACAACTTATTCCACGCACACAATCTTAATAGTAGCGAAAGCAAATTCAATTGCGTATATTGCCTTAAAAGACATCATTCAATATTGCACTTTAGTAACATTCCCAACACATCCCAAAGAAGCGCTTTCTCAAAAAGAGCCACGAGTTTAGTTACAACAGCAACTCCCGAAACACAAAATCCTGAATACAATCCCGAAACACCATGCTACTCAAAGGCATTAAAAACTCAAAAGCTACATAGCGAGAATCAAAGTAGAATGCTACTACCCACAGCAGTCGTCTCCATCGAACATCGAGGAGTACTGTTCAAACATAGAGCCTTAATAGACCAAGGATCACAACGATCATACATAGCGTCTAGGGCACAAAATCGGTTAAAATTGCCAACAAAACAAGCCAATTATGAAAGAGAGTATAAAACTCAAATAAAATCTGCCCCATTACCATAATTTCCCCCTAAGCGGATAAGCGCATTCAAGCAGAAACTATAGTTTTACCCCAACTTACCAACATACTTCCAAGCTATCATATATGTAGATAGCAAGTACTGGAAAAAGATTACAACCCTAAAGCTAGCAACACCCTCGCTCAAATAGACCTTCTATAACAGTGGTTCCCAAACTTATTTTGTCTACCGCCCACTTTGAGAATAAATATTTTTTTAGCGCCCCCCTTTTTTCACCTATTTAAAAACCACTATAACTTCAAATTAATTATTGTGACCTATATACTCGTATGTATATTAACGGAGAATTCTAAACGAAACTTTTACTATAACCAGCAACTTGAAACCTGAGCGCAGTAGGTAACATACAACGGCGCTTAGGTCTCAAGTTAACCCTTACGGGCTCCACCTGCCAATAAGAATGATTATTGAAACACAACTTTATAGTATTAAAACAGAGAATCATTTATTAAAAATAAAACTAAAATAATATATAAAAACTAATGTGAAGGATGAATCTGATGCTGTTTAATAAGTTTGTTAATATCAGGTTCCAATTTACTCAAGAACAGTCGCAAGTCGCCACGTTCGGTAACAAGAAAACGATTTCTATTTTTAGTAAGCAGTGTTGTCACAGCACTAAATCCACGTCCACACAAATATGACGATGGGAATGCTATCAAGAATAGTTGAACGATTGACCACAATCCAGGGTACAATTGCGAGATCGGTTTTTGTAGCCAAAATTCTTGGTAACCATTTTTGAACTTGATTTTTATTTCCTCGTTTGCTGTCAATTCTATAAGTTCTTCTTACAGCTGAGGTGACATTGTTGTGTTGATATTTGAAAACGGATCCAATACCCAGTCTGGTATTTCCAAGTTCAAAATGTCCTGGCATCGTTCGGTGAAGTCAATGTGGAGGTTTTCCAAATGTTTGCAGTAGGCAAACAATTCGTTGGTACTGCATGATACTGATAAATTCGGAAAATTGTGAAACTCACGTCTGCCCAGATTCTTTTTGTGTAGAAGCAGTTTGGCTGCGAAATCAGCAACGACGTTTTTTGTTTTAATTAAATTTAGTTTATCGCTTTGCAGTTGGAGATTCAATGACATGATTTATAAAGGTCTGTCCTGTAAGCTATATAATTCTTTGATGTTATGAGCTTGTCTTGAAATTCTGTATCTTTAGCTTCCAAGAACTCTATAACAGAGTTAAACAGGTTGTAGAATCGCGTCAGACAATTGCCTCTTGATAGCCAACGAACTTCAGTATGAAACAACAAATGATTGAAATCCTCGTCATTAGTAACACAAAGCCGATGAAATAATCTATCATTCAAAGAGCTGGGGCGGATTTTATTGACTGCTTTGATGACATATTGCAGTGATTGAAATAGTTTTTCTCTTAAGTTTATAGCTACTAAATGCTGTCTATGAATAACGCAATGTACACCAAGGACATCTGGAATTTTATTTTTTAAGTGCGCTATTAAGCCTTTATGGCACCCTATCATAGTCGGAGCGCCATCCGTAGCAATTGAAATAATATTTTTCAAAGGAATCTCTTTCTCATCGTAAAATTTTTCCAATATATTGAATGTGGTTTCGCCTTTTGTATCGGTCTCTAAATTTCTAGCAAATAATAGTTCTTCACAAATTTTCTCATATTTAATAAACCTCACGTAAGACAACAACAATGCTTTATTAGTTGGTAAAGCGAGCTGAATTGAGAATTGGCTTGTCTTCAGGTGATCGCACCAAGATTCTTCAATGTTTTCAGCCATTTCATCATTTCGTCTTTGCACAGAATTATTACTCAAAGGAATTTTTCGGATAATATCTGCGGCCGGTTTATGAAGCACGGTAGTTATTACTTCATTTATTGCTGGCAATATTAACTCTTCTCCGATGTTATGTGGTTTGCCTTTTTGAGCAATTAACAAAGAGATATTGTACGAAGCTCGAAGTCCGTCGTCATCTTGCTTAGCAGCCGCCGAAAATAGTTTTGCTACACTTGGCTGAGTATTATGCTTCTTCTCTGGATGCATTTTATTCAAATGATCTTGCAGTCTTGAAGGCTTCATTGCTTCATTCGAAAATGTTTTTAGACATAGAAGACACAAAGGCGAGAATGGCTTTGTGGGATTTTCAATGAATCCGTATTTAATGTATTGCCGACATTACTTCCGACATTGTTTTGCTTTGAGAAATACGTTTAACTTCGCGAGTAATGTAAAGGAGGCGAAAGTAATGCTCATCTATTGCGCGCAAAACCACAAATGAATATAAAATAAATACTACATTGTATATATAGGAATGCTTAAGCACAATTATTATATAGTAGTCCAAAAATATGAATTCTTATTTTTCCTAGAAATACATTTGTTAAAAAACGATCTTTATCTTATGATTATATTATGATAGCAAATGCCCACATACAGATTTGGCAATGGCAATAGCAACACGTTTGACAGTATTCTATAAATTCTATCCTGTAGAAATGCCCCGTTATGAAACGGAGCGACCGATTGACATGATTTTCATTTTTTCTATATTCAATAAAATAGGACAGATGTATGAACTACGCGGAGAGAAATATAGAACCGAGTTGGAGCAATCTTTTAATTCATATTAGTTGATGTCCACAAGTTATTGTTGAGAGTCGATAGCTCATGTAGTCGCTGTCTAAGAGGCCTCCTAGCTAAATAAAATTACAAATAACCCCCAGACCTCTACACAACGCCCCATTTTCTTTCTGGGTCTCTTACCGCCCCCCTTGATACCTACAGCGCCCACAAGGGGGCGTTATCGCCCATTTTGGGAAACACTGTTTTATAAGGCAGCGACATTATATCGCAAATTATACAAGATGGTGTTGAAAAAATTTCAAAACCCCTTCTACCTCAAAATGCTTTATTCGGTTGGATACCAATTGGACTACTTACGGAACCAGTAGTCACAATGACAGCTCAAGTTGAGGAAATCTCAAACGAGTACCAAAATTCACAATTGAGAAAATTTCGGGAGTTGGAAGAACTCCCCCATTTCAATTACAACCCCTGAAGATCAGTATTGTGAAGACTTTTCCAAAACTACAACTACTAGATTAGATAATGGTCAATACGTCGTACGACTACCAGACACACTCCCCATATGTCACCCGCGCACCTCTGCAATACAACAGTTTCTAAGCATGGAAAAATCGACATAGAAATGGTGAGCTCAAACATGATTATGATGGTGTCTTAGAAAAATACCTCCATTTAGATCACATGGAAGAAGTAAGCCCATGTGAAAAAATGATTGAAGGCAAATATCACTCATTCTACTTGCCACATCATGCAGTAGTAAAACCAAACAAAAAAGAAACAAAAATGTTAGATTTGTCTTCAATGTATCAAGCTCAACCATCTCGGGGATTCTATGAATGATATTCTATTCACGAGACTCATCCTCCAACCAGACTTAATGCTCCTCATATTAAATTGGCGTACATATATACTAATACGTTTTCAATGTGGATATCGAAAAAAATGTATTGAAATGTAAGATTTTCAACAAATTATTTTCTGAAAATCTCCCAGTAGCTCTCTACGCGACTTTAAATTGAAAACAGTTACCTCTGGGGTAAACTGTGCCTCATACCTAGCCATTCGTACATTCCGCAAATTGGCAGAAGATACAAAGTGAGAATTTCTCCTGGCAACACAAGTGTTCAAATGTATACTGACGATATCCTGCCTGGAAGTCACAGCCTTCCTCAAGCACACGAGCCCTTATCACTGGTAATAAATGCTCTCAACAACGCAGGGTTTCCATTAAAAATGATAGCAGCCAATCACCCAAATTAAACAAAAATTACCAAACGACAAGTTGTTGGAAACTAATGTCTTTATATTCGAAGAGGAATGTACAACAAAAACACTAGGCATACAAAGGAATGCGATATCAGACCAGTTGTCATACACGACTGAGTCCATATCCGTATTATCTGCGATAATGAAGTGACAGATTTTATCTTTGGTAGCAAAACTTTTCGACCCCACAGGATGTTTTTCGCTAACTATGACACAAGCGAAAATTCTGATTCAAGAATTATGACTATACGGAACCGACTGGGACGAACTAGTGAATCCTATTCGAATGGAACAACACGGCTTTTGCGACGCTTCTACATATGTGCGCACATAAAGCTATACTGCAAGCCACCTACTATTGGTAGAAGCAACAGTTGCGCCTCGAAAAACACTGAGTCTCCCACAACTTGCACTTTGTGGCGCTCTGCTGCTAGAAAAACTAGCTTCCATGGTGCAGACCCACTTATACATGGCGAAATACAAATTACAAATGGCCCGATTCCGAGATAGTTTTAGCCTGGTTAGAAAAGCCACCACACTCGTGGAAAACATATATGTATTTCTAATCGAACCTCTCAAATACTTGACCTAGTAGGAGCAGCGACATGGCCACACGTAGCCAGTGCTGACAATCCTGCTGATCTAGGTACGAGAGGGTGCAAACCCTTGCATCTCGCCACCACCACCCTCTGGCCCGCGATGGTTAACAGAATCTTCCGATTCTTGACCACAATTGGCTATGCACAAAATACTTGCTACAGAAAATCGAAAAAATCGACACTTATCATACAACTCTGGATGACACTTACATCCTTGAACGATTTTCGTCGTTCCCCTATGCCCTTCAGGTAGTCTCCTATATGCTCACGTTCTTAGAGTAACTTTTACATATTTATTTTATTTATTTACAACAGTTTACATAGCAATAAATTACAGCATAAACTTTAAAATGACACTAGCTGCAAGGCTTTCAGTCATCGTTTTTAAACTAAGTTTTGTTGCTTAAGTTCGTAGTACTAGTAAATAATTACGATATTTTAACTATGATATCTTAAACTACGCTAGATTAGGTTAAGGTTATTATTATCAACAAGGAAATTGTAAATCAGTGGTCGGCATTTCATACCACAATTGTGCAAACTAACTTCACACGTACGCTTACGCTCTATCGTTCAGTCGTTGTCGAGCCAGCAACGAATTAACATCGCGCAAGACTATAGCGCAAAATCAAATATGCCCTGCGAGAAATATTTTATGATTCTAAATGCCTTTGGTGCCATGCAATGCCTTTTATGTTCCAAGTCTTTTAAAGATAATAATGAATATATCCTTAAAAGACATTTTGTTAATTTTCATAAAACTATTACTTATTTAGATGAAAAAGAACGAAAATGTCTTTTTAAAGAAAAAAGAGATATTTTTTTGCAAAAAATATCTGATTGGTTACGTAAAAACGAATGCTTAGATTATAGTGAAAGTATTAATGAAAACCTAAAAACACAGCTATCAAGTTCCATTAGTGTGGAGATTGTTAGGCAGGGTAGGCCGTTTTCCGATGGAGTTTTTATTAAAAAAATGTGTAGTCAAATTTTGCAAAAACTTAGTTATAATCAAACATTTATAGATAAACTTCCCTTATCACCTAGAAGTGTAGCGCGGCGCACCGATCAAATAGGAGCTCGTATTGAATTTAAAATAAAGGAAGAAATTGAAAATTGTAAATACTTTTCTATTTGTTTAGATGAAAGCACGGACCTTAACGACCTATCTCAATTAGCTTTATGCGTGCGATGCGTAAATACTAATTATGATATATTTGTAACTTTATATTCTCTAGAAAGCTTTGATTCGAATGTAACTGGAAAGTTGTTATTCGAGGTCGTCAATGAAAAGCTTTTTTCAGTTGTCGATATGACAAAATTCGCAGGAGTGTGTACAGATGGAGCAAACGTTATGATTGGTAATTATGACGGTTTTATCGGGCAGCTGAAAAAGCATGGTATAAATGTACATAATTTTCATTGCATCATACATCAAGTTGCACTTTGCTCCAAATTCATAAGTACAAATCCCGTTATGAAAATCTCAGAGAAAATAATAAACAGAATACGTGGTGGGCATAACTCACTTACCCACAGAAAATTTGTAAAATTTTTAAAAAATAAGAGTGCTGAGTACTCAGACTTAAAAATGTTTACAGAAGTTCGATGGTTAAGTCGAGGGGAGTGTCTCAACAGATTATTTCTGCAGTTCCTCGAGGTTGAAGGTCTAGAAAAATCTGCAGTCGGTTTTTTGAAAGATACTAAATTTATTTTTAATTTAGCATTCATAACAGATATTTCCTTAATATTAAATGAATTAAATAAGCAACTTCAAGGATGTGAAAAAAACATCCATGATGTGGTAAAACTACTCTGCCATTTCAAAACGAAGTTATTTTTATTAATTGCAGAAATCAAAGAAGGTAATTATGCAAATTTCCCAAGAACTGCATTGATTTTCTCAAAAATTAAATATATCAATCAATGTGATCACATTGTAATATTAGAAACTCTTTTTAATAATTTTGAAGGTAGATTCAAAGATTTTGAAAAAATCCAACCACTACTAGATTTGTTTGAAAATCCCTTTCATTGCGATATAAGTCGATATGAATTTTACTTGCAGTCAGAATTAATAATTCTACGAAGTGATCGGGAAGTTTCAAACAAATCAAGTATTATTGAATTCTGGCAAAATTTGGATGATTCATTCTACCCTGAATTGAAAAAAATGCATTTAAATGTTTATCATTTTTTCCCTCTACTTATATATGTGAACAAATTTTTTCAGATTTAAAATTTATTTGTTCCAAACAACGCAATAAAATTTCTTCAACCCATTTAAAAAATATTATTTTAATAAGAAATTGTTATAAAAAGATTGATATAGATAAATGTATTAAAGATATAACATTAAACAATTAGTTTAAGTTATATTTATATTATGTATATAAATTATTCCCTTCATTTTGAAAAACTGCAGAACTTCTTGTTTATCTGTTTATTATTTGCTCTGAGATTTGAATATTCGTTTATTTATATATAGCTTTTAGTTTTATTCAATATTTTCATATATTTTTGCTCCAACGTAGTGAAAACATATTTAATTTTCAAATTTTATTGAACAATAATTTATTTTATAATTTTGTTTATAAAATTCGAATTCCAATTTCTCACTGGGCTACTTTTTTTTCGTGCTCACCAACACAGTGATAGATCCTCTCATGCCGACCACTGTTGTAAATATACATAATGTTGTCGTGGCTGGGTGTAGATAGTGCCTCCATTGTGGAATTGTTACCAGAGCACTCAGTCTGCCTTGTGTTCGGACATTGCGAAATTAGGTGCTTAACTGTATTTGGGCCATTGCATAGCGGGCAGCAAGATGGGTCGCTCCTTGTTAGAAGATGAGAGTGGCTAAATATAGTGTGCGGCTTCAGGATGTTGCTTGCCGTGTTTGCAGGGTAAGTTGGCCTGATTCTCCTTGGGTTTATTCCAATGTAGTGATGGTTTTGCGATACCCAGTCCGAGAATTCCAGATTTTTTCTTTTTATCTTCTTTCTTTTTAGAGTAACTTACTTTCATTACCATGCACCGATACACCAAGACTAAACGAAAGCAAAGGTCGCTTTTTTCGCATCAACCCAAACGTGCTACTTCAGCCGCGACATATCATTACTAAGAGAATCGAAGCCGATTGACAAACAAAACTGGCTCTTAGTTCTTAACCTATTTCTAGACACGAAGGGTCTGCTTCGTGGGAATGGTCGGCTTGCT
The DNA here is from genome assembly GCF_023373825.1 of Bactrocera dorsalis. Lineage (NCBI taxonomy): Eukaryota > Metazoa > Arthropoda > Insecta > Diptera > Tephritidae > Bactrocera > Bactrocera dorsalis. The sequence goes on from NC_064308.1 coordinate 24,729,986, forward strand.
AATTCAAGCCTAACATATCATGAACGCCACCCTACAATTATACCAGAGAGGAGTCCATTTGCACTCTATTTATCAGGTATGTCCACATACTAATGCTCCACGAAAATCGCCTCATACAACATATGGTCCGCCAAGACTTGAACATATCCCGACTTAAGCCCCAAATAAAGAAGTGCATTTTCATGTGCAATAAGTGCATAAGCAGAAAATACGATCGCAGATTATGGCAGCACTTTCACCTGAACGCTGCGATTTTGCTCGGCACCTTTTGCTATGTACGACAGAGGCTTTTCTTGCGGCATTTGCTCGCTTCGGACAACGAGGCTTTCTATCAAAAATCATGGGCGAAGATGGCAAAATATTTGTCAGAGCTCAAAGAGCTACCTAAAGACAGTTTGTGGACTTCATAAAACAAGTCTCACATGACATTGTCCAAAAATGTGCTTCCCAAGGTATCAGCTGTAAAGAGCTTAAAATCTCATTTTAAAATGATAGATGGCAACTACAAATTTATTTATGAAGAATTCACTGCCTGTGCCAGGCGTGAAGTTGCTCTCCTTATTAACCCCTTGACGTATTTCCACGAACCTGGCTCGTGGTACAATTTCTGTGCCTAACATGATTATTACGAGCCTGGCTCGTGGTGTGTAGAAGAGTACATTTGATGAAGAGAATTGAAATTTTCCCGTTATTTTCGGCAAATAATATAAACAAAAAACATTGCTTCAGTTGAGTGCATTATCTACTGCAGATCTGTTTTATAATTATCGTATTAAATCGTAGTATTTTATTTTATGTAAATTTGTAAAACAAGTCTGCGACAGTTCGTAAGCATCAAAACTGGTTTGTTTAGTGAATATTACGTGCGAACAGTTGGAAGCGAATTTCGTTGCGCTAATTGATACGTCAAGGGGTTAAGCCGTTGGGAAAAAATTAATATTCTCTATCATGATTTCAGGGCACGGAGGCTAGATGAGGGACTATCAGTTTACGGTGGGAAGGGCATATAAAGTAGCGAAAAAAAAATCAACTATATTCCTCCGTAACTTAATGTTCATCGTAGAATCAGAGATAAAGAGATGTCCAACTCCTCTCTCACTGGAAGTGAGAGAGCAATTGCTAAACGTCAAAACCTACTGAACTTTGACAGCTAATCGAGTTCAGTAGGTTTTGACGTTCAGCAATTGGAAACGAGCGATGGCCAGATTGAAATCCCGCCAAATTATTGTTCGAATGGAGACATTTTTCATTTTTTGTCTCCGTTTGTAACGGCCATTAGTTCGAAGAATACCGAAGGCGAAACAGTACGCAGATTGAAAGATGTGAGTATATTTTAATTTTTATTAAGTAAATTTGCATTTATTTAATACTTTTTTATTTTATTTTACAGATAAAATGCCGAAAACAACCAGCAGTTGGAAGAAATGTGTTGCTGGCTGCAGCGATGGAGGCAGAATATTTAGAGGGCTGAAGCCCCCCCCCCCCCGAAATAAGGAAATTTTTTAAATAAATCCCAATAAAAAAAGATTTATCACTGACTGAATCTTTTGGAACTCTTATACACAACTCAGCTCAAACCTATAACAGTCGTACGCAACTATACTAGACGGTGACTGAAAACTTATCAAAAGTCATACTTAAGCGTTGTACAGATCTCCATCTTGATATGGCGAAGTTGGTTGGCCAGGGATATGACGGAGCAGCAAACATATCAGGGCATTTAAGTGGAGTGCAAACCAGGATAAGACAACTGTATCCAAAAGCACGATATGTTCATTGCGCTAGTCACCGATTGAACCTTGCGCTTTCTAATACTATGTCATTACCTTCAATACGGAACTGCCTTGGTATTGTCAGTGAAATAGCAAATTTATTTAGAAAGCTGAGATTGAAAAATTTGCCAACTTTGATTGGGATGATTCGGCTGACGAGGAAAATGAAGAAGAAGAAGATCGAAATATGAACGAAATTATAGAAGAAACTTTGAAAAATTTGGATAACAGAGCTGAAAATGTGGAAGTTGGTTTGATTGACCAATTTATTAGAAGCGAAAATGATGGAGATTTGAATGAAACTGAAAACGTTGTACAGGAGGTGATGGAAAAAACTGATTTGAAGAGTTTGAAGTGGAGGAGTGCAGAGTTTATGGAAAGCGATATCACTTGGAAAAGTGAATTATGCAGCAATGAGTTGAAAACCCCCATAGAATATTTTAGTACTTTCTTTGCGGATGAACTGTGGCAGAAAATATGCGAGGAAACGAATTTATATGCCATACAAACGAAGAGCATAGAATTGAAATGCACTGTGCCCGAAATGAAAAGGTTTGATGGCATGCTTCTTTACTTTGCAGTTGTGAAAATACCAGCTTATAGAATGGCGTGGGCGGCCAATTTGAAACTAGCGGCCGTTGCAAAATTAAACAGTTTTTCCATTTGAACGATAATTCTAAACAGCCTCAGAAGGGAACACCTGAATATGACAAGTTGTACAAGGTTCGGCCTCTGTTGGACGCCAAAAAAAAAAATTCAATGAAATTTCGCAGGAAGAATTCCAAAGTATAGATGAGCAAATGATTGCATATAAAGGTAACTTATTATTTGTGAATACATTTCTGAATAACACAATAGTACATTCTTTTCTTAGGTCAACATAGTTTGAAACAATGAAGCCCTAAAAGTGGGATTTCAAAATGTTTACGACAGCTGGTGTATCTGGAATTATATGTATATGATTTCACTCTGTACATTGGAGAAGGAACGTGCAAGACTTATGGCTTGGGTATTTCATCAGATATCGTGCTATTTTTATCATCCAATTTGCCAGTAAACCAAAATTTCAAACTGTTTTTTGACAATTGGTTTTCGTCAATAAGCTTGATGATTGCTCTGAAAGAAAAAGGCATATTGGCCGTTGATACAATTAGATGCAACCGATTGAAAAATTGTGTTCTTGCTGCCGCAAAGAGAAGAAGTTTATAACTATACTTCGTCCAGGAATAGTTGAATGTTACAACAAACACATGGGAGGGGTTGATCTTGCGGACATGCTGCTTGAATTGTACAAAATCAACCACCGCTCAAATAAATGGTACATGCGGATAGTATACTGGTGCACAAATTCAAGTTTGGTAAACAGTTTGTTGTTGTACCGCAGAGACATCACACATACAGACGGCGAATTGAAGCATATGCCGCTCAGAGATTTCCAATTGGATGTTGCTTCCGAGCTTTTGAACGCAAGTCAAACTACAGTTGTCGCCAAGAAGAGAGGTCGTCCATCATCACTCCTTTTGGCAATGAATTCATCCCCATCATCCCCAACTCCATCATAACCAGCTCCTTCTACGGGCTCCGAATCAAACCCCTGTAAAAGAGCTTATGTTGCAGACCCAGCAAATTCAATACGACTTGATGGTTATAATCATTGGCCGGAATGGGGAACAAGAGGAAGATGTAGAGTATGCAGCACTGGGTTTCCAAGCTGTAAATGCAGCAAATGTAATGTGCATTTGCGCTCCAATTCCCAAAAAAATTGTTTCGTGTCCTATCATACATAAATATAAATAAACGGCATTTGAAAAAAGAAAAATCAACTTGACTTTAAATATATAACCTCATTGCCCAATGTTGCATATACGCAACATCCTGTAGCTCTTGAACCAGGACACCTAGGACGTTGAAATTTTTGTCAGTTGATATTGCGGTCAACTCTAGCTTATATGTCTACTCAAAAAAATTTTAGCCACGCCCATTTTAATTCGGGCATGAGAGGGTTAATTGGAACTACGACCAAGACAAGGCCTTTAACGAATTAAAGCAGAAACTGACGTCAAAACCTCTACTAGTTGCATATCGAGGAGATGGAAATCACGAAATTCATGCAGATGTCAGTTCAGCTGGTTTAGCGGGTGCATTGTTACAAAACGAATGCGATGGATTAAAACCAGTCGTATATTACAGCGATACCGAAAGAAGTTTCCACAGTTACGAATTTGAAACTTTCGCTGTAGTTGAAACGTTAGAGCGATTCAGGTACATAAGACAGATCGTCGAAAAGATTAAAAACAAAGATAAAGAAATTTTGAATGAATTTTGTATTGAGAAAAATAGACTATTTAGAATCGAAAAAGAAAAGAAATTATGGAAACGCTCATTTCCACGAATGCGTAATTTCGTTAAATCATATTTAAAAGCATGTGTTGAATGCGCATATAACAAACGTCAAGGTGGTAAAAGTGAAGGACAGGAGCATTTCGATAATATCGTACTTAATGCAGTACGAACACCGAGGGCGAACGGTCATGCCGAACGAGTTAATCGTACATAGACAAAAAGTACCATAGACAAAAAGTGGGACGAGAATCTATTCAACATCCAGTGGTCAATGAACACGATGAAAAACAAAACTACGGGTAAAAGTCCACATGAACTTTTATTTAGTTTTTCACCAAGAGATATACTTCAAAATAAAGTTTTGTTAGCATTACATGACCATAATCTAACAAGCGAAGAAGATATACAAAATTATGAGAAGCAACTTGTGAAACAGTAAACCAGAAACGACAGCAAGCTAAGAAGCGATACGATGATCATCATTCAAAACCAAAAGATTTCCACGTTAATGACTTAGTGCTAGTTGAAAATGAAATTCTAGTACTGGAACGTCAAGAAAACTGGAGCCACGTTACAAAGGCCCCTTTATATAATAATTAAGCAAGTGCTTGGTAAAGACCGTTATTTACTTCAAGAGTTGCCAGGAGCAGACCGAACGTCACGTCACTATACTTTAATCTACGCATCCGATAAGATGAAGTCATGGTGCCAACTTCCCCCCAATTTTAAAGACGACAGCGATGAAGCTTGAATTTCAACCGCCAACGCGAACACAGCCTCCCGTGCGATATTATCTTATTTTTAAATAAACTCTGTGAATTACAATTTTAATATATAAATAAAAGACCATCCTGAACATTAGAAAGTTTCCGAATAAAAACCTTTCACGTGTCTTTTCCAAGATTTGGCGCATGTGAATATCTGGTCAGTTGTTGATTTGCCAGGCCTAAATCAACACTGATAAGGTCCAATCAGTTTGTTTACGTTGGGGTTTAATCTTTCGCACAGTACGCACGATAGAACCTAATATGCGATGCTTAGGTAGTTGGTATATAAGTTCGTCTATCTTGGAACGAGCATTAACAGCAACGCTAGCATTGAAATCCGCAGTACCCACTACCTGTTCGAAAGACCAGGTGAAGAAAAACCTGGCTACGCTTGGAATTTGAACTGATGCCAAAGGGTGAAAAGGAAGGAAGACTAGTGCGCTGTTGTAAACTAGACTCGTTTCTAACCGAGTAAGTGCTATGTACGCCATTAAAGAATGAAGAATAGCGGCTTTGTTAATGCGCTATTAATATATATATATATTAATAATTTTCTTCCGAGTTTGAGCCATAAGACCATATCTACTTCTACTGGCTAATTCAATAAATAAATAAAAATAAGGGGATTCTCTTGCTCTTGCAAGGTTGTACGATGACACAAAATGCAAAAATACCGAAATATGCAAGGCCAAGAGAGCACCCATTGCAGAATCTAGTGATATATGTATGACTGCACGAAAATAAACATGGGTTTTGGTCTGACATATTTTACAGCCATTGCAAATAATTTTCTGCGTGTGTTTGTTGTTGTGCCGTTGCACCAAGAAGAAAATTCTGCAATTCGTGCACAGTGCAAGGGTTTTGCAAGGGCAGTGTTTCCCAAAGCGCTGCAGGTGTCAAGGGGGGCTGTAAGAGACCCAGAAAGAAAATGGGGGCGTTGTGTAGAGGCCCGGGGGTTATTTGTAATTTTATTTAGCTAGGAGGCCTCTTAGACAACGACTACATGAGCTCTCGACTCTTAACAACAACTTGTGAACCTCAACTAATATGAATTAAAAGATTGCTCAAACTCGGTTCTATATTTCTCTCCGCGTAGTTCATATATCTGTCCTATTTTATTGAATATAGAAAAAATTAAAATCATGTCAATCGGTCGCTCCGTTTCATAATGGGTCATCTCGACAGGATAGAATTTATAGAATACTAACTGTCAAACGTATTGCTATTCTTCTTCTTTACTGGCGTAGACACCGCTTACGCGATTATAGCCGAGTCAACAACAGCGCCAGTCGTTTCTTCTCTTCGCTACGTGGCGCCAATTGGATATTCCAAGCGAGGCCAGGTCCTTCTCCACTTGGTCCTTCCAACGGAGTGGAGGTCTTCCTCTTCCTCTGCTTCCCGCGGCGGGTACTGCGTCGAATACTTTCAGAGCTGAAGTGTTTTCATCCATCCGGACAACATGACCTAGCCAGCGTAGCCGCTGTCTTTTAATTCGCTGAACTATGTCAATGTCGTCGTATATCTCGTACAGCTCATCGTTCCATCGAATGCGATATTCGCCGTGGCTAACGCGCAAAGGACCATAAATCTTTCGCAGAACTTTTCTCTCGAAAACTCGCAACGTCGACTCATCGGTTGTTGTCATCGTCCAAGCCTCTGCACCATATAGCAGGACGGGAATTATGAGCGACTTATAGAGTTTTGTTTTTGTTCGTCGAGAGAGGACTTTACTTTTCAATTGCCTACTCAGTCCGAAGTAGCACCTGTTGGGAAGAGTAATCCTGCGTTGGATTTCCAGGCTGACATTGTTGGTGGTGTTTACGCTGGTTCCAAGATAGACGAAATTTTCTACAACTTCAAAGTTATGACTGTCAAAATGACGTGTGTGCCAAGTCGCGAGTGCGACGACTGTTTGTTTGATGACAGGAGATATTTCGTCTTGCCCTCGTTCACTGCCAGACCCATTTCTTTTGCTTCCTTGACCAGTCTGGAGAAAGCAGAACTAACGGCGCGGGTGTTGAGACCGATGATATCAATATCATCGGCATACGCCAGCAGTTGTACACTCTTATAGAAGATGGGACCTTCTCTGTTGAGTTCTGCAGTTCGAACTATTTTCTCCAGCAGCAGATTAAAAAAGTCGCACGATAGGAAGTCGCCTTGTCTGAAACCTCGTTTGGTATCGAACGGCTCGGAGAGGTCCTTCCCGATCCTGACGGAGCTTTTCGTGTTGCTCAACGTCAGTTTACACAGCCGTATTAGTTTTGCGGGGATACCAATTTCAGACATCGCGGCATAAAGGCAGCTCCTTTTCGTTCTGTCGAAAGCACCTTGGAATCGACGAATAGGTGGTGAGTGTCGATTCTCCTTTCACGGGTCTTTTCCAAGATTTGGCGCATGGTGAATATCTGGTCGGTTGTTGATTTACCAGGTCTGAAGCCACACTGATAAGGTCCAATCCGTTTGTTTGCTATCATAATATATTATAATCATTTGCGCAAAGGTTTAGGGTAGGTAGCTGATGTAGCGCACGTTTTGAGCTTTTGAACTCCTTTAATATTTTATGTGGAAAATAAAAAAAGGATCTTTATCCTTTCTTACAAATGTATTTCTAGGAAAAATAAGAATTCATATTTTTGGACTACTATATAATAATTGTGCTTAAGCATTCCTATATAAACAATGTAATATTTATTTTATATTAATTTGTGGTTTTGCGCGCAATAGGTGAGCATTACTTACGCCTCCTTTACACTACTCGCGAAGTTAAACGTATTTCTCAAAGCAGAACAATGTCGGAAGTAAAAAAGAAGAGACGGCAATACTGTGCGGAGTACATTAAATTCGGATTCATTGAAAATCCCACAAACCCATCCTCGCCTTTGTGTCTACTATGTCTAAAAACATTTTCGAATGAAGCAATGTAGCCTAAACATTGAAAACATTGAAGAATCATTGTGCGATCACCTGAGGACAAGCCAATTCTCAATTCTGTTCGATGAGTCCACTTGACCAACTAATGAAGCGTTGTTGTTGTCTTACGTGAGGTTTATTAAAGATGAGAAAATATGGAAAGAACTATTATTTGCTAGAAATTTAGAAACCGATACAAAAGGCGAAACCATATTCAATATATTGGAAAAATTTTGCGATGAGAAAGAGATTCCTTTGAAAAATATTATTTCAATTGCTACGGAGGCTTAATAGCGCACTTAAAAAATAAAATTCCAGATGTCCTTGGTGTACATTGTGTTATTCATAGACAACATTTAGTTGCTAGAAACTTAAGTGAAAGACTATTTCAATCACTGCAATATGTCATCAAAGCAGTCAATAAAATCCGCAACAGCTCTTTGAATGATAGATTATTTCATCAGCTTTGTGTTACTAATGACGAGGATTTCAATTGTTTGTTGTTTCATACTGAAGTTCGTTGGCTATCAAGAGGCAATTGTCTGACTCGATTCTACAACCAGTTTGACTCTATTATAGAGTTCTTGGAAACTAAAGATACAGAATTTCAAGACAAGCTCATGACATCAAAGAATGATATAGCTTACATGACAGACCTGTATAAATTGTTCAACGACATGAATCTCCAACTGCAAGGCGATAAACTAAATTTAATTAAAACAAAAAACGTCGTTGCTGCTTTCGCAGCCAAACTGCTTCTACACAAAAAAAATCTGGGCAGACGTGAGTTTCACAATTTTCCGAATTTGTCAGTATCATGCAGTAACGACGAATTGTGTGAATTGTGTACTGCCAACATTTGGAAAACCTCCACATTGACTTCACCGAACGATACCAGGACATTTTGAACTTGGAAATACCAGACTGGGTGTTGGATCCGTTTTCAAATGTCAACACAGCAATGTCACCTCAGCTGGAAGAAGAACTTATAGAATTGACAACAAACGAGGAAATAAAAATCAAGTTCAAAAATGGTTACCACGAATTTTGGCTACAAAAACCGATCTCGCAATTGTACCCTGGATTGTGGTCAATCCTTCAACGATTCTTGATAGCATTCCCATCGTCATATTTGTGTGAACGTGGATTTAGTGCTGTGACAACACTGCTTACTAAAAATAGAATTCGTTTGTTTGTTACCGAACGTGGCGACTTGCGACTGTTCTTGAGTAAATAGGAACCTGATATTAACAAACATATTAAACAGCATCAGATTCATCCTTCATATTAGTTTTTATATATGGATCGATTATTTAAGTTTTATTTTTAATAAAAGATTCTCTGTTTTAATACTATAAAGTTGTGTTTCAATAATCATTCTTATTGGCAGGTGGTAAAAGTTTCGTTTAGAATTCTCCGTTAATATACATATATAGGTCACAATAATTAATTTGCAGTTATAAAGGTTTTTAAACAGGTAAAAAATGGGGGCGCTAAAAAAATATTTATTCTCAAAGTGGGCGGTAGACAAAATAAGTTTGGGAACCACTGTGCAAGAGCAAGAGAATTCCCCTAATATGACAATATCAAGTGACAGCTGTATTTGTATATTGAATGTAAACAAATATCAAGTGACAATTTAGGGCCGGCAAAATATGTTTTCCAATAAAATCGATTAAACTAGAGCAGGCCAGGCACGTAGCCAGGGGGGGGGGGGGGCTAGAGGGCTGAAGCCCCCCCGAAATAAGGAAATTTTTTAAATAAATCGCAAATAAAAAAGATTTATCACTGACTGAATCTTTTGAAACTCTTATACACAACTCAGCTCAAACCTATAACAGTCGTACGCAACTACACTAGACGGTGACTGAAAACTTATCAAAAGTCATACTTAAGCGTTGTACAGATCTCCATCTTGATATGGCGAAGTTGGTTGGCCAGGGATATGACGGAGCAGCAAACATATCAGGGCATTTAAGTGGAGTGCAAACCAGGATAAGACAACTGTATCCAAAAGCACGATATGTTCATTGCGCTAGTCACCGATTGAACCTTGCGCTTTCTAATACTATGTCATTACCTTCAATACGGAACTGCCTTGGTATTGTCAGTGAAATAGCAAATTTATTTAGAAACCATTCAAATGCAAACACAACTTTCCAGGACGTTATACAGAAGCACGCACCAGAAAGCAAAAAAAGACGACTTGTTCGCCTTTGTGAAACAAGGTTTATAGAAAGGCATGAAAGCATTATAAGCTTTGTGGAGCTTTTCAAATTCATTGTACTAAGTTTGGAAATAATTTCGAGTAAGACATGGTCCATTTCGTCTAAAGCATCAGCCTTCTTAGCAGCGGTAGAGAAAAGCGATTTTTTGCTTAGTCTATTCGTCTGTGAGCAATTGTTCAGCTTAACGCTGCCACTGTCTGTGTAACTCCAAGAAAAATCTATGGATTTTGTATCAGCAATGAACCGAGCCAAAGAATTAATAAGAACTCTGCACCAGATAAGAGAAACAGCGGATGGTTTTTTCAACGATATTTTCCAAACAGCATCACAAATGTCTAAAGATCTTTATGACATAGATCTTGTAGTGCCTAGAGTGACTTCGCGTCAAACTACTAGTGCTAATCCACCTTACACAACCCCTGAAAGCCACTTCAGAGTTACAATATTTATTCCATGCGTTGATGCTCTGATTCAAAACATGACAGAACGTTTATTAGTGAATGAGGATATACTCTCGTCATTTCAAATTCTACTCCCAGGTTTTGCTGCAATTGATAATGCCGAAGAATTAAAAAATTTAACTATTTACTTCGAGGAGCAAATATCAATGACAGCATTAAAATCAGAGTATCGATTGTGGTGTGCCAGCTTATTAACAATAGATCCAACCATAGAAGTGTTGAAATTACTGCAACATTGCGATGCAACGTATTTTAAAAATATTCACTACCTGCTTACAATTTTACCAACTCTTCCAGTGAGGACCGCTTCCTTCGAAAGAACTTCTTCAACCTTAAAAAGAATAAAAACTTTACCACGCAGTGTGATGGGCAATGAGCGGCTGAGTGCACTTGCTGTTATTGCAGTGCACTGGGATATTAAAATAGAACCAGATGAAGTAATTAATGATATTGCAAACAAGAAGAAAAGAAAAATATTACTTATTTATGTTACAACTACCAAATAATTTAAGTAATACGTATATGAATTTATATTGTTTTTTTTAATAAACAGAAAATTCAAAGTTTATATATGTTTTTACTTCAGCCCCCTCCGAAATGAAAAGCTGGCTACGGGCCTGGCGTAACTGTCAATTTAATTTATTTAATTAAATAAATTATTTTAAAGTAAATAATTGAATATTTATGACAGTTATAAAAAAGTCATACTTTAAATATTCATTAAATATACACTTTTTGCACTATTATTATTATTATTATTATACATATTTTATAATTAAATGTTTACCTTTTTGTATTTTATTTTGTTTCTTTTAATAGGCGTAAATGTTGGCTCAAATGTTTAGGTGTTTTTGAAGACCTAAATGAAAAAACACCTAAACACATTTTTGCGTGTGAGCGGCATTTTTCGAATGTAATGCGTAACGCGAAAAAATTGCGTCCGAGAGCCGTTCCGGACATAAATTTAATTAATGAGCCAATATTTAACGCCCCAAATTCTGAAAATATAATTGAAATAGGCGTTGAAGATTTTTTCCCCAAATAGAAGGATCTGCCTCAAATGCAAACGGTGCATCGAGGCAGCTGCTTCCACTTTTAGAAAGGGAAGACCGCGAAAATATTTTAGATCCTCTGCCACTTCTTGAGGAGGAACTAGTAAAGAGTAGTGAAAAAGCCGCGCAAACAGGTAGGGGTCTGACAGCAGGGACAGATAGGAAAAAAAAATGAAGAGAAGAGAATAGGATTTTAAAAATAAAATTGGATGAAAAAAACAGGAGAATAGGAGTTTAAAAGCTCAGTTGGTCCAAATGGCAACTGAATGTAGATGTAGGGACATGTTAAGAAGTAGTTCTTTTAGGGAAGAGTCAGATCCTCTTGAGATAGTTTGCAGCAAAGTTCCTCCTCAGTTAGGTGCTTGTATTAGGAGTAGTTTTTTAAATAGTAGTCGCCAAAATCACGGTCGGCGATATGATAGTTTTTTTAAAACTTTAGCTTTGGGTGTATTTTTTTTGTCGCCAATCGCTTATCGCTACCTAAAGCACCAACTTAGTTTTCCCTCAGAAAATACCTTACATAATTTTGTCGCAGATTGGCCTCGTTTCCCAGGTTGCACCCAAAGCAGCATAAAGTCTTTACAAATTAGGAGTAAGGGATTTTCTTTCGAACAAAAGTTCATATCAGTTTCTTGTGATGAAATGTCACTGAAATGTCATTTGCAGTATGATAGGAAATTTGATAGGGTGATAGGTCTTGAAGATTATGGCGATGAAAATCGCACATCTAGGATAGCCACAACTGCAATGACCATAATGGTGCAAGGTATAGGTGGAGAACCTTGGTCCCACCCGTTAGCTTATTTTTTTATTAAAGGCTCATGTAAAGGGGATGTCCTCAAGAAATATATTCTTGAAGCCATTACCCAACTTCAAAATATAGGGCTAGTTCCTTGCCATTTTGTTTGTGACCAGGGTACCAATTTTCAAAATTTAGCTAATTTGTTAGGTGTTTCAATGTCACGGCCCTTTTTTAACGTTAATGGTAAGGAAATATGTTTTTTTTACGATAGCCCCCATTTATTGAAATGTAGTCGAAACTGCTTACAAAATATGAAAAATAAAGTAGATTTTAAAAATAGTCGCGTATGTTGGTCTGACATAGTCCATTTTTATAAACAGGACTCTAAGTCGAGTTATCGGTGTGCGCATAAATTAACCGATGCTCATATTTACCCCAATACCTTTCAAAAAATGAAAGTAAAATTCGCGTCTCAAGTTTTAAGTAATACGGTCGCTTCAGGTATGCTTTCTCTTTACAGCTCGGGATCCTTAAGCTCAAATAGTATGAGCTTCATTAATACCGCGGATTTCGTTTCTTTTTTCAATAAATTATTCGATATTTTTAATAGTAGTTTCACTGAGGCCATTGTACCCACTAAACAAGTTTTTATAAGTTCCCCAGAGCAAAACCAGTTTTTAGATGAGGCAGAAAAAGTTTTGAAAACAATTCGGGTCGTAGATGAGTTAGGAAACGACACAACAAATAATTTCAATTTTATAAAGGGGTGGTTAATTAATTTTAATAGTTTAAGACGATTGTGGCGATTGGTGTCACACTCAGGATTTCCTTACCTGAAGACAAGACGACTATGTCAGGACAGCTTAGAGCCTTTTTTTTTGTCAGATTAGAAGTAGGGGAGGTACTAGAGTAACACCTTTCATGTTCTCTAGTTTATTTAGGAAGTCATGGGGTTTACGTTACGTAAATATCGTAACAAAAGGTAACTGTGAGCTGCCTTTAGAACCCGAAGCCACAGTTATTTCAGAACATAGCCATAATGTTCTTCTTAATGTATGCAATGATTCCGTTTTAAGTGACCTTTCTTGGTAGGATTTCCAGGGCTTACCACGGCCCGAACACTCCATTGTTATCTCCATTACTTTAGATAGTAGTTTAGAAATTAGCTTTTTAAACGAAAATGATTTAAGTTATTTTTGCGGCTACCTTTATTTGAAAATTTTTAAAAAGAACACATGCCTCCTGCCATTACCCTATTTAGGAGATGAAATTCCTTCTGATGAATTCATCTTCATACATCAAAACCAGATCGATAAATGCAACTTAGTAAAGCCGCCTCAAGAATTTGTTGCATTTATTAATAATTTAGAAATAAAATTTGTTCAGGAATTTGACAGAAATTGTCATAAAATAGGATTAGGAGAAATTCTTTTTGATAAATTAAAAGATATTAGGCCCTTCTTGTGTTGTGAAGACTGTGACCCAAAGGTAGTTATTGCTCTATTTATTAGAATTAGAATTTATTTTGTGACGAAATTTTTAAATAGAGATTTATCTTTACCCAATTTTAAGAATAAAATTTTGTGTGTTTCACATTTGTAGATTTTATCTCCCTTTTTTAGTGGTTGCAATGAGCTAAATATTTTATACCAAAGTAAGATTTTTTAAGCAGATTCGTATTAAGAGGCTCTAAAGTTAGAACGTTTAATAGAAAGTTTTTAATAACAAATTAGAATTTGGGCTTTAAATATTGGCAGTTGTATATATGTATATTTATTTTTATAGTTTTAAGTATTATACTATTATGTGATATGAAGTGATATTGTTTTTGTTATTTTTTATACTATTATATATGAATTGTTATTGTTTTGTTTTTTTCATTTTTTTATGTAAATAAATTTTTAATGGGTGATATAGGCCTACTGGGGAACCGAGCACCCAAAAATAACTTCGGTAACGCGCCCTTTTGCATACCTCATAGGTGGTGTGGAAAATGCGAATTGGGTGTTTTAATTAAAATGCCCAAAAAATAGCTTTTTTTCTGATCTGGCTACAATGAAAAATGTCATAAAAAACGCTAATTTTGAGGCGCTCTCACACTGGAATAAGTTGGACATCCCTTTATTCCTGGTAGAATCATAGATAACTTGATCAGAATCTCTTTTCTTGCTATCTCGCTTGTCAGCTGGCAGCGAACCCTCATTTGTTTTCTGAGCTGGCAACAAAACACAATCAGGGTGCCGTCAACCAGCAGTTAGTGAAAAAGGCGGGATGCCAGAAGTAAACCGCTATAATTACTTGACGAAATTAGTGTAAAATGAAATTTCATTGAACTGTGCAAACATATTTTGGCAAAGTAAATGTTTATGTAAATTAATTAATGATTTTGCATTTTAGCATTTATATATGTATGCATTTTCAAAGTGTTTAATTTCGTGTTTTGTGTAATTTATTAAATACCGAATCTAATATTTTTCAGCAGTGGCATCATTGGCAAATGTTATAAAAAATGTGAGTTTCGACAGCTCTCTCTCGAACCAAAGAGACTCGTATCAAGTTATAGCAGAAACAGTGGAGAACGTAGAATCGTGCCCCTTATTGGTAATTATCGACTTTTATAATTCAATATGTTTGAAATTTTCTTAAAATAACTCAAAATCAGAGTCGAATGCTATTATTTAAAAATATATAAACTATTTTTAATAGTTTGTTTTCAGTTTTGGTATTTCATATTGTAAAAAATTGTAATTGAAAACATAGATGTGCTCAAAACTATATATGCGTATTGGGCAATGGCAACATTGTTCAAATGAAAACAAACAAAGATGGCTGATTTCTTCGTTTTTACCACAGGCTCAACTTTTAACACATTTTGCTCGATAAGGAAGGAAAAGGAAGGAAAGGAGTAGCGTTTTTGAGTGTTTCTGCTATTATCTATGGTAGAATGGCTGCGGCAATACTGACATTGTACACAAATTAAAGAGCGGAAGTTTACCTCATATTTAAGGTTGCCACCTTTTTTTTGCAGTTAAAGTACATTGGTTATTATAGGTAAGAAAAAAAAAATGTACATACTATCAAAATAAAGTATAATTTATTTTTCTTTATTATTATATTTAAAAACATATTTTTTATTGCCTTTTGCAATTTGTATCACATTAGCATCTTTACATTCTATATTTAAATTAAAATAAATAAGTAATTCATTTTTTATCAAATTCAGAGACGCTTTGTTTCTTTCGTCTCGCCATTTGCTATTCATCACAGAAAAAACTCTTTCTGTGAATGCTGACGTGGCGGGAATAGACAAAAAAAATGAAATTACCTTATACAAGTTTAAAAAATTATCATCACTCATATTAAATACCTGCTGCCATTTTTGTGCAGTTGATAGCTCTGCAAAACCCTTAGAAGTATATAATTGATTATAAACTTGGTTTAATAAAGCGATTTCTCCATAAAGATCATCCATATCCACATTAAGTTTTTGCAGATTTAAATTTTCAATTATGTTTACAATATTGTCAAATTCTATATTCTTCTTCTTTACTGGCGTAGACACCGCTTACGCGATTATAGCCGAGTCAACAACAGCGCGCCAGTCGTTTCTTCTCTTCGCTACGTGGCGCCAATTGGATATTCCAAGCGAAGCCATAATAAATTCTATATTACTCTTTAAATTTATATTACCCAGTGTAAATAACCAGTTCGTGTTATTAAAATCAAGCCATGTATTCAGGTACACTAGGGATTCGTCAATAAATAATAAAAAATTCCCTTGAATTTTTTTAGTCAGTTCCGGTGAAGATAACAGTTTAATTTTTTTGCCTGTTTCATAGCCAAAAAACAGATCTTGTTTTCTTTGTGTTAATTGATTTCTACGATTAACCATAATCCCATAAATCTTCTAGTTTACGATACATGGCAAACTAGATAGTATTCTACATATATCTAGCAAGCTATGAGCAATGTGGAGTCTCCACAGGCAATGGGCACGGCAATGCAGCTGGTACTTATTCTATATATTCTATCCTGTCGAGATGCCCCGTAATTGTACAAAACGAGTGCTTGAGTGATGTGGCGCCGACGAGAGGCAACATCGATTCAGCACTAAAACACCAATCTATAAATTTCGTTTAACAAATTCATCGACTAAACTTTTCAAAATCTCAAAGAAATCAAATCATGCGAAATAAAGTATTTTTGTGAACTTTATTGTTCTCATAAAGTATAGAGTACAATTACCTGAAATAACGTAAAATACTTTATAATAAAGTACGGGTGGCAAGCCTACTCATATCGGAATTGTATAGTTGCGTGAACAAAAAGAGGTAAACATAATTTGCAGGTTTTAGAGTTTCGCATTCATATTAGTTTCTATTAACCTTTTCATGGTGGGAAATTCTAATCACTGTTAGGAAAAAATTATATAAGTTATATTTGTATCTAAAAACAATTTTATTTAACAAGAAAACAGCACATTTTAAATTGTCACACCTTCTTTTGATTGCTCCTATTTTGTTTACACCACTGTACATCTGATATAATAGTTAATGGTGGTGATGCCAGTTGTAAAAATTCATTTTAGCTACAATTGGGAAAGCTTTTCTCAAGTTGTGGGCTGTTTTATGTACATATGCAAGGTAGTTTTATATATCTGCATATATAAAAAAGAAAAGATACTTGTGACCATAATATATGTATATTTTATTTAAACATATTGCTTTTCCATTTAATGAAAATCGTTATATAAATATATGATTTGTGATATTTTCAGTTTGCTTGATTTACCAAAATACTCAAAGAATTGAGGTTTTTTTCTACAATTGTTTTGTTAAATTTAAAAAATCTAAGTTGCCTCTGGAAATGTATTAAAATAATAATACGCGCTTTTTTTATAATTACTACAGTATATCGAGATTGACAACCCTACGTTGTAAGAGAGCAATCTGCTGACTCGTTTCTACGCGGAAAACCCCAAATCCTTGGAAATTCTATGGTAAGCGTGCAATAGAAGCGGTTTTGGCTAATCATTTACACTGCGCTCTCATAAGATTCATTTGGGCATATGTGTTTGAATAAACAGTGGTTCATAACCTGAAGTTATTATTATTTATTTATTTAAGTCTATGAACATTAATTCTTACAGACTAATGGAGAATTAAATTACAGTTAAATAGGTAGAAATAGGTAGATAACTTAGACTAAAAAACAGAATTACTTTTTATAAGGAAGTTTAAAGAAATAACCTGTGTATAAATGAGCACCCTTCACCGGACATCCACATACACCACACTATCACAACACATCAATTCAACATTACAACACTGACACGCACCTTCACCATACTCACTACACTAATCATCAGGGCTTACAACCCACATTCCGCACTACACATGAGAGCA
Organism: Bactrocera dorsalis; assembly: GCF_023373825.1. Classification (NCBI taxonomy): domain Eukaryota; kingdom Metazoa; phylum Arthropoda; class Insecta; order Diptera; family Tephritidae; genus Bactrocera; species Bactrocera dorsalis. Next base: position 24,747,669 of record NC_064308.1, read on the forward strand.
CCACACAACGACACCCACATACACGTACACCAACCAATCACATCACACCAGCTGATCCCACACACCAAAGGAAAAAAGGAACCGACAAAGAGATAGATCACTTCACTTCGCTTGCGATCTTAACAACGACCTGTACGCGTGTGCGAACATCTTGAACGAGCGTTTTTAATACGCTTTTATTAGCTTCACTTGTATGTATGTATGTAACTTTTTTAAGTGGTACTGAAACCTAGAATATTTGAGCGACACGGTAGGAAGGCGATAGTAAGTTTAAGCAGCTCACCAAAGATGCGCTTAAAAGTATGCAACATATATATAAAACTAGTTTTGGTGACATTTAAATAGCATACTGAGTTGGGCGTCGACTGTTCATCAGATGCAAGGTTGTATAGTAGAGCATGCAGTAATTTACCAGAGCTCTCGACTGTTTGCTGCTGGACAAGCTTATGTAGCACTCAGTCGTTGTAGATCTTTGGACGGTATTCGAATTGAAGAACTAGACTGTTCAAAGTTGACAGGTAAAACCCCATGTAACAGTGAAGCTTTAGAAGAAATGATTCGATTAAGAAGTAATAATTCGTAAAGTCGTCAATAGAACTTGGTCGCAAATAATGTAACAATTAGTCAATGAAAGGCTACGAGTAGATATTAAATGCTGCCTAATTATCGATTTACTTAACCAATACTAAAGGTGGGCCATCTAATATTTCAAATTTGAATTATTTATATTTCGACATTGGAAACGTCAAATACCATTCGGAAAGTGACAGATATTCAGTAAAGAGTCTAAAATTTACGAATTTGTCGCTATTCACTAGAATAAAACTGGGAAATATAGAAAAAAAACGAGGATGGTCAATTTTACCGAAAAATCATCTTTTCGGACGAGGCTCATTTCCACCTCGATGGTTACGTTAACAAGCAGAATTGTCGCATTTGGGGCACAGGACGGCCATACAGCAAACGCTACACTCAATCTTTTATGCCATATCTTCGAAAATCGCATAATCAGCAAAAGAGGATGTGAATTGGCCTCCCAGAAGCTGCGATTTAACTCCGTTGGACTATTTTCCGTAGGGAGCTGTTAAAGATAAATGTTACGCCAACCATCCAAAAACAATTCAAGATCTAAAGTACGGGATTGAAGCTGCTGTAGCTGGCTTAAGGCCTGAAACCATCGAGAAAGTACTCCAAAATTGGGTGGATCGGATAAGCTACTGTAAACTTAGCCGTGGTGGTAATTTGTCCGAAATTGTTTTCCACGAATAAATTTCATAAAACAACCTTTTAAATAAATGTTAGATTTTTGAAAAATATCAAGCCGTTTTTGTTTTATTGACTTTTTAAATTTAAAATTTTATATGGCCCACCCTATACATGTCATAGTTCATATTTTAACAAATTTGGGGTTTCTCACATCAAACTAAAAAATTAAAAATAAATATAGTTTAAAAAAACTAAAAAACACGCTTTTAAAGCATATCGAACTAAAAAGTGAAAAATAATTCTTTGTATAAACTAACAATAATAATGAAAGAATAATTCCTGCATTATTGTGAGAAAAGCGTGGCATGCTCGATATATGTATGTACATATGAAAAATATGTCACAAAGCACCCCACGCTTTTCTCACAATAATGCAGGAGTTGTTTTTAACTATATTTATTTCCTCTTCCAGTTTTCGGCAATTCATAGTGTCGGAATTATAAACATTTTACCTATTACTTTTTATAACGTTAACATTAAAATTGTACACAGATCCTGATAATATACATACATATACATATACACGCGTATACCCATTTTAAAACAATTCGCCTTTCCATTTTCATTTTTTACAAAACAAATTTTGAGTTAGTGAAAAATACATGGTCCTGGCAAAAAGAACGGCACATTGGTGAAACGTTAAAAAAAATATATATATATATATATATATATATAAGTCCATATGTTGAAGTTGTAATCTTAATATTAGTAATATGGCAACCTTCTAAATGATATTATCTGTACCATAGATTCCTAACTGTAACCGCACATTACTTATGACATTGTACATTCAATTCAGTTCAGTTCTTATTAAACCTTTGAACCATAAACACTGCCTTTTCCTTATTAGTGATTCTCTGCAATACCATATATGTAAAAGCAACAAAAAAGAAAGGTTTTACATATGAAAGTGCAGTGACACCAAGAATAAAATATATAAGAACGAAGTAGCACAGAAATCTACATACACACACACATGCATACATTCTTGTATATGACAAACCAAAAATGTGGTGAAAGAAAATAAAACAAAAATTAAATTAAAAACCGGAAAGCAGCTGCACTAATCTCCAATAGTCGAAGTCGATTAAGAATCGGTTCTTGACATTCGAAAAATCGATTATTTTACGAGAAAACTCGATTCTCGAGTAGAATCGGAATCGAGTTTACCATCCCTGCTGGCAGCCGTCGGGGCACATATAAAACCTCCGCATAATAACCACCACAAAAAAAATGATTTTTTTCTATGTAATTTATATGGAGACAGAAAATATGAAATAGGCACCTCTTAATATAAATATTAGGAGCTCATCTTTCGAGTGACTTTTTTTTTACACATTTTCGAAATTTTGAGCCTGTTTTTCAGTTGAAAAAAAGGTTGCCTCAGAATGGCACACCCTAATATATATATATATATATATATATATATTAATTAATTTAACAATTTAACAAAACAAATTACTATTCTTTACTTGCATTTTAAGCTTACCTTCGTGTATACAATACACACAACCCACAAAAAAAATTCAATAAAAATTTATATTCAAACTATTCTGGCAATACCGCTCCAGTTCATTAACTGTGAGAGGGATACTTGCAAACTATACGAACAATACCTCTTCAGCTTATTAAGCTGTGAGAGGAATTGCTTCCAAAAGAGTAAGCAAAAAATAGCAAGAAGAAAATAGCAGAAAAGAGAATACAAACATGCATACATATATACGTATCCGTCTAAATGCATAATAATATATACATTAGCGCATATTTCTAAACGCGAGTACACAACCGCGAATTACGAGTATATAGATTGCCGTTTATTTTCAAATGCTTGTATACCTATAAACATAGGATACAACACAAATTAAGAATATACAGAAACGGTGCGGTGAACCAAAACAACTTTGGGTAAACAAAGTAAATATTTTACATGCTAATTATCTTTGTACATACTCGTACATACATATCGTCACCTGAAATGCAAAATAACGTAACAACATTTTCGGAAATTCAAAGTGGCATGAATGCAACACGAAATAAAATGGAACATAAGTGAAACAAAATTTTAATATTGGTTAAAACAGGCTTATATCTGACCGCAGAACCTGAAAATATTGAGCATATGTAATATTATGTATGTAATTTGAAGTAGTGAAGCGTAATCAATAAGACACTCAATTTCGAGTTTTTTGATGATACGTTATTTTGCATTTCAGGTGACGATATATAAGTATATTGAAACTCCAATTTGGCGAATTCCTAGCATTTATCTTGTTCCTTGTCACACAAGAACAAGCATAATTGCACATATTTTATTTAACGCATACTATATACACATAAAATCCACACGTATGTACAAAGGATATTGACCTAGTTTCAGTACGCGCTGAAACAAGGGCATTCGAATAAATCCGTAAAAAACATTTTTCCAAAAAGATAAAGCAAACAAGTGAATACAAACGAAAGCAATACAACCGATAAACGCATTATTAAATTCTTTGTCGGCTCTTATTAATTGAAAAGAGCTTTCGGTTACATATATATGTATATTTTAATACATAATCCAATTTTTCGGAAATAACAACTCTTATTTATTAAAAAGAGTTTTCGGTGACAAATTTTTCTATTATAATAAAATTCAAATTTTCTGAATGAGCACAGATTCAAAAGAATCCAAGTAGAATTCTTAAGAATTCCCAAAATGATTACTGATGACAAAAGTCCATGTACACCTGCAGAAGCTACACGCTTGAAGGTGCTACAAAGCAAAAATGGGGGAAAGACATTTCGTATATTAAATTCATTTCTGAGAGTGACAGCTTAATTAAATACTGCACTCGATTTGCATTTTCACCGATTCAGGACAACTCTGAATCGGTACTAGAAATTAAAAATGAATCTTTTGACAATTTTTGGACACGCCTCCAAGCTGCATACGACGCAATAGTAGAAACTGATGACTCAGATCTACCTGAGAATTTCAAATCCTCGGCTTACGCCAAATATGAAAACTGCTTAGACCGCTATGAAGACACAAAAGCAATAATATCTGTTCAATTAAAACTTATGAAGTCAATTGCACCTACTCCCCACAGTAGAGTAGAGTTACCACAATTGTAAGCCCAAGAGGCAAGTTCAGGTATTCATCTCAAAGTGCCAGCGTGTGATAGACAATAGACAATAGAATTAATCGAGGTATGCATTGCGACCTTGGGTCTATTGTGCCCTCTTCTAACTCACAGGGACTCACCAAGCCCCAACAAATCGATGAATTTTAGTATTTTGCTGGGAGCTAGTGAGTCGATGTGATCCCTATCCGGAAATGTAATTCCAAGGGCCTTAAACCTGCGCCTGCAGACTGCGATGCTGTCGATTAGCAGGTGCTCCGGGGATTCAGGTTCCCTGTCGAAGAACCGGCAGTTAGAGCAAGAGGCAAGTCCTAGGTTGAACAGGTGCCTTTCCAACTTGCAGTGGCTGGTGTAGAATGCAACCAAGAGCCTGAGTTTGATCCTTGGGAGGTTGATTATCGATTTAAACCTTTTGAGGTTGTACCCCCCTATCAGCAACTTGGCATGCCGCATACCATGTGCCCGTTGCCAATGACCTTCTCTGCCCTCTCTTTATTCCTTACGGAGCAGCTCCTTTATAGTGTGGGTGCCCACCCCAGTGAACGGTTCGGGCCCTACCATATTTATGGAGGCTGCAGAGCGGGCGAGCTCGTCAGCCAGTTCATTTCCGGCTATGTCTCTATGACCAGGTACCCAAATTCGGTGCACCTGATTCAATTCCGCTAGGCTGTTTAGCCGTTCTCTACACTCCTGAACTATTAGCGATTTGATCTCGTAGGCGGAGATCGCTTTTAGTGCCGCTTGGCTATCGCTGAGTATGGTTATTCGCTCATTACGATAGCCGCGATGGAGGTATATCTCTATACACCGACTTATGGCTAAGACTTCGGCCTGGAAGATTCTGGGGAATCTGCCCATCGGTATGGATAACCTTGTGCGTGGGCCCGCGATCCCTGCACCAATACCTTCCGACGTCTTCGAGCCGTCAGTGTACCACTTCTGTGTACTATCCCTCAGCATCAGCTCAAGGGTGGAGTCATTCCACTCGCTCTTGCAGCCAAGGGTAACCTTTATTGTTTTTGTAATCCCGTCCTTCGGGAGGAGGGCAATTGGATTGTTGCCACTTATCAACTCCATCCTCTGGGACGAGATTATTTTTCCTTTGCCGCATCTTTCTGCCGTTATTTGCAGAAGTGAATGCTTGGCTACTTGGCCGATCACTATGTGGAGCAACGTAAGTTCCAGCAGGACCTCCAGCGCCGCTGTTGGGCAGGTTCGCATAGCGCCCATCATGCAGACGCATGCTAGCCGCTGAAGCCTTGATAGTTTCATCACCACCGAGGCCTGTGCCGCCACAGAGGCCCAGGACACCGCTCCATATGTGACTATCGGTCGCACAATCATGGTATACAACCACCTGACAATCCTTGGCTTGCAACCCCAGGATTTTCCTGCCAGCCGATTGCACACCATTAGAGCCTCTGTCGCCTTGACCAGGGTTTGGTCCACATGCTGTTTCCACCGCAAAGTGGAATCCAGAGTGAGACCAAGATATTTTACATTGCTGGTCATCTCAATCACTCTACCCCCAAGTGTGAGGTTCCTAAGCCCGGGTAGGGATCTTCGCCTCGTGAACGGGACGATGGTAGTCTTCGAGGGGTTGATACTCAGCTCAACTCCCCTGCACCACTCCTTTGCCAGATTTAGACCTCGTTGCACTAGGTCACAGAGAGTGTCCTCGAACTTGCCTTTCGCTATGATAACTCTATCGTCCGCATATCCTTGGCAGCAGATGCCGTTGTCGGTTAGCAGTGCTAACAGGTCGTCCACGACAAGGCTCCATAGCAGGGGCGATAGTACACCACCCTGCGAACAGCCTCTTGTTGTGCCTAGGCGAATCTTTGTGCCTCCTGCTGTGGTCTCAGCAATCCTGGTGCGCAGTACCGCCTCTATCCATCTACGCACCGGTGCTGCCACATTCCTACCCTCCAGTGCCATTGCTACACTTCTATGAGAAGTGTTATCAAAAGCTTCCTCAATATCCAAAAAGGCGCATAGCATGACTTCCCCTTTCTCCAAAGAACTCCCTATCTCGGAGGTCAACTGGTACAGAGCTGAGTTAGTTGATCTGCCAGCTCTGTATGCATGCTGAGCCGCATGCAGGGGTGCAGTCTTCAGCGCCTTAGACCTTAAATGATGATCTATTATCTTCTCCATGGTTTTCAGTAGGAAGGAGGTTAGGCTAATTGGCCTGAAAGATTTGGCCAGCGAGTAGTCCTTCCTTCCTACTTTCGGTATGAAGATTACCTCAGCTGTCCTCCATGATTCAGGGATGTAGGCCAACGCCAGGCTCTTCCTCAACAGCGTAATCAGGTGTGGCATCAGGATCTGTTCACCCTGCTGTAGAAGCGCTGGGAAGATGCCGTCCACTCCCGGAGACTTGAACCTCTCAAACGAGGCCATTGCCCACCTGATCGAGTCCGCAGTAAACAGTTGTTTAGCGATAGCCCAATCAGTGCGGGACGGCCTGTGTTCAGTTAAGGGCAGACACCGATAAACCGGAACAGTCTGCGGAAAGTGAGCACGCAAGAGCTCTGTAGCTCTGTCCTCCGCGCTGGTCGTGAATGTCCCGTCATTCCTTTTGATGGCTAGCACTGTGTCCGTCTTCCCTTTAGCCAGAGCTTTGTGCAGCCTGGCAGCTTCTGGTGTGGAGGAGACGTTTTCACAGAATCTCCTAAAGCTAGCCTGTTTAGCAGACCTGATCTCTTTATTGTATAGCGTCAGGTTGCTCCTGTACTCCTTCCAGACCCCTGTACGTTTTGCCTTATTAAATAGGCTTCGTACCGTCTTCCTTAGGTCTGCGAGTTTCCTTGTCCACCAGGAGCAATTGCGCCTGTCTGTGGGTACTCCTAAGGGGCAGCTGTCATTGTACGCGTTAATAATAGACCCGGTAAGCGCGGTCAATCTGACCTACATTCCCTGGCCCGTGGCGCTACTTTCAGTCTGCCCCTTCCTCTTCAACTTCTCATCTAGCCTCTCCCTGAAGGCACTCCAGTTGGTCCTTTGAGGGTTGCGTCTAGGAGGGAACAGCTTGACCTCTGCCCTCAGCGCAAACCTTACAATTCTATGGTCCGAGAGGGAGGGCTCCGTTGAGACTCTCCACTGCGAGACCAGCCCTGTTGCAGGTTCATTACTGAGGGTGATGTCCAGCACTTCCCTCCTGCTTATAGTTATGAATGTGGGTTCACACCCTACATTCTCTACCGCTAAATTTCTACCTACTACATATTCTTAAAGGGACTCACCTCTCGCGTTGCAGTCGGTGCTGCCCCACTCCGTATGGTGGGCGTTCGCGTCACAACCGATGATAAGGGGGAGCTTGTGCAGACTGCAGTGCTCCACCAGCCTTTCCACCGCCTCCGGGGGTGCCGTTGCTGCCTCTCCCGGTAAGTATGCTGAGGCTAGGACGAAGCCTTTGCCCTCAGTGTCCCTAGCCTGCACCGCCACCAAATCCTGCGTCAGAAACTCTGAAATGCAAAAGAAATCAATATCACGTCCTAGGCGTCAAGGCCTCGCTAGAGAGGTCCCAGATTACCTTGTTTGCCTCCGTCTTGAGGCCCTTTACCTCTCCTTATGGACCCAAGGCTCTTGTATCAGCAGCGTGCCCAGTTTCTCCGCAGTGAACCTGCTTGTTATGACAGCTGAGGCTGCCGCCGCATGATGCAGGTTCACTTGGGCAATTTCCATGTTGACGGCCATCATAAATTGGGCTCGAGGAGAGAAAGACCCTTTACCCTGCCGTCAACCGCGCTGCTGTCAATTGGGCCTACAAGCCCGTCTAGGAGCTCCTGCGTTGAGGAAGCTCGCGGCCCGAACATACTTATACGACTCGTCGTCTATATATAAGTTCAACCTCCATCCTTCCATATCTCTTAGCTTCTCCTTTTTACTGCTGGCAACACACCAGGCCGAGATACTGAGTCCCCGGTTCTGGTTCCTCACCAGGCCCAAGGCGTACTCGTAGGACCTGTCCCCACTCCGAGGGAGGAATACTGTCATGCTGTGCGTGATTGGCACATCTTCCACCCTCTTCGGGCAGAGGACAGGGCCCGTCCAGCCTCCCAGCTTTGGAGCCTGCTCCTTCAGCCAGTCGGCGGACGACTCGTCATGGCAGTCTACCTGCATCATGCCTCCCCTGATATCGAAGCCCACGAAGGACGCCGTGTAGTCCACTCCTTTACACACCTCGTCCATGAGGATGACCTGCAGCACGGTGAGCTCCTCCGGTTTCAGCGACTCCGCCGGGTATTTGAAAGGCAGAACAGCCATGCGGATGCCTCTAACAGCATCCGCATAACCGCGCCGCCCCTCCTCCACCCGGTGAGGAGCCGGTCCAGATGGTTGGCTCCCGGCTGCCTTTGCGTCTGTGCCCCGCACCCTCTTAGATCGTGGGGGCTCCTGTGGCGTGATTTGGCCGCTTTTCCGTTTTTCGGCCTAGGCACATGTGCCTGCGGGCAGTGCTCTGCTGTCGCCCCGCCGTACGGACAGCGTTGTGCTGACCGGGCCACGGCCACTGCTATCGCTGCCCTGCGCGCGAGCTGGCACATTGTTGTCGCGTCTATTTGCCGGGGTAACGTTGCTCCATTGGCTTTTGCTCCTGGCTAGAGCCTCCGCCGCCTCCGGGGTTTTCCCATCGTGGAGGTCGCATAGGTACCACCTCATGGTGGAGCCACTCATCCCTTTCCTGCGTGGATCCTCACACCCGCCGGGATGGCCAGCTTCTAGGAGGGGGCGTTGCCCACCTCTTCTGCGCCTTCTCCTCCTTCTCCTTTTTGTGCCGTCAGGCTCTGCCCGACACGACTCGCCAGAAGCCGACCCACTGCACCCTCCGGCGGGGGTCTTGACGACGTTCGTTGTTGCTGCAGCGGCACCAGGCGTTCCCACCAGGTGAGCTCCGCTGCAAGAGGGCACGTCGTCATCATCTTCCCTGGCGTGCTCCTCGAACAGCGAGCGCTCCTCTGGCGTGAGAGCGTCAAGGTAGTTTGGCTTTCGCCTAGCCCCTCGACCCCCCTTACCTTCCGCTGCCTCGATCTCCTTCTCCTTATCCGCTTCCGTTGTCCTTTGTCGTTGCCCTTTGTCCGTCATCAAATCCAGTTTTGGTGTTTATTTTTGTGTTTTGTCGTTATTCATCTTTTTCTTTCGACCCTTGGCTCAACAGGGTGAGCTGTCGGGTCTATGGTCTGTCTGGGGAACAGGAAGGTCCGCCACACCAGAGCCCCTTGGCGCGGTAAGGCCACCGTTACTTCCCAATTCGGCCCGGTGTTGGGAAGGCTCAGTTAAAATACAGCCGAATGTTTCTCCTGGCTGCAAATCATCCAATGGGCATGGGTCGCATGACACCCTGGATTAGGAGGCTCCCGACAACCTGCCTGGATAGTGCTAGTCAACACCATCCACGCCGGTTGGGGGGCGCCGAGTATGCCTTGCGACTAAGCCTCTGCACCGCGGCAAGGTGCCTTCCATTAGCAGAGGGATACGGAAATATTTCATAGAGGTTATGAACAAAGGCCGCACATTGGGATATCTGTGGCCGAAATTCAAAAATTTCATGTTGTCTGATTTGAATGAAAATTTCACAGTTTGTTACCAACTATTTATACATTATTTTCCCAAAGTATTAGGATTATATCTGCATTAGTTTTTTGTCCAGAAATACCCAAAGTTGGTGAATGTAGAGAACATCAAAATTTTTTTTTTTTTTTTTTTTTTTTTTTAAATACATTTTATTTGCAATCTATTTTAGTAAATAATAAGCAAATTTGATAACAAAACCATAACATCAAAATTAGCAAAAAATTTACTCAAAAGTCAAATCATTGATACAATAAAACAACTATTGAAATTAAACTTTGTTATTATTTTTCATTTATAATATGTATCAAAGAAAAAATTTGCATCAAAATCCATTGAAAAAAATAATGCATAAAAAATTTTGTGGAACAACATAATTTGGACCTCAAAATTTCAATGTTCTTCGAATTCAAAGTGGTGCATCTTTTTAGCGCTGTCTACCGCTGTCGACATACATATACCGAATTAAAGCCTGAAGTCTCAGCTAAACGATAAAAAATTCAGCTGCTCCAAATTGCCCCCCTTGAAAAAAACAATGTCAGAATGTCACGAAGATGTAAAAAAGCTGCTAAAAGAGACTTGATAAAAGAGAATTTTGTTGTATGGGAGGTGGACGTAAAAGTGGGCGGATATTATTGAAATTTAACACCAACATACGAGTATATAATGTCATAAAAATGGTATGTACCAAAAATCAGTGCTGTAGGTCAAAAATTAAGTTTCACCTTATATGGGAGGTGGGCGTAAAATAAAATTTTTTTAAAAAATTTTTTCATTTTTTTCTTGATTGGAATCCAAAACAATGATGTACCAAATGTCATTGTCCTGCGACAACTCCTTATATTTTTAGCCGCAGTATGCACTAGCAGAAACCTATGTGGGCCGTCCTTCCGGGACATGTTTACATCCAAAATTATCACAAGCGCAAAAATTGTATCACCTCCGATACAAAACTAAAGGTCAAGCAGGAGTAATAGTCAAGCAGTTCGCATTAAATGACGATAATTTCAATTTAGCCTGGGAAGCTTTAAGACAAAGATATGAAAATGAGAGAATATACAAAGCAAGTACCGATACTTATGAACTTGCCTAAAATTCAAAGAGAAACCAGTGAAGAATTCATGAAACTAGAATCCACTGTTTCAAATTGTTTGTCGGTGCTATCGACACAAAATATTCCCACATATAATTGGGATCCTATTCTGGTAAACATATGTACCGCCGCATTACCAGAAAAATCGTTACTTTTGTGGGAGCAATCGCTCTCATCAAGAAGAAAATGCCCAACGTGGCAGCAGATGAAAGATTTCTTAACTACCCAATACGAAATTGCGGAAAGGGTAGACAAAAAAGTAGTCAGAACTAAAAACGTTCAACAAGACCTAAATCGAAGCTTCAATAGACCCCAAGCCGGAAGCAGCAATCATTTAAATAGAAGCTTTTTCAAAATACAATCGTTCACATCTGAACAAAATAAGTTCACGTCATGCGAACTATGTACAGGAGGGCATAAGTTAAAAGCTTGCGAGAAATTTAAAAAATTGAATGTCAATGAAAGGAACAACTTTGTCAGATCAAAAAGACTCTGCACAAACTGTTTGTCCCACTCACACTATTAATACTGTTACGAATTTACTCTTGCTAGTTTACTTTGTTAGGTTCGTATCTCTGGATTGACAAATAAAATCAACACTGTTTAATTTAATTCAACAACTCTTTATTTCACAACTCGTCTACACTATAGCAGTTTACTCTTAGCACTGATTGATTACGTTGGCGCTGCCACGGCTTATATAGCCACGCACGTCTCGCTGATGCCGACGTGTACTTCTAGAATATCGCGTCTGGAAATTACCAGAACATACGGCTATAGCCACGCATTTCTCGCTGATGCCGACGTGCCCTTCTAGAATATCGCGTCTGGAAATTACCAGAACATACGGCTATACGGCGCCAGACGCAAGCAGACAGTCGCGGCAATTGTTTAACTAGACGAGCAGACAGTGTGGCGCCAGATGTCTACAAATGCTATTCCATATACTTACAGCTATTGTTCATAATCAGGGATGCATATAGTAATACAAATACAACTTAATACTACTTTTTGTAACACTGCCCTCCACTAAAGCCTAATCGTCCCGATTAGGCACAAATCCTCTTGAACCAAATGGAGCGAGCCTCTCCAAATGTACTACTTTCATTTTACATCGTGCTTTCCCATTTCTTTGTATGCGGTATACCACGTCATTAAGTCGTTTCATCACCATATAGGGTCCTTCCCAGGCTGTCTGCAATTTCGGGGACAAGCCTTTCTTTCGAAGTGGATTGTACAACAGGACCAGATCACCTTCTTCAAAACCTTTTGAATTTGCCGCTTGATCGAACCGGTCCTTCATCTTATTGCTCATCAGATGCGTATGCTGTCTTACCATTAGATGCAATTCATTCATTTCTTCCTTTAAGGCAGAACAATAATCTCCATCATTTCTTACAGCTGTAGGATTCGTACCAAACTTAAGATCAGCAGGGAGTCGCAGATCAGATCCGAAAATAATCTTTGCTGGCGTGTAACCAGTTGTCTCGTGCTTCGCTGAACGATACGCCAGCAGGAACATCTGGATGCACTTGTCCCAATTCCGTTGGTCTTTATCAACGATTTTCCGCAGATGTTCTTCGAGCGTTCGGTTGAATCTCTCTACCATCCCATCTGATTGTGGGTGTAACGCTGTTGTCCGTGTCTTGTGGATGCCCAATAATGTACAGACTTCTTGAAAAGTGGAAGATTCGAAATTCCTGCCTTGATCTGAGTGTAATTCGACGGGCACTCCGAATCTTGTTATCCAATTTTCTACAAACGCTTCGGCTACTGTCTTCGCTTCCTGGTTTGGTAAGGCATATACTTCTGGCCATTTACTGAAATAGTCCATGACAACCAGTAGATATTTGTTTCCGGCCGTACTGGTTGGGAACGGACCTGCAATATCCATTGCGACTCGTTCAAATGGTGATCCCACGTTGTACTGTTGTAGCCTACCGCGACTTTTGGCTTTAGGACCTTTAGCTGCCATGCACTCTACGCAATTACTTATCCATTCTGCTATGGAATCTCGACAACCGATCCAGTAGAACCGTTGTTTAATCTTCTCTATAGTTTTTGTTATTCCAAGGTGCCCTCCACTAGGTCCATTGTGATATTCTTTCAATACTTTTGGGATCATGGACTTCGGTACTATGATCAGCAGACGAGAATGTTTGCCATCTTCGCTTTCCCAGGTACGATGAAGGTATCCATTAACGAGGTTTATGCTGTTCCATTGGGCCCAATATGCTTTTGCAGTTGGACTCTCGCTACTTATTTGTTCCATTTTCTTTGGCCATTACCAGCTTTGCAAGATCAGGGTCCTCCAGCTGATTGATTCTGATGCGGTGAGGAGTCCAATCATCTTCAGGTTCTATATTCAGTAATCGCACATCGATTATACCTTCTTTTCCTTCCGATTTGGAGCAATGTTTACATTCCAGTGGACAAGGGCGACGTGATAATGCATCCGCATTTTTGTGGTGAATCCCCTTTCGATGTTCCGTTTCGAAGTCGTAATTCTGTAATCTTTCGATCCATCGTGCAATTTGGCCTTCCGGATTCTTAAACTGTAATAACCATTTTAATGCTGCATGATCAGTCCTCAGCAAGAATCGTTGTCCATACAAATACTTGTGGAAATGTTTTACACATTCCACCACAGCTAGTAGTTCTTTTCGCGTCACACAGTAGTTTTTCTCTGGTTTCCCGAGCACTCTGCTGTAATACCCAATTACTCTTTCTTGTCCGTCGATGAGCTGAGACAGGACACCTCCAATTCCATAAGCGCTCGCATCTGTATCCAGGATGAATTTCTTTCCAGGTATTGGATAAGCCAACATCGGCGCCGTACAAAGTAGTTCCTTAAGCTGCTCAAACGCTTTTTCTTGTTCCAACTGCCATACAAACGGGCGATTCTTCTTTGTTAAATCATGTAAACTTCTAGCCACGTTCGCAAATCCAGGTACAAAACGGCGGTAATACGTGCATAAGCCGAGGAAGCTGCGGAGTTCATGAATGTTGGTGGGTCGAGGCCAGTCTTTCACTGCTTTTATTTTTCCTTCCTCGGTGTGAATTCCCTCAGTTGACACTTTATGTCCGAGATATGTGACCTGCTTCTTCCATAATGAACACTTTTTGGGATTCAAGCGTAATCCGGCTGATGCTATTCGCTGAAAGACTTCCTCTAGATTTTTTAGATGATCATCAAAACTTTTTCCCATGATGATAATGTCATCAAGGTACACCAAACATGTCTTCCAGTTGAGTCCTTTTAACACATGTTCCATCAGTCGCTCGAACGTTGCAGGCGCATTACATAACCCAAATGGCATCACAGAGAATTCCCATAACCCGTCGCCCATACTGAAAGCGGTCTTTTCACGGTCACATTCATCAATCTCGACTTGCCAATATCCACTTTGTAGATCTAATGTAGAAAACCATTTCGCTCCAGACAAGGTGTCTAATGTATCGTCGATTCTTGGTAGAGGATAACTGTCTTTCTTTGTGACATCATTCAACTTCCTATAATCTACGCAGAAACGGGTGCTACCATCTTTCTTTTTAACTAAGACGATAGGTGAGCTCCATGGACTTATTGAAGGTTCGATTACACCGTTTTTGTGCATGTCTTCAATAATTTTGTTAGCATCCTCACGTTTTGCTAGTGGAACCCTACGCGGAGCTTGTCGGATTGGTTTAGCGTCTCCAGTATTTATGCGATGTTTGACAATGCCGGTTCTTCCTGTGTTTCCTTCGTTTGCAAATATGGATGCGTATTTTTCTAATAGTTTTTCTGCTTTTAATTTTTCATTTCCATGCAGTTCGTTCAGCAAATTATTTAGGAGTGTAGGACTTATCTGCTGTGGCTCAATAGTAGGCTTCTGTTGTGACCGTTCGCATCGTGCTATTGCACTTATATTCTGGCACTGTCCAATTACTGCTCCTTTCTTCAGCCTTATAGGCGTGTTGAATTCATTCACTACTCTCACCGGAATGGTGGCGTCTTCTCTAGTTTTCACAAGCGTTCTTCCTACCAATATGGGTGTATCTATTTTTGTTGGTTCCACAATCCACAACTCTTCAGTCCCACCTCCTCCATTCACTTTAGCCCATACAATCGCCTCAGATTTTGGTGGAATACTCTGATTATCATCAACAATCACCCTCTTACTTTCAACGTTGGTCACATATCCGGTGTTTATAGGCATCTCCATGTTCTGGCAAAACAGCATTTGCTTGTTTAAATCCAAAGTAACCCCGTGATCAATCATGAAATCTACTCCCATTATAATTTCATCCGTGATTTCTGCTACGATGAAGGTGTGATTAACTTCCAGGGTACCAATCATCACTTTGCAAAACACTTTTCCCGCGACAGCTGCTTCCTCTCCGGTGGCCGTTCGAAGCTTGCAACCGACTAATGGTTCAACCGTTCCTCTTACCACATCCGGTCGGATAATTGAATGTGTGGCACCAGTATCCAAAGTAAGCGTTGACAGTCGTCCATTTACGATGCCGTTGATAGTAAGATTGTTGTCATGGCGACCTATTTGTGATATCGAGATGGCGGGGCAAATAGTTGTGGGAACCAGCTCACGCCCCTTTGAACTGTTCCGTTTTAGTTTAACGACTTGTGAGATGTGGATGCTCCGTCCTCGTTATCTGTTGGTTGTTTCCGTTTTGATGGGTTTACTTTTATATTGCAATTTCGGGCAAAGTGACCCGCTTTTCCACAGTTGAAACATCTTCCTGTTGTATTTACTCGCGGTGCAGCAATTGTCTTCAGAGTCTTCAATATTTCTTCCATCAGCGCCGGTTGTTCCATTTCAACCCTTTGTACTTTGTGTGCTGGTTTACTTAGTAGGGAAGCTGTTTCCTGTGTGAGGGCGTGCGAAACCGTTTCAGCAAACGTTCTTTTTGGCAATGCATATGTGGCGCGTTTGGTGTCCACATCACGAATTCCATTTATGAAACATTGAATTTTTACCCTCTCAATGTAATCCACAGGTGCATCTGCATTTGCCAAATGAGCCAGTCGTTCGATTTCAGTTGCGAACTCTTGCAATGACTCGTTCATCTTCTGACCCCTATTTTGCAGTTCGATCTGGTATATTTGTTTCCGGTGCTCACTACCATATCGTCTTTCTATCGCACTCATCAATGCCTCATAGTTGTCCCGTTCACAGTCTGGAATAGTCTGAAGGATTTCTGCCGCAGGTCCTTTCAATGATACAAACAAGGACGCCACTTTGTCCGCTGCATTCCAATTATTGGCCATTGCTGTCTTTTCAAACTGAAGTTTGAAAATTTGAAATGGAATACTTCCATCGAATGTGGGTGCCTTCAATCTTTGGATATTTGTTGATGGTGCAGGGCCATGCAGTTGCAGTTCTCGCACACGATTACTTAATTGAAGAACTTCTGATTTTAAATTTTCTTCGTCATTTTTTAAAGTGCTTAATTCGTCTTCAAATTTTGAAAATTTCTCTTGCACTTGTGTATTATTCTCTGTAATCTGTTGTGTAAGGCGAGACTCTAACTGTGATGTGTTTTCAGCTATTTGCGTCATTTGCTGTGCCAGACGATTTTCTGTTTGCACTACATTTTCTGTTATTCGTGATATATTTTCAGCTATTTGCTGTGCTAGACGATTTTCTGTATGCACTGCATTTTCTGCTATTTGCTGTGCCAGACGATTTTCTGTTTGCACTGCATTTTCTGCTATTTGCCTAATAGCCACTAATAGCATGTTAGTGTCTACGCTTGATGATGTTCGTTGTTCTTCTAATTTTTCTTCTACCTTTGTAGAAGTTCCTGGCCCATCAAATTCGAACTCGTCCACATTAATTCCATCCGCTTCCATTGCTTCACGTAGTCGTGCCTGCAGATCCGCCTTTTGCCCGCTTATCGGCAAATTACGCTCCTCCAGTTCCTTTTTTAATTGCTGAATTCTCAATTCTCCGAATTTAACCATCTTGAATTTGGATTATTTGACAATCCCACTTCTGACACCAATTGTTACGAATTTACTCTTGCTAGTTTACTTTGTTAGGTTCGTATCTCTGGATTGACAAATAAAATCAACACTGTTTAATTTAATTCAACAACTCTTTATTTCACAACTCGTCTACACTATAGCAGTTTACTCTTAGCACTGATTGATTACGTTGGCGCTGCCACGGCTTATATAGCCACGCACGTCTCGCTGATGCCGACGTGTACTTCTAGAATATCGCGTCTGGAAATTACCAGAACATACGGCTATAGCCACGCATTTCTCGCTGATGCCGACGTGCCCTTCTAGAATATCGCGTCTGGAAATTACCAGAACATACGGCTATACGGCGCCAGACGCAAGCAGACAGTCGCGGCAATTGTTTAACTAGACGAGCAGACAGTGTGGCGCCAGATGTCTACAAATGCTATTCCATATACTTACAGCTATTGTTCATAATCAGGGATGCATATAGTAATACAAATACAACTTAATACTACTTTTTGTAACAATACTTATGAAAGCAAATTTAATTGCGTATATTGCTTCAAAAGTCATCATTCTATGTTACATCTCAATAACTTTCCCAACACATCTCCAAGTAGTGCTTTCTCAAAAAAAGCCACGGGTTTAGTTGCAACAGCAATTGCCGAAACAAAAACTCCAGAAATTTTCCAAAAGATACCATGCTGCTCAAAGGCATTAAAAACTCAAACGCTACATAGCGAAAATCAAAGTAGAGTACTACCACCCACAGCAGTTGTCTCCATCGAACATCGAAGAGAACTGTTCAAACTAAGAGCCCTAATAGACCAAGGATCACAACGATCATTCATAGCGTCTACGGCACAAAATAGGCTAAAGCTGCCAACAAAGCAAGCCAACTATAAAATTATGGGAATGGGCGGACGAGTAGTACCAAACTCTAACAAAATCTGCCCCATTACCCTAATTTCCCCTCAAGCGCATAAGCGCGTTCAAGCAGAAGCCATAGTCTTACCGCAACTTACCAACATGCTTCCAAGCTATCAAATAAACAGCAAGCATTGGGATAAGATTTCACATCTGACTCTAGCAGATCCCAACTGCAACACCCCCGCTCAAATAGACCTTCTATTAGGCAGCGATCTTTTATCGCAAATTATACTAGAAGGTGTTGAAAAAATTTCGAAAACACTACTGGTGCAAAATACCATTTTCGGATGGGTCCTAAGTGCACTAGTTGCGGAACCAGTCACAGCAACGACAACTCAAATTGAGGAAATCTCCAACGAGTATCCCAATTCACAATTGAGAAAATTTTGGGTGTTAGAAGAACTACCCCCCATTTCAATTACAACACCAGAAGATCAGTATTGTGAAGACTTTTACAAAGCCATAACTAGTCGATCAGATAATGGTCGGTATGTCGTACGACTACCACTGAAACATCAATTTCTAGACACACTCGCCTTAGGTCACTCTCGCACCTCTGAAATACAGCAGTTTTTAAGTATGGAAAAAAACATACTTAGAAAAGGTGAGCTCAAACAAGATTATGATGGTGTCTTAGAAGAATACCTCCATTTAGATCACATGGAGGAAGTAAGCCCATGTGAAAAAATCATAAGAGGCAAATATTACTCTTTCTATTTGCCACATCATGCAGTAGTAAAGCCTGACAAAAAAAACAACAAAAGTCAGAGTTGTCTTCAATGCCTCAAGAACCACTAGCTCGGGGAATTCTCTAAATTACATTCTATTTACGGGACCTACACTCCAACCAGATCTAATGCTCCTCATATTGAACTGGTGTATATAGAAATACGTATTCAATGGGGATGTCGAAAAAATGTATCGACAAATACTCGTACATAAAGATGATCAAGATTTTCAGCGGATTATTTTCCGAAAATCTACCAATTGTCCACTACGCGACTTTAAATTGAAAACAGTTACCTTTGGCGTAAACTGTGCCCCATATCTAGCCATTCGTACACTACACGAACTGGCAGAAGACACAAAGCCAGAATGTCCACTGCCAACACAAGTCTTAAAAACGCAAACGTATGTAGACGATATCCTGTCTGGAAGTACAACAAAAACACTAGGCATCCAATGGAATGCGATATCGGACCAGTTTTCATACACGACTGAGTTCATATCCGCATTATCCGCTATTACAAAACGCCAAATTCTCTCCTCTGTGGCAAAACTTTTTGACCCCGCAGGATGACTTTCGCCAATTATGATACAAGCGAAAATCCTTATCCAAGAATTATGGCTAGACGGAACCGACTGGGACGAACAAGTAAAACCTCTTCGCTTAGAAAAATGGTGCCAGTTCGCTAATAATTTGAATGACATCTCGCAGATACAAATTCCACGGTGGGTAAACTATTCCCTCGAATACAAAGTGGAACTACACGGCTTCTGCGACGCCTCTGAAAAGGCATATTGTGCCACTATATATGTGCGTACACAAAGCGATGTCGCAACTACAAGCCACCTATTAGCGGGAAAAGCAAAAGTTGCGCCTCTAAAAACGCTAAGTCTACCACGACTTAAACTCTGTGGCGCTCTGCTACTAGCAAAGCTAGCTTCAATGATGCAGACCCACCTAAATATGGCGAAATACAGATTATACTTATGGTCCGATTCCGAGATAGTTCTAGCCTGGTTAGAAAAACCACCACTTGAGTGGAAGACGTATATTTCTAACCGAACGTCTGAAATACTTGACCACTCAGCCACTTGGATGACGCTGACATCCTTGAACGATTTTCATCGTTTCCCCGAGGCCTCCAGGTAGTTCCCTATATGCTCAAGTTTTTAGAGCGACTTAATCCTAAAGTTAAAGTAGCAACTTATCTCCATTGCGATGCATTGACGCATCAAGACTTACAAAAAACAAAGGTAGTTTTTAGAGCGGCTTAAGCTTAAAGTTAAAGGAGCAACTTATCTCCATTGCGATGCATTGACGCACCAAGACTTACAAAAAACAAAGGTCGCTCTCATCGTATCAACCCAAACGCGCTACTTCAGCCGCGATATAGCATTACTAAGAGAATCGAAGCCTATTGATAAAAAGACCTCACTCTTAGTTCTAAACCCATTTCTAGACACGAAGGGTATACTTCGTGCGAATGGTCGACTTGCAAATTCAAGCCTCACGTATAATGAACGCCACTCTACAATCATACCAGAGAGGTGTCCGTTTGCCACGTTATTTATTAGATACGAGTATATCCACATACTAATGCTCCTCTCCGAACATCGTCTCATGCAACATATGGTCCGCCAAGAGCTGTACATACCCCGACTGAAGCCCAAAATAAAGAAGTATGCATAAGCAGAAAATGCGATCGCAGATTATGGCAGCACTTCCACCTGAACGCTGCAATTTTGCTCTGCCTTTCACCACTACAGGTGTAGATTTTGCTGGGCCTTTCATGATAAAGGCATCCATGCTAAGGTCTCCTACCCTCATTAAAGGCTATGTGGCTGTTTTTGTCTGTTTTAGGACAAAAGCAGTACACAATGAGCTATGTACGAATCTGACGACCGAGGCTTTCTTGCGGCTTTTGCTCGTTTCGTCGGACGACGAGGCTTTCGATCAAAAATCATGAGCGATAATGGTAAAACCTTATACCGACGCTATGCTATGTTGCCGACGACATCGGTTGCCACACTGTGGCATTTTCAAGGGGATGACGGCCTTGCAACGCCAGCAGATCGCACAGGCACACGGCCTTTGCCTGAATTACCTGGCGCCTACCCATCTTACGCGTGAATGCAAGACCGGGTACCAGTGCCAGGTATGCATGCGGCATCATCACACGATGCTGCACCGCAGCGCCGGACCCGACGTCGAGCGTCATCCCCCTCGCGGCCGTATTGCCAGTCGACGACTCCCGCGACAGCAACCGCGAAGGCAAGTCTTCCCTTCGGAGGAGTCCCGCTCCTGGCGCCATCATCATCATACCACCCCGCATCGGAGGCGCCATCCTTGGCCGCAAGCCCGTCGTAAGACAGGCCTCAGCAACGTTGTTGCAACACTGCAACAACTTCAGAGGCTACTAGGCTAAATACTCGCCTAGGGGGGCCAGGATGTATAAATGAGTATCCTCCCCCGGACATCCACCACACTATCACAACACATCAATTCAACATCACAACACTGACACGCACCTTCACCATACTCACTTCACTAATCAGGGCTTACAACCCACATTCCACACTACACATGAGAGCTCCACACAATGACACCCACATACATGTACACCAACCAATCACATCACACCAGCTGATCCCACACACCAAAGAAGAAAAAGGAACCGACAAGGAGATCGATCACTTCATTTCGCTTGCGATCTTAACAGCGACCTGTACGCGTGTGCGAACATCTTGAACGAGCGCTTTTTCATCCTCCTATTTTCGGCAGTTCATAGTGTCGGAGTTATAAATATTTTTTACCTATTACCTTTTATAACGTTAACATTAAAATTTTACACAGATCCTGATAATATACATACATATACATAAACACGCGTAAGTTATATATAAATATGTCAAATTCTTTCTTTTCGCGCTCTCACTCTCGAATAAGATTTACTGCTAATTTTAAATACAGTAGAACTCCAATTATCCGAACTCCGACTATCCGAATCGCCGATTATCCGAATCACAAAAAATTGTCCAAAAAAAGTCTAAGTGCGCTATTATTCTTTCCCCCGCGAAGTCAGTGTAGGCACAACGGCAAGTTAAGACAAGTTCCGGCGCATTGCAGTACGGGGCACTTGTCATTGACCCTGGTTTTCAAATTCTCAATGCTGATGAAATTGTTGTAAGTGTGAGAGAAGATGTTGAAGTGGAAGTGGAAGAAAAACTTTCTGCTGATGTTGAAGTAGACGCTGGACCATCAGCTAGTGAAGCATTTGCCGGCCTCGAGACTGCTTTGAAGTGGATGGAGCGTCAGCCCGAGTGTGACAACTTGCAACTGCTCACCGT
Source organism: Bactrocera dorsalis (assembly GCF_023373825.1). Lineage (NCBI taxonomy): Eukaryota > Metazoa > Arthropoda > Insecta > Diptera > Tephritidae > Bactrocera > Bactrocera dorsalis. Next base: position 24,769,699 of record NC_064308.1, read on the forward strand.
CAAGCGAATGCGTGACTTGGCTGCCCGAAAACGGTTGAAGACCGCAAAACTGCTTACATTGACGGAGATGTTTAAAAAACAATGATTTTTATTTCTAAACTTGTACATAAGTACATTTTATTTATATTTAAAACATGTGAAAATTTCATGTTTCTTTCATTTAATTCAATAAAAAAATAGTGCAATATCAAAACGTAGCTTTTATTCTCTCCAATGGCAAGTTTTAAAAAAAAAATCCGATTATCCGAATATTTGATTATCCGAATGGGTCCCGGTCCCCATTAATTCGGATAATTGGAGTTCTACTGTACTTAGTTTTTTAAGTTTGAACTCTACGTTGTTAACAGATTTTTGATAATCGTTAAGTTAGTTGAAAAGTTATGATCAAACAATAAAGATTCATATATTTGTATTTTCAACCGCAACATTCAGTATTTAATTCAGCTGAATATTTCTGGCGACGAGGATGGGATAGGTTGTGTTAAATTTTCGTATCCAAACCGAACATTTTGCGTGCAAAGCAAATTAATAACTTTTTGTGATTTAATTAAATAAATAAATGAAAAGTACACTTCAAAACTTAACCCATTTACAACCATTGTACTTGCTTGTGTACAGAAATTCAGTAAAGTTTAGGCATGTGGCGTAACTCAATGCTAAGTATTTGCACACAAATTTTTGATCATATGCGTAGTTGTATTCCTAGAAACAACAAAAAAAATACATTCGCTTCACGCGAATTCATAACGGCACTTTTTGTGGCGTCAACTTCTGTGCGGTTTTTTCATATTGTGTGATTTTGTGTCTTTAGTCATTATTTTGCTGTTGATGAGCTATTATCTCTCGGTTGTTAGTTTTAAAATTGTGTGTTGTGTGAGATAAGACTAAAGAGATCAATTTTACAAAAAAAACCCATTGGAAAAACCTATTCTTATTTGAGGTATGTGCCTTTCAAAAGTTGTGTACCCGCTAAGGTACAATGGCAAAATGTGTAGGTGAAATAAAAAATTGTATCTTTTGGTTAGGATGGCTATTTCCACTTCGTGTTTTTATGGAAAGAGATATAAACAACTTTCACAGGCTTTAGCTGACATCGCTGATGATGATGAGGCAGATGATGTCGATATCATTATGATTCCTCCTGATGTCGATGTCAATAATGTCGTAACTATGGGAACTAATTTTGATTGGGTTGAACCGTTGAAATACGTAAAGCGTTGGTCAAAACTGGAACAAAAAAAGATAAGTATACCTCAGCCAAATTTACTTTCAAATTACAACCACGGTATGGACGGTGTTGATCTACATGATCAGGCCGTAAATGTATACAAAATTGGGATTCGAGGCAAAAAATGGTGGTGGCCGCTCTTTACTTCGATCATGTGCTCCACAATGGTAAACGCTTGGAAGCTGTACAAAGACGTGAATAATAGTACCAAAGATTTGCTTGAGTTTCAAGGGACATTACGTGATACTACCTATGACACTAGACATTGAAAAGATATTCTAAGCGCGCGTTAGCTCCAAGTGCTTCTACAGCTGGAGGAGCACATTTTCCAAAGAGAATCCTCAAGCCTCTTAGATGCAGAGTCTGCCATAAACGAATCAGGTAGATTTGCAAGCTATGTGGTACTGCTTTGTGCGTGGAACGCGACTGTTTTAAAATAGCCCATTCATAAATATTTTATACACTTTTGACCATTGTACTCGTGTGGGTACAGCAAAATTTTCGTATATGCAATAAAAAAAAAAAAAAAAAATTTTGTTCATCTCTGCGATGGTATAAATCAATAAAAAACTGAAAATTTTAAATAAACTTATTTTTTGACTCCTTGGTTGTAAATGGGTTAATGCTACTAAAATAAGTACTTTGTGTTTGTGGTTTGAGTTTGTTCTTAAATTTGACCACACATATATATTGTGGAATAAAAAATAATAAAAAAAAGAAAAACTCCAAAAAAAATAGTGTTCGAATTACAAACGTGGTTTGCATATAAAAGAAATAAAAATTGTAAAGTCAATGCAACCAGAACAATATATTACAACAACAAAACCACATATGTTCTAACGAAAATAAGAGACTTTCATCTGACCTTGAAAAGACAAAATTCATATTTTCACATTCATTTGAACTTGAAAAAAGGGGAATAGAGCAATACCATATTTAATATACAGAAAAGAATCATTTCATCTTGAGAGACAACAAAAAAATAAAAAAATATACATAATCATCGTTTGCATTGTAAATTTTTCAACGCCAGCAAAGCGAGAGAATCTACAACAACACAAGAGCAGTTTGCAGAAACTGTAGCGGAAACAGAACCTTTTTGACAAAAACAAAACAATGGCGTTGACACTAGCTGAATGTTTACGAGAAGCGAGGACCGCCGTTTACTGGAAGTAGTGAGTACTCACTTAGTAATTATTTTCGAGACGTCTCAACCGTTCTCCAATTGAGCACTTAGGTACTTTGCAAAGAGTTCTTAGCAACCGTTTACAGGGAAACGCATTAAGAGCAGTTGAGACATCAGTTAATCCTACCTGGGATGATATTGTGAGTAAACTTAAAGAAGAATTTGGAATAAAGAGAACGTTTTTTAATTTAAGAATAGATGCTCTTAATATCGAAGCCATAAACATTGAAGAGTTACATTGTAAGTTAATATTAATATTAAGCCAAACGAACACGAAATACTCTTTAGAACCTAACGAAATGTATACTCCATTAACACATTGAGTGCCAAGGGGTTTTGACGAAAACCTTCCCCGGGTGTCAAGCACATTTTTTGCTATCAACTGGTGTAAAGGTAGAAAATATTCAGTTCTGCGACAATCCCGGATGATTTTGTGGTTTATTTTAGATTTTATAACGTTTTTTTTTGTCGCACGTTTCCTTACGACATGGCACTGCACGACGGAATTGCAATCGTAAAAATCGATGTCGTACGAAAATGTGCGACGCGATTTTTATTTGCTATTTTTTCTTTTTTTTTTTCTTTTTACGCATTTTATACGATGGAGCACGTAATCCTGCAGAGCCTTCAACTAGTCAAGGAGGGAGACGTAAAAGACGAGCAACAGAAAAGCCGCTGGTTGTGGTAGAATGGTAGAATATAATAAGGGGAAATCAGGCATTGATCTTTCCGACCAAATGGCTTCATACGCAAATACCCTTCGCAAAGGGTTAAAATGGTACCGAAAGCTGGGAATTGAACTTTTACTTGGACCAGAGAACGTATATTTACAGAGAAGGTTCACGATAACAAAAATTTAGGGATATTTCAATTTTGGGATATTTACTGTTTTGGATGAGCGTGTTTCACCACAGAAAATTATTAGCGTCTTTCACCACTTAACATCAGGGGCATGAAAATAGCAGAATTGAGCATTTTCAGTGTTAAATGAGAACAATAATGATAATTCCAATGTTAAGGAATGTACGCTTACAGATTCCCTTTTTTACTATGCGCAAACGATGTTGCTAAATTAAACGATAAAAATATGGTAACAGTAAAAACTAAAATTGAAGAGCGAATCGCGTTCTTAGGAAAAACCTAGTAAAATTGTTATGGATAATGAATTTAATAATGCGCTTATAAAATTATTCTGTCAAGAAAATAATATAGAAACACATTTTACAACACCGAACTCTCGCACCGGGAATTCGGATGTGGAAAGAATGCATTCGACTCTTTTAGAACACATAAGAATACTAAAAAACGCTGAAAAGATTAATGACTCTGAGGAATTGGTACTAAAAGCAATAAACTTTTATAACAACATTGGTGAGCACGAAAATAAAGTAGCCCAGTGAGAAATTGGAATTAAAATTAAGCAATTTTTATTATTAACTAGCGGGCCCGGTGCCTGCTTCGCACGGCAAAACAAAATAAGAAAAGAAACACACTTGTTTTTAATAAAGTTGGTTTTGTTCCCTATTATTGAACTTTTAATTCTAGTTTCTTACAATCTTAGACTATGTATCACTTAAACTATCTTAGAGCTCTTTCGTAGACAACATTTTTGGTTTTGCCATGAGTTGTTGTGTAGATAAAGAGAACTGAAGGCTTGCCAACACGTGAGCACGAAACATATAACTGGCAGTGTGAAAAGCAAGGATATTCTAAATCAATTCCACACAATTCCAACGATTGCCCTTGTGCTTTATTTATTGTAATAGTAAATGCAAGACGTATTTGGAACTGTAGTGTTTTGAATTAAAAAGGTAAGTCTGATGGAATCACTGGAATTCGTGGAATCAATACATTTTCACCTTTAAACTTCCCCTTTAAAATTGTTGCTTCGATCAAATTGTTTATGACCTTTTTAACTGCTAATCTTGTCCCATTGAATAACCGTGGTTGATTTATATTTCGAAGCATAATAATGGGAACACCCACTTTCAATTGTAAATGATGAGGTGGAAATCCGGGTAAATCCAATGACTTCAAAATTTCTGTCGGATAATTAACAGCGTCGTCTTGATTCGTAACCGTGTCAACTGATGGATATGTTACAACCTCGCTAGGTGGGATTTTCATTTACATTCATATTCAGTGGTAATTTAAGTGCAGAATGGGCTGTCTGACCACCATCTAATAACGTCGCTGCTATTCCAGACGATGCAAGTGCCAATGCTATATTACTCTGTGATCATATAGTCGCTAATAGCAAGGAAATCAGAAATGTTTTGCCAGTTCCTCCTGGAGCGTCTAAAAAAACATTACTCCAGTTTCGTTTCGTACTGATTATGGTATCATATACATACGTGTCTCTGTTCTGGATTCAATTTATGCAAAATTCAAGTTTATAAATGTGGTCAACTCATTCAAATCATATTGTTTTTCTCGATTTATTTCTTGATTGAATGCATGATGCATTGGTCGATTTGGAGATGGCAAACCCAATTATGTCAATGCTTTATTTGCAATTACCAAACAAATATCTTCAATGTAATCATTAAATCGTTATTTCCTGCAATTCGGCGTATTCGATGCAAAATGTCTTCGGTCATAAAATCCTTAAAATTTTCCCATAATTGCAATGGATCAGACGGAAAACATGTTGCAATAATAATAGCAAATAATGTTCGTATTTGATGAGGAGAACCTGTTGCTGATGTATCCCTAAGTGTCGCATCCCAGTGATTATCATCTTCCAGTAAATGCAATTCCTGACATGCTTGACGAAAAGTGGGCCGTTAACTCTTTTCAAACTCAAAAAAGATGAAAGCCCACGAAGATGAATCAATAGACGCAAATAAAAACATTCAGCATGACTGGACTGCACTGTGTAGAGACGTCCAATGGCATCACTTTCAAATATGCCAGCATATCCTTGAACTAGTCTTCCTTGCTACGTCTGTTCCATTCCTTTCTAGATGCGTTCCAAGTGTAATATGTTGGTACTTGTGAATAAAGCAATGTTTTAACAAATTGATCATTTTGACACAATTCGAAAAACGATAATAATGTAGTTGATGGTGGTCGCTCTGCAATTTGCTGTGCAGTATCAACTGTGAAATATACACGTTGTCCATTTTCCAAATGTACTGGCAAATGAATAACTGCCAGATTTGGATCATGAATTGGGAACGCCAATATTCTCCAAACTGCCTCATTGCTACTGATAACTTCCACAGTCATGTCGCTGCCTTTATTTACATACTTGCAGGTATATTAATTCGATTTAACATAATTGCAATATTCTATGTACATTAATATGAGCTTTGAATGCTTTTAATAGTATTGGCGAGTAGGGGACAACCCACCTATTATCAACTGTAATATCTTGATTATTGACTCGTAGATTGATTGGTTAGCCATTATAATCTGTTGAGCGTCGGTGATACAATGGGTAACTATCATTTCCATTAATTGTTTCGGAAATCAAATCTCTGGGATACCGCTTCGGGCATTTCACACATGGCGAATTAATATTTAGAACACCACACGGTCCATTAATCATACTTTTTGTAACAACATCAAATAAACCTGGATCGATTTCCTGATCAGGAATTTCTGCTGAGATGATGTCATCTATTTGATCGCTTGTTATTTTGTTGACTAACCAAACCAAAATATGGGCATGTGGTAATCCTATCTTTTGCCATTCCACCGAATACATCCAAGATCGAACTTCGCCGAAAACTTGATGTTTAACAGTAAAATCCATCAATGACTTCAGCTTCTGTCTAAATACTCGTGCAGTTATGTCGTGACGGTCTGTAGAAGATTGCCTTTCATATAAATATTGCTTGATTTCGTCCCATTGTGGATTACATGTAAATGTAATAAACAAATCTGGTCGACCATACAAACGAACATAGCAAATGGCATCTTGTGCATATTCATGCATGTGCCTTGGACTGCCTGTGTAACTTGCTGGTAATATAACAACTTGTCCAACATTGTCAACATTTCCATCATTATTGATTGCATCGGGGAGATGTATATACTATTCTGATCGCAACTTCCGTTGATTGAATTGAATAAAGTTCAAACGCTCTGTTTCTATCTTTGCATACATGTCTACGACATATTGGTGAAAGAGTCTCCAGCATTTCAAAATATGATTTTCTGATTTTGTAGTATCATAATTCTATGTGCATAATAGTTCATAGCGCTGACAGAACGTGAAGTCTTCTGAAGAGAAAAAAAAAAAATGGAAATTTAAATCATTTCTTACTAATTCTTGTTAAACAAATTTACCATTTTTAATATAATAGAGTATCCATCTTCACCCCGACAAAACAAAATTGGGTACTTTAGAGCATCGTAAGAGCGATGTGTTTCACAAACACGTTGTAATTGATTATTTCTTCTACTCAATACAATGTCACGTGATTGAAACTCATCGCCGACAATCACCACAGCAACTTCATTATTTATAGGTGCATTAAATCTTTGTTCGTGTTCTCCGATTGGTCTTCTATCAGCACGAATCACGATTTTATGATCATCAGACGGCATCTGATCAAGTGCTGTCCGAAAAGTTTTAATCAAATCATTATGTTCATGAAACAATGCTTGCAATTCACGTGTTATTATTCTTCTGGCTCCGCACGCACATGCGTTATCGGATTTCAACCAAACTTCATATAAACCATATATGGGCCACTGCCTACGTAGTGTATAAGTTTGGTTGAAATCGCACGACGCGTTTATAATTATTTCGGCGACGTACATATACGGACTTATTTTTATATATATAGATTAATAGTATAATGAAGATTAACAAATTGTCTTTTGAGGATATATTCCCTATTATCTTTAAAAGACTTGGAACATAAAAGGCATTGCATGGCATCAAAGGCATTTAGAATCATAACATATTTCTCGCAGGGCATATTTGGTTTGCGCTATAATCTCGCGTGATGTTAATTCGTTGCTGGCTCGACAACGACTGAACGATAGAGCGTAATAGCCTTGACAGACGGCAGCGTTAACCCTGATTAACTGCGCCCTTAATCAGATCCAAATTTATAGGTGACAGACAGCAGCGAAGCGAGTTACCGAACAGCTGATTGGCATATTAATAACATTTTCAATTTTATAAAACAAAAATGGATAGAAGACAAGCATTGCGATTGTTAGCCGCACAGATGCAAATTATAAATTAAATATAAATTATATATAAATTATACATGCATGCTGTATTTTGCACAATTTTTTAAAAATATTAGAAATGCAATAGCTCTGAGTTTTCGTGAGTATAGATGTATAGAGTAGCAGAAAACAAATATTAGTACACATAATTACAAACATCCATTTTTTAAAGAGATCATTTTTTATTTAAATTCATTTTTTGTTACATTATATTATGTTTTAAGACTAGAAAATAACAAAACATTTCATTAAATAATGGTTAAGGACTAGAAAATAACATACCATTTCATTAAATATGGTGAACGAAGGTGGCAGCGGACATGACGGTGATGGTGACGGCAACGAAGGTGGCAGCGGACATGATGGCGATGGCAACGGAGGTGATAATTATGGGTCGGACGGCGGCAACAATTGGTTTAATGTTGAATTCTAAAAAAAATGAACTTTATAAATGCATGTGTTTTTATAAATAAAATAAATTCGTTTTTACCTCGGAATACGAGTATGTCTCTATGTACAAAGCCGAATTAACGGCAGTACACCCTACTATGCGATTCACAGCATTATAATGCTTCCAAGGCGAGGGACTACCACCAGAAGGGCCAATTTTGGTTTTCTCCTCTCTGAAAGTAGAGTTATTAATGTGTTAAAAGAAGAAATCTAATTATTGAAAAAACTCACCTGTATTTCTTTGTCATATTTTTCACTTTGCAGTGAATTTCCTCGGCGGTGTATTTTTGTGCCATTTCCTGCGAAATCTCATTGTATATATGAGCATTTCGCTTTGCACGCCGGAGGTCGTGGGAACGTGCCTCCCATTTTTCCAGCAGCTCCAACTCATCCTTAAAAGTCCACCCTGACCGTTTTTTTCTGCCAGCCATCTGAAATTAAAACAAAGATAATAATTTTCGTTTAGAAGGCAATGCAAAATAATAAAATTACTTACTTTTAATCTTCAATCGTCGCTTTTTAAAATAACTTTGAATACATTTAAACGTAAAACAGCTGTCACTGTTCTTATTTTTCATTCACAATAGAATACAGCTGTCAATTATTAACAATGTTGCCAACGAAAATCTCACAAACTCCCTAAAATTTTGAGAGTTATGTTTGGATTCAGCAACGGAGTTAGCTGTGGTAACTCCTGAATTAATCCCGAAAAATGCAAATAATCTGGTTTAACGCTGCCGTCTGTCAATGCTATAAGCGTACGTGTGAAGTTAGTTTGCACAATTGTGCTAAGAAATGCCGACCACTGTAGTACAACTAAACTTAAGCCAATAGATTTCATAAATAAAATAAACATAGATTTAAATGAAGTTGAAGAGAGATCTGAAACAAATAAAAAGAAAGCCATTGACAGAGAAAACATTAAAAGAGAAAATGTAACGCTTAATTTACGAAATCAAAATCTATATATTAAAAATCCTGCTGCAGGCTGACAAAAAACTGCTGAAAGGTTTGACAGATACCACTACAGCAATCCCAATAAAGTAGATACTGCACAGTTCAGAAGGCCATTAAAGCCTATAAACTGAATTGAAACAAAAAAAAAAAAACAAAAAATGTTTATAAATAGAAAACTATGTACATATGTATACCATATTTTTTTATAGGTATATGATTTAGAAATTTAGAAATAACAAATATAAGTAGGTACCCATAATTTACAATGTAATTAAAATGTTAAATTAAATTCTGTAAAATGATGTATGTATATGTAAATCTCTTTTTTTTTATTTTCAAATGTATAATAGTAAACTTAAATTTTATGTCTACCTTTTCTAATATATTTTTACCGAATTCGATGGGACTCGAATTTAATATGGGAGGGCGAGTTATATATAAATATGTCAAACTCTTTCTTTTCTCGCTCTCACTCTCGAATAAGATATACTGCTAATTTTAAATACTTGGTTTTTTAAGTTTGAACTCAACGTTGTTAACAGATTAGATTAGATAATCGTTAAGTTAGTTGAAGAGTAATGATCAAACAATAAAGATTCATATATTTGTATTTTCAACCGCAACATTCAGTATTTAATTCAGCTGAATATTTCTCGTATACCCTTTTAAAACAATTCGTCTTTCCATTTTCATTTTTTACAAAACAAATTTTGTGGTGATCGTGAAAGTGAGTGCGTGCGAAAATATAAAAAATTTGCAGTGCACAGCAAAACGATGAACTAGTGAAAAATACAACCTGTTTGGAAGCACCTACATTTGTAAAAATTTTTTTCAATAATGAAATTAAACAAGCATAAAATAAGAAGTAGGTTATCTGATTTCAACTTTGGTACAATAATGCGTGTAGCTACAGCAAATTAGATTAAACCAAACATAGAACTTATTATGTCAAATAAACTAAATTAAATGCTGTTATAAAGACATATTAAAAAAATTATTACTAAAATAAAATATTTATTATACTTTTTGTTATTTGTCTTACATTTTATAAATTTATAGTACTTACAAAGAAACTTAAAATTGTTAGGCAATTTTACAGTTATTACCCACAGTGCAACTTCCCATATATGCGCGCGAGTTAACTCATATACTTATGAATGGTTAAAAAAATATGTATTTACTTTTGCAGAATAAGATCTGTGTTCTAGAAATTCACATACTTAAATGGACATATTTTCGTATTATCCTATGGGTTATATATGTATTATTCGTTAAGTTGATAACATATTCATGTTTTGTGGCTTAGGTCTAAAGTCTAATTGTATTATTTGTTGTAAACAAGTGCTTATTGTACAGCCTATGCATACCTATGCATGTGTATGAATGTCTTGCATTCGGGTATGGAACTCATACCACAGTTCAAAGTCTTGTGTTTGATACTCTTGTTTATTTGATTAGGACAGATCTGGCTTTATCAGCGTTTCTCATATATGTACTTGTGTATAAGTGTCGTTGATACTGGTATTAACTCTCCTCTCTCTTATAAAAACAAAAATAAAATGCCCTCATTTTTATAATGTGAAGGTAGCTGTGAGTTGTTGAAGTTCGTGTAGTTTCTTTCTTTCTTGAGTAACTTGTCGTAGTTTGTGATTGTGTAGCATAAAGTTTGGATCGGATGATCCTCAATTGGAATGAGTAGTTTATGTAACTTCCGGGTATTCGTAAACTTAGTTTCTTCATTGGAGTTGATTACTTCATCAATTGTTATGGTGCCTTCATGTTGGATTATCTGTTTTATTGTATCCTGTATGTTTGTGTACTTTCGTCCATTTATTTTAATGGTGTCATTAAACTGGATCAAGTTTACTCCTGAGATAGTTTCGTTATTAATTTCATATTTTCCATCTAATATTATATTACCATAATCTAATATTGTGATATTTGCATTTGTTTCTTCACTAGTTTAACAATTTGCTTTTTCTTTTAGCACTAATTTCGAAATACATTCATTATCCTTGTTGGTTTTACATATAAAATTATTTAGTGTAAACATTCTTTTACTCTTGTTTGTTATTTATATTACGTTGAGCTATATATTTGCCTAATATATATTTGCCATGTAGATAGCTTAACGATACTATTTTAAATAATTTACATTTTTGCGTTATTAAAGGATATTTATAAATGATTACATATGTATCCTTAACTCTAATTACATTTATTGTGGAGTATTCCATTACATTTAAAACTGGAATATCTAATTTTTCGTTTTTTATTATTTGTTTTATATCATTTAAATTTAGAGATTAAGACAGGTAATTTCCTGTCTTTACAGAATTTATCGTTTCGAATAGGGTTTCTAATTCCTTTAAAGTTTCTGATATGACCAGGCTTGTTGAGATTGATTGAGGATCAACCTTTGAGACTAATTGTTCAAAGTGTGAGTTAATGACTCTTTGTTGATTATTATTTTCTATTATTTCATTTAAATGTGTTTTTATTTCAATAAGATCGTCATGATATGGAGTCCCAGTTATAAATTTTATTATAGTCCCTGAAATGTTTATTGATCTTTTTTGTATTGAGTGTGAAATAGTTTGTTCAATTAAATTTGAGATTCTATTCTCGTTTATGATATCCTGTTGTATCCTGCCAAATGATCTATATTCTATCTGTTTATATTTCCATTATTGTCGTTAAATTAAATAAATCGTATAAATATTCGGTATCTTCATATAGGTATGTGTCGTCAGTTTCGGTGAAGATAAATTTTTTATTTTTTAGATTGCTCACTGTGTATACTTTTATGTTTATTATTAAATTCAATAGGAGTGTTACGAATGTTATCTTTATGTAAGACATGTTGTCTTCCTCCTCTCTCTACTAAAACTGTGTCCTCAAGGTTTTCTATAAATATATATTTTAAATATTTTTGTTCCGTTTTTGTACGTCGTTTTGGCAGTGCGTAAATTATTTGTTTTGGTTCATAAACTTTTTGTGTTCTTTTTTTATTATGATATTCTAAAACTTTGTCTTTGTTTTTTTCAATCAATTGTTTTATTTCCGGATAATTCTTCCTATTGAAAAATACTTCCACTGGTTTTTGTTTTATCACCGAGTGTATTGTCCTATTATACTCGTATACTGCGTTAAATATTTCCGTAACTGGATAGGTATTATTTTGTTTAGCTAATGTTCCTGCGATTTCCATCAGTGTGTTATGTAAGCGTTCAACTGAATCGTTTGATGTCGAATGAGCTGTTGGCGTACGATTATGTGTTATATGTAGTCGTCGGTATAGGGACATACAAGTTATCTATGTGAATATACTCTCATTGTCGGTTTGTAGGTTTCTACAATATGGGTATGTTGGTGTGAGAGTTTCTTCTAGTTTGTCTACGGTGTTGAATTTATCTGCTATTTCTCTCAATAATAAATATTTTGAGTACCTACACATACTAGTTATATATGTTCTATTCCCTATGTGGAATATTTCCATACTTATAGATTCTCCTGGTAGACTTGTTGCTAGTTTTCTCCCTGTCAGTTGTTTTGTTGGTCTACGTTCGTATTTTTGTTCATAACAATTTGAACAGTTTCGTGCAAAGTTTTTGATTTGTTTCGCCATATCGGGCCAAAAATATTGTTGTCTAATTTCCATCGCGTTATTTTTCTCATTTCTATGCGCTCGGTTTGTTATAATTTTCAATTGATTGTTTTTGTCTGTTATGTCTTCGACTAGATTTTGTGCTATATAGAGCTTGTAGTTTAGAAAATGTTTACTTAGTAGTGATTTAATGGTCCGAGAACGTTTAAGGTTAAATAACGACTGAATTTATTCAATATGGATAAACATGTCTTTACAGTTTATGAAAGGATATAACAAAAGAGAATATAGAAAAGTAATACAGAGTTGCAAGAGGTACATGGTTGTAATTTAAAGTACATATTCATTTAATACTATTTACTACGAACTACTTCGCCTCCACAACACCTCCTCTCGAAGTAGAGAGCTTATTCTTCTTCTTGATTGCATTCGGTAAGGCCCAAACTTGATGAACAATTACTATGCTTCAGTTCCGTAAGACCCTTGGTTAATATGTCCGCTGGCATTTTCTGTATTGACATATACTCTAGTGTAATTGCCTTATCTCGTACGCAGTCTCGGATAAAATGATGCCGTACATCAATATGCTTCGTCCGAGGGTGGAAATTCGAAGATACTGCTAACTTTTGCGCACTCTGGTTGTCGTTAAATAACTTTACGCTGGTACACTCAATTCCCACCTCTTTCAAAGCGCCTTTAAAATAAAGGGCTTCCTTAGCCGCTTCAGTTATGGCGATGTACTCTGACTCAGTACTGGAAAGCGAAACAGTACGTTGCTTCCGTGCTTCCCAACTTATAGACGACCCAGCATATATAAATGCAAAACCTGAATACGATCGTCTGTCTGTTGAATTTGCTCCCCAATCAGCATCGACTACACCATACAAATCTGCACCTGTCTTCTTATACAGTAAACCCTGTTGCACTGTGCCCTTGACGTAACGTAAAATTCTTTTTGCTGATTTCCAATGCTCTTCAGTGTAGTTGCTGTTGACTCATAAAATTTACGGCATACGCTATATCTGGTCTTGTAGATACCGCTAAATACATCAAAGCGCCGATTAAGCTTTGGTATGGATATTTTGCCGTAATCGCCTCATGTTTTGTTGTAGGAATGGTAAGTTTGCAGTTCACTTCTATTGGTGTTTTCGAAGGATTGCACTCTAACATTCCGAATTGCTTCACTATTGATTCTGCGTATGTCTTCTGCGATAGAAATATTTCGCCTTTCTCTAGATTCTGATGAAAATCTATACCCAAACAAAGATTGACGTGACCGATATCCTTCATATCGAAATGTTGCGAAAGCGTTTTCTTCGTTGTTTTTAAACAAATTTCGTTATTTGATGCTAACAACAAATCATCTACGTATATAATGGCCAACATTATGTTACCACCTTCTCGACGTACGTAGAAACATGGATTAAATTTCGTTGATTTTAATCCAATCTTGTTTAGAGTTGCTGATAATTTGTGATACCACATTAACCCTGACTGTCGCAAACCATACAATGCTTTCTTTACTAAGCATACGGGGTTTTCTCGTTGTAGAGCTGCTTGCCACTCTCTTGCTGTTTGTTGTATTTCGCTACTATACTTTGTCAAACCTTTTAAGCCCACAGGTTGACCTCGTTGAATTTTCTTCAACACACTCATAAGTTAATCTGGAACATCCATGTAGATGTTTTCGTCTAGATCTCCATTCAAATATGCGGTGAGCACATCCGTCTGATGTATTTGGAGATCCAGCTCTGTACTCAGTGCTGTAAAGAGCCGTACTGACGTTGACCGTGCAACCGGAGAGGAAACTTCGTGAAAATCTTCCCCCGGTCGTTGAGCATAACCCTTTGCAACCAGTCGAACTTTCTTTAAATGTTCTTCTTTGGTACGGAACACAAACTTGTTACCAATTACTTTACGATTCAAAGGCTTTTCGACTATTTGCCATGTTTTGTTTCTCATATGTGCCAAAAATTCGTCTTCAAGCGCCTTTACCCATAAAGACGCGTCCTCGCACTTCAATGCCTGCGCCAGAGTTTGCGGATCATGAGTTATAAAACGTGCTTCGTTGCACTCGTAAAAATCGTCTGGATCAGTAACCTCCTCCTCTGAATCATTATTAGCGGTTAACTGGCGATACACTTTTCGTGGTCGCCCCCTTTGCCCCGTACGTACATACGATGGTCGGCCTCTGCCCCGTAGTTTATTACCTACACCTACCTCACAATTAGACGCGTCTACCGACTCCTCATACCCACATTCAACCTCGCTATCTGTATTGCTATTTTTGAATATAACGTCCATTTTGTTTTCATATTCAACGACTTTTTCATTTTCGTGCTCAAATTCTTCAAAAGTTCCATCAAAACCAGATTTATCGATGAACTTTACATCACGACTTATTATAATGCACTTTTTAGTCTTTGAATACAAACGGTACGCTTTTGATTCGCATGAGTAGCCAACAAATATACATGGCTCAGCGCGCGAATCGAATTTTCCTTTTGAAGGATTTTTGTTTAGAACGTATGCTATTGTACCGAATATTTTCATATACGCCACTGTCGGATTTTTCTTGGTCCATATCCGGTATGGAACTTCACCCGTTGTTCTTGTTACACAACGATTTCGAATATAACACGCCGTATTCACCGCTTAAGCTCAAAATGAAGGTGGTGCACCCGCATGTTTCATCATGCACCTAGCCATATCAACGAGAGTTCTGTTTTTACGTTCAGCCATACCGTTTTGCCGTAAGTCGACGTTTGATTCCGCACTCTTTTAGAAATGTACTAAATTCATTATTACAATATCCACGCCCGTTATCCGATTGCAACGCTTTTATTTTCTTTCCCGTAAATGTCTCAACTTTAGCTTTATATTTTTTAAAAACATCCAGTACTTGTGATTTTTGTTATATGAAAAATATTTCACACCATCTTGACTTTTCGTCAATAAATGTCACAAAATACTTCGCCCCGCCGTGGGACTCACACCTCATTGGTCCACACACGTCACTGTGCACAATCTCTAGCAGATCGCCAACTCTGTTTCCATCTGATCTAGGAAAAGTTGCACGCACTTGCTTTTCACTTGCACAAATTTCACAGAGAGTTTTTCTGTTTGTTTAAATTTTAAACCATATACCGAACCGTTTGCCATCGATTTCAAATCGCGTTCGTTAACGTGTCCCATTCTGTAATGCCAAAAATCAGTATTGTTTTTGTAATTTGCCAAATTTGCGAAATCTTTCGAAGTTTTTAAATAATACAAATTGCCAATTCGTTCGGCTTCCAATACCACTTCATTATCTCTGTTCATAATCACGGCTTCATTCTTTTTGAATTTAACTGCCTGTCGGTAATTTTAGCAACAGACAACAAATTCGTACGCAAATCGGCCACATGTAAAACGTTTTCTAAGTCTAAGTCAATTTGTTTTCCGCGAACGTTTGCTGTGGTGCACACTTTACCAATACCACTTATCTTCGTTGAGCAATTATTTGCCAAACTTAATTCGTCATTTACTATTTTAACACTTTCAAAAATGTTTTCATTCGCACTCATATGAGATGTGCACCCACTGTCCAAACACCACTTCATATTTCCTATAGGGACGGCAAATGCTTTTTCTACTGAACATAAAGCCACTTTTGCCTTTTCGTTTGTTTCTTCACTCACACACGTATTTTGTTCTTGTTGTTTGTCATTACAATTTCTCGCGAAATGTCCCGGTTTACCGCACCGATAGCACTTTTTTGTTTCCTTTGAATTTGACGAATTACGATCAACATACGATTGGCTTTGTTTTTTCTTTATGTACAGCACGTTATTGTCTTCCACTTTGTCTTCTTTTGACTTTCGCGACTCGTGTTCTTCGGGAATTTTAACACGAAGAATGTCCGGCTTCGGTAGTTCATCTCGCGTTTCAACTGCACATCTAAATGTCTCGTATGACGCCGGCAAACTGTACAATAACAAAATTGCCAGTAGCTCGTCGCCAATTTCGACGCCTATTTCTTTAAGCTTCGCTACTGCATCGAAGAACCCGTTAAGGTGTTCTCGAACTTTCTCGTCTTCTGACATACGCGACAACGCTACACGTTTAAGTCACGTTGCTTTCCTGGCTGGCCCCTTTGATTGGAATGTCGATTCCAACCTTACCCAAATATCACGTGCACTTCTGCGCTCCGAAATCAGCCCTAGCTCTGATGGCGCTATCGCCAACGTAATGTCCGCTGATGCCTTCTGGTCAGCATTTTTCCACTCGGAGAGTTTTGTCTCGTCTGTGGGACACAATTTAGTGCCCACAAATCATTTTTTATTAAAATTGCCCGCATTTGCAGCTTCCAAGAATCATAATTTTCCGCGTTTAGCGGCTCGATTCTTACTATACCAGCCATTATGCTGAAGTCTCAAATTATATTTTTCAATTGCACTTGCACTTTTATTCTAACCGTCCAGTCGTTCGCGATCACATGGGATTCTGGGCCCATAACCCAATGGTCCGAGAACGTTTAAGGTTAAATAACGACTGAATTTATTCAATATGGATAAACATGTCTTTACAGTTTATGAAAGGATATAACAAAAGAGAATATAGAAAAGTAATACAGAGTTGCAAGAGGTACATGGTTGTAATTTAAAGTACATATTCATTTAATACTATTTACTACGAACTACTTCGCTTCCCCAACATGATTTTATTGCGAATAGATCTTGTTCATTAATTTTAATCGCGTTATTGAAATTAGGTGTAAAATTTTATTTTAAGGTTTTTGTTAGATAGTCAGTGTTTTGATATTCAATAATACGAGTATGTCTGAGATACTTTGGAAAAGTCGTTTGTGTTTCTTTTTTATTTCGTTTAGTTTTCTTTAATATGATTTGATTCTTAAATGAATTTATCGTTTGTTTTGCGTATGTATAGTTTTCGTTTGGTGAACTACGTGTCGAGTGCATCGATTCTATTGTTGAAGTTAATTTTTTGCCTTGATAATGCATCTGCTACTAAGTTTTGATTTCCTGGTTTGTATACTATTTTTGCTCCAGATTCTTGTATAAAATTTTTCCATCTTTTTAGTTTTATATTTGTATTTTTGTCCGAAATAGAAAATATTAATGCCTGGTGATCAGTGTGTATAGTTAAATCTGCTATACCGTAAATATAATTCCTAAGTTTTCCTATAGCCCATACCATTGCTAATAATTCTTTTCCCGTTGTACAATAATTTTCTTTTGTTTTTGTTAATGTTCTTGATATAAAAAATATAGGTTTCTTTTCTTGTGATAAAACTCCTCCTATGGCGAAATTACTCGCATCTGTAGTTAAGTTTGAGAAATCTGGTTGAAATAGTTCAACTAGTTTTTTTAATTTTGTTTTAATTATTTGTATAGCTTTTATAGCTTCTTTATCTAATTTAATTTCTTTCTTAGCTGAAATTTTTTTACTTGTTATACCATTTTCTCCTTGTAGATGTATGGTTAGTGGTTTTGTTATTTTGCTATATCCTTGTATAAATTTCTTATAATATCCCGCCATACCTAAAAATGATCTTAATTCTTTCAGGGTTTGAGGTATCGGATACTTGTCTAATGTTTCTACTTTCTTTGGATCTACTGTTCTCCTATTATGTGTTATTATATGTCCTAAATATTCGACTTAATTTTTAAAGAAGTGTGATTTTTCATCAGAGATTTTCATATTTGCTTTATGTAATGCGCTTCCTATTATTTGGATGTGTTTAATATGTTCTTCAGGTGTTGAAGAATATATAATATTAACACGTCGTCGACATATACAAAAGCAAATTTATTTAAATATTCTCGTAGAATATCATCAACACATCTTTAAAATATTGAGGTTGCATTTCTTAATCCGAAGGGCATTCGTATGAATTCATATTTTGGTCCATTTATGGAAAATTCCGTTTTTTCCCTATCTTCTTTTTTATCATAATTTGGTGAAATCCTGCTTCTAGATCTATGGTGGAAAAATGTTTAGCTTTACCTAAAGCTTGTATTGTCATGTTTATATCCGGAATAGGATATCTATCTGTTATAGTTTTCGAATTTAATTTTTGAAAATCGATCACTGATCTTTTCTTGGGTTTTCCATTTTCATCTATACCCTTTTTGGTACTGTCCAATCTGGTGAGTTATAAGGACTTCTACTAGGTTGTATTATATTATTCTTTAATAATTTTTTTTATTTCTGAATTGACGAAATCGTTATCTGCATCGTCCAAACAGGTTCATTACTTTCTGTCCTAATGTTTGCTTCTATCGTTGTAGTAAATGGTAACTTTTCTGTTTTATTATTTCTCTAACCTCCTCGTCATAATCTTTATTATCATTTGTGTATTTTATTTTTTGATTTTTGTTTTTATTTGTATATTTTAATTGTAGTGACGTGAAATCTATTTATGCATTTAATTTTTTCAATCCACACACAAAATCCTATTATCATATCAAAATCTTTAATATCTTCTAGTTCAAAAAATGATAAATAATGGCTTAACAGATGTATTATTTTTTTACTAGTCATGATGGAATATCCATGCATTGATTTTGTCCATACAGGATCTATTGATATACTCTTACCTATTCTGCATTTTTTTGATATGTAGTTGTTTGCAGCGCCTGAGTCGATCATGATATTCACTTCTTGTTGTGTCGGACCATCCTTGAGTGTAAGGCAAGGTAGTCCATCCTTTAGCCTAAAAAAGTAGGTACTCGATGTATCGTCAGCTTCTTCCATGTGTCTGAAGGCTTGTTCTGGCTGAGGTTCAGGTTGTTGGTGTGCGTTGATCCTTTGTATCTTTTGCGAAATGATGTTTCTGTTAGAGTGACTCACTCTTTCTTTGAGGTTCGTCAACATCCATGCGTTCTGTGGAGGTTGGTATGTATTAAATACTCTTTGAGGTTGTTCATAATTGTAATTGTCCCTCGTTTGTTGCCTTGGTTGGAATTGATTTTGCTTGAAGTTGTTATTGTGATGATTCTTCTTCTTTACTGTCATAGACACCGCTTACGCGATTATAGCCGAGTCAACAACAGCGCGCGAAGAAACGTCTTCTTTTCGCTACTTGGCGCCAATTGGATATTCCAAGCGAAGCCAGGTCCTTATCCACTTGGTCCTTCCAACGGAGTGGAGGTCTTTCTCTTCCTCTGCTTCCCCCGGCGGGTACAGCGTCGAATACTTTCAGAGCTGGAGTGTTTTCGTCCATTCGGACAGCATGACCTAGCCAGCGTAGCCGCTGTCTTTTAATTCGCTGAACTATGCCAATGTCGTCGTATATCTCGTACAGCTCATCGTTCCATCAAATGCGATATTCGCCGTGGCCAACGCGCAAAGGACCATAAATCTTTCGCAGAACTTTTCTCTCGAAAACTCGCAACGTCGACTCATCAGATGTTGTCATCGTCCAAGCCTCTGCACCATATAGCAGGACGGGTATTATGAGTGACTTATAGAGTTTGGTTTTTGTTCGTCGAGAGAGGACTTTGCTTCTCAATTGCCTACTCAGTCCGAAATAGCACCTGTTGGCAAGAGTTATCCTGGGTTGGATTTCTAAGCTGACATTGTTGGTGGTGTTTACGCTGGTTCCAAGATAGACGAAATTATCTACAACTTCAAAGTTATGACTGTCAACAGTGACGTGAGTGCCAAATCGCGAGTGCGACGACTGTTTGTTTGATGACAGGAGATATTTCGTCTTGCCCTCGTTCACTGCCAGACCCATTCGTTTTGCTTCCTTATTCAGTCTGGAGAAAGCAGAACTAACGGCGCGGGTGTTGAGACCGATGATATCAATATCATCGGCATACGCCAGCAGCTGTACACTCTTATAAAAGATTGTACCTGCTCGATTAAGTTCTGCAGCTCGAACTATTTTCTCCAGCAGCAGATTGAAGAAATCGCACGATAGGGAGTCGCCTTGTCTGAAACCTCGTTTGGTATCGAACGGCTCGGAGAGGTCCTTCCCGATCCTGACGGAGCTTTTGGTGCCGCTCAACGTCAGTTTACACAGCCGTATTAGTTTTGCGGGGATACCAAATTCAGACATCGCGGCATAAAGGCAGCTCCTTTTCGTACTGTCGAAAACAGCTTTGAAATCGACGAATAGGTGATGTGTGTCGATTCTCCTTTCACGGGTCTTTTCCAAGATTTGGCGCATGGTGAATATCTGGTCAGTTGTTGATTTACCAGGTCTAAAGCCACACTGATAAGGTCCAATCATTTTGTTGACGGTGGGCTTTAATCTTTCACACAATACGCTCGATAGAACCTTATACGCGATATTAAGGAGTCTAATCCCACGGTAGTTGGCGCAGATTGTGGGGTCTCCTTTTTTATGGATTGGGCATAGCACACTTAAATTCCAATCGTTGCGCATGCTTTCGTCCGACCATATTTTACAAAGAAGCTGATGCATGCTCCTTATCAGTTCTTCGCCGCCGTGTTTGAATAGCTCGGCCGGCAATCCATTGGCCCCCGTCGCTTTGTTGTTCTTCAGGCGGGTAATTGCTATTCGAACTTCTTCTTGGTCGGGCAATGGAACGTCTTCTCCATCGTCATCGATTGGAGAATTGGGTTCGTATTCTCCTGGCGTTGTGTGTTCACTGCCATTCAGCAGGCTGGAGAAGTGTTCCCTCCATAATTTAAGTATGCTCTGGGCATCGGTGACTAGATCACCTTGGGGGGTTCTACATGAGTATGCTCCGGTCTTGAAACCTTCTGTAAGCCGCCGCATCTTTTCGTAGAATTTTCGAGCATTACCCCTGTCGGCCAGCTTATCAAGCTCTTCGTACTCACGCATTTCGGCCTCTTTCGTTTTCTGTCTACAAATGCGTCTCGCTTCCCTCTTCAACTCTCGGTATCTATCCCATCCCGCACGTGTTGTGATCGATCGTAACGTTGCGAGGTAGGCAGCCTGTTTTCTCTCCGCTGCGACACGGCACTCCTCGTCGTACCAGCTGTTCTTTTGCGCTTTTCGAAAACCAATGGTTTCGGTTGCAGCTGTACGTAAGGAGTTTGAAATGCCGTCCCACTGTTCCCTTATACCGAGTTGTTGACGAGTGCTCTCAGAGAGCAGGAGTGCAAGCCGAGTAGAAAATCGTTCGGCTGTCTGTTGTGATTGCAGCTTCTCGACGTCGAACCTTCCTTGTGTTTGTTGGCGTGCGTTTTTTGCTGCACAGAGGCGGGTGCGAATCTTAGCTGCAAGAAGATAGTAGTCTGAATCGATGTTAGGACCTCGGAGCGCACGCACATCTAAAACACTGGAGACGTGTTTTCCGTCTATCACAACATGATCGATCTGGTTGGTAGTTTTTCGATCCGGAGACAGCCAGGTAGCTTGATGAATCTTTTTATGCTGGAATCTAGTACTACAGATAACCATATTTCGGGCCCCGGCGAAGTCGATCAGCCTCAACCCATTTGGGGATGTTTCCTCGTGGAGGCTGAATTTACCGACCGTAGTGCCAAAGATACCTTCTTTGCCCACCCTGGCGTTGAAGTCGCCAAGCACGATTTTGACATCGTGGCGGGGGCAGCTCTCAGAAGCGAGCTCCAAGCGCTCATAAAAGTCATCTTTGGTCACATCGTCCTTCTCTTCCGTCGGGGTGGGCGCAAATCAGCGATATGTTGAAGAACCTCGCTTTGATGCGGATTGTGGCTAGACGTTCATTCACCGCAGTGAATGATAGTACTCGGCGACGGAGTCTCTCTCCCACCACGAATCCAACACCAAACTTGCGCTCCTTTATATGGCCACTGTAGTAAATGTCACAAGGACCTACTTGTCTCTGTCCTTGTCCCGTCCATCGCATTTCTTGGACGGCGGTGATGTCAGCCTTTATTTTCACGAGGACATCAACCAGCTGGGCAGCGGCACCTTCCCAATTAAGGGACCGGACATTCCAGGTGCATGCCCTCAATTCGTAGTCCTTATTTCGTTTGCCATTGTCGTCATCAAAAGGGGGGTCACTCATCCGAGGCTTGTTGTTCCTTTTCATGGGGGGTGTTTTTTTACGTGGCGGGTCCCAAACCCAGCGCACAACCCTATGCAGGGGATGTTTCCCCTTCTCACGTTAGCTCGCCCTCAAACGGATGTTCTTAGGCTACCCAGAGGATACTTGGTCAAAGACCGGAAGTCGTGAGCTGCTTGAGTCATATGCAAAAGAATCGTTTCTGGCCACTCCCAAGTGAATGGCGATCAGAGAACTTTCCTCACTTGCGTGAACTTCTACACATGACTCCATCCTCCGTAATGATTAGGTTGATTATATTGGCTTCTTGACCATTGGTTTAAATTATTATTTTGCCATTGTGGTGGATTAAAATTAAAAGGGTTTGTCTTTTGTTGTATTATTCTATGTTGATTAGTTGGTCTTTGCCAAAAGTTATTTAAATTTTGTTTTCGAATTCGATAGGTCTTCTTAGGTTTTTGTTTTCACAAGTTTGTTGTAATCGTATTTCGATTTGTTTAGCACTTGTATATGTTTGCATTAAGCTTTGATATTGATTAGATGCTAAGACTGTTGCCAATTTTTTATCTTTTGATCCTTTAATAAATTGTGTTATAGATTCTTGTTCAATATATTTGTTATTTATTTCTGTTTTTAGAAGGTCCACTGTATTTTTAATCAGCTTCCTGTGCAGTGTCAATGTGTATTGGAAATAAGTGTCCAAGTCTTCTGTTGGTTGTTGTGCCAAGTTCTTCATGTGTTCTTGTATTTCATACAGTGCGTTTGGGTCGTGATATAGTGCGTCCAAAGCTTCCATGATACTGTAGAAGTTGAGAGGTGTGTTGTTGCATTCAAGTAACATATCTGCATGCCCCGTGATTCTTCTTCTGAAGGTTGTAATGATATTGTAGAATTGAGGTGTGTTCTGGAATACTTGGAGTGGTTCCATGACTTTCATTACATGTGACTTCCATATCGTACATTCTTCTTTGTTTCCTTGGAAAATAGGTAATTCCTTTATTACATTTGTACATCTGTTACATTCTGGTATTGCATCGTGGCTTCTTGGTGTATTGTTGGAGTAGAAGTTTCGCTAGTATTAGGATTTGTAGTTTGGAACATTCGTAATATTAACTCCTTGCCATTTCTCCTTTCCTCGTCCAATTTCGAGAACTGATTCTGAATGTAGGACATTATGTAGTTTTCAGGAGTGGTATGGACTGTAGCTGAAGGATTTATAACTTCGTTTGGCATTGTCCGTTTTGCTCCTTGACTCATTTTGTGAGTGTCTGTCTTCGTTAATGAAGATTTAAAGATTTTGGCTTTCTTTACTAAAGATTTCAGCTTAAGGATTTAGATGTCCTTCTTTATGCGCTTCGAAGATTCTTAAGGATGCCAAAGTCCCGCTGTGCGATCTGCTCCTTCCCAGCAAAGAGCGGTTGAGTCTCCAGTTAATTCATATACTTATGAATGGTTAAAAAAATATGTATTTACTTTTGCAGAATAAGATCTGTGTTCTAGAAATTCACATACTTAAATAGACATGTTTTCGTATTATCCTATGGGTTATATATTATTCGTTAAGTTGATAACATTTTCATGTTTTGTGGCTTAGGTCTAAAGTCTAATTGTGTTATTTGTTGTTAACAAGTGCTTGTCGTGCGGCCTATGCATGTGTATGCATGTCTTGCATTCGGGTATGGTATGGTATGAGTTCAAAGTCTTGTGTTTGATACTCTTGTCTATTTGATTAGGACAGATCTGGCTTTATCAGCGTTTCTCATATACTTGTGTATAAGTGTCGTTGATACTGGTATTAACTCGCACTCTCATTGGTAAATATGGAGTGGTAAAATACGTTGCTCTCACTTCCCTCTTCATGTTTGCCCGCGATGATCCCCTCATCTAGGCTTCAGAATGTGCACTCGACCCGAACGGGCAAAATGCCACTGCCATTCGCCTCTGCGAATGGTAGGCACCTTGTCGTGGTGCAGGGGCTTAAACCGCAGCGCAGCACAGCATCTCCCAACCACCAAGAGAGATGCCGCATAGCATCTCTCCTGAGGGCTGGCAGAAGCTGCATGTGCGCGGCGACCAAGAGCTACCACCTCCTAATCCAGGGTGTTATGCGACCCGTGCCCATTGGATGATTTGCAGCCAGGAGGTAAATTCGGCTGTATTCGCACGGAGCCTTCCCAACACCGGGCCGCCTTGGGAAGTAACGGTGGCCTTACTGCGTCAAGGGGCTCTGGCGCAGCGGACTTTCAGCTTCCCCTTTCCAATATTAGACCGGGAGGCTCACAACACGGGCCAAACGGGCGTAAGAAAAAGATGATCCGACAACAACAACAAAAACAACAACAACAACAAACAACAACAACAACATCTACAACAACAGCCAGCAGCAGCAGCAGCACTAGTGCCGCTCGCAAGAGTGGCCCAGGAGCTAGACGGAAGCCTAGCTTTTTTAATGCATTGTCGCCAGATAAACGTGCACTCTTTGAGGAGCACGCACGTGACGACGACGATGTGCCCTCCTGCAGCGACACTCAGCGTAGTGTGTCAACCACTGTAAATCGCGCAAGCGCTGCCCCCGCAACCCCCTCGAGCAGGATCGACTGCGGCCAGGAGGGTGGTTTCACGAAAGTGGAATCGAGGGGAGAACGAAAAAGGAGACGACAACGAGGGAACGTCCCATGTACCCCGGAGCCAGGACGGCCAGGAGGCCACGACGACCCACGCAGAGCTGGAATGAGTGGGGCCACTCTAAAGTGATACCTGAGGTTCCTCGAGGACGGCATGACGCCGGAGTCACCCGAAAAGCGGGCTTTGAATAGGAGCAATCGGAGGCGCCGCCGAGCTCAAGCAGCCCAATCGGAGGGGCGAATCGAAGCAGGGCCAGCACCCCAAGAGGAACAAAGTCGGATGGAGAAACGGAAGAGCGTCCAGATAACACCTCAGGAGCCACCATTGCCCAAGAGAATACGGGAAGACAGACCACAGGGAGCCGGTGGAAAACGCCCCAACCCCAACCAGCAGCCGATGAAGACCACGAGTCGCAAATAGTCGGAGGCTGTCAGCAACATACGGATGGCAGTGTTGCCCAACAACTACCCTGCGGAGGCACTAGGGTCTGAGCAGCTGACGGCTCTCCAAGACTGCCTAGTCAATGCCTTAACTATCGGCGTCGGCTATACCGGTGCCTATAATGGCATCTTTTTCAAAGGCGGCATGCTGCTGGTCGACTGCCAGGATGAAAAGTCGGCCACCTGGCTGAAGACTATCACGCCGAGGCTAGAGGGCTGGGAGGGTCCGGCCCTGTGTGTCAGAAGAGGAGAGGAAATACCGCAACTACACAGTATGGTGGCGTTTTTTCCCAGGAGCGCTGACAAGAGCTATGACTTCGCGCTCAATCTGGTGAGAAACCAGAACGAAGGTTTGAGTACCTCAGCGTGGAAGGTCGTAGCAAGCAGTGTTGAAGGTTCCGGGTGGAACCTCAACATTACGATGGACGACGTATCATACACGTACATTAAGCAGAAGGGGTACAGGCTGAACTTCCGCTTCGGCAAGATTGTGGTGAGGCCATGGAGGCCCAAGGCTACGACCACGACCCAAGAACCGCCAACGGGGACGACCGCAACACCAGCTCCACCCATAACCCGCCCAGTCGCGCTTGAAGCGACTGCCGCCGTGGTTTCGTGCGAGCAAGACGAGTCCCCAACGACCAAATCTCGGCTGGGCAGGTTGCGACCACCGCCGCAGACGTGAACAGCGGAAACGGGATCACCACAGCGCAGGAAGGTATGTTGCCGTCCACCCAAGAGCTTCTGGAAGGGCTGGAAATGCAGGTCGATGGAGAAATTGAAGACGAGGACCTGTCTCTCGTCGAACCCGTACTATAATCTCCAGTACCGGTATAGAGGTGGCCCAGGTGAACCTCCATCACGCATCGGCAGCCTCGGCGGTCATCGTGAAGAGGTTCATTTCGGATAACCTGGGCATCCTCCTAATCCAGGAGCCTTGGGTGGTCAGAGGAGAGGTAAGAGGCCTCAACACAAGAAAAAGCAAGGTAATCTGGGATCTCTCTAGCGAGAGACCCCGTTCCTGTTTAGTCGTTAGAGCCGATATAAACTTCTTCTGTATTTCAGAGTTTCTAACGCAAGATCTGGTGGCTGTGCAGATAAAGGACAAGGAAGGATCGGACTTCGTCCTTGCGTCAGGATATTTTCCGGGAGAAACAGCCACGGCACCCCCCCCATTGATTCTTAAACTGGTGGAGCACTGTAAGGCAAACAATCTGCCCCTAATCATAGGTTGCGATGCCAACGCGCATCACACAGAATGGGGCAGCACGGATTGCAACGTGAGGGGTGAGTCACTTTTAGAATTTATACTTAGCAATAATATTAATATAGAGAACGTAGGTTGTGAGCCAACCTTCGTAACAAGTGTTCGGAGTGAGGTCCTAGAGTTTAGCTTGAGCAACGACAGCGTGATTGGGCTGATCTCACAGTGGCGGGTTTCTAAAGAACCCTCACTGTCGGATCACAGGATCATCCGCTTTGTTCTGAGGGTGACAATCGGGGACCGACCTCCGACTCGTACCCCGAGAAATACAAATTGGGGTATCTTCAGAGAGAATCTAAGTAGGAACCTAAGTGGAGTGGAGCAAGCGGATGGTAGGTCCACCACAGTTGGGCTGGAGAGCAGACTAAGTGCCATAAACCAATCCAAGTCAAACAGTTTCAGGAAATTCTGTGAGAGCGTCTTCTCGACCCCGGAGGCAGCCAGACTGCACAAGGCGTTGTCGAAGGGTAAAATGGACACAGTACTATCCCTAAAAAGACAGGACGGGACCTATACGACAAGTGCAGAGGAGAGGGCGGAAACACTCCTACAAACGCACTTCCCGGAGACAGTTCAAGCTGACCTAACCCCAGCTTCGGTCATGCGTAGGCCGGATCGCTCAGACTGGCTGACTGCAAGAAACCTGTTCACTGCAGACTCAGTCAGGTGGGCACTGGCCTCTTTTTCGAGCTACAAGTCACCGGGAGTGGATGGCGTCTTCCCAGCCCTCTTGCAGCAAGGTATCGACATTCTCCTACCACACCTGCTGGGGCTGATGAGGGACAGCCTGGCGATGTCGTATATTCCCGAGCCCTGGAGAATTGCCAAAGTAATTTTCATTCCCAAGATAGGAAGAAGAGACTATTCGTTAGCAAAATCATTTCGGCCCATAAGTCTAACGTCCTTCTTTCTAAAGGGGATGGAAAAAGTAATAGATAACCACATAAGATCGGAAGCGCTAAAAGTCGCCCCCTGCATGCCAGACAACATGCGTACAGAGCAGGGAGATCAACGAATACTGCTCTGTACCAACTCACGTCTGACCTGCAGGATTCGCTGGTCAATGGCGAGGTAGCGATCTGCGCCTTTCTTGACATTGAGGGTGCCTTCGACAATGCGTCTCATACAAGCGTGATTAAGGCACTCGAGAGAAGGAGTGTACCCCTTCCGATACGCAGATGGATTGAAACCCTTCTGCGCACTAGGGTAGCAGAAACAATAGTGGGAGAAAGTAAGATTCGTCTTGGCACCACAAGGGGCTGCCCTCAGGGCGGAGTACTATCCCCTCTGCTATGGAGCCTGATTGTAGACGAATTACTCGAGTTACTCACAAGCAATGGAATCCGCTGCCTAGGGTACGCGGACGACATCGTCATAATGGCGAGAGGCAAATTTGAGAACACTCTCTGTGACATTGTTCAAAGGGGCCTAAACTTGGCAAAGGGATGGTGCAACACGGTAGGGCTTAACATCAACCCAGCGAAGACCACCGTGATCCCATTCACTAAGCGGAGATCTCTTCCGGGCCTGAGATCCCTTACAATCGGAGGCACAGAGGTGGAAATGTCTAGGGAGGTCAAATTTCTCGGCCTCATCTTAGACTCACAGTTAAAATGGAGTAGGCATTTGGACTTAACTTTATCCAAGGCAACTAGAGCGCTAATGATTTGTAGACGCCTAGCCGGCAGATCATGGGGATGCAAGCCAAGCATCATCAGATGGCTGTATACCATGATAGTAAGGCCTATCGTCACCTATGGGGCGGTTGCTTGGGCCACCAAAGCTGCGCAGTCTTCGGTGATAGGAAGACTGTCAAAGCTGCAAAGACTTGCATGTGTCTGTGCTTCAGGGGCAATGCGCACATGTCCCACCGTGGCACTGGAAGTCTTGCTAGAGCTAACACCGCTTCATCAGGTGATCAAGATATCAGCAAAGCACACCATGTTGCTGATGTCAGCAGAAGGCTGTGGAATAGGGAAGATCATGTCCTCTAAACAGATGGACGCCCTAGCGGAGAGCACACCGCTTGCCCTCCTCTCGCGAGATGGTACAACTAAGAAAATAAATCTCAAAAAGAATTTCACAGTAATTCTAGGCAGCAAGATGGAGTGGAATGATTCTGGGGCTCTGTGAGGTCATGTGATATAGGAGAGGGCACAATAGACCCTAGGTCGCGGTGCATTACCTCAATTAATAATTCTAATTCTAATTCTAAATGCCACTGAGGGCTAATATGCCCACCCCTGGCTTAAACCAAAAATGTGCCCGACAATAAAAATGAACAAGTACCCCAAGGGAATGAAGTATCTTATCTTGGTATTCACCTAGATAGAAGACTTATGTACGTGGAGAAAACACATATCTAGTAAAATAAATTGCAATAAAAAAAGCAGTAGCGGCAAATTTAAATTGACACAGACAACAAAGTGCTTTTATATAATGCGGTCATAAAGCCGATTGGGATGCGTGGCATTCAACTGTGGACTGTGCAACTAATATTGATATAATACAATGGTTCCAATCAAGAACCTTAGAACTATCACTTGCTTGCAACCATATCACATGCGTAATGTAAATATATATAAAGACGTTGGTATTCCTAAGGTAAAGAAAAAAGTAGAGGAGAGCGGAATGAATGCGGCAATAATTGCGTTGGTGTTGAGATCACTTACTGGCTCAAGGTGTATTGTTTTGGATGGAAAACAAACAAATACTTATACTTGTACATAACTTTTTGTGATCAAAAACGCTCTGTCGGTGTAATTTTTCATGTCGTAAGAAGTAAATTCCCGTTGCTGCGAATGGACGGGTTAGGGTGGTACGTTCCGCTGGTAGCCCTTTCAGAATTTAAGTAGTGTTTCTCTTCTTGTGCAAAGCGCAAGTTTCAATTACCGCCGTGAAAGGTAATTTAATGGTTAAATTGGGTGAGTAGTAGGGTGGGTCGATTGCGGACTTTCTTCGATTCGGGATTTCTAATAGTGCGGAAAAGTTGCCTTAGTTCTTCCTGATTCCAATGCAACTTTTTGTTTTGCGATCGGAATGCATCTTCAACCTCAACTCCGGTCTTGAAATTTCGGAAATTCGCCTGAAATACGCATCTCATGGCAAAATGTATAAAACAAAAGTTATTTGTCACGTCATTTGCTACCGAAATGGTATGATCATGGCCGTAGGACGAACCGTTCCCGAGATACGAGCGAAAATGCGGCGCGCCACAGCGCAAGGTGAAAATTGGCTTGCGGCCACACTTCTTGACGTTGATTTCGCCGAGTGCTATCACTCACATTCATTCACATACGCCAAAGGACACGTGCGGATAGGTCTCCACACAAATATTTTTTCATCGTTTTCCTTCACTCTTGTCGGTGATTTCGCCGAGTTCTATCACTTACATTCATTTCCCTGCGCCGTACGACACGTTCGGATAGGTCTCCACATAAATATTTTTTCATCGAGTTCCTTCACTCTTGTCGTTGATTTCGCCGAGTGCTGTCACTTATATTCTCTCAACAGAACACAGAACTCAAAATGTCTGTATCTAAATTTAAATTTAGACAGAAATGTCCTGTGTTTGGCATATATCCGTACAATCTCTCTGAGTCCCAGTTACCTAATTACCAGGATGTTCTTTTGTGTTATTAGTTTGAAAGATTTCGTATAGGGCGACTCCGAGGCGACAACTATGAACCTAGGAGTAAAGAGGTTAAAGAAATAGTTGCAAAAAAGGCTGAAAATACTTTCAAAAGGTCATCTATTCCGATAGTTTCACACACCAGAGTTGTACAAATGCTCACCACATACCAAAAGAAATTTCTCACTCTTAAACAAATGTTTTTAAGGAACCCAATAGGTTTGAGCTCTAAAAGAGACGACTTTGTCTCTTCTTCCGGAAAATTATTTGACTTCGCTGCCTGTAAATGCATTCAGTTTTCATCTTGCACTTGTCCAAAGGAAAGGAAAGTTCCTATCAATGAACAACCATTTCTCTTGGACCAGAGAACCAGAAGAATTGGTCGCACTGGAAGTGTTGATCTACCTGAAACAAAAAAGATTACAAAGAAAAATGAACGTAGCTTTCAAAACGTCATTCAACATCAACACTTACCAGAAAAGTATCAGCTAGAACACGTGACCATTCAGATCGGCCAGACTCTCATACAGACGACAACAAAAACCAAAAACGATGCTGATGATGAATTTTCTCTTCCATCCTCTAAAACCAAACAAAACACACTAGTATTAAAACACACTGCTTTTCTGGATGCCAAAAAAGCAGGTTTGATAACAGAGGATCAGGCTAGCTTTGTCACTGACAAATGCAAGATTAGTCGGGCAAAAAAAAGTGTTGGTGTTAAGCTCCAAAACACCGAAAGTATTGACTCTGTATATGGGCTGTATTTTGACGGCCGCAAAGACAATACACTTACACAAGTCAGCGAAGGTGAAAAGTACTACCGCGACACTGTCAAAGAGAAACATATTTCTCTTATAGCGGAACCTGGTTGTCATTACTTTGGCCACGTCACCTCTCCTTCCGGGTCAGCTGAGGATGAGACGCAAGCTATATGGCAACATTTACAAGACAATTCAGTTGATGTGGAACATCTAGAAGTTGTCGGTGCTGATGGTACCAACACGAACACAGGTTGGAAAGGTGGAATCATCCGAAAACTAGAAGAAAGAATAGGTACACCATTATAGTGGGTTGTTTGTCTTCTACATTTCAACGAATGTCCATTTCGTGCTCTTTTCGAACAAATAGATGGTGTCTCAAAGAGTCCAAATACATTCTCTGGCGACATAGGTAAACTGCTCCCTGATTGTGAGAAGTTTCCTGTTGTCAAATTTGAAAGGTTTCCATCCCGCCAATTACCTTCTGAGGTTATTAATCCGACCCAACTTAGCACAGACCAAGCTTATCTCTATAAAATATCGGAAGCTGTTATTTCCGGTCAATGTTCCTCAGATTTAGCCTCGATGCAACGAGGTAACATGTGCAAATCTCGCTGGCTCACTTGTGCAAATAGAATTCTGAGATTATACATTTCTACTGACAAACCAACAAAGGAAACAAAGATTTTGGTCAAGTACATACTTACAGTTTACTCAAGTTTGTGGTTCTCAATAAGATTCAACAGTTCAATCAAAGATGGCTCGCGCCATCTCTATGCTGCAATTCAAAGGTCGAGATACTTACCTGCTAAACTGCGCAAGGTTGTCGATTCATTCATTCAACAGAATGCTTTCTTTGCTCTTCCAGAAAACATTCTCCTTAGTATGATGATTGACGAACGGATAGAAGTCAGAAACTTGGCCCCTGACCGTCTTCTGGCAGCCAGAGAAGCAGAGTCTGAGACTTTAAATGGAAGGGTTAGATGTAATAAAGTACCGACCTGAATTTCAAAGCTAATAATTATTACGATATGATTAACTGGAAGACTATTACCTTGACTGTTCCACCAGTTCTTTATTCAGTTTCTAACGAAGAACTCATAAAAGGGCTGTCGGGAGGCACTTTAGAGGTATGGAAATTTAGTGAATTCCCCTTTCACACCGTGGCAGTCGAGAGAATCGTCAAACTGGTGACAGAGGCATCTTCTAAAGTTATTGGCCCCGAATCTCGTGATCGTTTTATACGCTCTACACTGAAATGTAGGCAACAAGTGCCAAAGTTTAGTACAAAATCTGATTTTATCAATAAATTTGACACAGATTCAGACTAAAACAAGCCTGACATATGGTTGGTTGGGTTGGGCTTGGGAGGAACCCGAAGAGCAGCCACCTCCACGCGGTGGGTTCTGGGTGACCAATACAGGTTAGCTGAGAGCTGCAACAATTTTCACCTTGCGCTGTGGCACGCCGCCTTTTCGCTCGTATCTCGAGAACGGTTCGTCCTACGGCCATGATCACATATACCATTTCGGTAACAAATGACGTGACGTGTTTTATACATTTTGCCATTAGATGCGTATTTCAGGCGCTAGGTAGACAATTTCACGATTTTAGGCGAATTTCCGAAATTTCAAGGCCAGAGTTGGGGTTGAAGATGCTATCCGATCTCAAAACAAAAAGTTGCATTGGAATCAGGAAATACTAAGGCAACTTTTCCGCACTATTAGAAATCCCGAATCGAAAAAAGTCTGGAATCGACCCACCCTAACTACACAACCCTCTTACAGTCCACTAAAAATAAAACCCAAGACCCGCATAACTTCAGTGGGAAGCAGATTTTGTTAGGTACTGCTGTAGTCCAAGTTTTATACAAAGGGCAAACATTCACAGCTCGCGCACTAGTCGACTCCGGGTCAGAAGCCACTTTTATTTCAGAGAAATTCCCACCTTCAGGAGAAATGCGCAAGTGACTGGATTGAACAACACCGTTTCGGCAACACCCTCCAAAATTTGTGAACTCACCCTTCGTTCCCCGACAAGAAAGGAGTTTAAGATAACAACACACGCGTTTATCTTAAAAACTTTAACCGATAATTTACCCACTCACTCACTTAATACGATCATCACTAATACAGATTTTGGTTTTAGTTTAGCTGACCCTCAATTTTATAAACCCAGACCAGAAACCCAGACCAAGTACAGAAATGTACTCGGGACCCTTCTAGCCCAAGAAACGGAGTTCGGATGGATTTTATCCGGACTCACACCAGAAAAACCCTTATCACCCTCAATAATGTCATTTTTCAATAAGATGACCCCAGACAAGTTGCTCACATAATTTTGGGAAGTTGAAGAAGTTCCAAGGAAGCCTCTACCATCAACTTCAGATATAGTTTGTGAGCAAATTTATAAAAATACGACCCACAGAAACTCAGATGGGCGCTATGTGGTAACATTACCCTTTAAAACCCCAGAAAACATAGAATTGGGCAACTCAAGACACATAGCTCTAGCTCAATTTCTTAGAAATGAAAAATCATTGTCGAGAAAACCCGAGGTACGACAAGGCCATCAACGAGTATTTGGAACTCGGTCATATGACCAAAGTTTAATACGACCCTGCGGATAATACGAAAACGTATTATCTGCCACATCACGCAGTCATCAAACCGGATCGCATAACGACTCAACTGCGAGTGGTATTCAACGCTTCATGCCCCACCTCGAACAGGAACAGCCTCAATGATGTACTACATACTGGACCCATTCTACAAGCAGACCTCGTAATCCTAGTAGCAAAATGGCGAATGTTTCGAATCGTATTCAACGCAGATATCCAAAAAAATGTATCGCCAAATACTCGTTGAAAGCAGACACACCCCGTTTCAAAGAATCTTATTTAGGAAATCTTTTAACGACCCTATCGAAGATTTTGAATTACAAACTGTTACGTTTGGTATTAACTGTGCTCCATTTTTAGCTATCCGTACCCTCCTCAAATTAGAGGATGATGT
Organism: Bactrocera dorsalis; assembly: GCF_023373825.1. NCBI lineage: Eukaryota > Metazoa > Arthropoda > Insecta > Diptera > Tephritidae > Bactrocera > Bactrocera dorsalis. The sequence goes on from NC_064308.1 coordinate 24,804,047, forward strand.
ACAAGGAACCCACCCACTGGCAGCAGAGATACTTCGAAACGGAATGTATGTTAAAGATGTACTTACAGGAGCACACGACGTACCAACAGCGATATTCGCACGAGATGAACTCACTTCATCCTTGAAGTCCGCAGGATTCGCACTACGCAAATGGACCTCAAATGACCCAAAAGTTTTATGTGGAATCCCACAAGAACATCTATTGGATACCAACTCACTCAGTTTACGAGAATCCAATAACACAAAAACATTAGGAATCAGATGAAATGCAAAAAAAGATGCGTTCTTTTTTCTCATCAACCCTATTCAGGATAAAACGTCGTATACCAAAAGAGAAGTACTATCGATTATAGCAAAATTGTTCGACCCAGCTGAATGGCTCAGCCCCGTTGTAGTCACAGCTAAAATAATAGCGCAACAGATATGGCTGGATAAATCCGATTGGGATGAATGTTTGAAACCCTTAACTCTCCATCGATGGAAAATATTCATAAAGGACTACGATTCCTTAAATCTCATTGAAATTCCTCGATGGACCCACTTTTCGACATCGGCGATCATCAATTTTCATGGATTCTCTGACGCATCTGAAAAAGCCTACGCAGCAGACCTATATATATGTAACTGTTTCTACAAACACAAATACCTGGACAACCCTCTCGGTATCCAAGACTCGCGTGGCCCCAATAAAAACTATATCGTTACCAAGGCTAGAACTTTGCGGAGCAGTTCTTCTGGCGAATCTCGTGGATGCAACACTACCCCAATTAAGTATAACCCAATACCGTACTAGCCTTTGGACGTATTCCACAATTGTTCTTTCATGGCTTAGCAAACTCCATGCACATGGACAACCTTTGTATCCCACCGAATTGCCACAATCCCAGAAAAGGTTGGAACCGAAAATTGGACTCACGTCGAAAGTCAAGATAATCCGGCAGATCTAGCTACTCGCGGAAGCACACCTCTGGAAATGGTTAACAATGACCTCTGGTGGCACGGACCCCAATGGCTAACACTCGACCCGAAACACTGGCCACATCCCAAAAAATCAATCGATACAACACAGGAACTCCGGCCAATCACGACCTTCGTGAACACAACTCAAGAGGATATCTTGGATAGATTCTCTTCCTTACCCAAAGCCATCCGAGTTGTAGCATATTTGTTCAGATTCTGTTCGAATCTGTCACCCAATAAATCACAGCAGTCATACACAACGTTGGAAATAACACCAGAAGAGTTCAACACTACCCGCACGAAGCTAATTATTTTATCCCAAAAGAAGTATTTCCATGAAGAGTATGAAGTCTTAACCCAAAAAACCGGCATACCCAAAAAAGTACAATTTTGAAACTAAACCCTTTAATCGATCCCAAAGGAATAATGCGAGTTAATGGTCGGTTGAGCAATTCAGCGGCATTGTCATACAACGAGCGTTATCCGATTATACTACCCTATAGCAGTCGGTTAGCCAAACTGCTCACCCAATTTACCCATCTAATAACCCTTCATGGCGGCAACCAGCTAGTCTTACGACTCATGCGTTCGGATTTTTGGATACCGAAACTGAAAACCCTCATCAAGTCTACCATTCATCAGTGCAAAACTTGCGTTTTGCACAAAAAGTGCAACACTACTCAGATTATGGCAGCACTACCCGCAGAACGTACCACCTTAACCCGTCCATTCGCAGCAACAGGGATCGATTTCGCCGGTCCCTACGACATAAAAAATTACACCGGCAGAGCATGTCTGATCACAAAAGGTTATGTATGCGTATTTGTTTGTTTTGCAACCAAAGCAATTTGTTGGAGCGTCTAAACTTTAAGTTAAAGATCGGCGAGAATTCATGCAGTCATTGAAAACTCAATTAACAACCAGTGAAACGCACCAAAACATCAACTGGCACTTTAATCCTCCAGGAGCTCCACACATGGGTGGACTCTGGGAAGCAGGAGTGAAAAGTTTAAAGAGCCACTAGAAAAAGGTGTCTCAGAACCAAAAATTCACTTTCGAAGAACTAGCTACCCTTTTAACCGGAATCGAAAGTTGCTTGAATTCTCGCCCTTTAAGCCCATTAAGTGAAGACCCAACAAATTTAGAACCTTTAACTCCAGGTCACTTCTTAATAGGTACCCCTTTATTAATCCCAGCAGAACCCGACTTAGAAGATGCACATCTAAGCACTGCACAAAGATGGCAAAAACTGAAGATACTCCATCAACACTTCTGCAAACTATGAACGAGAATATTTGAAAGAACTTCACAAAAGATATAAGTGGAAATACCCTCAACGTAACATAGACGTTAACGATATGGTAGTTATACGTCAAGAAACTCTACCTCCAAATGAGTGGAGACTTGGTCGCATCGAAAAAACATATCTCGGTGCAGACAATAAAGCAAGAATAGTTGACATACGTACCTCTCAGGGAATAATTACCAGCCCAATAACCAAAATAGTCACTTTACCAAATAATTAATCTTATTTCCTTATAGTGACATGGCCCCTCAAAGCAGTACGAAGTCAATTTGCAGCCGCCAAAGCAGCCCCACATTCATTGTGCGATCACTTAGCGTGACCCGTAGCATCAGCCCACTCTCCGACGAAGGAACCCTGGCAAGACGCCTGCATCGCTTTAAAGCAACCCTTTGCTCCATTCGAGAGGAGCATGGAAATACGCATCACACGGCCCAACGTACCATCAGCCTTTCCCCTATTCGGGAAGAACGAGGAAGTACCCATCGCACGGCTCGGCGTGCTATTAGCCGTCCATCAAAACGAACACACAAACACGTCGCCTGTGGATTGTGTAAACAAGATCATAGACTGGTAACATGTTCTAAATTCACCAAAATGAACATCAACGAAAAGTTTGACGCAGTCAATAAATACAAGTACTGCGTCAATTGCTTGGCCAGATCACATTCCACCTAAAAGTGCACAAGTAAAAAACGATGTGCCACGTGTAATGGGGAACACCATTCAACCCTACATGGGCACCCCAGGTTGTTCTGCAAAGAGCCAACGAAATCATCAAAGAGCGAAGAAAGATTGCATAGACAAAAAGATCTAGTCACGTTACTGGCCAAGCCTACCCTCATACCAACAGTCATGGTCATACGAGCCATAATCAACCCGACCCGAAAGGTGACTATAATTGCGTCAGAACTGGTTCAGAGATTGAGGTTACCGAAAACGTACCTCGATTCGCATCGCATATGCAAAGTCGTCATAGGATCATTAACTGATTCCGACTGGCATGTCGAAGTTAACTGCCTATTGACGCATGATTTACCGACCCGACCCTATAATCGTGACTTAAGAGGCGAAATCATTAAGAAGTTCGACCACTTAGTCCTAGCCGACCCTACATTTTGGAAAGACGACAAAATCATGCTGGAACTGGGAGCTGACATCTATCCAAGATTGATGAAACCAGGATTATTCAACCCCGATAACAGCACCGTGATCGCACAAAACACCGCACTCGGTTGGACTTTAACCGGTGCTTGTGCGATTTAAACCCCAAGCATACCTCCAACCCGTTCATAACAACACTTTACCCAAATCAAAACAGATCTAAAAATCTTTTTATTCGCAGACACTGCAAGGAGGCCGGGATGTTCATACCAAATGAACAAATCCCTGCATTGTCCTCCTAATTGGTCTAAATACGAATTAGAGGACAATGCAAAAAACACCCAACAGCGCCAACATAACAACAGAGCAACACAATAAAACGAATCACCAAAAAAACAACAATAACAACCACAGCAGCATCAGCAGTAATAACAGCAGCAGAATCATGATCTCAAGGCGGGAAAAATCAACCACATCAGGTTACACATAAATTTATAATTAGATTAAGTATAATCGTAATTAGTTTTGTACACTAACATACAATTATACACATCCACACATAATCACCCAAATTATATTTATTAACCCACATATTTACATACATATATTATATTTACTCAAATATACAAACTCGAATTGTTACCCCAATTTCTAATCATTTTTATTTTATTTGGCACATCGGCAAACGCCGATCACCCCGACAAATGGTAAACGATTTATTAATCCTTATGTTAGTAACCAACTTTACCGACGTCTTTTAGCAACCGGGTACCGGGGTACCCACGATCTGAGTATTAAAAATTTTGTTTGTTTTGTTAAAAAAAATTTTTCTCTAAACAATTTTTTTCCTCAAATATTAATAGTCGGTGACAATTTAAGAAAAAAAAAAAATAACAACGTAGAATCGTGAATGACATTTGAAACCTCTTTGCGACACCCTAGGTAGTCGGCCGGCTTTTATTGTTCGGAGCCGAGCAGATGCCGTTCGAGTGAGAAAGAAAAACTCAAGGTTATTTCTTTGTTTTCTATCGCGCACTAGATTCGAAAATTTTTTAGTACGTAATAGATTTTTGGTGGGATCAGACGTGTTTCAATTGGTGTTCTCTTGACAGTGAAAAATAAATCTATGGAAGAATTATCGAGAGCTGACTATGCTCGGTAAGTAAACGTTACATATATTTAACATTTGTAAATATTTTAATTAGAATTTTGTGTAATAAAATGCATATTCTTTGCAAGGGATCATGTACCCTGGTAAAACAGATAATACTCGAGAAAAAAATCACGGTGAAATAGTAGTGAAAGAATTGGCTGCTCCATACCGAGGTAGTGGTAGAAACATCTGCATGGATAACTTCTCGTCGTGGAATATTACTATTGTTGGCACGTTTAAAAATATAAACCTTACATCCCAAGTGTTATGGGAGAGAATAAGACACGGGAGCAGTATTCGACAGTTTTTGGATTTCACGAAAAGGGTACCATGTGTTCCTACGTTCCTTAAAAAAATAAAGCTGTCATTCTGATATCGACAATGCATTCAGATGTAGTTGGGGATGACGCTAAACAAAAACCAGAAATAATAAATTTATATAATAAAAATAAAGCTGGAGTTGACACAATGGACCAAATGGGGCGGAGATACACCAGTCTTCGAGATGGCCAATGGCAATGTTCTTCAACATGCTAGATATTTCTTCACTTGCGGCATATATAATTTATTATGAAAATAATAAAATGATTGTCAAAAAAACGACAGAACGTCGTCAATTTATGTGTAAACTAAGTGAAGAACTAGCATTGGCGATGATTGAAAATCGCACTGCAAATCCACGAGTAATGCGCCACTTCTCCACAAAGATTTCCGTTGAAAGTGTAATAGGCCATACACTGACAGAAACAGTCGTGATAAATCCTCGTCCAGAGCCAATAAAAAGACAACGAAAGACACGGAAGGCATGCGCCAATTGTCACCAACCTGCTTGTGACGAGCACTCAGTTAATCGCTGCATGTACAATGTGTTCAATGTCATTACAGTGCACTCGCGGTAACGTAAACACCGTCTAACGTGAACACCGGCTAACGTGAACACGCTTTTTTTTACATTGACTACTTTGTAACGTGAACGAACTTGCTTAGAAAGCTCAGTAACGTGAACAAAATTTTTGTTCACTACGCTTTTTATTAACATACGGACAACACTGAATACATAAAATTTTATTTTTTAAGTTCGAGGAATCCCCTAATATTGAAAAATTTGCGCAAATTTTTACTATATGACACGAATTACTTCAGTTGAAGGTTTTTTCTTTCGCGGAGTGATCAATCAATCGGAATGAGTTCTAAAAATTCGAAGTGTTTGCAATTAAAAGAATAAGCAGACATTTTAGACAGTCTGAAAAAAGGAACAAGTGTGACTAACTTAGCAAAAAAATATAATGTCGCTAAGTCAACAATGCAGTATTAAAAAGAAAAAAGAAGCCATTTTAAAATGCGTGAATAATACATACCAAGGACCGGGAAAAAGAAAAAACTTTAAAATCGTCAGAGCTTCCAGCTATGGAAAAAAGTCTATACCTTTGGTTCATCCGGATGCGCGAAAGGAATTGTCTTGTAAGTGGATTAATGCTAAAAGAAAAGGCTAAGGAATTGCATTCCCTACTTAAAGAAAACGCGACCGGATTCAATGCTAGTGACGGATGGCTCCAGAGATTTAAGAAAAGATACGGAGTTAGATTGCTTAAAGTATCTGGAGAAAAACTCTCATCGCAGCCTCAATTGGTTGATCCATTTAAACTGAAACTAAAACAAAAAATTGAGGAAATGGAGTTATGTAATGACCAATTGTATAATGCTGACGAATCTGGTTTATTCTAGAAGCTTTTGCCAGATAAGACCTATGTATCATCGCATGAAAAAACTGCTCCAGGAACAAAGACGGAGAAGAAGCGTATAACATTTCTCTGTTGCGCAAATCCACACAGCTTTAAACACTTTAGTTGCCCTACGGATTATAAGAACTCGAAATCAGCCTGGATGACGTCTGCCATTTTTAAACATTGGTTTCATCAATCTTTTGTGCCACAGGTAAACAATTTTTTCGCTTAATTAATAATTATTATAAATTCTTGCCTTTGGCCAGGTAAGATTGTTTCTAAAGCGGAAGAACTTACCAATAAAGGCACTATTACTTATTGACAACGCTCCCTCTCATCCAAGTGAAGCAGAATTAAAAACTGAAGATGGAAATATAATTGTCATGTTTATGTCACCCCTCTTATCCAACCTATAGATCAAAATGCGATTAAAATAACGAAGTTATATTACAGAAACAGTTTGTTGGCTTCAATAGCAGCAAAAAACTTAGAATTGCTTGAATAAATGAAAAATGTAACGTTGAAAGATGCTGTTACCCTTTTATCTGTCGCGTGGGATCGGGTCAGCACAGAAACTCTTGCCAATTGTTGGAAAAAAATTTTAAGTTTAATGGGAAACGAGGAGGACCCTGAATATAACATTCCATTAAGTATCCTGAAAGACAAATGGAGTGCAGAAATAAACTCTTTAATGCGAATGTCAGTTGATCTCCTTCAGGACTTGAGTCCTCAGGTAGAAGTTTTACGACACACTTTGATATTATTATTACTTTTTTCTATTTTAGGTTGAGTTTACATTGCCAATGGTTCGAGAGTGGAACGATGACCCTTGTGTTGATGATACCACCGAAATCTATGAAATCACCGAAATCTATGAAATTGAAGAAAGTGACGATGATGATTGTATTGCCGAAGACCCCATAAAGAAAATTGCCGCAAGTGAGGCAGTTGAAATCTTTAACAAGGCATTGCAATGGGCTGGAGATGCAATGGTTGATCAAAGCGACATGAGTGTACTTAGCCGCTTAAGGGAGAAAGCAGTATTTCAGCTATTAGAAAGGAAAAAGCAGCAGAAAAAGATAACGGATCTTTTTAATGAATAAATCTAATGTGAAATTTTATTCGTAATTTAATATGTATGTTCATATCCATGAACATACTAATGGCAATAATAAAATACTTTTACATTTAAATGTGTAAAAATCCTGAATTTAGCAATTTGAAGTTATTTTGCGTCTTCAAATTCGACAATCGCTAACGTGAACATTTTCACTAACGTGAACTCCCTTGGTTTTAATTAGTTCACGTTACCGCAAGTGCACTGTAATTATAAAAAAGTGTAATATTTCTTTATTTTTTTAATAAAATTTAGTTGCATGCATTTATAGAAATTATATACAATTTATTTTCTATGCTTTCCACTGTGGGTACCCGGTTGCTAATAGGGCGATGGCTAGAGTTTAAGCTTATTAAAAAAAACTAAAAAATAAATCAATTAAATGAACTTACAAATAGCTTTCTTTTAAGTTAAAAAACGACGATTTGAGAGCTTAAAATGAAATATTGATTTTTTTATGCTATTCACACTAATACGATACACCGCGGTGGGTACCCGGTTACTAACATAAGGGTTAAAAAATGATATAATACAACGTTCGGAATCACAATATGCAAGTCCAGTTGTGATTGTAAAAAAGAAAAACGGTAACGATATTATATGTACTTTATACATATGTATTGATTATCGACGTTTAAACAAACTAATTGTCAAAGAAATATTTCCACTTGCAAATATTGAAGAGTGTCTTCAGGAAGCAGCGCGTTATAAATATTTCACAACGCTTGATTTGAATAGTGGGTACTATCAAATTGAAACCAGAAAGCCGTAAGTATACATCTTTTGTCACTACCAACGGTTTATACGAATTTAAAAGAATGCCATTTGGACTGAAGAACGCTCCAATAGTATTTCAACGTTTAATGTCTAAAATCCACATTTGACATTGAATATTTCAAAATGCGAGTTTTTGAAAACGACAATGAATTTCCTTGGACATAAAATATCACCGAATGGTTTAACTCCAGGTCAAGCGAAAACGAACGCAATACAGAATTATGAACGACCAGCAAATGTTACAGAAGTTAGAAGATTTCTAGGGTTGAGTGGATATTTCGAAAATTAATTCCAGGTTACGCAATAATATCCGAACCTATTCGAAAACTGTTACCTAAAAATGAAATATTTAACCCTCTCATGCCCGATGTTGCGTATACGCAACATTGTATTTATGAGCTTCTAACTACCGCTATTTTAAATTTTTTGTTTTGAACCTTTCGAAAAAAATATAGCTGCATGTGTTGAGTGAGCTTACAGCTAATCGTTCGGTAGTCAGCTGTACACGCGTTCAGTTAGTAGCTCTTCTCCCGAGAGCGTTGTTGACAAATTCATTGTGCAAAAAAACGTGGTTTTAAAAAAGTGATAAAAAACATTAAAATAATTACTTCATCCTAAAAACGAGTTCTACAACTAAATAAAGAAAGGTAAGTGACTATTTAAAAAAAACCCCGCATGAAAATATTATTTAGTTTGTCTATAATAATTTTGTAAATGTCGTGTTGCGTACATGCAACATTGGTCTATTGTGGTAATTTTCGAAAAATAAAACTTTTTTTGTATGCACATTCTAAGATGCGCCCAAAAGGTCTGACTCAAGCTGAGATTGAAAAATTTGCCAACTTTGATTGGGATGATTCGGCTGACGAGGAAAATGAAGAAGAAGAAGATCGAAATATGAACGAAATTATAGAAGAAACTTTGAAAAATTTGGATAACAGAGCTGAAAATGTGGAAGTTGGTTTGATTGACCAATTTATTAGAAGCGAAAATGATGGAGATTTGAATGAAACTGAAAACGTTGTACAGGAGGTGATGGAAAAAACTGATTTGAAGAGTTTGAAGTGGAGGAGTGCAGAGTTTATGGAAAGCGATATCACTTGGAAAAGTGAATTATGCAGCAATGAGTTGAAAACCCCCATAGAATATTTTAGTACTTTCTTTGCGGATGAACTGTGGCAGAAAATATGCGAGGAAACGAATTTATATGCCATACAAACGAAGAGCATAGAATTGAAATGCACTGTGCCCGAAATGAAAAGGTTTGATGGCATGCTTCTTTACTTTGCAGTTGTGAAAATACCAGCTTATAGAATGGCGTGGGCGGCCAATTTGAAACTAGCGGCCGTTGCAAAATTAAACAGTTTTTCCATTTGAACGATAATTCTAAACAGCCTCAGAAGGGAACACCTGAATATGACAAGTTGTACAAGGTTCGGCCTCTGTTGGACGCCAAAAAAAAAAATTCAATGAAATTTCGCAGGAAGAATTCCAAAGTATAGATGAGCAAATGATTGCATATAAAGGTAACTTATTATTTGTGAATACATTTCTGAATAACACAATAGTACATTCTTTTCTTAGGTCAACATAGTTTGAAACAATGAAGCCCTAAAAGTGGGATTTCAAAATGTTTACGACAGCTGGTGTATCTGGAATTATATGTATATGATTTCACTCTGTACATTGGAGAAGGAACGTGCAAGACTTATGGCTTGGGTATTTCATCAGATATCGTGCTATTTTTATCATCCAATTTGCCAGTAAACCAAAATTTCAAACTGTTTTTTGACAATTGGTTTTCGTCAATAAGCTTGATGATTGCTCTGAAAGAAAAAGGCATATTGGCCGTTGATACAATTAGATGCAACCGATTGAAAAATTGTGTTCTTGCTGCCGCAAAGAGAAGAAGTTTATAACTATACTTCGTCCAGGAATAGTTGAATGTTACAACAAACACATGGGAGGGGTTGATCTTGCGGACATGCTGCTTGAATTGTACAAAATCAACCACCGCTCAAATAAATGGTACATGCGGATAGTATACTGGTGCACAAATTCAAGTTTGGTAAACAGTTTGTTGTTGTACCGCAGAGACATCACACATACAGACGGCGAATTGAAGCATATGCCGCTCAGAGATTTCCAATTGGATGTTGCTTCCGAGCTTTTGAACGCAAGTCAAACTACAGTTGTCGCCAAGAAGAGAGGTCGTCCATCATCACTCCTTTTGGCAATGAATTCATCCCCATCATCCCCAACTCCATCATAACCAGCTCCTTCTACGGGCTCCGAATCAAACCCCTGTAAAAGAGCTTATGTTGCAGACCCAGCAAATTCAATACGACTTGATGGTTATAATCATTGGCCGGAATGGGGAACAAGAGGAAGATGTAGAGTATGCAGCACTGGGTTTCCAAGCTGTAAATGCAGCAAATGTAATGTGCATTTGCGCTCCAATTCCCAAAAAAATTGTTTCGTGTCCTATCATACATAAATATAAATAAACGGCATTTGAAAAAAGAAAAATCAACTTTGACTTTAACCTCATTGCCCAATGTTGCATATACGCAACATCCTGTAGCTCTTGAACCAGGACACCTAGGACGTTGAAATTTTTGTCAGTTGATATTGCGGTCAACTCTAGCTTATATGTCTACTCAAAAAAATTTTAGCCACGCCCATTTTAATTCGGGCATGAGAGGGTTAATTGGAACTACGACCAAGACAAGGCCTTTAACGAATTAAAGCAGAAACTGACGTCAAAACCTCTACTAGTTGCATATCGAGGAGATGGAAATCACGAAATTCATGCAGATGTCAGTTCAGCTGGTTTAGCGGGTGCATTGTTACAAAACGAATGCGATGGATTAAAACCAGTCGTATATTACAGCGATACCGAAAGAAGTTTCCACAGTTACGAATTTGAAACTTTCGCTGTAGTTGAAACGTTAGAGCGATTCAGGTACATAAGACAGATCGTCGAAAAGATTAAAAACAAAGATAAAGAAATTTTGAATGAATTTTGTATTGAGAAAAATAGACTATTTAGAATCGAAAAAGAAAAGAAATTATGGAAACGCTCATATGATTTCCACGAATGCGTAATTTCGTTAAATCATATTTAAAAGCATGTGTTGAATGCGCATATAACAAACGTCAAGGTGGTAAAAGTGAAGGACAGGAGCATTTCGATAATATCGTACTTAATGCAGTACGAACACCGAGGGCGAACGGTCATGCCGAACGAGTTAATCGTACACTTTTGTCAATGTCACTCCTAACGACAACCATAGACAAAAAGTGGGACGAGAATCTATTCAACATCCAGTGGTCAATGAACACGATGAAAAACAAAACTACGGGTAAAAGTCCACATGAACTTTTATTTAGTTTTTCGCCAAGAGATATACTTCAAAATAAAGTTTTGTTAGCATTACATGACCATAATCTAACAAGCGAAAAAGATATACAAAATTATGAGAAGCAACTTGTGAAACAGTAAACCAGAAACGACAGCAAGCTAAGAAGCGATACGATGATCATCATTCAAAACCAAAAGATTTCCACGTTAATGACTTAGTGCTAGTTGAAAATGAAATTCTAGTACTGGAACGTCAAGAAAACTGGAGCCACGTTACAAAGGCCCCTTTATATAATAATTAAGCAAGTGCTTGGTAAAGACCGTTATTTACTTCAAGAGTTGCCAGGAGCAGACCGAACGTCACGTCACTATACTTTAATCTACGCATCCGATAAGATGAAGTCATGGTGCCAACTTCCCCCCAATTTTAAAGACGACAGCGATGAAGCTTGAATTTCAACCGCCAACGCGAACACAGCCTCCCGTGCGATATTATCTTATTTTTAAATAAACTCTGTGAATTACAATTTTAATATATAAATAAAAGACCATCCTGAACATTAGAAAGTTTCCGAATAAAAACCTTTCACGTGTCTTTTCCAAGATTTGGCGCATGTGAATATCTGGTCAGTTGTTGATTTGCCAGGCCTAAATCAACACTGATAAGGTCCAATCAGTTTGTTTACGTTGGGGTTTAATCTTTCGCACAGTACGCACGATAGAACCTAATATGCGATGCTTAGGTAGTTGGTATATAATTTCGTCTATCTTGGAACGAGCATTAACAGCAACGCTAGCATTGAAATCCGCAGTACCCACTACCTGTTCGAAAGACCAGGTGAAGAAAAACCTGGCTACGCTTGGAATTTGAACTGATGCCAAAGGGTGAAAAGGAAGGAAGACTAGTGCGCTGTTGTAAACTAGACTCGTTTCTAACCGAGTAAGTGCTATGTACGCCATTAAAGAATGAAGAATAGCGGCTTTGTTAATGCGCTATTAATATATATATATATTAATAATTTTCTTCCGAGTTTGAGCCATAAGACCATATCTACTTCTACTGGCTAATTCAATAAATAAATAAAAATAAGGGGATTCTCTTGCTCTTGCAAGGTTGTACGATGACACAAAATGCAAAAATACCGAAATATGCAAGGCCAAGAGAGCACCCATTGCAGAATCTAGTGATATATGTATGACTGCACGAAAATAAACATGGGTTTTGGTCTGACATATTTTACAGCCATTGCAAATAATTTTCTGCGTGTGTTTGTTGTTGTGCCGTTGCACCAAGAAGAAAATTCTGCAATTCGTGCACAGTGCAAGGGTTTTGCAAGGGCAGTGTTTCCCAAAGCGCTGCAGGTGTCAAGGGGGGCGGTAAGAGACCCAGAAAGAAAATGGGGGCGTTGTGTAGAGGCCCGGGGGGTTATTTGTAATTTTATTTAGCTAGGAGGCCTCTTAGACAACGACTACATGAGCTCTCGACTCTTAACAACAACTTGTGAACCTCAACTAATATGAATTAAAAGATTGCTCAAACTCGGTTCTATATTTCTCTCCGCGTAGTTCATATATCTGTCCTATTTTATTGAATATAGAAAAAATTAAAATCATGTCAATCGGTCGCTCCGTTTCATAACGGGTCATCTCGACAGGATAGAATTTATAGAATACTAACTGTCAAACGTATTGCTATTCTTCTTCTTTACTGGCGTAGACACCGCTTACGCGATTATAGCCGAGTCAACAACAGCGCCAGTCGTTTCTTCTCTTCGCTACGTGGCGCCAATTGGATATTCCAAGCGAGGCCAGGTCCTTCTCCACTTGGTCCTTCCAACGGAGTGGAGGTCTTCCTCTTCCTCTGCTTCCCGCGGCGGGTACTGCGTCGAATACTTTCAGAGCTGAAGTGTTTTCATCCATCCGGACAACATGACCTAGCCAGCGTAGCCGCTGTCTTTTAATTCGCTGAACTATGTCAATGTCGTCGTATATCTCGTACAGCTCATCGTTCCATCGAATGCGATATTCGCCGTGGCTAACGCGCAAAGGACCATAAATCTTTCGCAGAACTTTTCTCTCGAAAACTCGCAACGTCGACTCATCGGTTGTTGTCATCGTCCAAGCCTCTGCACCATATAGCAGGACGGGAATAATGGGTAATTTATAGAGTTTTGTTTTTGTTCGTCGAGAGAGGATTTTACTTTTCAATTGCCTACTCAGTCCGAAGTAGCATCTGTTAGCAAGAGATGTCCTGCGTTAGATTTCCAGGCTGACATTGTTGGTGGTGTTTACGCTGGTTCCAAGATAGACGAAATTTTCTACAACTTCAAAGTTATGACTGTCAAAATGACGTGTGTGCCAAGTCGCGAGTGCGACGACTGTTTGTTTGATGACAGGAGATATTTCGTCTTGCCCTCGTTCACTGCCAGACCCATTTCTTTTGCTTCCTTGACCAGTCTGGAGAAAGCAGAACTAACGGCGCGGGTGTTGAGACCGATGATATCAATATCATCGGCATACGCCAGCAGTTGTACACTCTTATAGAAGATGGGACCTTCTCTGTTGAGTTCTGCAGTTCGAACTATTTTCTCCAGCAGCAGATTAAAAAAGTCGCACGATAGGAAGTCGCCTTGTCTGAAACCTCGTTTGGTATCGAACGGCTCGGAGAGGTCCTTCCCTATCCTGACGGAGCTTTTCGTGTTGCTCAACGTCAGTTTACACAGCCGTATTAGTTTTGCGGGGATACCAAATTCAGACATCGCGGCATAAAGGCAGCTCCTTTTCGTTCTGTCGAAAGCAGCTTTGAAATCGAGGAATAGGTGGTGAGTGTCGATTCTCCTTTCACGGGTCTTTTCCAAGATTTGGCGCATGGTGAATATCTGGTCGGTTGTTGATTTACCAGGTCTGAAGCCACACTGATAAGGTCCAATCCGTTTGTTTGCTATCATAATATATTATAATCATTTGCGCAAAGGTTTAGGGTAGGTAGCTGATGTAGCGCACGTTTTGAGCTTTTGAACTCCTTTAATATTTTATGTGGAAAATAAAAAAAGGATCTTTATCCTTTCTTACAAATGTATTTCTAGGAAAAATAAGAATTCATATTTTTGGACTACTATATAATAATTGTGCTTAAGCATTCCTATATAAACAATGTAATATTTATTTTATATTAATTTGTGGTTTTGCGCGCAATAGGGCTGAAGCCCCCCCGAAATAAGGAAATTTTTTAAATAAATCGCAAATAAAAAAGATTTATCACTGACTGAATCTTTTGAAACTCTTATACACAACTCAGCTCAAACCTATAACAGTCGTACGCAACTACACTAGACGGTGACTGAAAACTTATCAAAAGTCATACTTAAGCGTTGTACAGATCTCCATCTTGATATGGCGAAGTTGGTTGGCCAGGGATATGACGGAGCAGCAAACATATCAGGGCATTTAAGTGGAGTGCAAACCAGGATAAGACAACTGTATCCAAAAGCACGATATGTTCATTGCGCTAGTCACCGATTGAACCTTGCGCTTTCTAATACTATGTCATTACCTTCAATACGGAACTGCCTTGGTATTGTCAGTGAAATAGCAAATTTATTTAGAAACCATTCAAATGCAAACACAACTTTCCAGGACGTTATACAGAAGCACGCACCAGAAAGCAAAAAAAGACGACTTGTTCGCCTTTGTGAAACAAGGTTTATAGAAAGGCATGAAAGCATTATAAGCTTTGTGGAGCTTTTCAAATTCATTGTACTAAGTTTGGAAATAATTTCGAGTAAGACATGGTCCATTTCGTCTAAAGCATCAGCCTTCTTAGCAGCGGCAGAGAAAAGCGATTTTTTGCTTAGTCTATTCGTCTGTGAGCAATTGTTCAGCTTAACGCTGCCACTGTCTGTGTAACTCCAAGAAAAATCTATGGATTTTGTATCAGCAATGAACCGAGCCAAAGAATTAATAAGAACTCTGCACCAGATAAGAGAAACAGCGGATGGTTTTTTCAACGATATTTTCCAAACAGCATCACAAATGTCTAAAGATCTTTATGACATAGATCTTGTAGTGCCTAGAGTGACTTCGCGTCAAACTACTAGTGCTAATCCACCTTGCACAACCCCTGAAAGCCACTTCAGAGTTACAATATTTATTCCATGCGTTGATGCTCTGATTCAAAACATGACAGAACGTTTATTAGTGAATGAGGATATACTCTCGTCATTTCAAATTCTACTCCCAGGTTTTGCTGCAATTGATAATGCCGAAGAATTAAAAAATTTAACTATTTACTTCGAGGAGCAAATATCAATGACAGCATTAAAATCAGAGTATCGATTGCTTATCAACAATAGATCCAACCATAGAAGTGTTGAAATTACTGCAACATTGCGATGCAACGTATTTTAAAAATATTCACTACCTGCTTACAATTTTACCAACTCTTCCAGTGAGGACCGCTACCTTCGAAAGAACTTCTTCAACCTTAAAAAGAATAAAAACTTTACCACGCAGTGTGATGGGCAATGAGCGGCTGAGTGCACTTGCTGTTATTGCAGTGCACTGGGATATTAAAATAGATCCAGATGAAGTAATTAATGATATGGCAAACAAGAAGAAAAGAAAAATATTACTTATTTAAGTTACAACTACCAAATAATTTAAGTAATACGTATATGAATTTATATTGTTTTTTTTAATAAACAGAAAATTCAAAGTTTATATATGTTTTTACTTCAGCCCCCTCCGAAATGAAAAGCTGGCTACGGGAATGGAGCAGGCACCGATTATAATGAGTGGAATGTAAGTTTTCAAGTAACGGGTGATTTTTTTGAGGTTAGGATTTTCATGCATTAGTATTTGACAGATCACGTGGGATTTCAGACATGGTGTCAAAGAGAAAGATGCTCAGTATGCTTTGACATTTCATCATGAATAGACTTACTAACGAGCAACGCTTGCAAATCATTGAATTTTATTACCAAAATCAGTGTTCGGTTCGAAATGTGTTTCGCGCGCGTGGTTTGTTCAGCGATGAGGCTCATTTCTGGTTGAATGGCTACGTAAATAAGCAAAATTGCCGCATTTGGGGTGAAGAGCAACCAGAAGCCGTTCAAGAACTGCCCATGCATCCCGAAAAATGCACTGTTTGGTGTGGTTTGTACGCTGGTGGAATCATTGGACCGTATTTTTTCAAAGATGCTGTTGGACGCAACGTTACGGTGAATGGCGATCGCTATCGTTCGATGCTAACAAACTTTTTGTTGCCAAAAATGGAAGAACTGAACTTGGTTGACATGTGGTTTCAACAAGATGGCGCTACATGCCACACAGCTCGCGATTCTATGGGCATTTTGAGGGAAAACTTCGGACAACAATTCATCTCAAGAAATGGACCCGTAAGTTGGCCACCAAGATCATGCGATTTAACGCCTTTAGACTATTTTTTGTGGGGCTACGTCAAGTCTAAAGTCTACAGAAATAAGCCAGCAACTATTCCAGCTTTGGAAGACAACATTTCCGAAGAAATTCGGGCTATTCCGGCCGAAATGCTCGAAAAAGTTGCCCAAAATTGGACTTTCCGAATGGACCACCTAAGACGCAGCCGCGGTCAACATTTAAATGAAATTATCTTCAAAAAGTAAATGTCATGAACCAATCTAACGTTTCAAATAAAGAACCGATGAGATTTTGCAAATTTTATGCGTTTTTTTTTTTAAAAAGTTATCAAGCTCTTAAAAAATCACCCTATAGTTTTCAGCGAAAACTGGTTTTCAGTCGGTTGAAACATTGTCGGTCCGAACATAGTACGAGGTGTGTTCAAAAAGTATCGCAAATCGTAACTGATAGTTTTCTTCGATTGCAGGGATGTGGTGCATCATGAGTTCTTGCCACAGAGAAGAACGGTCAATAAGGAATATTACCTGCAAGTTATGCGCAATTTGCGCGAAGCAATCCGCCAGGAACGCCCGGATTTGTGGAAGAACAAAAATTGGCTTTTGCACTACGATAACGCCCCTGCTCACACACATCGTTGCTTGTGCGCGACTTTTGGCCAAAAACAACACACCGCAGCCACCGTATTTCCCAGATCTGGCCCCCTGTAACTTTTTCTTGTTCCCTAAACTGAAGACGCCCATGAAAGGACGACGTTACGCTTCTCTTGACGAGATAAAGACGGCATCGAAGGAGGAGCTGAAGAAGATAAAAAAAATGATTTTTTGAAGTGTTTCGAAGATTGGAAAAACCGTTGGCACAAGTGTATAATATCTCATGGGTATTACTTTGAAGGGGACAAAATAGATATTCATGAATAAATAAATAATTTAAAAAAAAAAAACAAAATACGCGACACTTTTTGAACACACCTCGTATTAATAATAATTAAAGTCCTTTGAGAAGTTCGTTTAAATGTGCATTGGTACCGTCTAGTTTTGATACCTTTCATATTGATTATAACGGGTGATTTTTTTGAGGTTAGGATTTTCATGCATTAGTATTTGACAGATCACGTGGGATTTCAGACATGGTGTCAAAGAGAAAGATGCTCAGTATGCTTTGACATTTCATCATGAATAGACTTACTAACGAGCAACGCTTGCAAATCATTGAATTTTATTACCAAAATCAGTGTTCGGTTCGAAATGTGTTTCGCGCGCGTGGTTTGTTCAGCGATGAGGCTCATTTCTGGTTGAATGGCTACGTAAATAAGCAAAATTGCCGCATTTGGGGTGAAGAGCAACCAGAAGCCGTTCAAGAACTGCCCATGCATCCCGAAAAATGCACTGTTTGGTGTGGTTTGTACGCTGGTGGAATCATTGGACCGTATTTTTTCAAAGATGCTGTTGGACGCAACGTTACGGTGAATGGCGATCGCTATCGTTCGATGCTAACAAACTTTTTGTTGCCAAAAATGGAAGAACTGAACTTGGTTGACATGTGGTTTCAACAAGATGGCGCTACATGCCACACAGCTCGCGATTCTATGGGCATTTTGAGGGAAAACTTCGGACAACAATTCATCTCAAGAAATGGACCCGTAAGTTGGCCACCAAGATCATGCGATTTAACGCCTTTAGACTATTTTTTGTGGGGCTACGTCAAGTCTAAAGTCTACAGAAATAAGCCAGCAACTATTCCAGCTTTGGAAGACAACATTTCCGAAGAAATTCGGGCTATTCCGGCCGAAATGCTCGAAAAAGTTGCCCAAAATTGGACTTTCCGAATGGACCACCTAAGACGCAGCCGCGGTCAACATTTAAATGAAATTATCTTCAAAAAGTAAATGTCATGAACCAATCTAACGTTTCAAATAAAGAACCGATGAGATTTTGCAAATTTTATGCGTTTTTTTTTTTTTTAAAGTTATCAAGCTCTTAAAAAATCACCCTATAGTTTTCAGCGAAAACTGGTTTTCAGTCGGTTGAAACATTGTCGGTCCGAACATAGTACGAGGTGTGTTCAAAAAGTATCGCAAATCGTAACTGATAGTTTTCTTCGATTGCAGGGATGTGGTGCATCATGAGTTCTTGCCACAGAGAAGAACGGTCAATAAGGAATATTACCTGCAAGTTATGCGCAATTTGCGCGAAGCAATCCGCCAGGAACGCCCGGATTTGTGGAAGAACAAAAATTGGCTTTTGCACTACGATAACGCCCCTGCTCACACACATCGTTGCTTGTGCGCGACTTTTGGCCAAAAACAACACACCGCAGCCACCGTATTTCCCAGATCTGGCCCCCTGTAACTTTTTCTTGTTCCCTAAACTGAAGACGCCCATGAAAGGACGACGTTACGCTTCTCTTGACGAGATAAAGACGGCATCGAAGGAGGAGCTGAAGAAGATAAAAAAAATGATTTTTTGAAGTGTTTCGAAGATTGGAAAAACCGTTGGCACAAGTGTATAATATCTCATGGGTATTACTTTGAAGGGGACAAAATAGATATTCATGAATAAATAAATAATTTAAAAAAAAAAAACAAAATACGCGACACTTTTTGAACACACCTCGTATTAATAATAATTAAAGTCCTTTGAGAAGTTCGTTTAAATGTGCATTGGTACCGTCTAGTTTTGATACCTTTCATATTGATTATAACGGGTGATTTTTTTGAGGTTAGGATTTTCATGCATTAGTATTTGACAGATCACGTGGGATTTCAGACATGGTGTCAAAGAGAAAGATGCTCAGTATGCTTTGACATTTCATCATGAATAGACTTACTAACGAGCAACGCTTGCAAATCATTGAATTTTATTACCAAAATCAGTGTTCGGTTCGAAATGTGTTTATCGACAAATTTTGTTCAGCGATGAGGCTCATTTCTGGTTGAATGGCTACGTAAATAAGCAAAATTGCCGCATTTGGGGTGAAGAGCAACCAGAAGCCGTTCAAGAACTGCCCATGCATCCCGAAAAATGCACTGTTTGGTGTGGTTTGTACGCTGGTGGAATCATTGGACCGTATTTTTTCAAAGATGCTGTTGGACGCAACGTTACGGTGAATGGCGATCGCTATCGTTCGATGCTAACAAACTTTTTGTTGCCAAAAATGGAAGAACTGAACTTGGTTGACATGTGGTTTCAACAAGATGGCGCTACATGCCACACAGCTCGCGATTCTATGGCCATTTTGAGGGAAAACTTCGGACAACAATTCATCTCAAGAAATGGACCCGTAAGTTGGCCACCAAGATCATGCGATTTAACGCCTTTAGACTATTTTTTGTGGGGCTACGTCAAGTCTAAAGTCTACAGAAATAAGCCAGCAACTATTCCAGCTTTGGAAGACAACATTTCCGAAGAAATTCGGGCTATTCCGGCCGAAATGCTCGAAAAAGTTGCCCAAAATTGGACTTTCCGAATGGACCACCTAAGACGCAGCCGCGGTCAACATTTAAATGAAATTATCTTCAAAAAGTAAATGTCATGAACCAATCTAACGTTTCAAATAAAGAACCGATGAGATTTTGCAAATTTTATGCGTTTTTTTTTTTAAAAAAGTTATCAAGCTCTTAAAAAATCACCCTTTATGAACTTGAGTTGTAGGCGTTTTTAAGCTAAGGCTTCTGAGTCTACAATACGTGAAACAAGTTCATTCACAATGCGTTTTCGTAAGGGTAAAATTCATCTTTCACTATAAATAACATGACGGTCTCACAGCAATTTCGACAATATTCAAAGGTACAATTCGGTCTATTCTATGGTCAGATTATAACGTAATATTTCTAACACAGTTTTAAGAGGAACTTATCATTTCACTTATAAATTGTAAATTTTTTTTGTAAATTGTTTTCTACAACTTTTAATGTCAAGTCGGAAGAGAGGCACTCAGAAGCTCTACAGGAAAATTGCCTATATATAGGAAAGCAGACCAATCCATTAAGTAGGCGGAATTTTGTACGTCAGAAAGTAAGAACAATAAAAGTGTAAAACTAGTGCTTATAAAAGGTAAGATTGTTTTCTTCAATATATTCTACGGCTTGTTGTCAAAATTTTTTATAAAAGTTACACTTATACACTATATGATGTTACACTTATGTACCATCACTATCCGTGGCAAAGTTCCCTACGCCTCTTCTCCAGCGACTTCTCCCCATTAACATATCCCTTATCGGTATTTGGGCAGAGGAAAAACTGAAACGAGTAGTTTCTGCAGCACAGTCATCCAAGTATTCAAGACTGTAGTTGCAGAAGGAGAAAATTTCGTCGTGTTCTTGTTCGTATTTCTTGACCTGTCGGCTTCCCTGAGCCTTAGAGTGCCCTTCGCAGCAATGCACCTGCCGGCAATGTCCACAGATTCAATTCAATATTTTCATATCATTTAAGGATCTACAGCTCAAGCTTTATATAATTGATGGAAAACTGTCAAATAACTGTAAATTACTATTATTAAAATAGCAATAATGTGGGGAATTAAAATACCACATCAATATTAAAACGTTTTATTTAATAAGCTGTTCAACACTTTTACACTTGTTGGCGTCTGTACAAGAAGTGACGCTTCTTAAAACTAAAAACTAAGGGTTCAGTTGAATCTGTAAATTTCCAGAAATAATATCAAGAGAAAGAAATAATGGAATAACTGACAAACAGTGCTGCCAGATGTGATACTTCTTGTTTGTGTGCTCACAGTACTCCACCTAAACAAAGTCTTGCTGAACGTTTTTTGAGGTTGAGGTCCTTTATCAGATCCCAGCGCGGGTGCAAATGTTTCAAATACGGCTATGTGGCGTACTGTCGAATACTTCGTCATTGGCTAAATGGGCTGGTTTTTGCCGCTCGATGCTTACATTTATAATCTTGCCGTTAACTTCGATGGCAAAAACACGTTCATCAAGTCTTTTGATCACTTTGTGTGGGCCTGAATGTGGTTGGTCAAGTGGCCGTTTAGTTGAGTCGATTCTCAGGAATACGCGTGTGCATGTTGACAGTTCTTTGAAACAATACGTTTCCTGACGGTAATGGTGGGTTGAAGGAACTGGTCTGATTTTCCTAATATATGAGCGAAAACCTTCAAGGAAAAATTTGGGAGTATCACGTTGGATCTTCATCTGAGAAAAATTTGCCAGGAACCCGGAGTGTTGTCCCATATAGATATTCTGCGGGTGATGCTTTTAAGTTTTCCTTGTAGCAAGTTCTCAATCTCAATAATACTGTTGGTAGAACCTGAGTCCACTGAGAGATTTGATGACACATGATGGCGGCTTTGAGTGTGCGGTGCCACCTTTCTACCAGAAAGAATACACTGCCGTGGTGCGAATACACAGCCGCCGACTAGCCGTGCTAGAGCTGTAAAAAGCGCACTTTCGAATTGGGTACATTGATCGGTAGTGAGCAGCTTAGGGCATCCGTAGCGGGCAATCCAATGGGAGTAGAATGTGTTAGCAACTGGGCTTGCCGTTATGTCTTTAATGGGTACCGCTTCTGGCCATTTCGTAAATCGGTCGACCATAGTCATGCAATACTTGAATCTGTGAGAGTCCGACTAGGTCTAAATGGACATGGGCGAATCTCTCGTCCGGAATAGAGAATGTGGCGGGTGCTGCGTGTACATGGCGACCTATTTCGGAGCGTTGGCATAGGACACATTCTCGAGCCCATTGCGTAACATCTTTGTTCATTGATGGCCACACGTATCTCTGAGCGATGAGTTTCACTGTCACTCTGCCGCTGGGATGTGCGAGGTTGTGTAAAGTTTCAAAAAATTTTTGATGTAGCGGTGCTGGCACGAATGATCTGATGTTATTTGATGAAACGTCACAATAAATCGTCTGCCCGTTGGGATCAAAGGTAAGCGTTTGGAACCTTAATGATGTTTCGTTATGTGCGAGAAGTTGCTGCAGCTCTTCGTCCGAGGCCTGCGCTCGGGACAGCTAATCGTAGTCAATAACTGCTGGTAGATGCATAGTTTCAACGCGTGAAAAGATGTCAGCGACGTTGTTGTCTGAACAGGGGACGTATTCAATGTTAGTCGTGAATTGGCTGATAAATTCTAGCTGTTTGATCTGGCGAGGTGAGGATTTATTCGATTGTTGATGGAACGCGAAAGTCAATGGCTTGTGATCTGTCCTGACAGCAAACTCACGACCTTCAACCCAGCGTATTAAGTACTTGATGGCTTCGTATACAGCCGACAATTTTCTATCATATGTGCTGTAGTTAATCTGTGCGGGTGACAACTTCTTCGAGAAAAATCCAGGTGGCTTCCAAACGTTTTTATGTTTCTGCTCTAGCACTGCTCCCACCGCAGTACAAGATGCATCACACGTAACCTGAAGTCCGGCGGCTGGTGATGGATGAGCTAGGAGAGTTGCGGCTGCTAGTTGTTTCTTGATGTAGATGAAAGCTTGTTCTGACTCTGCTGTCCAAGGTACTGGTCTGCGATCGTTCTTCTTCTTCGAGTCATTTAAGAACTCGTTAAGGGGTGCTTGGGCAGCGGTAGCGTTTCTGATGTGTCGTCGGTAGAAGTTTATTGCGTCGAGAAATCTTCTTAGCTCTAAAATTGCTTCAGGTTTTGGGAAATCCCGTAGCGCCTGGACTCGGCTTGGAAGTGGTGCGGAACCTAGTTTCGAAATTCAATATCGCAAGAAATTGACTTCGGAAACATCCAAAACACATTTTTCCGCATTAATGCACGGGCCATATTGCCTGAGCCGCCGGAACACTAGCCAGAGGTGTGTTATGTGTTGTTGTTCACTGGATGATGCTATCAGCAGGTCTCATATACGCAATCGAGGCCCGTGAGTGCTTCGTTGATAAAATGCTGAAAGGACTGTGCCGCGTTGCGGAGGGCGAATGGCATGCTCATGAACTCGAATAACCCGAACGGGGTTATTATGGCGGTTTTTGGTATGTCTTCCTCGGCCATCGGAATATGATGAAACGCACGTCTGAGATCGATTGTAGAAAATATGTTCTTTCCTGCTAATATTATGGCATAATCATGAAGAAGCGAGATTGGGTACCGGTCAGGAATAGTTCTTTCGTTGAGTCTACGGCAGTCTCCACATGGTCACCAGTCTTCATTTTTCTTCTTGGCCATGTGTGAGGGACTAGCCCAGGGGCTATTTGACGGTCTGGCATGACTCAAATCGATTAGTAGTTCAAATTCCTTCTTGGCCACTTTGAGGCGTTCAGGACATAACGGTCGAACACGTTGCATACACGGTGGCCCGGTGGTAGGGGCGGTTGCATAGCGGCCTACACTGTGCGAGTCTGAGTTAGGGTCTACCAAGCGACCACGTTTGAGGTCCAAAACTAATCCAAATTTTTGAATGAGATCTGCACCGATGATTGGGTATATATATACAGAATATCCAATGAATCGGACGCCGTAGACCTATGTTGAGGGTGAGTGCCTTATCTCCGTAGGTGCGATTTCGCTACCGTTTGCAGCTTGCAGTCTAAAAGAGGTTGGTATTTTTTTGCCTTTACGTGAAAGTGGAGTAACCGAAATATCCGCGCCAGAGTCAACGAGGAATTTCGTACCCGATATGCGGTCGTAAACGAATAGTCGGCGATGTGTTATGTTGCCACCTGCATCCGCCGTGTCTGCTGGGTGTTTCCCTGAAACATGCAGGGCCGTGCGCACTTTTTGGCACGTTGGTCAAATCTCCGATCATAATAATATGGTGTGCTTGTAGCATTGGCCTGTGATGGGCTTGACGTACTGTTACTGTGACTGATTCCGTTGAATGATGCTTTGTCGAGTCTCTGAGCCAGCTTTTCGACTTGCCTTGCCAACTCGTCAAGTTGCTTTTTTATGTCACTATTAGCAGCGGATTTGTGGGTCACAGCCATTATACCGAGATCTCCATGTCCTCGCTGAACTTCCATGAGGCGATGTGCTGTTCGCGCGAGATTAGCATTGTTTTCTGCACCAGTGGCAGCAATTGCTAGTTGTATCTGTAGAGGAAGACGGTCAAACCAAATAGTGCGCACAAATGCTGCATCTAAATGATTACCTCCCAGGCGGTGGATTTCTGCCAACAGTTCAGACGGCCGTAGATCACGTCGTTCGACGCCGGATAGCAACATTTTGAAACGGCGTTCCTGAGGAATGGCATAATGATTAAGCAGTGCTTCCTTAAGTATGATATATTTATCTGTCTCGGGCGGATTGGAAATGATGTTTTCAACAACGATGAGTGTTTCTTGATCGAGGCGAGCTATCACTACATAGTACTTCGTTGCGTCCGTTGTGATTTTTCTGAGTTGGTGCTGCGCTTCGACGGCAGCAAACCACAATTGAACCTGCGGGTTCCAAAACGGCGGCAGTTCGATTCGTTCAAATCGGTCGATGTGCGTAGTTTGCAGTGGTGGGAGCTCGGAAGGCGTGTTTGCTTCAAAAAATTCCTCGGAGGGGTTTTCGTCTTGCGAACCTGGGCACTTATCGCTTGATTTCGTTGTACAATTTTGCTTTTGGTCCATTTAACGTGTCTTGTT
Organism: Bactrocera dorsalis; assembly: GCF_023373825.1. NCBI lineage: Eukaryota > Metazoa > Arthropoda > Insecta > Diptera > Tephritidae > Bactrocera > Bactrocera dorsalis. The sequence goes on from NC_064308.1 coordinate 24,829,495, forward strand.
AAACCGTAGGGGTCACCAATTATGTGGCGAAATAAAATACTCAATATTAAAACGCTTTGTTTAATAAACTTGTTGGCGTCTGTACAAGAAGTGACGATTCTTAAAACTAAAAACTAAGAATTCAGTTGAAGCTGTAAATTTCCAGAAATAATATCAAGAGAAAGAAATAATAGAATAACTGACAAACAGTGCTGCCAGATGTGATACTACTTGTCTGTGTGCCCACTATAATTTGTGAAATATAAAAGAAGTTTTTATGTTGTTTTCTCCATTTATTTTAATAAGCTTAAATTTTTAAGAGCATACCTAAAGCGTAAGTCAAACAAAATATATAGATTTAAAAACTAAATATATTAGGCATGTAAAGCAATTCAGCATACAACCCGATTTTCATAAAAACATTCTAGACTTTAACTCAGTTAATCACTGTCTTGGAAAAGTTGTAAGAGTAAGCAAATACATATATGTATATATACATATGTAGGTTGCAAGATAAACCGCATATGTGTAAATATGTAGTACACGTATATGACAGTGTATAATTGTATATACATATATAATGTATAATTTAGATCTTACGTAGGTAATTATTATTATTACGCAGTTAGATTTTATTTTCACAGTTGTTAAAGTGTTTTTTTCGTTCGAGGGCAGTGTATAAATCTTTTAGCATCGTTAAATTATTATTGTGCTATTTATATATGTTTGTAAATATAAATACATAATAATTTGTTTGTTCGGAGCAATGTTAGTTCACATTATCGCCATGATATATTTGCGTAAAAGTATATATATGTACACATGTATGTATATACAAAATGCATATTATTCATACGTACAGTGTGCATCTTAGACATAGGTATTGGAAGATTTTTAAATTACCAAAAGTCGATATTTTTCAAACATTGTAACGAGGTTGCGATGGAAAAAGAGAGGGATTTAATTGATGCTATTTACCTATGCCTCAGTTATATGGTAAATATACTTATTTGAACTAACATTTCGGTTTATATTTTTAGTTTTCGTTTCTTTCTAAAACTAGGTACTTAGTTACATTATTATTGTTTTTTATTCAGTCGACATTAATAGAGAAAGCACTGAAAGTCTCACTCTTTTTACCAATAGCCTTTGCTTGATATTGACCCACGTCATCCATGGAACAATTTTCAAGAACAAATTTATAACGATTACCGTCTTTGATGAAGCTATACTTTGTGCTGTTTTCATTTATTGGTTTGCCATCCTTGAACCATGTTATCTGTAATGGCTCAACCTGGGTTTCACAAACGAAATCACATCTTTCACCTACCGGAACTGTTACTGAACTTGGAAACTTTGTAAATATGGGTTGTTTGGGTTCTTCACCAGGTACGAGTACGTTTATAGTGCAAGTGCTGAACGATTCGCCAACATCGTTGAATGCCTCACATGTGTACGTCCCGCCATCTTCTGGAAATATTTCAGCTATTTGTAACTTATAAATATTAGCCTCGTTGGTGTATTGGAAGTCTTTGCTTGGTTTGATCTCCTTGTTGTTGTGCAGCCAAACTACGTCGAAATGTTCAGCGCCTATAATACGGCATGCTAGTGTTACCATCTCACCATCTTTCACAAAACGTGACTCCAGGTGGCTTACAATTTTTGGTGGTTTGGAACTGCTTATCTGTCGTTTACTGGCATTTTTATCTAAGGCTGTAGAAAGAAATATTATGTTGAATTTAGACTTCGAAATTAAACAAGTTTTTGTAAGAATTAAGGAATATGTCGTATGTTAAGGAAATACAGGCTTCTATTAACATTTTAAAAATGTAAGCAACCATCTCTAAATATCTGAAAGCAATATGCAGTAATATGACTTGTTTCTGTTCCGCGTGTCGGTTGATTGAATCAAAAATTGTGCAACTTTTAAAATGGAATTATCCGGGGGCCAAACGTTTGACATTTCCATCGTATTTAGGCTTATCTTAATATAATGCAATCAAATCTTTGTTTTCTACTTACGTTTAACAGTTAAATTGCATTTAGTTTCAACAGCGCTAATAGAATTCGTAGCAGTACATGTAAATATGCCTTCATCTTCTGGGAAAATTTCATGTATAGTAAGCGTTGCTACCCCATTTTTGTATTTTAGGTCCATAATATCTGATGATGAAATAAGCTTGCCGTTTTTAGCCCACGTTATCTGTGGCTCAGGGTCCCCTTTAACATGACAAGTTAAAAACAACTTATCACCGTCATTTATAGTAAGATCTTGTAGCAACTTCGTGAACTCGGGCTTGCACATAAGTGCATCATCAGGAGGCACTAAAAGTATTTTTAATTTAATAATTATTTTATCCAAACGGTTTATATTAAACTCACAAATTAGCTCCTTGGTAGCGCTGCGAGATCTAGATGGGCTTCCTAATGTATTTAAGCTATTGCTGTTATATTTCTTTTTATAGCTGGTACTGGTGGAGTTGATGGAGCTTGAATTGTGAATGTTGATCTGAAATATGTATATAGTTTATTTGCGGTTGCGAAATCAAATTACATCATAATAACGTTTGTAAAAGTGGCGGTGGGTTTTTCAAAAGGAACGCTAAAAAAGTAGATCGATAAGGACAGCAAATGACGCCATATTTATTCTCGCTCTCAACAGGTCGAAATTATTAAAATTTACTACCGAAATTCGGAGTCAGTGGCCTCAATTTTAAGAGCGGATTTTTTAATATCAATGAAGTTTTTTTTCCTGTGAAAGTACATTCGTACGTACTTCATGAGACACCATTGCATTGCATCCCGAAAAAAATACTATTTTGAAATGGCAGCAGTATCGCCCGATTTATGCTTGAAAACCGTCGAAAATTGGGTTCAGAGTCTGGACTTCTGCAAGCGTGCCCATGGTGGCCATGCAAACGAAATCGAGTTCCTATGGTTAGTAATCCGATCTGAACAATTTGTTAGGCCATTGTACCGTTGCCTTGAGCAATATTGTCAAATAAAAAAGTTTTCTTTTCAATAACTTGATTCCGATCGTACGATTTGTCTGACGATTACCTATGACAACAATCCATGTCGCATTTCGTGACAGATCTCGTCAAATAAAAAATTTCCTAACAAGAACGTGTTTCCGACTGCTAAGTTTGTATGGCAGCTGTATGCTAGAGCAGTTCCGATGAATGATTAGCTTCTTGGGAAGAAAAAGTCGTGTTCAGAATTTCAGGTCGATATCTCGAAATCTAAAGAACTATTTCACATATATACAGAGATACTGATATGGTTAAATCGTGCACACTTGCTTCAGACCAAGATTTTGGATAGATACTCATATTAAAGATAACCTCCAAGTATGTGGTGAATAGTTATAAGTGCATCTAGTGTTTTACAAAATATTCCGTAATTAAGTTGAAAATTACCTGGCTGGTGGAAGAGTAATTTGTACTCTGTTGTACAGTAGAAGAAGAGTCGTTGTATTGATTTGAGGAGGAGCTGGATGTGAATTTCCGGATCGCGTTGATGGGGGACGGAGCTGGCTTCAGTGGGTGTTCTATATACTTCCGATCTATTACCGCACGTTAGAAGAGACACATTAATGCAAATTTTATTAAATATGAGACGTTCAACTTTTTAAAACGAATACTAATCAATACTGAATTTACTCAAATGACTTCGTGTCAACGCACAAATTAGAATTAATAAATTTATTAACGTAAAAATATTTTTTTATTTATTGGATACGCGGCTCGTTTGATTGAATATATTGAAATTAATTAATTAGTTAATATTAACAATAATTATAAACATATATACAGTCCTGTTCGAAAAAAACCATACAGTTAAATTATCCCTAATTAAAGCTCCCATAACTTGAGTATGAATCTTTTTAGCGGCAAGTAGCTTTGTTTTGTGTATATACTATAACAGTTTTGAATATATTTGTATCTTCACTAAATCAAAAAGTGAAATAGTTGACTCGTGACAAGTGTTTATATAAAAAATATACCAAGGTCGAAGCAAATCGGTAATGTCGTTAATGGAAAAATTGGCGCACTATCGCAGCATAAATTGTCCGTACGTCAAATTGCTGATAAAGTAGGATTCAGCAAATCATCTGTTGCCAATTTTTAAGGAAAGTTACAGAATTGGGTATGTATCGATTAAATCCTTTATTGAAGATGTACACAAAAAAATGTATGCGTAAATACACAAACACTGTTCATGGCATATATACGTGATAAAATTTACCAATGCAGGAATAGTGTTATTTTGTTGTACATGTCTTTTGCAACCCAAAATACATTTCTTTAAATCAAAATTGATTGTCATTTACGATACTGTTTTTTTATTACTCACGATGGACACATTCAGAAGGCGGAACATGTGAGTGCAAATACTCGTATAATTAGAACATCAGTGGTCAGTGAGCGTAAATGGATAGCGGATAGGTTTTCAATTAGTAACAATATCAACAATTGTTAAAGGTTCCTATTTAATAAATTTAATTAATTTAGTAAAGGTAAAATTAAAAAAATCAATATTTTTTATAAATCTCATCTTCTAACATAATTTTAATATTGATTTAAAGTCCTCTGAATTTTAATTACAATTTTGAGGTGTGGGTGTTGAAAAGTATAATTTGAGAGAAGTTTTGAATCTCTAAAATTTGCTGAGTTGGTAACAACATAATAAAAAAAAGAATCATAAAGCATCCAAAATTTATTTATTACTACTATAGTAATTTTCAAAGTTGTCGAAAGCTCCTTTTGAAAATATATTCGTTCCAGGTTCCACTACCTTATTATATTAAACCGAAATTTTTGTTACCCTTACAATAGTAAAGTATCTAAAGTATGACAAAAGCAGCAACGTTTTGGGTTCATGGTATAAGTATGTATTCGTTAAATTAAATCACATGCATAACCGAAACTTCATATACAGTTGATAGATTTAAAATAAGCCGGTGTTTATTTGTATTGGGATGAACGTACCTAAATATGGAGAGCTATTTTTAATTAAGGAAATAATTTGGGTTATTAACAATGAAAATTAAAGGGAATTCAATATACAAAGAAAAAACCAGGTATCAACAAAAGTTTATGTATAAACGAATAACAAGTTTTATTTATATATTACCTCCAGAATGTAGTAAATTGTGAGCAAGTTCTGCCTGCTCAGGTGTTACCCATTCTCCTATGAAAAAAGTCGAATTAATATTTCTTACTAAGTTTAAAGATTTAACTTAATATTATTACGTATAATGATTATTAAATCTAATTATCAAGTATATTTTTGAGAGAAAAAATTACAATCGTATTATAATTAAGTACGGAATACATAGTTATTATTTTTTTTTTTTGAAAATCTGACTTTGACCACTTATAGGACCTGTTATCTTACCCAAATTCAAAGGAGTGATGTACTATTTATATAAAAGGAAAATCAATAATAATTTTTTGAATAAGGTAAATTTCGAAACTTGGAAGCAAATATTTCGACATTGGACGCGAGTTTCAAACACCGATAAATTAAATATGACTAAATCTCTCAAAAAACATGGTTCGCTTCAAACCAGGCGAGTGTTGTACAATTATAGAAATACCACAATAATGATTTATTTTATTTCTAATTATAATGATGATTTGGCTTAATACATACCCTCAACTATTACTACACATTCGGTTTCATCGGTACCATGACAGTTGGTTGCTTTGCAAGTATATTTGCCAGAATCTGAAGGTTTGCAATCAATGATTTCCATTGTTACAACGCCATCTGAAGCCGACATTGAGTATTCATATTTGCTTAGCTCTCTTCCATCCTTATACCATTTAACAGTTGGTACAGGCTTGCCGCTGAGACAACATAATAGTTTACATGTATCACGTGCTTGCATAACACGCGGACGTAAGAGGAATGTAAAGCTGGGTGCCGATTCTGATTCTTCTTGCCAGAAAGTATATGGTAAAGGATCACGTCGACGCATTGGCGTTGATTCGCTACGATAACGTGGTGGTTCTTTCGGCAATGGATGTACATTCAAAAATACGACTTCCTCGCGCGAGCCATAGTGATTTTCTGCACGAATAATATATTCGCCTCTGTCATCCAATCTGACACGATTAATAATAAAGTAGTAATCATCACCGGCATAACGTTTCATAAATTTAACACTTTGCCGGAGTTCAACATTATTGTGAGACCATGTTAAAGTTGGAGTAGCACCAGCTATACAACGGCAATAAAATTTAACACTTTGACCTTCATAGCAAAATTGTGATGATGGTCGGATGACAAATCTTGGTGCTGCTTGCCGACGATCAAAGGAAGTTTCGTGCATTTTATATTTTTCCATGAGTAATTTACGCAATGAAGAATATTCAGATAAACGTCCTATTGGCAGTAAATATTTATTGAAATCTTCATATTTTTTCCGAAGTTTATCACGGAACGCAAGGTAGCGATCCCGAGATATTTGCTCAGAACGATCACCATAATTGCCGCTAAGCCAGGGATGCAATAGGCACTCATGAGCAGTCATACGTTTTTCCTTATTTGCAAGAAGGAGTTTCCTGATGAAGTCCTTTGCTTCATCAGATATGTGGAGAAAAGCATCTCCATCAAAGTCCCAGTCACAGGCTTTAACATTCTTTAAAGTTTGGATATCATTATCGCCAGCAAATGGTGACAATCCACTTAACCTATTAGAAGAAATAAATTATAAATCGAAAAATGATCAATAAAAGGCGTGTTTTATTTGACCAGCAAATTAAGCTATTAGCTTATTTTTTATGTAAGACTTAGCCAACATAACTATGTTGGCTTGTCATAAGCTATCATAGCTTGTATGAGTATATTGAACCAGAGGCAATGCCAGTTCATTGCTTTTTTTCATTCACAATAGCAAGGTTTTTTCCACAAAAATGTAGTTGGCAAAGCGGGAAACCTAATTTTGACATATGAAAATGTAAACAAACCAAAATTACATATTTTTTGGATGAGTATTGAGTTAAAATTAAGACAAATATGAACACTTGTTTTCAGTTTTTTGTATTATAGACCTCAAATACCTAAAATAAATATATAATATTTGCATAGTATATTATTCCCTTTACAAATTTGAAATTTCAAACTAAATTGTATATCAGCTTGTTCTTTTCCGCATTACCAACCCAATACATTTACGCGAATATATGCAATAAGATAATTACGTTTTATTTGTCCATGATTTAGCTATTAGCTTGTGATGGTCAAATAAGTATTGAATATATATAAAAATTTGAAATACTTACAGAACATAGGCAAGTACTCCAGTGGCCCACATATCTGTGTAAAAACCTACTGGCTCACGATTAACAATTTCTGGTGCGGCAAACTCAGCTGTGCCAGTGGTTATTTTGACAACTTCATTTGGATCTAAACGAGTAGCCAAACCGAAGTCAATCAGTTTTACATTAGTACTAGAGCGAGTATGACACATGATATTCTCTGGTTTAATGTCTAAATGAATAATATTCTTTTCGTGCATATGCCGTATTCCTTCGCAAATCTGGCGCATGTAGTTTATAACTTCCGCTTCAGTCATACGGTAACCCTCAGTTGTTATACGCTCGAATAATTCACCTCCAGATAAACTAAAATTAATTAAACGTATATATAATTATTAGACATATTAATTACTTTTGCAGGAATTAGTGTACTAAATTTTCAATTTCAACTTTTCACCACTATCACTTATCACCTGTTTTAAGGTGCATTGCGCGTTACTAATTACAAATATACATACATATACAGTCATCGACTGACACTTAAAGCGAACGGTTGTGATTTTGTGCTATTGGTGGTTTTTTGCTATTCTCCCACACCTTTTTCGTAAGTGCATTCTAACTCCAATAACTTTCATTTAAAGCACCTGTTAAAGAGTGTATATATTATAGTATAGTGAACAACAAGAAACATGCCCCCAGGGGGACACTCTCTTGATGATAACAGGTTCTCTCTGTTATCAACAAGTCCCAAATCAAAAAGAAAAAAAATTCAAGCATTTCCCAATAACGATTTCCCAAGCCTTCCTCCAACAACAAAAGATAACCCAAGATATTTAGTGCTAAGTGCAACGAACTCTCAAAAACCCATAAACAAATATTCGTGTTTTGCTGTGCACAAAGCGTTAAAAAATATAAGCACCGAAATAATAAGCATATCAGAACTTAGAGACGGAAAACTTTTATTATTAGTTAAAAATAACAACATAGCTCAAAAATTCATATCAACAAAAACTTTATATGGCATATGTGATGTAGAAATAAAACTTCACAACAACCTTAACTACACAAAAGGAACAATTTACGCACCATGCCTCAACGAAATCTCAGACGATGAAATCATTGAACACTTAAAACCACAGGGAGTTGTATCAATTTTCAAATTCCCTAAATACATTAATCAAAAGCCAGTACCTAGTGGAGTCGTTCTCCTGACCTTTGATAAATATCACCTACCTGAAAAAATTGAAGTGTCATGGTACACAACTAAGGTAAGGCCATACTATCCAAACCCTATGAGGTGCAAAAACTGCCAACTTTTAGGTCATACAACAAAACGATGTACTAAAGTCGCTGTTTGCGACAAGTGCGCTCTCCCCCCTCACCAACCATCCCCTTGTACTCGCTCCTTTTGCATAAACTGTTCAGGTAATCACGCATCTTCTGACAAAATATGTCCCAAATTTATACAAATGAAACAAATAATAACAATAAAAACTGACAAAAAGTGCTCCATGCGAGAAGCAGTAGAAATACAAAAAACCCAGTTCACTCCTGCACTCAGTGAAAACTCTGCTACATTCGCTAGTATAGCTAAAAATACTACCAACAACTTAATAGAAAATAACAAACTCTCAAAAATCTCTTCTACAGAAAATATTCCTTCTATTACAAACAACAAACCTACCAACAATATGTATCAAAAAACACAAGAAAAAGAAATAACCGAAAACAATTTCACCACAGCAAATATAGCAAACACAACAACAACAGTATCAGTCGATGACTCTCAAACCCACGCAATGATCTCATCATTGCTTTCTCACCTTACAGCTCCTATACTAACAACACCTACAATATACTCACCTCAACCTACAATACTCCCCGCTCTGACAACAGATAATGAAATGATAGAGTAAATAATGCGAATTTTACAGTGGAATATAAATGGCTTACTTAATAACTACCCTTATTTAAATATCCTTATTAATGAATTTTGTCCGGAAATTATTTCACTCCAAGAAACCCACACCCCTTACAATAAAAAGGTATACCCACCTAATAAATATCATAGCTATTTCCACAATAGCCCACAAAACTTATACGCCAAACAAGGAATTGCAGTTTTCGTCAAGAAATCTGTAAATCATAAGCAAATCCCAATCGTCAGCAACATTTCTTGTTTAGCTATTGAAATAGAAATTGGATTCAAATTTACAATTATCAATTGCTACATACCACCTCATCAAAATTTTACTTATAGAGAACTCGTAAATATCATAAACCAGTTTACTACTCCAATTATCATAATGGGAGACTTCAATGCATGGAGTCCATTGTGGGGATCATCGACAGTGAATAAAAGGGGCGAAATCATTGAAGATTTAGTCATTTCAAATGATCTTATCGTGCTAAACGATGGTAAAGCAACTCACTTCTCTACACATAACACCTTCACACATCCCGACATTATCCTGGCCTCATCCACAATAGCACCCAAACTCCTTTCTCATACAATCGATGACCTCCACAGTAGCGATCACTTTCCCATAGTCACATCCCTCTCCATCCCTAAAACGTACAATGTTAAGCCAAGATCCAAATTTCTAACCGAAAAGGCAGACTGGGAAAAATTCATCAATATTTCAACAAGATTATCCAATACTAAGAGCTCTAGAGAAAACGTAAATGCTGAAGCATCTGCTATTAAGACTATTATTCGTTCGCAGCTCATTTAACCATTCCTCAAAATAACACCCAAAGGTTTTCAGCAAAATTACCGTATTGGTCTAATCTATTATCTATTCTCCGAAATAGGAAAAAGTCTTTGTGGGCAACATTCAAACACAATAGAACTGACGATAATTTAATTGAATATAAAAAGGCTAATGCTAACTTTAGAAAGGAGTTAAGGTTGGCTAAAAGGCAATCATTAGAAAATATAACAGCCAATATAAACCCAAATACGAAGCCGAAACAAATATGGTCCGATATAAAAATGCTAACAGGATCCACACACAGACTCAGTATATCCCACATTAACACGCCTTCAGGACCTATTTACACATCCCAAGAAATCGCGGAAAAATTTGCAGAAACATGGTCATCATATTCCTCTGAAACAAACTTTCCTCCTACATTTAACGCAATTAAAAAACGAATAGAAAATGAAACCTACTCTAACTCGTCACCGTCTCCAAATGCACTTCATATTGAAGCTGATATTACACTTAACGAATTCGATACGACACTTTCGACCTTAAAAGGAAAAACACCCGGTGCAGACAAAATATCCTATCCCATCTTAAAAAATCTCCCATCCTCGCTTAAACAAAGACTAGTGAACCTCTATAATAAAATACTAAACTCTGGTATATATCCTCAACAATGGAAAGTTTCCTTAGTCATTCCCATCCTTAAACCTAATAAACCTTCTTCCTGCATCGAGAACTACAGACCCATTTCCCTTTTACCCTGTATGTCCAAGATATTAGAAAAAATAATTTCCTCGAGACTGATGTGGTATACAAAAGTAAATCGACTCATAAGTCCGCACCAATTCGGGTTTCAAAAAGGATTAGGAGTAATAGACCCCCTGTTACAATTTGAACACTTCGCTTCCACTAACTTGACATCCCGTAATCACGTTTCAGTTCTAAGCCTGGATTTAGAAAAAGCTTTCGACAGGGTTGGAGCTCACATGGTACTCAGTGAACTTAAGCAATGGAAAATTGGAAACAAAATGTTTAACATTATAAAATCTTTCTTATATCAACGAAAATTTATCGTATGTGCCAATAAATGCCAATCACAGGTTTTCAAGTTGAACAATGGTATACCCCAGGGTTCACCACTCTCGGCAACTCTCTTCATCATTGCGTTTAATAAAGTCAGTTCCATAATTAGCACTAACCCACAAATAAAACACTTTATCTACGCAGATGACATCGTGATCTTTACAAAAATTAAAGACTTAAGACAAGTTAATCATGCATTTATAAAAATTTTAAATGATGTCAACAAATGGTCCGAAATTTCAGGTGTAAAAATTTCATTAAACAAAAGCTCCACATTTCATATTTGTAGAAAACATAAATGCTCATTTCCTACCTTAACCTTTTTAAATACACAAATTCCCCACACTCATACCTTAAAAATTCTAGGCTTAATATTTGATAAGACTCTTTCTTATAAAGAACATTGTAAATATATTCGATCAAACTTATTTTTAAGACTAAACATTATAAAGTACTTATCATCAAAAAATTGTTTGTGTCACCCAAACACTCTCATTAATGTGACAAGAGCATTATTGTTATCAAAAATTGACTATGGACTTGCAATATACGGACACTGTGCCAAAACTCATATCAAACTCTTAAATGCACCTTACCATGCGGCAGCGAGAAGGAGCATTCGTGCCTTCCCAACATCACCAATCAAAGCTATTTTAAAAGAATCCGGGTTACCAGATATTCAGCAAAGGACCATACATAACACACAGCTACTCATTCCAAAGTTGCTACTATGCAGAAACGAGTTAACACTCACGAATGTAAATAGCACTCTCCAATGTCCACGCAGATACAACAAACCCATCACCATAATGCGTTGTCTAACCATTTCCAAGGAACTCGGGATAATTACGTGCCCTACAGTGGTTGAACCTTCAATAATTCCGCCTTCCATGACATTATCTTCAAGTTGCATCAGTGTTACACAACAATATCGCAAGCAATTTACCAGTAACACGGAATATGCTCAGCTATATAAAGAAACTATTCAACCTTATAGAAATGATTGGGAGTTTATATTTACAGACGGATCTAAAAGTGATACCTGCACCTCATTTGCTTTGACAAACAAGAACGGTGTCACCCTAGCTGCTTTTGTTTTGCCTTCGTACTGCTCGGTATTTACAGCCGAAACAGCTGCAATATTGGAAGCGGTTCGTTTTGCCGCTAGTAATGGAAAGAAAGCTATTATTTGCAGCGACAGTAAATCCGCCATAGATGCCATTTTTAACCAATCAAACGATTCCTACCTGATTACAAAAATAAAAAACCTTATTTTTCAACACAAAAATATTATCAAAATTATGTGGATACCTGGACACACAGGAATTCAAGGAAACGAAATGGCTGACAAACGAGCGAAAGAAGCAAACAAAGAACCTTTGCATACGTCAGGATACTTCACCACAAAGGATATTAAGAAATACGTTAAACAACATATATCGGTCTGTTGTCTAAACGATTGGAGACACTATAACCACTATTATAAACTTGCTAATCCATTAGGCCAAAAACCCCCTTAATCCAATACAACCACATGTAAAAATATAAAAACATACACACGCATAAGGATTGGACATACACTTGCGACACATAGACACCTGTTGAATGGTACAAGCAAACCCATATGCTCTTTATGTGGTTCGGAAGATTTCACAATACTTCATATCCTCGATCACTGCGCACACGTACAACAACAAAGTGTCTTGATTTTTGGTAACAACAAACCATCTGACTTACTCGATCGGACAGATGACAATAACATTAATCTCTTTGTAAAATATATGCACATATGTAAATTAATTATTTAATATATAAGAAACTGAAGTACAAACTAATATTTAAGTTGCTTTAGTCGTAAGTAAAAAAAAGGTAATAACTTAATCTGTAAATATTAATCAAGCCGAAGGCCCTAGCAGCCAGTGCTTTACATATATATAAGTGGAATAACTATTTATATTTATTTCTCTTCTAAATAAATAAATAAAAATAAAATACATACATATACTAAAGGGCCCGTCCACGCTTTACTGTGGCTGATACATAGATGGTACTACTTATTCCGTCTATATGATTTCTAGTCAGTCCGTACCTTTAAGATACTTATACAAATTTGGCAACTGAGGAACTAAAGCATTTTGGGTGGAGCAACATGTGTTAGTTAGTAAAAAAATGGATCAAAGAATTTCGTGTGTTAATAAAGCATTGCTTTTTGTGGGAAAAATACTATTGAATTTGGGCTCTGCATCAAGGAAATACCTTTGTAAAGAGATTGGTTTTAAGTTGGAAATAGGCGAAATGAGCTCCGAGGAAAATGATGGCAGTTGACACCATAAAAAGCTCTGTGCAAAGTGGATGCCGCGCAAATCTATAATTCAACAAAAATAACGAATCGCTGAATCTGAGGAGTGTTTGACCATTACCAATATTTGTATTATTTTTTTCCCGCATTAGCTCTCTTTTTTTGGAGGATGGAGTCATGTGTAGAAGTTCACGCAAGTGAGGAAAGTTCTCTGATCGCCATTCACTTGCGAGTGGCCAGAAACGATTCTTTTGCATATGACTCAAGCAGCTCACGACTTCCGGTCTTTGACCAAGTATCCTCTGGGTAGCCTAAGAACATCCGTTTGAAGGCGAGCTAACGTGAGAAGGCGAAACATCCCCTGCATAGGGTTGTGCGCTGGGTTTGGGACCCGCCACGTAAAAAAACACCCCCCATGAAAAGGAACAACAAGCCTCGGATGAGTGACCCCCCTTTTGATGACGACCATGGCAAACGAAATAAGGACTACGAATTGAGGGCATGCACCTGGAATGTCCGGTCCCTTAATTGGGAAGGTGCCGCTGCCCAGCTGGTTGATGTCCTCGTGAAAATAAAGGCTGACATCACCGCCGTCCAAGAAATGCGATGGACGGGACAAGGACAGAGACAAGTAGGTCCTTGTGACATTTACTACAGTGGCCATATAAAGGAGCGCAAGTTTGGTGTTGGATTCGTGGTAGAGAGACTCCGTCGCCGAGTACTATCATTCACTGCGGTGAATGAACGTCTAGCCACAATCCGCATCAAAGCGAGGTTCTTCAACATATCGCTGATTTGCGTCCACGCCCCGACGGAAGAGAAGGACGATGTGACCAAAGATGCCTTTTATGAGTGCTTGGCGCGCACTTATGAGAGATGCCCCCGTCATGATGTCAAAATCGTGCTTGGCGACTTTAACGCCAGGGTGGGCAAAGAAGGTATCTTTAGCACTACGGTCGGTAAATTCAGCCTCCACGAGGAAACATCCCCAAATGGGTTGAGGCTGATCGACTTCGCCGGGGCCCGAAATATGGTTATCTGTAGTACTAGATTCCAGCATAAGAAGATACATCAAGCTACCTGGATGTCTTCGGATCGAAAAACCACCAACCAGATCGATCATGTTGTGATAGACGGAAGACACGTCTCCAGTGTTTTAGATGTGCGTGCGCTCCGAGGTCCTAACATCGACTCGGACCACTATATTGTTGCAGCCAAAATTCGCACCCGCCTCTGTGCAGCAAAAAACGCACGCCAACAAACACAAGGAAGGTTCGACGTCGAGAAGCTGCATTCACAACAGACATCCGAACGATTTTCTACTCGGCTTGCACTCCTGCTCTCTGAGAGCACTCATCAACAATTCGGTATAAGGGAACTGTGGGACGACATTTCAAACTCCTTACGTACAGCTGCAATCGAAACCATTGGTTTTCGGAAAGTGCAAAAGAACAGCTGGTACGACGAGGAGTGCCGTGTCGCAGCGGAGAGAAAACAGGCTGCCTACCTCGCAACGTTACGATCGACCACAACACGTGCGGGATGGGATAGATACCGAGAGTTGAAGAGGGAAGCGAGACGCATTTGCAGACAGAAAAAGAAAGAGGCCGAAATGCGTGAGTACGAACAGCTCGATAAGCTGGCCGACAGGGGTAATGCTCGAAAATTCTACGAAAAGATGCGGCGGCTTACAGAAGGTTTCAAGACCGGAGCATACTCTTGTAGAACCCCCAAAGGTGATCTAGTTACCGATGCCCAGAGCATACTTAAATTATGGAGGGAACACTTCTCCAGCCTGCTGAATGGCAGTGAAAGCACAACACCGGGAGAAGGCGAACCCGATTTCCCAATCGATGACGATGGAGCAGACGTTCCATTACCCGACCATGAAGAAGTTCGAATAGCAATCACCCGCGTGAAGAACAACAAAGCGGCAGGGGCCGATGGATTGCCGGCCGAGTTATTCAAACACGGTGGCGAAGAACTGATAAGGAGCATGCATCAGCTTCTTTGTAAAATATGGTCGGACGAAAGCATGCCCAACGACTGGAATTTAAGTGTGCTATGCCCAATCCATAAAAAAGGAGACCCCACAATCTGCGCCAACTACCGTGGGATTAGCCTCCTCAACATCGCATATAAGGTTCTATCGAGCGTATTGTGTGAAAGATTAAAGCCCACCGTCAACGAACTGAATGGACCTTATCAGTGTGGCTTTAGACCTGGCAAATCAACAACCGACCAGATATTTACCATGCGCCAAATCTTGGAAAAGACCCGTGAAAGGAGAATCGACACACACCACCTCTTCGTCGATTTCAAAGCTGCTTTCGACAGCACGAAAAGAGCTGCCTTTATGCCGCGATGTCTGAATTTGGTATCCCCGCAAAACTGATACGGCTGTGTAAACTGACGTTGAGCGGCACCAAAAGCTCCGTCAGGATCGGGAAGAACCTATCCGAGCCGTTCGATACCAAACGAGGTTTCAGACAAGGCGACTCTCTATCGTGCGACTTTTTCAATCTGCTGCTGGAGAAAATAGTTCGAGCTGCAGAACTTAATCGAGCAGGTACAATCTTCTATAAGAGTGTACAGCTGCTGGCGTATGCCGATGATATTGATATCATCAACCTCAACACCCGCGCCGTTAGTTCTGCTTTCTCCAGGCTGGACAAGGAAGCAAAACGAATGGGTCTGGCAGTGAACGAGGGCAAGACGAAATATCTCCTGTCATCAAACAAACAGTCGTCGCACTCGCGACTTGGCACTCACGTCACTGTTGACAGTCATAACTTTGAAGTTGTAATTTCGTCTATCTTGGAACCAGCGTAAACACCACCAACAATGTCAGCCTAGAAATCCAACGCAGGATAACTCTTGCCAACAGGTGCTACTTCGGACTGAGTAGGCAATTGAGAAGCAAAGTCCTCTCTCGGCAGACAAAAACCAAACTCTATAACGATGTCAACAGCGGATGAGTCGACGTTGCGAGTTTTCGAGAGAAAAATTCTGCGAAAGATTTATGGTCCTTTGCGCGTTGGCCACGGCGAATATCGCATTCGATGGAACGATGAGCTGTACGAGATATACGACGACATTGACATAGTGCAGCGAATTAAAAGACAGCGGCTACGCTGGCTAGGTCATGTTGTCCGGATGGATGAAAACACTCCAGCTCTGAAAGTATTTGACGCAGTACCCGCCGGGGGAACCAGAGGAAGAGGAAAACCTCCACTCCGTTGGAAGGACCAAGTGGAGAAGGACCTGGCTTCGCTTGGAATATCCAATTGGCACCACGTAGCGAAAAGAAGAAACGACTGGCGCGCGGTTGTTAACTCGGCTATAATCGCGTAAGCGGTGTCTACGCCAATTAAGAAGAAGATGATTAGCTCTACATTGTTATTTGTATACTCTTGCAACCAGTTGCTACAGAGTATAATAATTTTGTTCACCTAACGGTTGTACGTATTACCTAAAATCATACGAGATAAATATAAGGTTATATATATATAAATGATCAGGATGACAAGAAAAGTTGAAATCCGTCTCTCATTTACCGAAAACCTATAAACTGCCATAACTAAGCACTTAATTGAGATATAAAACTGTAAATAAAGCTGCAATAACCAAATTTGCTCAGCGCAAATATTGTAAGAACTACTACCGACAGTTTGAAAATGGATGAAATCAGGTAGATAATGGTTTTGGTTTTTCTAACAAATCTTATGCCGAATATATTGGTAAGCGTATAAGTTATATATAGTATATGTATATATAAAATTGCTTAGATTTCGATCCACTGGTTGACGTTTTACGTCGTAAGGTATTTCCCTTCCCTTCCCTTTTATTCTTGCAGCCAAAATTATGAATTAGATTAAAGTTTATTATTTTTAAATGTTACTTGTTAAGAGTAGATAAAATAATTTGTTTATTGGTAAAAAGTGAGTCTATTAGATCAAATATAATGGAATAGGAATTGAAATTATGACATATACGGCGGAATGGTTCCTTTAACTCAAATTTTGTTCTAGAAAATTTTAAAAGTAAGCGGTCTACACCGCCTGGTAGACTGAGCGGAAACGTAAAAATTAATATCAGATAAGTGAGATGGGCTACAGACTGACCCATTCATGAGTTTTACAAGAACTACGACTAGCGAGTGTCGGGAGATTTATAAATTTGAAACATTACTCCCAGATCAACAAAACTGCATACTTGCTCCAACCTAAAGTTTTGTATTGCGTATGAAGTAGGGTCTACAGATCTACGTTAAAAGCACATCGTTTTACGTTTTTTAAGGTTCAATGGCATGTCATTTCTATCACACAAAGAAACTACGTTGTTTAAGTCTGTTTGCAACTGACATCTTTCGCTGTTTGAAGTGTATGTTTTAAAAAGTTTTACACCATCAGCATATAATAAAACTTTTGAATACTTAACAACAGATAATATGTCATTAATAAATTACAAGAACAGGAACTTGAGGAACTTGTTGAGTTCTATTATAAAGATAAGAAGCAGCCCATTTTAGAAATATTGGTTGAAAACCAAGACGATCAAGTTTATTCAAAAGAATTGAATGGTTTACTTTATCAAAAGCTTTTCTAAAATTTGTGTATATAACATCAGTATTCTTATTCTCCCTAAAGCCCCTTGATACATGTGATACAAATTCAAGCAAATTAGTTATTGTAGATTTCCCTTTACGAAAACCGTGCTGAGAACAAGAAATTAGTGGAGAGATCCGGAAGGTTATGTTGTCTGTTATAATTGCTTCAGAAAGTTTAGGTATTGCTGACAACTTTGCTATTCCCCTATAGTTTTCAATGAATGCATTAATAGACAAACTAGACTTATATTTCATAGCGGAGGGAAAATTAGAAATCCTGCGTTTGGAGTTGACGAAACCATAGAACAACCTTGGATTACGTATAATATTATTTTTTACTTTGTTTATATAATTTTTATAACATATTTTGTTAAGTTAAGCAAGTTGTCGACGCAATTTAGAATATTTTGAATAGTCAGCAAACCAGTTTCTTTAAAAAGTTTTAAAGCACGAGATTTTTTTTTTTTAATTTACATAATTCTTTCGAAAACCATAAATTAGAACTCATTTTTTGAGTAACAACACACTTCAGAATATATTTTTCAAATAAATTTAAAATAGTTTCATTAAAATGGGAAGCACTAAATTCAATATATTCAATTGTAATCCGGCCAAGTTACTTTAGAAAGTTCATAATTAATCTTCTTAAAATTAGCTTTCGCAAAGTTGAACCGAAAACAAAAGTCTTGTGTATTATTATGAGCAAAGTTAGCTATGATTTCGATGTTAATTTCCAACGCAGGATGATACGAAACCTCTGGCCGAACCAAAGGATCACATCGGACAACAGAGAACATTGAAGCGTTATCAAAGTAAACCAGATCTAAGAACTTACCAAACTTGTTTGAAATTAAATTAATTTGGTTAAGACCCCACTCCGACATTTCATCCAAGAACTCATTAAAACATAAGCGAGTACTAATAGGAACGGTGTAATCTATATATGTATACTAGCTGACCCGGCGAACTTCGCCCCGCCCAATTTTTATTGAAGTTATACTTCTTATACGACGCCGGAAAAGGTTGCGATAGATTCTGGTTGCGCAACCTTCCATATAAAAGTAACGCAAAGTTGCGCAACCTCGCTCCATCCATATGAATGTAACGCAACCTTGTCTGCGAAGATGTGCGAGCAGCAAGCGAAGCGGTGACAATCGGCGATCGTTTGTTCGTTTCTTTCGGCACAGCTCGGCCGACACAACAACACAACACAATGTTCCATGCTTATGCTGTTGTTGTTTTTGTAGAACAATGTTTCAATTTTTGGTTGGTGACATATTCACATGTGTGCGCATATGTATGTTTGTATGCTTGTGCATTATTGAAGTTATACTTCTTTTTCTTTCGTTTGTCTTTCATTTCTGCGAATTCTCAACTATTTTACGTATGTTTTGGTTGAAATACTCTGCGTTGGCCTTTCAGAATCACACAGAATCATTTCTGTGGTTTTTGAAACTGACCCACGAGGACGAGGTATATGGTTTTATCTGGGAGCGTGAGATTTAAGAAAATCGCTCGCTTACAAGGGATAAAATGACTTCTGAGTGGCGATTTTAATGAATAAATTCACAGAATCATTTCTGTGCTTTTGGAAATCTATACTAATAAATATTTTTTTCTTACATAAACATATACATAATATTGCTGGATAAATTTAATTTCTATTAGTAAGCAAAAAATTAAAAATAAATTTATTAAGACTATACTTCTCAGGGCATCATAACAATATTATGTATATGTATATACATATTATGCATATGTATTGCTGTGATAAATTTATTGCGAAAGCAAATGTTCTACAAAGTATGTATATTTCTATACTTAAACAAAATTATTAGAACCATCGTATGTTTCTTGCATTCATAACCACATCATACTTAAGTCAGCGCAACCTAATTGTCAATGGTGGTGTTGGTGGTAAGCGCTTGGAAGGTCAAGATGCTAACACAGGTCCCAGGTTCGAATCCCGACAGAATAAATTTTTAATTTTTTGCTTTTAACATCGTATACTATAAAAATAAATATTTTTCTTTATTTTAATTTCTATTAGTAAGAAAAATATTTATTTGTATAGTATACGATGTTAAAATGCATACATCTTCTATCCTATCTTGTGTATCTGCACATGCTCATATGAGTGTATGTATACGCATGTGCGCGCATTGACTTGCATGTTCATACATTCATATATACTTATATGTACATATATTTGCATACATTGCCGAACAAATAAATCACAAGCATACAAACATACATATGCGTACACATATGAATATGTCACCAACAAAAAATTGATCTTCACAAGTCAATCCGGCAGCCAAATTGGCAGAGAACAAAAGAGAGATGATTACGCTGCATATTCTCTTCTGCAACGAAGAGACGGAACTACTTTCTGAGTCAAAATTCATTCATTTAGACTTTGCTTTATTCTTCATTTTATGTGCATAATAAATTTATAAAATGTGAATTTAAGTTTTCTAGTTTTCTTTCATACAAAATGATATGCATTTCTGAATATCACTAAGAAGTATAACTTCATCCGCGCGTAGGGACTCCACGCACCTTTTTTTTTTTTTTGGAAGTCATAGACTCGTATAACTTTACCACAAATAATATAAACTTCAAACAACGCATTTTCATTTAATGTTTTTAGCGCCATCTACTGTAACATACCGCACTCAATACCGCACTTAGCGCCACCAACTGGTGGATAGCTCTTTGCTAATAATAAACAAATAATTTGCAATAAATAAATAATGCGGCTATAAGGAGAGTTATAAACTATCCTATCTTTCAAGTTGGACCAAACTGCACACAGTGTTGAAAATTTCATTAAAATCGGTTCAGTAGTTTAGGAGTCCATCGAAAACAAACATCGTGACACGTGATTTTTATATATTAAGATAAAAATGAAATGGTGTATAGTTGTAACGCTAAAACTCGAAAACGGCTGAACCAAATGAAATATGTACTTCCTTCGGGGGATTTGTTTGTTATTACCACGCGCAGGTCATGTCTTAAAATCAGAATAAAATATTAAGGGGGCGTGGTACCTCCCATACAAATTGAATTTTTCAAGTCGAATATCTTCAAAAGTGTTTAAGGTAGGAACATGAAAATTGGTACAGAGCTACAGGATAACAACACCACTCTCACCTATAAAACCGGGGGCTATCGAATAAGGGGGCGTGGTACCTCCCATACAAACTAAATTTTTTAAGCAAAATATCAAGGTAGGGACCTGAAAATTGGTATAGACCTATATGGTATCAAAAGCCTTCTTACACATAAAAGAAGGGGTAATCGGAAAAGGGGGCGTGGCACCTCCCATACAAACTGAACTTTTCAAGGTGAATATCTTCAAAAGTGTTTAAGGTAGGAGCATGAAAATTGGTATAGAGCTATAGGAAACAACACCATTCTCACCCATAAAGCTTGGCGTTATCGAAAAAGGGGACGTGGTACCTCCCTTACAATCTTCAATTATTTTGGTTGTTAATCCACCATATATTTATCTCGTTATCCACCTAGCACGACATTTTGGTTGTTCTTGCTGCAGCGGTTATATGGTAATTTTGGTTGTGTTACGTGCTATTTTTGGTTTAAGGAAATGGCAGTTTTATGAAACAAACACAAATTAAATTAAACGTCAATTTTGCTTTGCAATCGAACACGCAAAATTTAGAGGGTAATAAAAATGCGCCTTGCTTTACTGATATATTGATATATTTTGTTTTAAAAAGTGAGTTATTTAGTGAAAATGATTTAGCGTGTTGGCGAATACCGATTCATGTACATTGGAATTTATCATTCAATTGATCTGCTTCCTTAGTTTAATTCATTCATTTTTGGAGTTTTCAAAGGTAAGTTATTGGTCCGTAAAACCTTATATGAACTTTATGCAAACGAATGATCATTTCCAATTAGATATTTGTTACGATGTCAAGAATCAGTACGTATGGTAACACTTCTCGGAGTTCCCAGGCCGCAAGGAGAACACGAAATAGCAGAGCACGTCAAAGGGAAAGTGTTATTGAGAGGGTATCACCACGAAATAGACTGCTGGAGAGTAGTAGAGTAGTTAGAAGATGTCAACCAAACATACAATCAGCAAGAACGATTGAGAAGAAGGGAAGTTCGTGCTCGCCAAAGTGATGAAGTAAGATCACAACATGCGATTATTCGACGACAACAGCGGTAACATCTTTCTTTTGTGAACTTTGAACGGGCAGGTTTTCGATATAATCCAAACATTCAATATAGCGCATCTGTTCAAATCGGTCAGATGTCAGTAGTTTGTCGATATTGCAATGCAGTCAAATTTAAAAATGAACCGTTGCCAGAATTGCTTCCACCACCACAGCCATTGTTCCAGCTGCTTTACGGTGAATCTCCTCACTCGAGCCATTTCTTAAAGCAAATTGTAAATGAACAAAACTACAATCCAACGTTGAAGGTATTTTTGCCAAACAATATTCGACAGAAACTACAGAGCTTTCCTCCAATTATACACGTTCATGGGCAAATGTTTCATCTCGCTGGATCGTGGTTGCCGCATCCAGATCAAGAACACAAATATCTCCAAATTTACTTTCTGGGAGATTCACATGATGAAGTAAATCGGCGTTGTGCTATCTTCAATACAACGAAAAGAGAAATAATCGAACAATTGCAGCAAATGTTACACGAACGCAATGGCCTCATTAAACTGTTTACGATTTCGTTGGAACGTATGCCAACAGATGATCATAGTATAATCATACAAGCGGACAAAAGACCAACAGGGTCACATGAAACACAATATAATGCACCTAAAGTTAGCGAAATATCAGTTGTTGTTGTTGGAGAAAATTTGCAGTCGCGTGATATTGTTATCAAACGTAGAAATCAAAACGCACTAAAACGGATAAGTGAGACACATCGGTCTTACGACGCAATGCAATATCCGCTCATGTTCTGCCGTAGAGAAGACGGATATCACTTAGGATATAAGATGATAAATCCGGTGAATGGTTAGTAAAAAAAAATTTTTGTTTGCTACTTCATATAGGTAATTTAAGCTTTTAGGTGTCGAGACAAATAAAAAAGTCAGTTCAATGAAGTTTTACGCATATCGAATGATGATTCGCCAAAACTATGACAACCATTTACTGAGATATGGACGGTTATTTCAACAGTATGCAGTTGACATGTATGTTAAAGTTGAGACAGAACGACTTAATTACATGCAATACAATCAGTCGAAGTTGCGATCTGAAGAGTATATTCACTTAAGAGATGCAATGAATGGTGATGCGGATATTACAGATATTGGTCGACTCTATATTTTGCCATCGACATACATTGGCAGTCCTAGACACATGCATGGGTACTCCCAGGATGCGATGACTTACGTGCGCAATTATGGACGGCCGGATTTGTTTGTTACATTAACTTGCAATCCAAAATGGCCAGACATTACGAATCTATTGCATCCTGGTCAATCACCAAGCGATCGCCACGATGTTACAGCACGCGTGTTTAAACAAAAACTCAGATGTTTGATGGACTTTTTTACGAAACAACGTGTATATGGCGCTGTTCGATGCTGAATGTACTCATTGGAGTGGCAGAAGAGCGGTTTGCCCCACGCACACATTCTTCTTTGGATGGTGGAGAAAATTACACCTGACCAAATTGATGACATCATTTCCGCCGAAATTCCTGATGTTGAAATAGATCCAGAGTTGCACGAAGTGGTGATGGCCAATATGGTTCATGGGCCATGCGGAGAACACGATCCATCTTCGGTTTGTATGTCGGACATTAAATGCAAAAAACGCTGTCCCCGTGCTTTTATTTCGGAAACTCAAACTGGAAACGACGGATACCCTCTCTGTCGGCGTCGCTCACCCGCTGACAATGGCAGAACATTCATCACTCAATTGAAAGGAAAGAATTTCGTGGCTGATAACACATGGATCGTTCCATATTCGCCAATTTTATCTAAGGCATTCAAAACACATATAAATGTTGAGTATTGCAGTTCAATAAAATCAATTAAGTATGTTTGCAAATATGTCACCAAAGGAAGCGATATGGCGGTTATTGGCGTTGAACGAGATGAAATTAGCAAATTTCAAATGGGCAGATATGTGAACTGCAATGAAGCAATCTGGAGAATATTTTCATTTGCAATTCATGAACGCCATCCTACTGTTGTGCATCTGTCAGCTCAATTGGAGAATGGCCAGCGAGTTTATTTCAACGCAGAGAACATAGTACAGCGAACGGAAATACCACCAGCAACCACTTTAACAAGTTTCTTTGCAACTTGCGCCAGTGATCCGTTCGCGAGAACATTGCTTTACTCGGAGATGCCTGGGTATTATACATGGAATGTATCGTCTTTCTCCCGGCGCAACATAACCCTGGCGGTTCATTTTTAAATTTGACTGCATTGCAATATTGACAAACTACTGACATCTGACCGATTTGAACAGATGCGATATATTAAATGTTTGGATCATATCGAAAACCTGCCCGTTCAATGTTTACAAAAGAAAGATTTGTAAAAATTTTGTTAAAGTATACACAATGAAATTAGGAAAAATCGTTCATATTCTATTAAAACCAATACCGGTGTAATTTTTGAAATGAAAAAAAATCTATTTTAGGCAGAACGAAGTTTGCCGGGTCAGCTAGTCATCAATACATTTTCATGATACACACGGTAAATTGAAATCTCTCAAAATAAATCATGGAATCAGTATTACTTTCCATGGAGAAAACATTATTTAAAGAAAGAAGCATGCTCCATATATACAGATATATCCGAGTGAGGCGATATATAAGATAAAGTTAAGTATATATGACAAATTCGAATGCACTTAAATTCTATGAAGTCTGCATGCGGAACATTGACTTCTTCAGGTGGAATTGAAGAATGAACAGCAAACAAAACACCACCTCCTTTTCTGTTCAGCCGGTCACATCTTAAGATTTCGAATTCGCTGTTAAATATTTCATTATCAAAAATATGGGGCTTTAGTCAAGTTTCTGTGAAAACAATGATTTTAAAGTTACAATTAATGCTATTTAAATACAGATCAGTAAGTTTTGTATTAAGACCGGTAACTTTTTGATAATACATAAATACTCAGCGAATTATTGTTAATCAGTTTTTTATATCAACGGGTTTTCTTGGCATTTTAGTGACAACTATAGCGGGCTTATTTGAAATTAAATTTACGGATGTCTGTATCGACCGTTTTTAATTTCTACGAGATACAGATAACTTTTTATATCATCGACTGTGATACCACGTTTTGAGATAAAAATTGCCTTTTTCGCGGTATTACAACTTGGTTTTTATTAGCTGACATGCAGGTATATATTTGGAGGCGGGTCTTGAGAAGTTTTCCGCTTACCATGTTCAGTAACAGTTTTCTCTGTGTCCTGAGTAGACGGAACCTTCTCTTCTTGAGGACAAGGGGATGAAAGATGGATGAGCTCAATAGTGGATGGGGATTCTTTTTAAGGAAAATGTAGTGGTATAAATTTTTGGGAAGGATTTAGTATACCGTCCCAAGATATCAAGGATAAAAAGGATATGGTCGGATAGAGGAGATTATCCTGCTCATATATATATTTTCGATATATAAAATTAATTTTGCACTTATATTTTTCAATTTTATATACACTAACACATCACTTTTTCATTTGCACACATTTATTTTATATACTATAGTGCAAAAATTGCTTTTAATATGTATTTCAATTATTGTTGAATTATTATTATTTTAGAATAACAAATGAATTACAAACTGTCAAATAATCAGTGTTACCTTATCGACATCATTTGTAAAAATAAATTTGTAAATTTGTGAAATAATCAGTGTTACTATCCGACCCTTTTTATTCCCGAAATCCTGGGACGGTATACTAAAGCCGACCCAAATTTTTCAGTAAGGTTTTCAAGCTCACGACCAATCTCCTTGAAACTATTGCGCGCCTGCCTTTAAACTTTAAATAATTAAATTTCTATTGGTCTGCATTTTAAGCAAGAAAAAATTTATAAAAAATGTTAAATAATAAAAGTAAAAAGAGCAATGACAAAAAATTTTATAACAAATAAAAAGCAATAACAAAAATATTTTTAACAAATCTATATATATAAAAATGAACCCCGTTTTCCGTTGTCACGGCATCACGCGTCAATGGCTGGACCGATTTCACTAATTCTTTTTTTGTTGTATTTGTATTTGTTATTATTAGGAAAAAATTACGGAAGTTGACGGAAAACGCCTAAAAACAGTCCTTTTCTTTTTCCCATACAAACGTTTTATTTTATATACACATACATAACTATGTCTAACAATAAATGCACGAAACACTACATATCCACTTGATTTTCTTTCGGAATCGCAAACTGGAAATGATGGATATCCATTCTATCGTCGTAGCTCATCAGACGACCATACAACTTAGAGTAGTGAATGTTGACAACATATGGATCGTACTATATTCTAGACTGTTGTCTAATTCACATTCAAAACTCATATCAATGTTTAGTATTGCAGTTTGGTGTAATCTATAAAATACGTTTGTAAGTACGTCATCAAAGGAACCAATATGGCGGTTATTGGTCCTGAACGCCACGGTCGATACGTGAACTGCAATAAAGCGCTTTGTAGGGTATTTACTTTTGCAATTCATGAAGGTTTTTCGACTGTTGTGCGTCTCGCAGTTCATTTGAAGAATGGCTAAAGAGTGTTTTTCAACCCAGAGAAAACTGTACAGGCAGCGGAAACACTTCCAACAACATTGACATTTTCCTCAAAAATAATACAATTGCTAAGTATTTGGAATAGAAGAAAAGAACTGCAACCAAATACGCAGTGAAATAGCTTATAAATGGTACAGTAATCAGTCGTTGAGTATGTATTATACCACGTGCATCCCAAAAGACTGATGTCACAACCTTTCCAGCCGCCTTTTTCGTTTTTCCACGCCTGATGACCGGTTCATCATGTGCAGTTCACTAGAATGACTGTCGATTGAACTCCAGTGGGAAATGATGGAGCTATATTTTTATCACCGACGCAAAAATTCGGCTTTATTGCGATTAGAGAGTACTTAAACACTTCTCAGAATTAGTTGTTTTTGTTGGATTATGAACTTGCGAGCACCTACTTTGCAACTCAACTGTGGATTTCCATGAGCCCAAATTCAACAGTATTTTCCCCAAAAAAGTAATGCTTTATTGACACACGAAATGCCTTATGATCCATTTTTTTTTTAAACTAACACAAGTTGCTTCACAAAAATGCTATATCTCATTAATTAATAGTTATAATCCAACTAATAGAAATCATATAGATGGTAGTACTAGTATTATCTATACATATATCAGCCACAGCGTAGCGTGGACGGGTCCTCTAGTAAATGCATTAAAAATAGTTGGTTATCAAAGTAACTTAACCAATGTAGCGAGCAGTTTGATATACACTGTAACACACGAAAAAAAAAGAAACTCGCAAACAGCTGTGGACAAAGATGGAAACGAAAAAAACAACAAAGAAGGAAGCAATATAAATTAACACTAGACTAGACCATGTATTTTATTTTTATTTCCAAACCACATTGTGTCTAAAATCTCACATTCATTTAATGCTAATAAAATATCTACATTCATATTGTATTAACCTACTTGTATAAAGTCGTTATAAAGTCAAACTAGGGCACGGAAATCATCTTATTAGATGAATGGGGTTTAGAGCAAAATTCTTGCTATTACTTTTGACATTGAACTAAAATATGCTCGAAAAAATAAATCCAAACTAATTTGGACACCTCACACATTGAACCATTTATTGGATTAACGAACATTTTTATATTCATTATTTATTTTTATATACTCCACCTAGATACTAGATAAATAAAGTTTGACATGGATACTGGGCTCCTCATATCCGCTATCAATGATTCAAAAATAAATTCGTTTACTGAGAGTATGTGATATACTTTGCGGTTATGTGCTAAACATGAAAATATATGACCATGTGCGCATAATTCTAAAAATGTATGAAGTTTGTTAAATTTCCATAATTAAAATATTCCTTTCATTTTGTTTTGCTGTTCATGCAAGTGCAAATTAAGTACTACTTTGAGCAAAATATAATAAGAATTTTTAAAAGAAGTTCCATTAAATTATGTGTGCGGAATCAAATTTCCAGTGCCGAAACATTCGGAATGCTGGAAAAGGCCTTCGGTAATGTTTTTATTTGTAATTATTAAAAGCGTTGACAATGAATGTCGTGGCACAAGTGAGCGGAAGCCTAAAAAACCCCGTTTTCTTCAATTCGAGATATGGTGCACTCCGAATTTCTTCCGACCGGCCAAACTGTCAACAAGGAGTATTATTTGAGTTATATGCGTCGCTTACGAAAAGTTACTCGTAAAAAGATGCCGGTACTCTTGGTGGTTGCTCCACGATAATGCACCGTCGCATACTGTATTGAGATATGGTGCACTCCGAATTTCTTCCGACCGGCCAAACTGTCAACAAGGAATATTATTTGAGTTATATGCGTCGCTTACGAAAAGTTACTCGTAAAAAGATGCCGGTACTCTTGGTGGTTGCTCCACGATAATGCACCGTCGCATACTGTATTGATTATTCATGAGTTTTTCGCCAAATTTTCAACCAATACCGTGTCGCAACTACAGTTTTCGCCTGATTTAGCTCGCGTGACTTCGGGCTTTTCAGCCAACTCGAACGACCCCTCTGGGGAAACCGTTTTGAGTCAATTGAAGACATTAAGCATTAATCGCTACTCGCATTAAAGGCTATTCCGGAAATTGGCTTTAACAACTGTTTTAAGGATTGGAAAAAATGTTGGTACAAGTATAATGGGTTTAAGGGAGATTACTTTGAAGGGGACGACATAGATTTTAAAGAATAAATTAAGAATTTTAAAATAATGAACAAAGTCTTACTATTTTTGCTCATAGCAGTATATGCTCATCGTAGTATATGGGTCAAACCACGTCAAGTGGTCCATGAAAATTTCGAAAAATCTCCGATTTTGAAAATTAGCAGTTCATTAGGAAGGGGACCAGACGCATACCCCGTGATATAAATAATTCGTTAAAATTATTATTTTTTTGTTAAAGTTATTGAAGGTTTAAATTCAGAGAAGGATAAAATTGTAAAATTATTTTCTCATAAACTATGGAGATAAATCGATGAATTTTTGTGAAGTCATATTATAAATATTTTTTCATGATCCATTTTTTTAAATAATAATATTTTACATATTTTTTTGTTAAACAATTGAAGTTTTTTAAGTGTTCTTCACGCTCTTTAGAACAACCTTCAACAAAACTGCAAATACCTTTTGCTTTCAAGACTATGGTATCAATAAGCTTTTGGTCCTTAGCCCAAATTAGCAAGGCTAAAAACTTGCTATAGTATACAATAATTTATTATATAAAGAGAAGGGTGCTCAGATCTACAAGAAAAGTACATCGTCTTTCATTTTTGGATTCAAAGGCAAATCATTTCCCAAATTATTTAAGTCTGTTTGCCACCTTTCATCAGTTTAAGTATATGATTTAAAAAGCTTTACGTCGAGAAGAGAATTATTAATATTTAAAGAAGAGATATCGTTAATAAATAATAATAAAAGAATTGGTCCCAGATACCTTGGGGAACACTTAGAGAGACATTAAGGGGTTACATGGCTTTCACAGTTTCAAAAAATCTAAATTTTTTTTTGTCTTATTAAATTCTATAACATCTCTAGAATATTGTCCTAAATTTTCAAGTTGATCCGACTAATAGTTTCGGAGATACAGCCTTTGAGAACTTGTGCGCTTGCAGCTAGCTTACTGCGCAGTTTTTAATCGCGTTTTTCTCAAAACTATATTTTCAAAGTCGGTTGTCAAGATTTCTCGCGAACTACTCAACCGATCTTGATGAAATTTTACACAGGTCTTCGAAATATCATTTACAAGGTCTTGAACGAAGGATTTTTTTTAATTACAACTATTAAAAAAAAATTTCGAGAAATTTTCATCGAAATTTGCATTTTTTTTATAAAAACGTCTGCAAAAAATCCAATTTTCATTTTTTTTTCTTCGTCCAATACCTAGTTTATTGTCTTTACTAAAACACGTATTTTTTATTTTTATTTCTGATGATCCTGAAAGAAGTTCTGCTGACACGCGGATGCGAGGGACTGCCGAAAATGCCGTCGTAATGACTGTCATTTTGATATTTTTTTTTGAAAATTTTTCGAAATGTTTATTAAATATGAGTCTTTTAAATAAAAAAAATTTCATTAAAATATTTCATTTTTTATATGTAAAAAAATTATTGAAAAAAAGACCGTTTTTTGCCCGAGGAAACCCATGTAACCCCTTAATTAAATCTGAAAAAGTATCCTCAAATATCATTTGTTGTGTTCTACTTGTATTATAAAGATAAAAAGATACCCACTTAAGAAAAGTCCTGAAATAAAGTTTATGTACGAGAATCGAAAGGTTTGCTAAAGTCAATTTATATAACATCCGTATGCTTGTGTTCCCTAAAACTTCATGTTACATGGTTTACAAATTCAAAAAAATTTATCTTTACGAAATCCGTGGTGAGAAGAAAAAATTAATGTAGGCGTAGAAAAAGTTATATGGTTTGAAATGCAAAAACTCTATATATAACTGATAATTTTGCAATAAGCCTATTGTAGTCAATGTATGACCTAAATCCACTTTCATGCCATATTAAAGGAAATATGTACCTTGTTTAAGAGAGAAATTAAATATCCTTGCCAAATGGAATTAGATATATATATACTATATATAACATATCTGGACCATACTTAAAATATGGTTTGAGCTTATTTAAATTAAGTAAGACGCCTTCTTCAGAAATAATTAGAGCGTTAATTGAAGTATTCGGACAGAGCACGTGCTGATAGGAAAACATTTAAGAATAATTAGTACAGTAGTTTGTCTTAAAAAATTCTGCAAACATATTGAATATAACGTAAAATTACCAGATTAAAAAGTTCGATCTGAGCAGAATATTTAGAATAGTCGATAAGTGAACCGGTTTTTTCAATTTTTGAAAGCTTGAGTATTTCTATTATTTAATTTATATAATTCTTACGTTTTGTAATTTTCCCATAATTAAGAGTTACTATAGGAACATACTTCTACAATAGAAAGTTCCCTATTTAACTTTTTAAAGTTAACTTTTGCCTTAGTTGAACCGTGTACAGAAGTTTGATGATTACAATCCAGTGCATTGCTTATGATTTCGACAGTTATTTCCAAACCAATTCGACGGGATATCAACATATATTTCATCTGCACATTTACCAAATTTATTCGGAGCTATTGAAAATCGATAGAATAAAACCGAGACAGACGGTAAATTGAAATCTCCCAAACCGATTATTAAATCTGAATTATTTGCCATTAAGATAGCGCTATCGATTAAAGAAGCATGCTACATATATGGGGATAAGTCCGTTTGGGGAGGTATAATGTATTTAAATCCAAATGCGTCAGCACTAGGGACGAGGATATCTTCAGAAGGAACACCAATTATCAAAAATGTGAGGTTTTAACCATGCTTCTGTAAATCCAATTATATAAAAATTACAATTAGTACCGTTTAAGTATGTTGTGATAATAAACACTCAGTGAAGTTTTTGCACTCAGTTTTTTATTTCCTTGGATGTTTTCAGAATTTTAAAATTTTTTTCCTCTGTGGGATTTCTAAGTTTCGGCACAAATTCATGAACAAAATTAGGCAATTACACAAAAATATATTTATGTGTTAATATTACTCCTAAATAAATTATGTACTCACAATTCTAAAATAAGTACCATCTCATCCTCATCTTCAAACGCATCGTGTAGGTTGATTAATTTCTGATGATGCAATTGATTCATAACATCAATTTCCCGTCTTATTAAATCTTTTTCAACTGCATGTGATACAGGAATGAACTTTGCAGCATATATGTTACCTGTGCTACGTTCGCGACATCTATGTACGACTCCAAATGCACCTGCGCCAATTTCTTCTAATATATCATATTTATCATACACGCCGTCATGTGAAATTTCTACCGGCTGTGGTACAAATTTCGAATATATGTCAAAAACATATGAGTCGTAATCTTTAATTGGTCCGTCCGCTTTGCCTCGAACTTTTTTTCCATGCTCATCAATCTCCCATCGTTTTTCGGCTAGCTTCTTTTTGATAACATCTCTTGT
This sequence comes from Bactrocera dorsalis, assembly GCF_023373825.1. Classification (NCBI taxonomy): domain Eukaryota; kingdom Metazoa; phylum Arthropoda; class Insecta; order Diptera; family Tephritidae; genus Bactrocera; species Bactrocera dorsalis. The sequence goes on from NC_064308.1 coordinate 24,861,715, forward strand.
TTTAATTAAAGTGCTGATTTCAGATGGATCTGAGCGACCATAAACATTGTCAGCGTAAATACGAAATTCATATTCTTTTCCTGGTGTTAATCCATTTAAAGCCATTGATGTAAGGCGGGTATTTCCCACACGAATCCACGATGTCATTGGATGTTCTCGTTTCTCTACTAGGTAACTAGTTATTTGGCTACCGCCATCCCAAACTGGAGCCTTCCAGCTCAGGGACAGCGATTCGGTGCTGATGTTTTCAACTAATGGGAACCGAGGAGGATCTGGGCGATCACTTATTTGGATTCTAATTGTGGCTGTATCGGAACCAAGATCATTTTCTGCAGTTATAACGTACGGACCAGAGTCGAATTTTGACCCGTCTCGTATAATCAATACTGCATGACGTTCCTTTGTTTCCACAGTATAATGTCCACCCGATTCAATTGTTTCACCTTCACGTATCCAAGTAATTTTTGGCTTTCTATAACCGGTAAATGGTATTTTTATAATCACATTTTCACCCTTGTCGAAGTATGCGGTATCCCGGAACCGAGGTGGAACATTTAGTTTTGGAGCAGCTTAAGAAAAAAAAAATATTTTCAATTTTGAGACAATATTTAGGAAGCTTGTGGTGGTTAACTTCCTGCATCTGAACAATAGTATTTTGATATACAGTGGCTCACAGCTTATTTCGTGTGCTCTTTTATTTAAAAGAAAATGTGAAATATTTTCGATACTTTATTTTTTTTTTTAAATCTTAAATGTACATTCAAAGCATAGTTATTTTACATTACGAACACATCCAAAAACATTCAAAATAATTTCCTCTTAAGTATAATATACACAACAAAAACAAAATACCTGGTAAATCAACCTCATATCTTATTTCGTGTGATTAACGAAACTTAAAAATACATGAATGTTTCTTAGAACTAAATGAAACTTTTTGGAAATTAATATTTTGTAGGGTAACCTTTTTGCTTTAAAACCGATCTTAGCCGGGATTGCATGGAGCCAACGAGTTTTTTAGTGTATTCTGGAGATATTTTCTCCCATTCCGCCACCAACGCTGTTTTAAGGTCTTGTTGGTTGCTAATATGATGCTTTCTAATGTTTTTCTCGAGAACACTCCATAAATTCTCTATAACGTTGAGATCAGGCGATTGTGCCGGTGTTTCTACCAAATGGGGACAGTTTCATATAAGCCACATTTGCACTAACTGTGACTTGTGCTTCGGGTCATTGTCTTGGTAGAATCTAAACCTGTCTCGAATGCCCAATTTTTCTGCACTTTGTAGCAAATTATTTTTCAGTAAATTTAAATAAATGGTTTTATCCATATTTTGGTCTATAAAAACTAAATTGCCGACACCAGCTGATGTCATACAGCCCCAAACCATTACGTGTCCTCCGCCATGTTTAACTGTGCCACGTAGATTCTTCGGTTCGAACTCCGTGTTGAGCTTACGCCATACAAAAGACTTTCCATCGGAACCAAAGAGGTTAAATTTGCTTTCGTCGGCAAAAATAACGTCTTCCCAATACGTTTCGTCTTTATTGATATACCTTTCAGCAGACCGCAACCTGACCTTTTTGTTACGCTCACTAACAAACGGTTTGTTTCGAGCTGTCCTGCCATGGAAATCAGCTTTACGTAGAATCCTTCTTATTGTTTCAGGATGGCATGACTTACCAAGCACTGTCTCAACCTCTTTTGTCAAGTCTGGAGCACTTATAGTTGGTTCTTTTTTAATTTTTCTTATAATCCACCTTTCTTCGGCTTCTGTGAAAATTTTATTTGGGGCATTACGACCTTTGTTAACCACTCTATTTTCACGAACAAAGCGTTGGATTATGTATTGGGCGGTCGAAATACTTAAATCCACAATTTCAGCAATTTTTTTTGTGTTTTTCCATTTTTGTAATGTGAAACCACCAATTCGCGCTTTTCAATAGATGTACGACGACCCATTACGTTGTATTCAAATTAAACTCCGTGTCCACCAACTTTCAATGTGCTAATAATACTAAAAAATTACCTAATGTACCATTCAAATCAAATTTGCCTATTCTTACTAAACGGTATACCGACGCCAATAACGGTAATAGCTTTCACACGAAATAAGCTGTGACGCTGATTTACCTTGTATTTTGTTTTTGTTGTATATACTTAAGAAGAAATTATTTTGAATGTTTTTGTGTGTGTTCGTAATGTAAAATAACTTTGCTTTGAATGTACATTTAAGATTTTTTAAAAATAAATAAGGTATGGAAAATATTTCACATTTTCTTTTAAATAAAAGAGCACACGAAATAAGCTGTGAGCCACTGTACGTATAAAAGTCAGCGCTTTAAAAAATTAAAGCATAAATAAGTAATAACTTACTCATAATAGCCAATGCAGCGCGTGTTGATTTAGCCCCAGCCTTATTGACAGCACGACAAACATATTCGTCTGCATCCTCACCAAAGACATCTGTGATACTGAGGAAATAGTTGTCGCCTTCTGCATACATATGATAGCGTGCACCATTAGTAATTTCCCGTGCCCCCTTGTACCATGTTATAACTGGGCGTGGTAGGCCAGTAATGGTGCACATAAATTGAGCATTGTGATTTTGTATGCACGTAGCATCGCCGAGTGGCTTAACAATAATTGGTGGAGTAGCTGCCTGTGGATCTATTACTTTAATTGCGGATGAATTAGAGGACTCCTTCGACAACCCAGTTTCATTTTGTGCGAAAACTCGGAATTCATATTGACGGCCTTCAATTAGATTTGAACAGTTTATTTGATTGGTAAGGCAAATTGTAATGTTAACGTGTTGCCATGTGCTGCTTCCAACTTCGCGCTTATCAACCCAATAGCCTTGTACATGAGCACCACCATCGGTCTCCGGCTTCGTCCATTCTAAATGCACAAAATCGCCACCAACTTCTGTTATGGTTGGCTTTCCTGGTGGCGATGGTGGGTCAATGGGCGCTTTTGCTCGAACCGGATTCAAACCCTCTAATGGCGGTCCCAAACCATTATCATTAACTGCCATGACACGGAAGATGTAGTCTTGATTTTCAATTAGTCCCTGAACATTAAAGGATAAGTCTTTGCAAAAACTGGATACAGTAATCCAGTGCGGTGAAGTGACATCCTTACGTTCAACTACATAGTGTGTTATACGTAGGCCTCCATTGTGGGATGGAGGACGCCATGATAACGTGCAAGAATGTTTATTGATATGAGATACACCCATGGGACCGACGGGAGTAGAAGGTAATCCAGTAATACGTACATCGAACTGACCTGTGGCAGTTCCTGATTCATTTTCAAATTTAATTTGATAAAGTCCAGCATCAGTTTTTACAATATCACGAATGAAGATTGTAACATAATCATCGAATACAGTGCATTTAATATGTGGTTCATCTTTTTCCAAAATTGCCTCGTTGTTTCTATTAAGACTGATATTCATTGGCTGATCACCATTATAAAAAATCTTGATTTTCGTATTATCACCTTCAGTGAGCAGCAGTTCGTTTGGACAACGTGTGATAACTGGGGGAGAACCAATCTTTAAATGTCCAGTTGTATGTACGAAGCCAAGAGAATTAAATGCTTCGCAGGTGTAGTCACCATCTTCGCCGGATTGTACATTAGAAATGTGTAAACGGAATATACCATCTTTACTTTCAGATACAATTCGTCCTCCAATTTTAATTTCTTTACCATTTCGTAACCATCTGGCATTTGGTAGAGGCTTTCCTGAGGCCTCGCATTCCATTGTGAAATCTTTACCACATGGCGCAATACGATCTTGTAAACGAGTAACCCATTCTGGTTTTACACCACCAATCACTTCGCATACCTTAATGGGCATAGTACAGGTGCTCGGTTCGGACCGACCAGCCGCATTCACTGCGAAAATACGGAATTCATAATCACCCATTTCAATTAAATTAAGCACTGTATATTCAGTGTCCATGACGTTGTAGTCGTTACATTTCACCCAAACTGCACCGCCAATATCGCGACGTTCAATAATATACCCTGTAATACGCGAACCACCGTCGCTAGTTGGTCTTTCCCATTTGAGATCAACATAGTTTTTACCGACCTTCGTAACCTGAGGTGTACCTGGAGGAGAGGGCACCGTAAATCTACCCTTTAATTTAAATTTGGTAGAGGGTGGTGATGGCTTACTAAAACCAGCCGCATTCTTAGCTTTTATACGAAATTCATATTCGCAACCATTTGTGAGATTATAAAGTTGATACTTTGTATCTTTAATTAAATATTCATAAGTATTCCATGACGAATCATTGACAATATCCCGGTATTCAATTTGATAACCCTGGATACGTGACCCACCGTCACTAGATGGACGAGCCCATATAAGTGTAACATTGCCAGAGTCCCAATCAATTACTTTCGGCTGACCTGGTGCATCTGGCACTGTGAATTGATATTTTGCCACCACCGGATCGTCTAATTCCAGAGGATCAGAAAGTCCATATTGATTTTCAGCACGTACACGGAAATGGTATTTACGATTTGGTTCTAAACCCATAACATCGTAATGAGAATTACGAATAAAACTACTAACCTTTGTCCAGGTTCCACTATTATCCAACTTTTCGACAACGTAATTGGTTATAGGCGATCCACCATCGTCTAATGGTGTCTTCCAGGCCAATGTACAAGTGTCTGGCGTTATATCAAAAACTGATAACGGACCTTGTGGTGGACTAGGTTTATCAACCACTGTGACATGGCAAGATGCTGTATCAGAACCGTTATTATTATTTAGGATAATAGAATATGACCCAGTCTCCAAACGTTTTGCAGATTTGTTACAATAAATGGAACTGTAATCAGATGTAGTAAAACGTATTCGCTCATCTTGGATGACTTCTTGGCCATTTATTGTCCATGTAGGTGTAGCACGTGGATTCGCGGTGTATGGTACAGTAATGCAGAATTCTTCACCAGCGATAACTGTCATATCTCTAATCGATAAATCTGACGTTATCTTCGGTGCAAGTGGTGGCCGACGACAATAGATGGGGTCACTAGAAGCGCTGTATGGCGATTGTCCAGCTGCATTAACAGCAGAAATGCGGAATTCATACTCTCCATTCTCAATCAGATTTGGTATTCTGCAAGTTAAATCTGGGCAATGTGCGTGTATTGCTTTAGTCCATTTTTCTTCGCTTATTAAACGTTTTTCAATAATATAGCCAGTAATAGGCGAACCGCCATCGTGTCTCGGTTTAGCCCAAGTTATTGTAATACTATCTTCACTTGAGTCAATGCCTTGGGGTATGCCAGGTGCATTCGGCACATCGAATGGATGACGAGCTCGAATGGGTTCTGAAGTTGTAGCCGGTTCGGATATGCCATATTTATTTTCGGCGTAAGCGCGGAAGTCATAGTCTTTACCTAGATTCAAATTACGTATACGTAAAAATGGTACAGTGCAGTAACTATTTACTTTCGTCCATGTGTTTGACGATTTTTCTTTTCTTTCAATGATATAATTGGTGATGGGAGAGCCACCACCATCTTTAGGTGGAGTCCAATAAAGTGTTAAAGCATCGCCTGCAAACTCATCTGCACATAGATTTGTTGGAGGTTGTGGCCGATCTAATACTTTTACATTAATTGTAGCCGTGTCAAAACCTGAAGGATTTTTTAGTTGCAATCTATATTGTCCGGAATCATCCCGTTTGGAGTTTTTAACAACGAACGATGCAGCATCGTCGGTCAAATGGTGGAATATTCGGCGACCATCATCTTCTATAAGTATGTCGTTTGAATACCAATGTGCGGTGGGCTTAGGGAAGCCAATGTACGGAACGTGAATACAGAAATCGTCTCCAGCTCGGCAAATAATGTCTCGTACACGTCCAAGATCCATACGTGGTTTATTTGGTTGTTCTTCAACAGCAATTAGCTGGGATGGCTTGGATGGATCGGAACGTCCGACATCATTTTCAGCAAATACACGAAATGAGTATGAGTCGCCTTCCTTTAAACTAGGTACATGATAAACTGTTTCACTGATTGGGAGGTCATTGACCGGCAACCAGTCCTTTGAATCCTTGGGTCGTACTTGTAAGTAGTAGCCTTTGATTTTCGATTTACCATCGAACCGTGGTGGCCTCCATGAAAGTGTGACACCATCTTTAGTGATGCGATCTGCTTTTGGTGGCTCAGGGGCGTCAGGTTTATAACGTTGTAGTTGAGCAGTCATTGGTTCAGTTGGTTTCGACGGTTTTCCAGGACCTGCTGCATTTACAGCTGTGACTCGGAACTCATAACGATTACCTTCACGTAAGTCTTGTACTGTATAACTAGTATTTGGTGTGGGGTAATTGTTACATTTAATCCATTCGCCCCCCCGTTCTCTTCTTTCTACAATATATCCAGTAATTGGCTTACCGCCACAAGAATCTGGTGGCTGCCAATCCAAACTTGCCGAACTTGGAGTATAGGCTGCCACGCGCAGATTCTTGGGTGCTTCTGGCGGATCAAACGGAGATTTTGCCAAGACAGACTTGCCATCTAATGGCTCAGAAATTCCATAAATATTTTCAGCCATGACACGAAAAACATACTTTTTACCTTCAATCAAATTTTTAACCGTATAATTAGTCTTCGGACAATAACCAGTCACTGGACGCCAATTGTCTACGCCAAATTCACTGAATTCAATAGTATACCCAGTGATTTCACTACCGCCATTATCTTCCGGTGGATTCCATTCTAAACTAATGTGATCTGGGGCAATTTCCGTGTAATTTAGTGGTCCTTTAGGTGGACTTGGTTTGTCAACGACTATGAGTACAATGTCTGCGGAATCCTTTCCGAATTCATTTTCAGCAATCACTGTATACATACCGGAATCCTGCCTGGTAGAATCATCAATACGAAAGATAGTGCGTTCCGAGTTAGTGTTATAAGAAATTTTGTTTGTTTCCTGCACCGTAAGGTTACCTCGTTTCCATTCGATTGTTGGCGTAGGTGCTCCTGATATGGGTATATTAAGATTAACAGGTTCCCCAGCTCGGATTTTAATCTTTCGACCAACAAGATCACCGAGATGTAATCTTGGTTTTTCACGCATAGGACGTGCGCTGAATGTAATTGAGTGTTCCGATGGCTTTCCACTGCCTGCTGCATTTACAGCCGATACACGATATTGATATTTGTGATCAGGACTTACCCGTTCGTCAGTATATTCCGTATTAGGTACTGGCTCAGCATTAATACGAACCCAACGACCAGTTGTCAAGTCGCGACGTTCAATATCATAACCTAAAATAGCTGAACCACCATTACTAATTGGTGGCTTCCACTTGAATGTAATATGAGTTTTTTCACTGTCGGAAAGTTCTGGCTTACTTGGTATACCAGGGACTGTATATTGATTTTTGGCTATTACAGGTCCATCACTATTTAGAGGATCGGAACGTCCTTGTAAGTTTTCAGCCAAGACGCGAAACTCATATTTGGTGCCCTCTAGTAGACGAGGTACAAGAGCATGATTATATTTTGCATTGACATAATTCAAAGCAGGCACCCAACCACCACCATGAGTTAGATCACGTTTTTCAATGACATAGGATGAAATTTCTGAACCTCCATTATCATTTGGTGGTTTCCATGATATAGTTACTGAATTAGCTGTAACCTCTTCATATTCCAAGGGACCTATTGGTGGTCCTGGTCGATCCAAAACGACTAACTGAAAGCTTCCTTCATCGATTCCCGAGTCATTACGAATTAGTAAATGGTATGCACCTGAGTTGTTACGTTGACAATTTACAATATGTACAACAGTGTGATGACCAACGGACGTAATGGTTGAGCGCTCATTGGAGATTAAGGAAATATTGTTTTGATTCCAAATAACTTCTGGTACAGGTTCTCCAACAAAGTCAATATCAATGTGAAGTATAAGACCAGCTTTTATTCTAATATCTTGAAGTGGGGTTATGATCTTGGGTGCGAGATAACGAGCTTTTGCTATAACAAGGTCTGATGATTCTGAGGGTTCTGACTGTCCTGCTTTATTAACTGCTATAACGCGGAATTCGTATTCCTGCTTTTCTGTTAAACCAAGTACAGAGGCAGATGTCTTGTCTGGTGGCACATGCTGCGTGTTTACCCAGTAAGGGCTTCCTTTTTCTTTCTTTTGAATAATATACTCTGTTAGCGGTACACCTCCGTCTGACTGCGGTGGTGTCCATAACAGGTCAACGTGATTGCGATCCCAATCTGTGACCAGTGGACGTCCAGGAGCATCCGGTTCATCGAATTCGTTTTTAGCTATAATACTCTGAGGAATTTCCAAAGGATCTGATTCGCCAATGGCATTTACTGCTTTAACGCGGAATATATATTCCTTTCGGTGTGTTAAGCGTGTTACTTCATGTACTGGATGTGTACTCATACCTGCATCTGACCATGTACCACGCGAAAGGTCCATTTTTTCAATAACATAATGTAAAATTGGTGATCCGCCATCATCTTTCGGTACACCCCATGACATGTGGCAACCTCCTTTGGTTATGTTAGTTACATGCAGTGGACCAATTGGTGGACTTGGACGGTCTAAAACAGTTGCATGCGCGGATGCTTCAAATATTCCGTGCTCATTTTTTAAAGATAAGGTGTAAACACCTTCATCTATCCTCAGAGCGGAAGAAATTTGAAATGTCAATTCGTTTTGGAATATACTCATATCGAGGCCCGATTTTGGCTGAATTTCAACACCATTAAATGACCATTTTACAGTTGGCTTTGGAGAAGCTTCAATGGGCAGTGTCCAACCCAGGCATTTACCTGTATGAACAGTTATATCTTCCAAAAGCGTTTTGTCGAAGTATGGTGCCAAAAAACGAGGTTTGCATGTTACTAATGATGATGGATCGGATGGGTCGCTACGACCTGCTTTATTTACAGCAATTACACGAAATTCATATTCACCTTTTTCGGACAGGTCAGGTATCAAAATTTTAGTTTCACTGGATGGTAAATCAACGGCCTTTTCCCATTGTCCAAATTTTGGCCGTATTTCAACAATGTACCCCGTAATCGGAGACCCGCCATCACGTTTTGGAGCACACCATTTAAGCTCAACAAAGTCTTTACCCCAATCCGACGGTTGTGGTTGTCCCGGTTTATCAGGACGTGAAAATGGATCTTTAGCAGTAATAGACTGTGTGGTTGCCAGTGGCGAAGACTCACCTTGCTTATTTACAGCGCGCACGCGGAAATTATAGTCATGATCCTCAATTAAATTATCAGCGCGGACTTGATTATCCGTAGTTTCACCTACTGGTATCCAACGCAATGTTGTAGCATCCATTTTTTCTATAACGTAATGGCTAATTTCAGAACCGCCGTCATCTTTAGGTGGTCGCCAGCTTAACGTAATCGAATTTTTGGTTATATCTTGTGAACGCAATGGTCCTTCGGGGGGTGAAGGTACGTCCAATACTTTTACTTTAACTGTTGCTCGATCGGTACCATTGATATTGCGAGCAGTTAGTGTATAAGTGCCAGTATCGACACGCTTCGAGTCAACTACTCTAATCTTTGTTCGATATTCTTCATTAATAATTTTTACACGATCACTATTGACAACCACGTTTCCTTCGTGGAACCATTCTTTACTAGGAACAGGCTCTCCTGTTACTGGTACATCAAATTCAAACGCTTGTCCGGCACGTACTTTAATGTCTAACATGTGATTACGGTCAATATTAGGAGGGACATTTTTGCTTCGTGCTAGATGTGATGTTGTTGGGTCACTAGGTTCACTTTTGCCTGCCTTATTAACTGCAAGTATGCGGAAATCATATTTAACACCTTCAGTCAGATTGGGCACATGCCCAATGCAAACGTCATCTGATATATTTGCGACTTCTTCCCAATTGGGCGAACACTTATCACGTTTCTCAATAATATATCCTGATATTGGTGTGCCACCATCACTTTCCGGCCTTGACCATTCCAAATCAACAAAGTCTTTATCATAGTCTTTAACGATAGGTGTACCTGGTTTAGATGGTTCGTCGTAAGGATTCTTTGCTTCTGTAGAGTGGGGTGTAGTTAGAGGTTCTGAAATTCCCTGTCGATTTTTGGCACGCACCCGGAACTTATATTTATGTCCAGATGTCAAACCTGATACATCAAATTGAGTTTTTGGTCCATCGGTTTCACCAGCAGGTGTCCAACGACCTGTGTTTTCATCAAGCTTTTCAATAACGTAAGAGTCAATTGGTTGACCGCCATCATCATCCGGCGGATTCCATTTAAGTGTACAATCTTTAGCATGAACATTATTGACTTTCAGAGGGCCGTTCGGTGGAGATGGCTTATCGATTACGATAACCTTAACTTCTGCAGAATCTTCCCCAGATGGATTTTCTGCATGTATTGTGAAAATACCAGACTCTGCACGAGTTGCATTGGAAACTTTTAATTTGCTCCTGTATTCAATGTGTGTCACTTTGATATTGTCCTTTGAAGTTACTTCACGTTTTTTATGCCACCACTTGGTTTGTGGAGCAGGCTCGCCTGATACCTTCACATCAAATGTGAACGGTTGACCAGCTTTTATGCGCACTTCATTTAGATTTGTACGATCAATTAAAGGTGCCTTGTTACGGGGTTTTGCTATAACTCGTACAGTAGCATCAGATGGTTCACCAATGCCCCCCGCGCTTACAGCAGATACACGGAACTCATACGGTTGTCCCTCAATTAAGTCAGGTACAGACGCTTTGCATTGATCCGACGGAACCTCAGCTGCTTTCTCCCATTGCCCATATTTATCCTTCTTTTCAATGATATATCCTGTAATTGGAGAACCTCCATCAACTAATGGTGGAATCCAAGCTAAATCAACATGATCCTTATCCCAGTCAGTAGCGCGAAGATCTTGTGGCTTTCCTGGTTGGTCGAAAGGATTTTTGGCTATTATGGACTCATCGCTTATTAATGGGGCTGATTCACCTTCAGCATTTACAGCCGAAATACGAAATTTGTATTCGCCGCCTGTTTCCAGTCCAGTAACATTTGCTTGCGGCTCATTAGAACGGCACACCGGTATCCAACAACCAGTTTTTGGATCAAGCTTATCAACCTGGAAATATTCAATGGGTGTGCCACCATCATCAGCAGGACGCTTCCATTTGAGATGGCAACCGTCTTTGTGAACTTCAGAAATTTGCAATGGGCCCTTTGGTGGGCTAGGTTTGTCTGTTATAACGACATTTATTTGAACACTATCTTTACCGGAGCTGTTGGTAGCTTTTACAACATATTCACCGGAATCTCCACGGGTTGCTGGCCTAACGACAATTTTTGTATAATAATCCGGATTCTCAATTGTAACGGCGTTACCAGATTGCAAAGGACAGTTGTTAAAGCGCCATTCAACTTTAGGTGCTGGTTCACCTGTAATAACAGCGTCGAATTTCAGTAGAGCGCCAGCAGAAATAGTAACGTCACGTAAATTTCGCCGATCAATTTTCGGAGGAAGAAAACGAGGTTTAGCAAGGAACGTTCTACTAGAGTCAGATGCTTCCGAAGGGCCTGCTTTATTTACGGCCACAACTCTAAATTGGTACTCATTGCCTTCAACTAAGCCATGAATGATGGCGGTGGGTTTAGGATCACTTGTTTCTAAAGCTTTTTCCCATATTGGACTATATTTATCTTTCATTTCGACTATGTATCCGGTTATTGGAGAACCACCATCAGAAGCTGGTTCTTGCCAAGCTAATTCAACCTTGTTTGCTGTCCAATCTTTTGGCTCCGGTGCACCTGGCTGTGATGGTGTTACTAGAAATAAACCAATATTAATAAACTCGTACTTAATATAGAAGTGGATGGATCTATGGATATATTAAAGTTGAAAAAAATCTTACCAAAAGGATCCTTCGCAATGATGGATCCAAATGTTTCTAATGGTTCTGATTCTCCTTCTTTGTTCAAAGCTTTTACTCGGAATTTATACTCATGCCCAGGAATCAAACCATCAACTTCAAATTCAGGTCCTTCAGCGTTACCTACCAGCAACCAAATGCCAGTATCAGGATCAAACTTTTCCACCAAATATCCTTCAATAGGTTCACCACCATCATCTTTAGGCTTATTCCATTTAAGCTTGCAACCCTCCTTATGTATATTTGAAACATTGAGCGGGCCTTCAGGTTTACCAGGTTTAGCTAATCATTTAATTTAAACAAAAACCAATTGATTAAATGTTAAATTACTTATTATCCTGAGGAAATTGATGTACCTATTATATTGACCTGAAATTCAACTTCATCTTGTCCATATTTATTTGTTGCAACAATTTTGTATAGGCCAGTATCTTTACGTTCAGGAGACTCGTTAAAATATTTTGTACTCTCAGGTATGTTTTCAATGCGTCTACTGGATGTGGATATTATAGATTTGCCGGATTGGAACCACGTAACATCGGGTGCAGGTTCGCCCGCAACCTGTATGTCTAAGTAGATTCGTTCTCCGGCTTTTACATTATAGGTATGAATATGGCGACGGTCAATTTTTGGAGCCACTGTAAAAAAATGGAAAAATATAATGTTTGTTATCGTGCAAATTTAGTAAAATAACGTACGTTTCCTTGGTTTTGTAATTACAGACTTGCTTGCATCAGACGGCTCTCCAGCGCCAGCTTTGTTTATGGCTTTTACGCGGAATTCATATTCATAATTTTCGTCAAGATTTGGTACAGTACCTTTACACTCGTCAATTCCTGGTGCGGCTGGTATTTCTGCTGCTTTAATCCAACGATTTGTACCTTTCTCACGTTTTTCAATAATATAACCTGTAATTGGTGAACCACCATCATTTAATGGTGACCTCCATACCAAATCTACACGATCATTATCCCAATCAACAGCTTCAGGTGTTCCTGGTTTACCAGGTTCATCGAATGGGTTCTTTGCTATAACTGAATGTTCACCATCTAACGGTTCTGACTCGCCCTCTGTATTTACTGCCACTACACGGAATTTATATTCATGTCCCGCTTCTAAATTAATGAGCTCGGCGAAAGGTTCTTTAACGCGTGCAGCTGGTAACCAACGCCCGCTATCCATATCCATTTTCTCAACCACATAGTACTCTATTGGTAGACCACCGTTATCTAATGGTGGATTCCATTTCAATTGACAACCTTCTTTGTGTACATCTTGAACCCGCAAGGGTCCCTCTGGTTTATCAGGTTTATCCAAAACTATGATTTCAAACGTGGCCTCATCATGACCTGAATCGTTTTCTGCTTTGATTGTATATTTTCCAGTATTTTTACGCTTTGTAATAGGTATAGAAAACTTGGTACGATAATGCTCCAAATCGATATTTATATCACCGGTTTGATCTTCCATGCGAGTTTTATTATGGAACCAAGTTTTAGTTGCTGGAGGCTCTCCTGATACTTTGATATCGAGACGCACATGCTGTCCAGCTTTGATTATTATATCTTTTATATTTGTTCTATCTATTTTAGGCGGCGAAAAACGATCCTTTGCCATCAACTGATCTGACGATTCAGAAGGCTTACTATGTCCGGCTTTGTTTACAGCTTTTACACGGAACTGGTATTTCGTACCTTCGATTAAATCATTAACTCGTGCTTTACAATCGGGTGTACTAGTTTCAAAAACTTTCTGCCATTTTCCAGTGTTATTATCTTTTTTTTCTATAATGTAACCGATAATCGGCGCCCCGCCGTCATTTTGTGGGGGACGCCAAGATAAATCAGCATGGCTAGCCGACCAATCAGATATTTGTGGTTTCCCTGGAGCATCAGCAGCATCGTATGGGTTTTTAGCCGTGATTGATGTTTCGGTAACCAAAGGTTCTGAATCACCTTCTGCATTAACTGCTTTAACTCGGAACATGTATTGTTTACCTTCGACCAATCCTCTAATCTCGGCTTCTGGTAACTTAGTTGTGCATACTGGTACCCAGCGTCCTGTTTCAGTATCCATGCGTTCAACAACATAGTGCTCAATTGGTTCTCCTCCATCATCTTCGGGTTTGTCCCATTTCAAATGAACTGATTCGGCTGTTACATCAGAAACAGCAAGCGGACCTTTGGGTTTACCCGGCTTGCATAGTACTTCCAGTTCCACGTTAACAGTATCAGTGCCAGAATCATTTTCAGCTGTCACAATATATATACCTTTATCTGCACGCTTAACTTTTGGCATAATAAATGTAGTTTTATAATCTTCATTTTCAATTTTAATGCGATCATTTGTTTTGAGCACTTGGCCATTATATGTCCAGGTCACTTTAGCGGGTGGTTCGGCTTTTACAGCTGCTTCCATGTGTAACAGTTGGCCGCTGCGCAGTACTTTCTTTTGTAAAGTCTTACGATCAATATGTGGTTTAAGAAAACGCGGTTTGGCAACAACTGATTTTGAAATATCGCTGGGTTCACTAGGTCCAGCTTTATTAACTGCCACAATACGGAATTCATATTCATGACCTTCTTCTACGTTAGTAACAGTACCTTTTGTATGATCTCTCGGTACAATAGCAGCGTCAACCCATCCACGTCCAGATTTGTCATGCATTTGAATAATATACTTTTGAATTGGTGCACCTCCATCAGTTTGTGGTGGGTCCCACGCTAAATCGATAAAATCCTTATCCCAGTTAGTTGGTTCTGGTCGACCAGGTTTATCTGGTTCATCAAATGGATTCTTCGCTATAATTGGTTTCTCAGTTTCCAAAGGTTCCGATTCACCCTCCTTATTAATAGCCTTTACTCGGAATTTATATGGTTTGCCTTCTTGCAGACCTATTATTTTGGCTTCAGGCTCAGTGCTTTTACCACATGGCAACCATTGCCCCGTATGTGGATCCAGTTTTTCAATTTCATAATATTCGATTGGAGCACCACCATCATCTAAAGGCTTTTCCCATTTCAATTTGCAACCATGCTTATTAATGTCGTTAACTTGTAGCGGACCTTTTGGTTTACCCGGTTTACCCAAAACAGTAATATCTAACTCAGCAACATCTTCGCCAACTTCATTTGTGGCTTTTATAACATATTTTCCACTTTGTGGCCGTTTAGCACGCATTACAAAGAATTTGGTATTATAGTCAACACTATCAAGCTTAATACCTTCTGCTTCGGATACCAATGGTTGCTCGCCAAAGAACCATTCAATTTTCGGCACAGGTTCACCTTTAACAGCAATATCTAAACTTATGGATAGACCAACTTTTACTATAACTGGTTTTAAATTTGTACGATCAATATGCGGCTTTACTGAAAAAATGAAGATTTCAAAAATATCGCAAAGTAAAAGGACTTTTTAGATTTTAATAGTAGTAATTAATATTTATTATGTATTACTTACGGAAGCGTGGCTTGGCTGTATGCCAATTAGTTTGCTCAGATGGCTCAGAAGTGCCGGCTTTATTTATGGCGCGTACTCGGAATTTATATTGCTGTCCTTCTTCTAGTTTCTTAACTGTGGCCTTACATATTGGGCCATCAACTTCCGCGGCTTTGATAAACTCCCCAGAATCTTTATCCATCATTTCAATTACATAGCCGGTTATTGAAACACCTCCATCGCGAATTGGCGGCTCCCATTTTAGTTTAACATGATGTTCATCCCAGTCTTCTAACTCTGGTAAACCAGGTGGTGCGGATACATCAAACGGGTTCTTTGCCACTATTACATTCTCAGTTTCTAAAGGCTCTGATTCGCCTTCCTCGTTGACCGCCCTAACACGGAACTGATACCGATGATTAGGCTGAAGACCTTTAATTTCATGCTCTGTCTTTTCAGGATCTACAGAGCCTGCTGGCAGCCATCGACCAACTGCTGTGTCCATTTTTTCAATCACATAACTAGTCAGTGGTATGCCACCATCATCTTTTGGTTTCCTCCATTTCAGTTTGCAACCTTCTTTACGTATATCCAATGTTTCTAGCGGCCCTTCAGGTTTTGAGGGTTTGTCCAGCACAATCACTTCGACTTCTGCCTCATCGACGCCATTTATATTTTCAGCTTTTAATTTATAAATTCCGGTTTGGCCACGTGTTGTATACAGTATCGTCAGTTTCGTATTGTATTCCTCATTTTCCAAACGCACTTGGTTGTCGCTGTATAGCTCTTTCTCCTTGAATATCCATCTAAGTGTTGGTGCTGGTTCACCTTTTACATCAACATCAAATTTAACTGTTTGACCTGCTCGCACTTTTACAGGCTTCATTTTATCGCGGTTGATATGCGGTATCACTAATAATCATTAAACGTTTGTTAATAAATTTCAATTAATAGTACATATAGATTTCAACAAAAAAGCTTTGCTTAGCAATTAATATTTCCTGAAAAACAGTAGTTTAAATATTGTTAATTATTGAAAAAGCAAGAAGCATTTTATAGCCGTGGGATGTGGTAGACGTGAAACGGTATTGATTTTCCTTACAATTTCTTGGCTTAGCTATGTGAGGTTCCGTCGCAGCACTAGGTTCACCAGAGCCGGCTTTATTTACAGCACGCACACGGAATTGATAGACATTGCCTTCAATAAGACCATCAACGGTTGTCTCTGGATTAGGTGTCTGGAGAAATAAAAATTCCGATCATAAATATTTTCGTACAACTTAAAAATCTTTATACTCACGTTTGTTACTAACACCTCATCCCAAATAGCCGAATATTTGTCTTTCTTTTCAATTACATAACCTATGATTGGCGCACCTCCATTGTCATTAGGAGGTTCCCATTTTAATTTAACCATATGTTCATTATAATCATCAACCTTTGGCGCACTCGGTTTACCAGCAGTGGTGTAAGGATCTTTGGCAACAATACTACCCTCACTTTCAAGTGGTTCTGATTCTCCTTCTTCATTAATAGCTTTGACCCGAAATTGATATTCATGGCCCTCTTGAAGGCCTTTGACGTCGATTTCGGTATCACTGCCGGAGGTGCGCCCAACAGGTACCCATCGCCCTTGTTTCTTGTCAAACTTCTCAACTTGATAGGCTGTAACTGGCTTGCCTCCATCATCTTCTGGTTTCTTCCACTTCAGCTTACAACTATCTTTCGTTATATCTTTAATTTCAAGCGGCCCTTTTGGCTTAGCTGGCGGTCCTAGAATATTGACTTCAACATCGGCTTCATCCTCACCGTGCTCGTTGACAGCATGTATTTTGTAGGTACCGGTGTGCTTGCGTTCCGTTTCAATAATTGAGATTTTAGTATTATGCGGCATGTTTTTAATCTCATAATTCGAAGGCAACGTCTCAGTATTTAACTCTTTGTCATTTTGATACCAATTAATGATTGGTGCGGGTTCTCCTCGTACATTGATATCATATTTAATTGGCTTACCAGCACGTATTAAGAGTGGCTTCAGATTTGTACGATCGATTCTCGGTTTAACTAATAAACATATATAAATAGTAAATTGGTCATATTTTCATGCACAGTATAGTCTACTACAGGATTCCGTCCACGCTCTGCTGTGGCTAAGGTATACATTAATTATAAACTATTTAATATAGTAAAATTGTATTCATGAATAAAATCGTAAACGTTATTCCGGAGGATGGAGTCATGTGTAGAAGTTCACGCAAGTGAGGAAAGTTCTCTGATCGCCATTCACTTGGGAGTGGCCAGAAACGATTCTTTTACATATGACTCAAGCAGCTCACGACTTCCGGTGTTTGACCAAGTATCCTCTGGGTAGCCTAAGAACATCCGTTTGAAGGCGAGCTAAAGTGAGAAGGCGAAATATCCCCTACTTACAGTGGCCATATAAAGGAGCGCAAGTTTGGTGTTGGATTCGTGGTGGGAGAGAGACTCCGTCGCCGAGAACTATCATTCACTCCGGAGAATGAACGTCTAGCCACAATCCTCACCAAAGCGAGGTTCTTCAACATATCGCTGATTTGCGCCCACTCCCCGACGGAAGGGAAGGACGATGTGACCAAAGATGCCTTTTATGAGTGCTTGGAGCGTACCTATGAGAGATGCCCCCGCCACGATGTCAAAATCGTGCTTGGCGACTTTAACGCCAGGGTGGGCAAAGAAGGTATCTTTGGCACTACGGTCAGTAAATTCAACCTCCACAAGGAAACATCCCCAAATGGGTTGAGGTGGATCGACTTCGCCGGGGCCCGAAATATGGTTATCTGTAGTACTAGATTCCAGCATAAGAAGATACATCAAGCTACCTGGCTGTCTCCGGATCGAAAAACCACCAACCAGATCGATCATGTTGTGAAAGACGGAAGACACGTCTCCAGTGTTTTAGATGTGCGTGCACTCCGAGGTCCTAACATCGACTCGGACCACTATATTGTTGCAGCCAAAATTCGCACCCGCCTCTGTGCAGCAAAAAACGCACGCCAACAAACACAAGGAAGGTTCGACATCGAGAAGCTGCAATCACAACAGACATCCGAACGATTTTCTACTCGGCTTGCACTCCTGCTCTCTGAGAGCACTCGTCAACAACTCGGTATAAGGGAAATGTGGGACGGCATTTCAAACTCCTTACGTACAGCTGCAACCGAAACCATTGGTTTTCGGAAAGTGCAAAAGAACAGCTGGTACGACGAGGAGTGCCGTGTCGCAGCGGAAAGAAAACAGGCTGCCTACCTCGCAACGTTACGATCGACCACAACACGTGCGGAATGGGATAGATACCGAGAGTTGAGGAGGGAAGCGAGACGCATTTGTAGACAGAAAAAGAAAGAGGCCGAAATGCGTGAGTATGAAGAGCGTGATAAGCTGGCCGACAGGGGTAATGCTCGAAAATTCTACGAAAAGATGCGGCGGCTTACAGAAGGTTTCAAGACCGGAGCATACTCTTGTAGAACCCCCAAGGTGATCTAGCCACCGATGTCCAGAGCATACTTAAATTATGGAGGGAACACTTCTCCAGCCTGCTGAATGGCAGTGAACGCACAACACCAGGAGAAGGCGAACCCGATACCCCAATCGATGACGATGGAGCAGACGTTCCATTGCCCGACCATGAAGTAGTTCGAATAGCAATTACCCGCCTGAAAAAAAACAAAGCGGCAGAAGCCGATGGATTGCCGGCCGAGCTATTCAAACACGGCGGCGAAGAACTGATAAGGAGCATGCATCAGCTTCTTTGTAAAATATGGTCGGATGAAAGCATGCCCAACGATTGGAATTTAAGTGTGCTATGCCCAATCCATAAAAAAGGAGACCCCACAATCTGCGCCAACTACCGTGGAATAAGCCTCCTCAACATCGCGTACAAGGTTCTATCGAGCGTATTGTGTGAAAGATTAAAGCCCACCGTCAACAAACTGATTGGACCTTATCAGTGTGGCTTCAGACCTGGTAAATCAACAACCGACCAGATATTCACCATGCGCCAAATCTTGGAAAAGACCCGTGAAAGGAGAATCGACACTCACCATCTATTCGTCGATTTCAAAGCTGCTTTCGACAGCACGAAAAGGAGCTGCCTCTATGCCGCGATGTCTGAAATTGGTATTCCCGCAAAACGAATACGGCTGTGTAAACTGACGTTGAGCAACACCCGCGCCGTTAGTTCTGCTTTCTCCAGATTGAACAAGGAAGCAACGCAAATGGGTCTGGCAGTGAACGAGGGCAAGACGAAATATCTCCAGTCATCAAACAAACAGACGTCGCACTCGCAACTTGGTGCCCACATCACTGTTGACAGTCATAACTTCGAAGTTGTAGATAATCTCGTCTATTTAGGAACCAGCATTAACACCACCAACAATGTCAGCCTGAAAATCCAATGCAGAATTACTGTTGCCAACAGGTGCTACTTTTGACTGAGTAGGCAATTGAAAAGTAAAGTACTTCCTCGACGAACAACAGCCAAACTCTATAAGTCGCTCATAATTCCCGTCCTCCTTTATAGTGCAGAGGCTTGGACGATGACAACAGTCGACGTTGCGAGTTTTCGAGAGAAAAGTTCTGCGAAAGATTTATGGTTCTTTGCGCGTTGGCAACGGGGAGTATCGCAGTCGATGGAACGATGAGCTGTACGAGATATACAATGGCATTGACTTAGTTCAAAAAATTAAGAGACAGCGGCTACGCTGGCTAGGTCATGTTGTCCGGATGGATGAAAACACTCCAGCTCTGAAAGTATTCGACGCAGTACCCGCCGCGGGAAGCAGAGGAAGAGGAAGACCTCCACTCCGGTGGAAGGACCAAGTGGAGAAGGACCTGGCCTCGCTTGGAATATCCAATTGGCGCCACGTAGCGAAGAGAAGAAACGACTGGCGCGCTGTTGTTGACTCGGCTATAATCGCGTAAGCGGTGTCCACGCCAGTAAAGAAGAAGAAGTTATTCCGAAGTAAGAAATCACTGAAATTACTTTGAAAATAACTGATACATATTTCCTTTGAGTAGCTATTAATCACAAATCAAAAAAAATGTTGATTTTCTTTTTTATTAACTTTATGTTCAAATTTATAACAATTGAGTAATTTTCAAGATTATTAGTTAATGACATTTAAGGTAATGAAATAGCAGAAGTCATTCTTAATTTTTAATAATAAATTTTTTGAATAAACTTTTATTCATATTTCAATTGTTTAAACAATTAAGGTATAAAATCCACAAAATTTCATTCATATCGCTCGCATGGTTTTCGAGATATTAATTTTTCAATTAAATCGAGCTAAAAAGTTTGACTGTTAATAACAATAACAAACTACGGAATGGGGGAGGGAAACTTTCAAGAAATGTTTTTTGATAAGTATACCGTGCAATAAACTATCCATTTTATGCTTTCTCAATTTAATGAAAATTTCGTGTCAGACTTTACATGGATTGACCCTAATTGTAGTTTTTAATTAATTAGTGTTTAAATTCAATTATATTTACTGTATTTGTATCGTACATTCTTTTTTACTAGATTTTCCAGTCGAAATTACTGCTAAAATAACATTTCCTGTAAGTTTTTTTTATTACTATTGCATAATTAAATTTAAATTACGCAGAAAAAAATAGGTGCACCAATTTTCAACCGAAGATTTTGTGATGCCAGTTCGAGCATATCTAGATAGTTTTCATTTTCATCAGCAACACTAAATTTAAAATACATCTGATAGCAAGTCTTTTGGCATTATAATGCACTGCGTAGCCATTGATGCATTCTACCACCCCCAATATCTAGCAATTGTATTGTATTACTCCTGAGATTGGATTGGCTTGCAATTGTTTCCATTTTTATGGTCAATAGAAGCATTTCAACACTTCAACATAAAAACGACTGCTCAAACTTTCGTTCACCTCATTGGCTTAAGAAAAGTGAAGAATGACCGGGCTGTCAATCACCAGACAGTAGTAGAACAGCATCTCCAGAAATTTAATTGTTGCCGTTTAATTATACTATTGCGATGTTCTTTGCAATGCATTGAGAATATTATCTCAAATTATAATTGAACTTTTTATCAACACTGCATTATTGCGCTATTTTTTTGAGTTTGGTTTGCTAAGAATGTCTATGCGTCGTTCGCCCATAATCTAGCAAAGTAGCCGTATTGACTTGCCAAAGCACCTGTCAATGCGATCTTTTCTTTTGATATTAAAAATGTCTTACCAACAATTTTCAGACAAATCGATTCAGCCATTCTAGACATTTTTTTTTATAGTACGAGTATATACATGTGGTATCGAAAAGCACAAACGTTGTTTCATTAAGAAGCAGCCATCAGCATACATTAGCTATGCTTAAGAGTATAAGAACTTTTAATCAATTCATTTGTTGCAGAATAAACGGACAGATACATATTGCACGTTTCATTCAGGTTATTTCAGATTAACTCAGATAAGTTGAATGTAGTTTTTTGAACTTTTTTGGAATTTAGTTATTGCATATTGCTACCATAATTTTTGAGTACTTTTTGTAGTTCTATACTTCTAAAAATAAAAAAAATACTTACGTTTTTTGTATTTGGCGACCTGAACTTTGCTGGGATCTGAATGTGGCGATAGGCCGGCCTTGTTCATGGCAATAACCCTAAATTGATATTCTCCATACTCTTGTAATCCATCTATGCAAGCGTCCAATTGGTTTCCAGGGACTTCAAAAGCCTTTTCCCAATCAGGCTTCGATTTATCCTTTTTCTCGATTATATATTTTTCAATCGGTGCACCACCGTCATTGCTGGGCGGAGTCCACTTTATGGAAATGCTTTGGTTATCAAAGTCGGTGATTTCTGGAGTTCCTGGTTTATTCGGTTCATCATATGGATCTTTGGCAACTACACCAACCAATGTGATTAACGGTTCAGATTCACCTTCATCATTAACCGCACAAACACGGAACTTATATTCGGATCCGGGATTTAAGCCTGTTACATCAAAACTGGGCGGCTCCTTTTCACCAGGTGAACGGCCTACGCGTACCCACTTACCGGTAGCTGTGTCCATTTTTTCGATGACATATTCTTTAATTGGTACACCACCATCATCCTCAGGCTTTTTCCATTGTAACTTACATCCATTCGCTGTTACATCGCTCACGGTTAGCGGTCCTTTCGGGGATGTTGGCTTCCCATGCACAATCAGTTCTACGGTCTCTTGGTCTACACCGTTGCGATTCTCAACTTTTAATGTATACATTCCGCTATCTTTACGCACTACATTCGTTATAACGAAGTCGGTATGATAATCGACGTTCTCAATTTTAATGCGATCGCCGGTGGAGAGTGGTATATCATCTCTCCAGCTCCAATGCACAGTTGGAATCGGTTCACCAATGACATCAACTGACCATTTGTGGGTGCGCCCAGTTTTAATTATAACCCTCTTAAATGTTGAACGATCGATTTGTGGTTTTACTGCCGAAATTTACGCGCAAGTTAATATTAATGAAATTTGACATTTTTATCATACACCAAATAAAAAAAAAACAAATAAGGGGAAGCTAAGTTTAGATGTAACCGAACATTTTACACTCTTGCAACTTGCAAGGAACAAAGCCGAAAAATTTCGAATTTCAATAATATATCTGATAGGTTGACTCAAACTTTCGGTGAAAAGTTCGCAATAGAAAGCGGCATAACATAATATTATATATTCGAATTGAATAGTTTTGGTCCGACTTGGATAAGTTATGGTTATAAGGTGGCACACCTCAAAGGCACTATTCGTGCAAAGTTTTATTCGGATACATTAATTGGGTAACGATTTGTTTACTGGAAAGCAAAAGAATAAGATGGAGTTTAAAATTGTGTTATGTGGCAATGAAGCGTAGTTTTTGTCTAATAATTAAGCGCTTACTTATGTTTTCGATTAATGGCGTATTGTGGCATACACAATAGGCCGGTTCTGCAGGTTCATCTGCAATACCAACCCATCTTGGGAGTCAAGGAACATGTGTAACAAATTTCATGAAGATAAATCAATTTTACTGAAGTTATCGCTTGCACAGACGGACAGATGGCTGGAGGGACAGACTGTCAATCGGAATTCAACTCGTCTCGTCATCCCGGTAATTTTCATAACTCCATGTCTATTACGAACAACCGTTAGGTGAACAAAACTATTATACTTTGTGGCAACATTTTGCAAGAGTATAAAAATTACGAAATACATATATATGTAAGTATGAATAAATGCATGCATAAATAGGGCGAAAAAAGGTAATAACAAAGGACTTCTCAGTGCAGTTTTAGCTGTTTCAATTATGCGGAATAGTGTGATTGTCATTTATTAATATCTAATGGGATGAAATATAGAATTAATTATGTTCCTATATAAAGTAAATAAGGGGTGTTGTATTAATTTCCGGTGTTACGCAAACCCATTTTATCGGTTTTGCTATCAAAAACAACACAAGAAGATGGTCGCTGAGATTTAGGTGTAAGTTAAGAAATCAACTTATTTTATTATTACAAATTTATTTAGTTTCATCTCTATAGAGGACAGCATAAGATCAAAACCCAAAATTATTTATAAAAAAATATTTATAAAAAATATAAAAAAATTCAGATAGCCGCATTTGGTGTTAAAATACGTTCAATACGTTTTGTAAATTCTTTAAAAAAACCCGAATTTTTTTTCATAAATATACATTCAGAATGTTGGAAAAGGCCTTCGGTGAAAACTCTTTACCCCGAGCAAGTGTTTTTGATTGGTAAAATAATTGAAAGGGGTCGAGAATGCGTTAACGACGAACCGCGTCTAGGATCGCCATCAACATAATCTGATGATCAACACGTCAATAAAAATACCTGAGAACGAACGATTAACAGCAAGAGATCTAACTGTCATCGTTTAAATACCGAAAAGATTAGTGAGAATCATTTTGGAAAACCATTTGGGTATAAGAAAGATGAAGGCGCCATTGGTTTCTTCTGGCCAGCCAAACTGTCATCAAGGAATAGTATTTGAGTTTAATTCGTCGTTTGAGCGAAGCTGCTCGTAAAAAGAGGATGGAATCATGGACCGGTAATTCTTGATTTTCGCACCATGCATTGATTCTTCGTGAGTTCTTCGTCAAATTTTCAACCAATATCGTACCGCAACCACCGTATTCGCCTGATTTAGCTCCGTGTGACTTCTGGCTATTCAGGAAACTCAAACAACCGCTCCGAGGAAACCGTTTCGAGTCAATTAAAGGCATTAAATGTGATTCACTACTCGCATTAAAGGCTATTCCGGACATTGACTTTAACAACTGTTTCGAGGATTGGAAAAAACGTACAAGTTTATTGGAGCCAAGGGAGATTACTTTGAGGGGAAAAGAAGAATAAATTAAGAATTTTAAAATTGTGATCAAAGTCTTACTATTTTTGCTCATACGTGAGAACATACAATATGTGCAAGTAAAGTTTTCAATCAGATTCTCCGACACCATTGATAACACTGGTAAACACTGTTTTTGTTAGATGAACTTTGTTATGATTTTTATTTTTGTTGGTGTACCCTCATTAAAAATATATGACAATTTTGTTTTTATCACATCCAGTATTCTTGTAACATTCATTTCTGACCTCATATACGTTTCTTTGTTTACATAACTGCATTTAGTCGACTGTGTAAGTATTGTGTTTGCTTAATTACATTTTATTTACATTAGTTAGATCGTAAATATGCCACGAAAGTGTTTGAACAACCCGGAAAATTTTTGTTATGTGTGTGGAGAATTAACTTTTACATCTCAGCGTCGAAATTTCACATCACTAATTGAACAGTGCTATTTAGACTATTTTGGTTTTTCTGTGAGGAATCAAGAAAAAAACGTGTGTGAGGCTCCTTTTAGGTTGGGCTAAATAAGAGCCTAGACGTTAGTCATTTGCTATACCAATGATTTGGACGGAACCAAAGGATCATGTAAAGTGGGCCCAAGCGTGAATCACTACCTTCGGGCCATAAAAATGTTAAAAATGGTCCTCTAGTGAACCCTGATGACATACTTTCACCACCGTTGCACATAAAGCATGACATGATAATGGATGGATAATGGATTTTTATATCTAAAAAAGATATTCTCTAAACTCAGCGAGGCGAAAATCAAAGAGGGAATATTTGTATTTGATGAGAGCTTTGAAGAAAAACTGAATGATCAGGAAAAACTCGCCTGGAAATGTTTTGTGAATGTTGTTCAAAAATTTCTAGGTAACCATAAAGCGGAAAATTACAAAGATTTAATAAATGAACTTATGATATCATTTAAAGCTTTAGGGTGTAATATGTTCTTGAAAATACATATGCTGGACTCTCATCTGTATTTCTTTCCGCCAAATTTGGGTGCTGTGAGTGACGCACAAGGTGAGAGGTTCCATCAAAACATTTCCTTAATGGAGAAGCGTTATCAAGGGAAATGAAGTCCAGGAATGCTAGCAGACTATTGTTGGAGACTTAAAAAGGACCTACCGGAAGCCAAATATTCAAGAAAATCACAAGTATCTATTAGATATTAGGAAATAATTTTGTAAATGTGCCTGAATTTTGTACGTTTTACGAAAATATATGTTTTGTTGACACAAGAAGACATGATGTGTAAATTTTTTTTCATTGATATGTTATTATTTGGTGGCCCTACTATATTCAAAATTTGATATAAATTTTCATGTGTCAAAAAAAAATACAAATTTGTTGACCAGTGTAATCAGAAGTGGTTTACAATTCTGAAAACTATTCAAATTTGTCTTGGATTCCACAACACCTTTGAATATTTCAACACATAGCAAATATGAAAAAAAAACTGAGCTCTAAGGTTCCAAAAATCGCTTATCCCATAGAATTAGTAAAACGAGATAACGGGAGGTAATATCTTTCAGATCTGTCGATTTGAAGTTAGTTGCAGATGCATTTTACACATAATACGCGCAGATTTTAGCTGAAGTAAAATGAAATTTTCTCCAAAAACTGTTGTTTTTTTTATAATATTTAGATACTTATATTAAAAAAAAAATACTCACGCAATATGAAAAGCTGAATAATGATATTTAGAGTCAGGCTAGTTTTACACTGTTCACATAGAAACAAATACTTAGTTAATGTTCCATTAGTTGGAGCGTCTTACTAAATATTTTCGAGGTATACGTAGATGTTTTAACATAAATGTATAACGAATGTGGTTGGTATTTATGGAACCAATATCGTTCAGGATACATGTCTTTAGCAAAATATATGTTTTCTTTAAGATATCATTACCAATATATTTATCAGTTCAAAGCATAAAGTAATGCAAGCTAAGCTTTTTCATCAATATCTTATCATGTTGAAACAACAGCTGTAAATAGTCTATATGAGTTAACTTACGGTTCCTATGTTTGCATAAATGATTGTCGGTTGGTTCAGAAGGTTCTGAGGCGCCCGCCTTATTAACAGCGCGTACCCTAAATTGGTAAACCATTTTCTCCTTAAGCCCATCGACATAAAGTTCTGGTGTGGAACCTTCAGTTTTGGCTATTTCACTCCATGTTGGTGAGAATTTGTCTTTCACCTCAACAATGTAATTCAATATGGGCCTACCCCCATCGGATGGTGGACGCTTCCATTTAAGTGTAACGCTCTTATTATCGTAATCTGAAATTTCTGGTTTTCCAGGTGGGCTTGGCGGGTCATAGGGATTCTTGGCAATAATAGGCTCGGTGGTTTCTAATGGGTCAGATTCACCCTCTTTATTAAGAGCCTTGACGCGGAATTTATATTTTTTATTGGGAGTAAGGCCTTTAAAATTGAAAGAGGTCTCGTCTGGACCAACTTCACCCGCAGGTATCCAACGTCCTGTTTCTTCGTCCATTCTTTCCAATGCATAACCACTTATTTCGCAACCACCATCATCCTGTGGACGCTTCCATTTCATTTTGATATGATCAGCTCTTACTTCTTCAGGATCCATTGGACCACCAGGAGCTAATGGTTTATCCAATACAGTTACCTGTGCTTCACTTTCAATAGTACCAGAACTATTGGATAACACAATCTTGTAAATACTAGTATCTTTTCGAACTGCCTTTTTAATGGTTATGCAGGAATTTCGTTCCATTTGGTCAAGTGTAATACGTTGATTATCGAAACTCAAGTCTTCTGTACCTTTGTACCATTTAGCCTCTGGTTCTGGTTCACCATCATATTTGATATCGAAACGAATAGTTTGACCTCTTTTTACTACAACATTTTTTAGACAATCACCAACTATGAATGGCTTTACAAATCGGCATTTAGCAATTATAGCTTTCGTTTTGTCGCTGGGTTCACCAGGACCAGCCTTGTTAACAGCACGGATTCGGAATTCATACTGTTGTCTCTCTTTTAATCCATCTACTGTACCCTCACAAACGTCGCCAGAAACTTTCTTGCCTGCTACCCAATCATTAGAGAATTTTTCTTTGTATTCAATAATATAGGCAGTTATTGGATCACCGCCATCACTGTCGGGTGCATCCCATTTTAAATCAGCATGATCTTTATCCCAATCTGTAACATCGACATTTTTCGGTTTGCCGGGTTCATCCCATGGATCTTTTGCTAATACAATGTTTTTGAAAGGAGCAGGGTCCGATGGACCAATCTTATTTACAGCACGTATACGGAATCTGTATTGTCTTTTTGGCATAAGGTCCTCTATTTTCTTAAAGAGTTTTTCTTGTGGCTGAATCTCAGCGACAACTTCCCAGCTTTGCTTTTTGCTTAGATCTTGGCGTTCGACTATGTATTGAATAATCGGTGAACCCCCATCGTCGTTGGGTTTATCGAAGGTCACTTTGCAAGATGTCTGGAAAACTTCAACTACATCGACATTTCGTGGTGGCTGCGGAACATCTTGGAATATAACTGTTACTTTCTTAATATCTTCACCTTGACCATTAGATAGTTTTATTTCATATGGACCAGAAAGGTCACGCGCTGGCTTCTTAATTTTAAATGTTATTTTATCTTCAGTTACAGCCACTTCAACTTCTTTAACAGGCAATGGTTTACCATCCTTCACTAATTTGGCCTCTATGGGAGTTTGTCTTGTACCGTTAACTATAAGAATAAAAACAATCATATTTTAGGTTAATTTACACCCATTGACGAAGATAAATTATTAGGTTGTCAAATATCTCCCTTCCGCCAATGCTTTATAAAAAGTGTTACAGTGATCGGATTTAGTTCAAATATGCGCCGTTTCGTTCGTTAATATCTTTCAATCTAGACGGCAACTTCAAAATACTCCCCTCGCAGAAGCCCCTCTCCTTATTTGCGAAGAACTCGGACAACCACTTTTCACAAGCCTCTTTTGAGTTCAAGTTTACACCAACAAGGGAGTTCGCCATGGACAGGAACAGATGGTAATCACTTGGCGCTATATCCGGGCTATATGGTGGATGCAGTAAAGCCTTGCATCAGAGCTCCCGTAGCTTCTGACGAGTCATCAACGAAGTGTGTGTTCTGGCGTTGTCCTGGTGAAACACTACTCCCTTCCTGTTAGCCAATTCTGGGCACTTCTGGTCGATCGCCTGCTTCAAGCGCTCCAGTTATTCGCAGTAGAGGGTAGAATTAAGCCTTTGGCTATATGGGAGCAGCTCATAGTGCATGATTCCCTTCCAATCCCACCAAACACACAGCAAAACCTTCCGGGGTGTCAATTCCGGCTTGGCCACTGTTTGGAACGATTCATCGGCCTCCGACCACGACCGTTTTCACTTGATATTGTCGTATGTGATCCAATTTTCGTCGCCAGTCACCATCATCATCGTTTCAAAAATGGGTCGGGTTCGTTCCGTTTCAGCAGCATATCGCAGGCGTTGATTTGGTACAGAAGTTTTTTTTTTGCGTCAAATCATGCGGCACCCAAACATCAAGCTTTTTTTGTGTATCCAGCCTTCTGAAAATGGTTTAAAATGGTTTGGTGACTAACTTCCATCTTCTGGGCGATGTCACGAGATGCCACATGCCGGTCGAACACGATGTTTTCCATGATTTGATCGGTATTCGTCGTCACAGGTCTTCCTCCAGCTGGCTTATCCATGGTGTCGTTTTCACCCACTCTGAATCGTCGAAGCCATTCCTCCGCAGTTTGAAGTGATAGAGTACACTCCCCCAAACCACAATTAATCTCACGGATCTCTAGCGGATTTGACTTTAACGAAGGTAAACTTTAAAATAGCGGGAATTTCGGCGTTAGTGAACTTCATGTTTGCACGTCTATAACTGTTGGACGCAAAATCCAAACTAATCATGCATAACGTCGTTTTGTAGGTTATGTCAAACGATGTATAGTATTGCCAGATACGAGCTCTGTAACGCTTTATACATAGCCGCGAAATTCAAACGAAAAGGCGGAAGGGAGATATTTGACAACCTAATATTACAATCAAATGCAATTAATATCATAAATACAGTAAACGGTTTTTAAATTGGAGTTTAAAGTTCTAAAGAGTAATAAAGCTCTGAACAAAATTACCTTTGTATGGTACTTCGAGTACCACAGGCGCATTTATTGGACCAACGAATTCGTCCGGACAGTCAATGTTTGGTCGACTTTCACCTTTGCGCACTGTTAGTTTGCAAGTTGAAGACAATTTACCCGATTCACATGTTATTTCACCCTCATCGCCCAGGGCAAGATTATTGAAAATCAGCTGGTGCTTGCCACCACCAAGATTTTTAATTTCAATACGCTCATTTGGCTCTACAGGACTACCATTGATTTTCCACTCGCAAGGTGCAGTTTGATCTTGCAATTCAACATCGAGTACCAGCTTTTCACGCTCCACAGCATCTGTGTCCTTGAGCTTTTTATTAAAACGATTCTGATCTAAAAAATGCACGCAAGTCAACAGAAAACAATAAAAAATTTATTACAGAACAAATCTGTGCACATATGTGCAGTCTGTACATATTATAAAATTCATGTCCATATATTTCACAAGACTGTATTAAATATTAATTTTCGAAAAAAAAAATTAAATTTGGTCTTCCTAAAGGTTAACGTATAACGTAACGTGGTTAGATGTCGCCTTTTAGAAAATTTTCGACATAAAATATAAGCTCAACGCATCTGTATTTGATTTTTTAATGTACTCTACTATTCTGTGCCCAAATATCGCCTTCAAATAAGCTATCAATTGTTGTCAAATGACGCTTGGAAGCGCTTCAAACAAATATTAAATTTTACTACTTTTCAGTTACTTATTGACAGTAAGCAAAACCAAGTAAGTAAAGAAACCTTGCTTTGAACCATTACCTTAGGTATGATTGCGAATAATTAATCTTCTAACTTTAAATTTAATTTCATAACTTACAATTAATTACAATTTCAGCTTCAGTTTTGTCAGCATTTGTTGTACACTTGAATTGCCCAGCATCACTGACCTTACAATCTTTGATAATCAGTTTCCGTTTTCGACCATCTTTAACAATTTGTATGCGTTTATCACCTTTCATTTCTTCATCGCCGCGCCACCATTGTACTTCGCCGGTAGCGTCATCAATTTCACACGCAAGTGTTATATTGTCTTTTTCAATGCATTGTAGTGATTTTAGTACTTTCACAAATTTATATGGGTATTCGACAATTTTCACCGCAGTCTCAGTCTTCTCTGGTTGCTTATCTAATTGACAACGATATTGACCAGTATCTTCGAGTACAGAATCTTTGATTATGAGCTTGAGGTTTCCATTTATATCTTTTGATATTAGATAACGTGGATCATCGGACTCGATTTTCTTATTGTCTTTGAACCAGGTCACGTTGGCCATGCTACTGCTAACGGCACACTCCAAAGAGGTCTCATGTTGGGTAAATCCTTCAATTTTCTTCTTAAGCGGTTTAGTAAATGTATAGCTAGGATCAGCTTCTTCGACGTTCAAAAATGCAGTGCTAGATACGCCGCCGATTTCTATGGTGTACTTGCCGCCATCTTCCACTTTGGGATTCATGACAATCAACTGGTAAGTGTCATTCTCATTCTTGAATTTGTATTTGCTGCCAGTGAACAGTTCCTTTTTTCGGATAAAATATTTTAGTAAAATATCGATTCAACTGTTATAGCATATAAAAAAATATTGATGGGAAACTATACATATATATGTTAAAACATATTCTTAGGTATTTAAAAGACGCTATTTATAAGTATAACTATGTTATATACATATATATATGTAACTAATTGAGAGCGTTGCGTGAACCATATTCGACAGCAATATTTCAGAAGTTGAAATTAGCGGAGCAGTGTCCACTCAAGCTGTTTTATGCTCTATAGATATAGGTACGTAGGTATATAAAAATGTGCTCATACCTTAAGGGTATAGATATATGTATGTAATTATTCGATTTTATTTTCTTTATTAGAGAAATTGACAGAAATGAATCTGAACGAATAGCTTAGCAGTTACAGATTTTGGTTTAAATGAGAAAAAAAAATTAAACTGTATGACATGTTGAATATGATTAATATCGTTTAAATATGGGTGCCATCGTGGTATTGTAAGAAGCTGCAATGCTGGAGAGTTTGTTGTGTCAGGTACTTAAGTCTCAATAACTTCGAAATGTGAACTTGTAGGTACGACGTTGGCTTCTTGTGGTTCACTACTGAATTGTCGGACCTCAGACCAGCTCAGCAAACCAACCAGCAGCTATACAGTAGCAAGGTCCTTCTGGCCCAATGTAAATCGCAAGAGGTCTAATCAACTCTTCACTCTCAACAAAGCACACATTTCAATGGTTGTAAGAGTTCTAACTGGACATTGTCTGATCAGGATTCATCCGGTAATACTAAACATTTTATTAGACGCCAGTTGCATCAGTTGTTCATAGGGCCAGGGCGGTTTATTGATATCCGGTTTCCAACTGCAGGAGTTTTTAAGCTGGCTTCCTAAAGGACTGTACATAACGATCCAAGTGCCGCCATATTGAGGGATCAGCCGTCTAACTTAGCCTAATCTGGGTTAAGTTATTAAGCCAAATATCTCTTTTAATTGTAGTGGGTGGTAAAAAGAAATGTATACTTGGCTTAAAAATTTTTATTAAAATGTAGAAAATTTACTGAATATATATTATTTGTATATAGTAGTTGATCCCACACTATTAATATAAACTTTTAGTTATCTATTTTTGTATACTTACATCTTTTCGCAACATCCACTTGGGTTTACAATTTGGCTTACTAAAACGCGCTTCAAATACAACTTTCTTGTCTTTACCTTCCTTGGCAAATTGATCGATGAGAGGACTTAAGAAGGATTCTTGTTTCTGTTTTTTTAATATGTTTGATCGAATGGTTAATTTTTGTTTAGATTATTATAAGTGTACATTTAATTTAAATTTATTATTGATCATTTCGTAGTAATTTTTAATATTTTATGTCGTATTTTTAAATTTAACGCAGCAATTGTTGTTATATTCCATTTAGTTTATATGTCGGTAACGCCAGCCGTTTTTGTTTGTTTTTGGGAGTAGGACGAAATTAAGGTTTGCGTTGTCAAAAATGGGAAAAGAAATAATATTGTATAAATAATTTTTCAATTGTCATACATCATATTATATTTATTTTGTTCGGGCAACACCAAAATTGTGTCCGCAAAAATTAGCAAAATAACTAACAACGCTTTCCAACTGATAGATTGCATGTACGTCAATTGAAAATACGTACATATTCTGCTATTTGGTAAGTATAGATGCAAGCAGAATATAGATTTCATATTTATACTACGGCGCATACATATATGTGATACAAAAAACTTTTTATAACCTTTTTTTGTTAAGTGTTACGTTTTCAGTTGGGAGTTTACAAAAATTCAAATTGTGATGTATTTGAATGTGAAAGAAGTTTGTGGCACATATATATATGTACACATATTACAATAAGTACACAAAATTCCAACAGGATATTTATTAAGTTAGAGGAAAAGTTAAGCATTTGGTAAGAAAACAAAACACATAATCCAAAATAAAACAAATCCTTAAGAATACTGTATTAAAATTTTAAATTAATTGAGAAAATATCGTCTAAACCAAAATAAAAAAGGGATTTTATTTTTAGAAATTGTGTTCTTTGCTGTGCCAACTTAACAACCTTGTTATAATAAAATTAATGATTTTGAGCAGGCGCTTAAATGTTAACTATTTTGGCTTTATATACATTTTGTATAGGTACATATATGTATCATATGTGTGACACATGATGATACAAAACATATAAATATATTAATGCTGTTTATAGCAAATCTAATTATATTATAATTAATAAATAGAAACATATATACCTAAATGCAAATGATTTTTAGGCATTTAATTGTGATTTTTAGGTCGCATTTGTATTAAAAATATGAGTTAAATGCAGATACAATATACAATATATTATTATGTGTTCATTTTTATGTTATTTATTTTGTATGCTTGACTGCATGTACACTACAGATAAAATGCTTTCATTTATATGTTAGTATAATAATTACTTGTATGTACAGTGAGCAAATAAAGTTTAAGCACATTCTGAAAATCCAACTAACGCACACTGTAATTGGAAATTTGTTTGCATTCAAAATCACATAAAAAAGCTAACGTAATTTTTATTGCCATTTTTTTCTGCGTTTTTCGTGTAAATCTAACAGTAATCAACCATTTGTGTTTAAAACGTTTAAAAATTTATATGAAAGGAACAATCGATAGGAGCTGGTGTACCGTGACGGAGTTCGCTTGGCCCAACTCGATATACATATGTACATATCTTATGTACAACAGACATTGTAACTGACAATGTATTGACATCGACGTTATGATGCAGCCTTAAAGATTATATACAAAATTTAGCACCCCGTAATGGGGAGGGTATACCCTTTCACAGTTTGAGTCGCAGGATCCAAATATCATCCAAGGGGACTTTAAACAAGCTGAATGGGAGAAAAATTAAAGAAATTACATATATGTACAGTAAGTGTTACTCCGAGCAAATGTCGGAGTA
Source organism: Bactrocera dorsalis (assembly GCF_023373825.1). Lineage (NCBI taxonomy): Eukaryota > Metazoa > Arthropoda > Insecta > Diptera > Tephritidae > Bactrocera > Bactrocera dorsalis. The sequence goes on from NC_064308.1 coordinate 24,896,163, forward strand.
ATTATTTCAAAAAAAGGACCAACCAAAATTATTTTATCACAAAAAATGTAACTTAATGTTCCACAGTTTTACGTAAACTTTTTTATGTTCAAATTTGAGTTTCCTTATGTTTTTTGTTTTTTATTCTTCTGATTTTTATTTCTTTATAATTATATAATCAATTTGCTATTTTATATATAAGAAATTAAATATTTGATTGAATTTCTTCACAAAAATACCTTGTACGTTAACTTGTTTTGCTGACTGTGCGTATGTGCAAAAACAGGCAGCCAAAATATGCCAATTAGTATTTGATCAAACTCCATTTTATTTTATTAGCGTGCCAAGCGTATACATACATAAATAATTCATTCATAAGTTGGTGATGATTTTATTATATTTTAGTCTGGGATAGTTTTTACAGCATTTCCCGAAAAGTTGAGATAAGTTAGTTTTTAAGAATACTTTAATATATAATATTTAAAAAGGATTCAGCAGATTTTCGAATCCAGAATTTGCATCGTCATATTTTTCTGCTGGGCATTTACGAGTGCAAATCTAAATTGTCGAAAACATCGAACAATTTCAAAAAGTGTTAGCACAACATCTATAAATAGACATCGTTAAAATATGTATGTTGTGTATTAAAAATGTAGACATTGGCCTAAACCCTTTACAGTGTGATAAAAAATAGTGCATTGCAAAATTTTCATTTTCTGTGTTAAAAGGTTAAAAAAAAATATACGAAAAAACCGAGCGCACAATCAAACATAGATCATAAAAAACTTAACGTTTGAGAATCAAAGAGTAAAGAAATAGAGTAGTTGTTTTTGAAAATAAAAATTGTACACACAAAAATTTTTCATTAACGGTTAGAAAAGTGTTGGCGTACGGCTCTAAGTTTATAAATCTGTTTTAAAACGCTGAAAGTTTAAGTGAAAACAATAACTAAATGAATAAGCACATACATTTATGTATATGTAAAATTGAAACCGAAGTTTTGAGTTTGATTACAAAAAATATTAATATTATTATTACTACGAATATTGTTCAGTATTTTTTGGAAATGTGAGATAGAGAACGTTTAAATAGACAACATATAATATGTAGTACTAAATAATACTCAGATTGAGTGCCAAAATTCTTTCGTAAGGAATATAAAAAATTGTCGAAATAGTAAAATTATTTCAGGGCTAATGCCTGAGTCGAACCTCCTCGCGTCGAAATGGGTGTAATGTTGGCCAATCGGGTATCAATTCAGCTAAGGACGGTCTACGTGATCGAGGTGCCTATATACATGTGGGTTTTTGCATTATAGAAAATAAAATATATTAAAATTTTAGTTTTTAGATTGGATCATATGTATATATGTATGATTTGTGTGATTTCATTTATGGTCTAAAAATTTGTATAACACTTCAATTAATGCATTTGAGTAAGGTATTCAATTCATATACTGTGTGTAATGTAGGCTTCGGATATATTCCGTATGCATATGTTTAATACAAAGAGCAGAGCGTTTGTTTAGTCAAAGGAATATCCGTCCTTTTGGAAAATAATATTTTCAATTTGGAAATTTTAATTATAATTATAAATTATGCTTCGATTATGTTGGATAGCTTTTGCAGTTACATAACGATTAAATTTAGTTTGAGTATTATAACATTTGAGAAGTTATGTTTGTGCTTATGGTTGGCTTAACGAACTATCTTTCAATCTTTTCTTAATATTTTTGTAAAATTGAATTTACCATGATTAGTTCGTTAAGCCAACCATAAGCACAAAAATATTATCTCAAATGTTATAATAGTCAAACTAAATTTAATCTTTATGCAACTGCAAAAGCTATCCAACATAATCGAAGCATAATTTATAATTATAATAAAAATTTCCAAATTAAAAATATTATTTTCCAAAAGGACGGATAGCGTGAATGATATTGGTGTTAATAGGAACCGAAAACAAGAAAAAACGTTAACTTCGGCTGCATCGAAGTTATGATACTCTTTACAGGGGAATTTTTTTAGCATGAAAGGGTATACAAATATCCTTATTCTGCTTTTGAGCAGCCAGTTTAAATGACAGCTATATACTCCAGTAGTCTGATCTGAATAGTTCTTCGGTGTTGTCTTCGATAACACTAGCTTACAGTCATTTGATGACTGTGACGATAGAGGCTGTTTCTTGCTTTATTGTAAGTGGATGAAACCGAAAATGAAATTAAATATCTTTTAACACGTAAAGCATTTTATGATGTAGTCAAGGGATGAACAAATCAAACACCCACCATTTACTGAAATCATAAAAATAGTTATACATGATGAAGAGTTTTCGAACTGAAATTCGTAATCAGAACACCGCAAAAAAAAATCGTTGAGTGTTGTAATAATCTATGCCGAATTTCATAAATACACTTTGTCAAATAAAAAATTTTTGCATACCAAAAATGCATAAATTCTTACTAACTGCAGGAATTAAGATAAGTAAACCGCAGGACTATCACATTTGGTAACTAAAAGCTAGAGGTCTGCTTGTAGTGTATTTGTTACAGGGATCAGATAAACTTTGCAAAAGTGTCGAAAATCTTTTGCTCGTCATGATTTACAGTGCTATGAAATGTTTTACTTTGAACAAAAATATACATTGGAATGAGCTGTGAAGCACATTAGAGTATTTCACTGCCAACAGTCATCCGGCTTTGGATTTAGAGGCATTTACACATTTGAAATAAGTTTTTTTGATTTTCGGATACAGGGCTTTAGTTTACATTACGATTTATAAAGTACTTATGTTATTTCAATAATATTCTAGGCTATGTTCGTTAAATATAGTTAAAGTATTTTTGTTCGCTGATATTGAAGTGATATATGTTATATATGAAATGTTTGTGAACAAATTATTGAAAATTTGATTACCATAAAATAATTACAGAAATATTTATAAATATACACCAGAAGTCTGATTTTTCAGAAAATTTCCCAAAATAATTATAACAAAAAAAAATACATTAGTATTTTACTTAAAGCAAAATGATTTTGCGTATACAGTATACATAGTATTATCATTAGGCAGCTTAGTTAGTATTATTTAGTAATTTTGCACGATTAATTTGCAATGATCGAATGTTGTGTATCGAACACTTCTTACCCTCTCTACTTTTTTGAGTGTCGGCAATGGTTTTTCAGTTTGTTTTAATTCACCCCAATTGGGATCTTCTTCTTCTTTGTCCCATTTTTGATAACGACGTTTTTTGAGCATGGCCCGGAAATCCATGCCACTTGAATCAGATACATACAATTGCATTTCGGCGGAATCTTCGCCGTGTATATTTGCAACAACTACTCTATATTTGCCTTCATCATTAGGCTTACATTTTCGCATACAGAGTGTAATAGAATTTGTTTGACCATCAGTAAGAAACTTAAAACGACCACCCTCAATGATTTCGCTGACACCTTTGTAGAATCTAAATGTTGGCGCTGGATTACCTTCTACACCGACTGTCATATAAGCCGTTGAGTCTATATTTAGGTACATTAAAATGTGCAAACAATGGGAAAACAATTTGAATATACATAAACAACATATTATGACGATAAGAACTTATAAACGAGTTAGTATACTAATATAAAGACACATTAATAAGTAAACAAGTATGAGGCCCTATGTTCCACCTAGGAACTACGGGAAAATATATATATATATAAGTATGTGTGAATGAAAAAACATACTTACATACAGTACGTAAAAGCAAATGTAAATGGATTCGATTCGAACGTAAATGCTCGTAGTCGCATTGAGTTTAACTGCTTCACGCTTACGACCTAACCCCCCTCAATAGTGAAATCGCTACCGATTTAGGCACTGTTTCTTTGTTATCCTTGACCTTTTAAAAACTGTTCACGAATGATTGACAAATATGGCTTTAAATGTTTATTTTTATATATGTACATATTAGAGTGTTTTTTGAACTATTAATTTTTTTTAATCTCGTCACGAAATTTCCTTGGAAATACTCTAAAAAAAATCCCTGAAAATTTTAGCCCTTAATATTAACATTAAGAACTGGACCAAGGCATGTAAAAATTTTCCATAGAAAATACACTACAAACGTGATTTTTTATCTTTAAATTCCTAGAGATCAGAGGTATTTTATGGCATCGCTTTGACTTTAGACGCATATTTCTCAGAATTGTTCACGCTACAAAAGTGCTCAGTGCAACACAGTTGTAACTCACACCGGCGAGGTAGTACGGTGCTCTAAACTTGACTTTTCCACGAAATTCGCATTTTTTGTATATATCTAGTAAGTGACAAGAGCTATAGAAAAAACGTACACAAAAACTTGTGGGAAAATTTTATTTTCTACAAAAAAGGTCCGAGGTCAAAATTGCTATCATTAATACTGGATAACGTTTATTGGGTCCAATAGATTATAAATTCTAAAATTTTTACCAATAATACTTGTTTATATTTCTTATTTGAATAAACAATTTATGATGGAAATGGAAACAAGTATGTGCATCCATAATTCATATAAGAAAATCTATTTTATGTCTATTTATAGCCCATTCTCTGTTTCACACATTGTGTGGTGTATTTCTATTATATATAAACGCTTCGAATGGATTTTTCGATGTTTCCTCTGGTCCTCTACAAATTACCAATTTTTAACATTTGCGCCTTCTCTATTCATTAACATTCTCAGCTATGATCCTATACTCAATGAATACATATAAAACCCGGATAGTGTACGAGGTATGGCAATTAAGTAATGAGACTGATTCCATAAAAACCGTAGATTTGAAAATTATTCTACAACTCTTCCATCCCCTTCAAAATAGTCCCCTTGGGCAGCTATACAGCGATTCCAGCTTGTTTTTCATGCTTCGTAACATTTCTGGAACGCTTCGACTGGGATGTCCACGAGTACTCCCGTCACGGCCGCCTGGATGTCCGTAATCGACTCAAAATGGGTTCCTTTGACCACCGATTATGTTTTAGGAAACAAAAAAAAAGTCACAGGGTGACATGTCGGGCGAATAAGGCGGCTATTGCAACACGGCGACCCCTTTAGAGGCCAAATACTGGGACACGCTGAGGGCGGTGTGGCATGACGCGTTTCGCGATGAAGGATCCAGTTACGAGCGATGTCTGGGCGTACCCTGTTGACTCGTTTTCGCAATCTTTCGAGTACTTGGCAATAGTAGACTTGATTCACAGTTTTCCCTGGAGGAACGAATTCTTTGTGGACGATTCCACGGCTATCAAAAAATGCAATAATCATCGTTTTCACCTCCAACTTGCTCATGCGAGCTTTTTTTGGGTGGGGCGCGCGGAGACAACCATTGTGAGCTTTGACACGACTAAGAACACTATCACCATACACTCTTACAATTTTAGCGTACGTTTCCGAAGCTGTTTCGCTCAATCAGGCGTAAAATTTTATCGCGACGCGTTGCTTTTGATTTCGTTTTTCCATTTTCGTGACGAGCACTACAAACACACGTCTACTCAACTTGATGCAGCACGAACTAAACAAGCTAGAGCGATGGTACATATGTATATCAAAGGAGAGGGGAGGGATGCCAGAAAAAGAGAAAAGGAATTTCAAGGTCACAGGTTTACCACAATCGCGGCAATAAAATCAGTATCATTACTTAATTGTCAAACCTCGTATGTATCCGGTTTGGCGTAAGTTAGCTCAACGTCTGTATATCTAGAATCATTATATTACAAAATTTAGTTTACGTCAATATATTGGGTTGTCAAAAAAGTCTTGCGGTATTTTTATTGAATCAATTCGTGTGGCACCCATTCATCAAGCTTCTCAGTGACTCCAAGCTTCTTCAAATGGTTTATAACGGTTTGATGACTACTATGCCGGTCTCTTTCGACCAATTCAGCGATTTTATCGCAATTTTCGACGACAAGCCTTCCGGAGCGTGGCGCATCTTCGACCACCTCTACACCAGAACGAAAACGTTGAAACCATCGTTGTGCGGTGGAAATGGAAACTGTATCGGGTCCATAAACTGCACAAATTTTATTGGCGGCTTGAGATGAATTTTTGCCTTTATCGTAGTAGTACTGTAAAATATGCCATATTTTCTCTTTATTTTGCTCCATGTTTGCGACGCTATAGCTCACGAACGACTTAAAAGAAACGACAATCAATCAAACACTTGTTAGCGCGTGAAATGAATTTTCCAAAAATATCCGATGCGACGAATAAAACTAGAACTACGGGCTTTCAGCGCCAACTAGCGAAAATACCGCAAGACTTTTTTGACAACCAATAATTTGCACAAAGTTAGGATACAATATTTATATTTAATATCATGGTACCCGCACTACCCTTTTGGAACGTTTTAGATTTTTCGAAGTATAAGTAATCGGAAACTAAATTACGATTGATATTTATTGTTTTGTCTTTTTTCAATAATTTTTTAAATCCATTTAATGTATCTAATTCGTATTTCTAAGAAAGAAATATCGCTCTATGTAAGTAGTACATATGTATTGGCAGTTCGAAGTGGTCGCGACGATTATACATGAAACAACTAAATTGTTATATTTGTATTCTTGTATTTTAAATGTAAAAATATGCCAATCCTTCGCCTTATGAAGCTCAAACATACAAGATATATAAAAATAATAAATACTAGCGATTATCACATTGTTTAGAATTTTGACTGGCGATTGCTTTACTAGATTTTACTCCATATGATTTTAATTTATGTAGTACTAACCTTCAAATGATCCGTGCATAAATTTGACAAAGACATGGCATCAGTGTGAAGCAACTTTTGTTATTGGTGATATAAGAAAAAATGCGAATTTTGACTTATGAAAAATCATTGCTTATGGTAAACAAAATGCAGTGGAAACCAAATATTATTTGGCCTTCTTATTGCTTTTCTACCTATCGTACTTCCTATATTCAGCCCTAACAACTTTTTCCTGTTTTCAGATTTTAAGAGAATGCTTGTTAGAAAAAAATGCAAGTCCAATAATGAAGCAATCGCTGAAACTGATGATTATTTTGATTAGAAAGAGATATCGCATTATATCTATATGCGGTATCGAAAATTTGGAAAATCGATATTCTCTTTTTTCGCTCTCCTATGGATTTATTGAATGACCTGTCAGGTAGCAGAATTAATTTCTTGTTTGGATTTTATGCAAACAATGCACAAACACTTGAGCTAAGAAGTGGCGAATCGAAGATGATTTACCCGAGAATTTGTGCAATTATATTCTCGCGCGTTGGTGCACGTGATTGGAGTTCAGGAAATATGAATTTTCTCATTAAACATTTATCGAATAGCTTTATAATAAAATCAAACTGTATGTAAGTAGGCTGAATTGAAAGTTTACTATGATATGTAGGGTTTCTATTCTATACTTACCTTCAACGACTGAATATGACTCCTGAACATCAATAATTTGTGGTGGACCACCGTCGCCGACTTCACGTAACGGTGTGGATGGTTTATTAATCAGATCTTCAAGATCCTGAACACTGGGCCGACGTACATCAATTGACGTTCTGCGACGCTATTGATTCCAAAAAGGAATGTAGCAAACATGAATTGTACATGGTAGAAATGTATTTGTATATATGTTGTTGACGGAGGAAAATGAATTGAAAAAAACATAATAATCATATTAATACATTAGGTGTTAATCAGTTTCACATATAAATATAAGGGTTAATCTAAAATTTTAAAATATTTAAAAGGGTGAAAAAACAATGCAATACAACAATCAATATAGAACTACAATTTAACAAGTTTCAACATAACAGGTCAACTACAAACAAAATTATGAACTCCTTACTTTTGAATATATACTGTTATTGGATAATAAATATATTATATTTTCCGCTACAGCAGTTTTATTTAAAAAATATATATATGTTTAGACAAAATTAATTTTCAAAAACATTTGCCCTTTTGTACCCTCGCTTCGTGTCTCCAAGCTTTCAAATATCACTAATTTGGGTTTTATTTCTTTGAAATTCACAATAAATACATACATACAACAAAGATTTGGCTTGGACAGGTTCATATCAACTTTGTCTCGATTTGTTCAATATTTTTTATGCTTGTGTGAAGCAAAAAGTTCATCTAGAGATTTTTATCTTAAACAAGTAAGGAAGGGCTAAGTTCGGGTGTCACCGAACATTTTATACTCTCGCATGATAAAGTGATAATCGAGATTTCATTATCCGTCATTTACATATTTTTTTATTTTGTTGTAAAATTAATTAGATAGTAGTTCCTGAGATATGGTTTTTGGTCCATAAGTGGGCGACGCCACGCCCATTTTAAATTTAAAAAAAAAGCCTGGGTGCAGCTTCCTTCTGCCATTTCTTCCGTAAAATTTAGTATTTCTGACGTTTTTTGTTAGTCGGTTAACGCACTTTTACTGATTTTTTTTTGTGTGGGAGGTGGGCATGGTTATTATCCGATTTCTTCCATTTTTGAACTGTATATGGAAATGCCTGAAGAAAGCGACTCTATAGAGTTTAGTTGACATAGCTATAGTAGTTTCCGAGATATGTACAAAAAACTTAGTAGGGGGCGGGGCCACGCCCACTTTTCCAAAAAAAAATACGTCTAAATATGCCCCTCTCTAATGCGGTCCTTTGTGCCGAATTTCACTTTAATATCTTTATTTATGGTTTAGTAATGACACTTTATAGGTGTTCGGTTTTAGCCATTTTGTGAGCGTGGCAGTGAGCGGAGTTTCATCATGATATCTCAATTTTTACTCAAGTTACAGCTTGCACGGACGGACGGACGGACAGACAGACATCCGGATTTCAACTCTACTCGTCACCCTGATCACTTTGGTATATATAACCCTATATCTGACTCTTTTAGTTTTAGGACTTATAAACAACCGTTATGTGAACAAAACTATAATTAATACTCTCCTTAGCAACTTTGTTGCGAGAGTATAAAAAATAAAATAACGCGTTTGCTTCAAATTTTATGTTTCCAATGGAATGACTATGTTGCAGAAATGTTTTGGGGAGTCAACTTTATCACGAATATAAGTATTTCACTATGTTTCAAGTGAGTCGTCCATCCACTGCTATTATTGACGATAAAATAAAAGTTAAAGAAACAGTACTTGAAAATCGTAGTGTTGTTATGGATCTACTAGTACTTAACACATTTTTCTTAATGTAATGAGTATGAAGCGTATCAATGGCAGATTAGAAAAAAAAAGTACTGAATGCACCGACACAATCTAGCGTGATTGTGACTGACTTTTTAGTCAAAAACGAAAAGAGAGCCATATTGCAGTTACTTTATTCGGCAGATTTCACTGTGATTTTTTTCTGTTTGTGAAACTAAAATATACGCGCCACGAGTCTATTGACCTAAACAATAAAAATCGACAACCAAACTGTACTGTTGATTTACATTCATTTTTTTTTTTTTCAAATTTCTTTGTGATTTTCTTCCAAAGATTAAAAATACGCATTAATAAAATTCAGGCGAGATAATTGAACATTATGTTTCTCACATAGCCAGTCACATAGCTACTTAACTTCTTAACCATCGAAATCTTGAAAACAATTGTTCATATAATGATGTCAGGTATCAAGTATAAAATAATTTTAAATACATACATATGTACACTGGCATTACAAAGAACATAACGTAACCTAACCAAACCTAAATATATACAATAAGATCTCGGATTAATAAATTTAGATATAACAATAACAGATGTAATACTATTTTGAGCTTGAAACTTTCTTGTGATTAAAAATATACAAAAATGCATTATTTGGTAGAAAAAAAATAATGAGTTTTCAAATGATTCGACTGTTAACTTGTTTTAGTTTTTGAAATACCTAGGTAAAGTAAAAATTTGCATCAAGCTTGAGTTTGTCATTGAAAATTGTAATATCTCTGTTTGCGTTTAAAAGCGGGTCAATTGTAGCTATGATAATATGTATAAATGTGGGGACGCATGGATTACATTTGGCAATCAAGTTAATAAAATTTAATTTCACTTAATATTAATATATACATCATGTATCATTCATGGACATTTTGTAGGCATATGTATCTATATATTTTTGTAAAATTTTAAGGTCATTGCACTTTTATTTGAAGAATACATACATACTAACAATATAATAATTTTTTACTGTGGTACTGAAACTAAATATCACTGACAAAAGAGTTAACAATTTTATATATAGGTACAAAAATTACACTAAAACTATGAAGCTAAAATCATTAATATGACTAATAATACTTTTCTGTTCCGGACATCTTTTTTCAAAAATCCAATGAGTAATAAGTTATCCAACCGCTCGTCGCGATTGTAATTCCAGATTATTTATGGCAATTCGCACAGTATGACTAGTAATATTTACCCAATATTTTCATAAAATGTTACATTTATATTTCCAGCGTCATCTTCTCACTTTCTCCTCTATTGTCCGACTTCTGCCAGACTGAGATTGAAATATCTCGGTAGATATACAGGGTTTGTCCGGAAAGTAATAAGATTGAGTCGATTTAATGAATTAATTGAACCAATCGTTATAATTCTTTAAAAACTTTCAAAATAGGCTCCATCTGCGTCGATGCAGGGCTACCAGCGTGATTTCCGAGCATTGAAGGCGTCAGAGAAGGCATTCTCTGGAACAGCCTTGAGAGCCGAGGTGCATGCTGCTTCGATCCCCTCTAGTCTCAAAATGCTTGCCTTTCATCGTCATTTTCAGGCAAGGAAACAAAAACAGTCCGGGGGCCACATCTAGGGTGTAGGGCGGCTGTGGAAGCGTTATGATGCCGGCCTTGGTTAGGTAGCTGTTCACAGGAAAGGCGGTATGAGCCGGAGCGTTGTCGTGGTGCAATATTTTGTCGGACCCGATTGATTGTTTGAGTCTTTTGAGGACGTTCACATAAAACTTCGCGCTGACGGTTTGTTCAGAAGGAACAAATTCATGGTGTACGATACCTTTGATGTCAAAAATGACAATAAGCATCGTTTCACTTTGGTTTTGCTCATTGCGTTCCAAAAAGGCCTGGTGCCACCGAAATACACCACTTCTTGCTAAAGCAACATTTGGGAAAGCCTGCTTGATCATATCAAACGTCTCTTGCGCAGATTTACTGAGTTTCACACTGAACATAATCGTGTACCTCTGCTCTAACGAACACTGCATTATCAACTTACACAACGCGCGAAAATGTTTGTTCTGACTCTTCAAGTGCTCGGAAGCAACTGTCCACTGCTCGTTCGTTAGCTAAGAACGCCCTCTACCGAATCCAGTAGGTGCGCGCCCGCTCCGAAGTACAGTAGGGGCGAAAGAAAATCAGTCATATTACTTTCCGGACAGTGTGTTGCACGTTTTTCGGGCTAATAAATAAATATTTGTATAACTTTGAATTACTTATGGTAACTTATGGCAATTTCATGAGTTATTTGTCGTTTGGATAAATTACTTTTATTTAAAGCTATGACTGCGGGGTTTTTTTCTGTTGATATAAGCATGCCGAACTTCACCTATTTTACAAGTTGCACATATGAAAAGACTGTAAATTCTGATATAAATACTTGTGGTGATCAACGGGTTCAGATATAGCTGTAAATGATGTATTGAAGTTTAATCAAATAGTGATAATATAAAAATTTGGATTAGAGTAGAATAAAAATTAGAATAGAAATTACAACTTCAAATTTGTTACAACTACTGATTGTAAAAACGAATAAATATAAATAATAAAATCTAAATTCAGATTAGCTTCTGAACCATCATCACGCATTTAATAACTTACACTTCTTCACATCAACACCAAAGACCAATTTGGGTCAAAAGCTAACTTAGTTTTCTTGTTAACAAATATTAATGTTTTTTTATTATTGAATCTCATAAATAATGCATATTTTCACAAGAATTGTTATTAAAGAGAATAATAGATACGCATTCTAAGCAAATGTCTTTAACACATTTTAAATTTGTTTGTAGGCACAAAAAGGAATTTTCCTAAATTTGTGCTATTTATAATTGCTCGACCATTAAATTTGCCTGTATCCACAAAAAAAGGGATTCTTCTAAATATGTTATATGAACATATTTCACTAAAATTAAATCTGACAGATAAAATGTAAACAAAAAAATTTAGGATTACAGATAAATGAAATAAAATAGTGTAAAAAATTGATTTTTAGACCATGTTAAATAAAAACCGTTTAAAACATAACTCCACCGAATGCCAAATAGATAAAGGGTTGAATTTACACTTCTAAGAAACTGCACGCATATGTCTATTAGTCACAAAGTAAATATAAAATATAAGTACTTTTATATGTACATCTACATATATAGTTACAACTAAACCATGCTAAATTCAACCAGCTGAATACTTCAATGATTCTATTTCTCTGCGATACTAATTTTCAAAATTTACACAATTGTATTTAAATACAAACAAGTTATGCAATACTTAATACTTTCTTAACTTAATTAAGTTGCATTTATAAATATTTACATCTATTTTTATATATGAATATATGAGAAATTACGATATACTTGTAATATACAACCAATATTTTTTGGCGTAATTCTGGTTTTTATTTACAAAATTATTTCGGAAAATAAACTTTGAAATGTGGGAAACTTTTGAATAGCATATTTTTCAATTGAAGCAATAAATAAAAATAAATATTGTTTTAACCTGTTTAGTGTCACCAACTTCGCCAAGACGTTGATTCTTTTTCTAGAGACAAATATGGTAGACAATTAATCGACTGTGCTAAATCTATATATACCATATATACAAATATTATTTCATTCATATGTATGGTATGTGAAAGTGTATATAACTTTTCAGTCACCTGAAACAAATTAACTTAATATATTTTAAGATACATTAATAGACATACGGAAATCATTCATAGGCCTGAGTCTGTTAGATGGCATTGGAGTCAGAAAAATGTAAATGTTACTAAAATTTTATGGTGTAATTTTGTTCATATTTAGTTATTTCAAGTAGGAAATAACATATTATTGACCATAATATTAATTGCTAGATTCTGGTAGATTAGCGTTATATACTTGATTATTTTGTTGCAAACCGATTATTCTTTTATATCTTCAATATAGGAACTCTATATTATATATTGATCATTTAATCATATGTATATATGTTGTGTAATAACTACGACAGATTTAAAAATTGAAATAGACGTACCCTAAAGCAACTAACAAATGTAACGAACTAATTTAATTAACTTTTTTTTCCATTCAATTGTTTGACAACAGAGCATAATCTAGCTAGCAGAGAAGTGGCGAATAGAATATGGCGGTTGGGTACAAATCTGCTCATAGTTAGCTTTAGCGATAAAACCTCACTTGTTATTAAATTTTTATAATATCATAGTGGGTGGAATTATAATGAGCTTTGTGAATATTTCTACGCGTGTGTGCGAGCTGCAATTTTCACGTGTGAGTTACTTAAATAGCATATGTGTAAGACTAATAAAAACGCAAAGCCAATGAAATGTAAAGTTTTAAGAACATTTTAAATAATTTTACAAAGAGACTCAGCGACTACTAACTACAACTACTGTTGAAGCATATGGAAACAAATTTGGTGTGGACATGCATGTTTATTTAATTAATTTCATATGTGCTCGCAATACGGGTATGCATATATTCTTCAAACCAGACTACTGTAAATGAGCAAGTGCTACGAATCTAGAACACTTTTTTTGCATACTGCAACTTGTTTTTACTTTCTCACCTGTCCATCGCCAACTTCGCCTGGTCTCAATAACTGTAATTAGTGCATGATCAAAAACACAAATTAAAAACTTTAAACAATCAAAGTTGGGCTTTTATGTAGATTTGTATAAAAGTGTTCTTTGTGTGTGGTAGTGCTTTGTTCAAGCCTCAAAGTCAAAAACTAAAAACATTTGTAATACGAAAAGACATAATTTTGTTCAGTGCATCTTCCAAATTGTTTTACTACCCGAAGCATTATAAAAAATCGTGAAAATTGATCCCGTGACCTTGATCTTTGTGCGGTAAGCCCACTTTTATATTATTTCCAACATATTACAATATAAATTTTAAAACTTTCTATGCGTATTAGCAAATATAGTTTAAATGGATTTAATATGTATCTTTACTCAATTTTATTCTAAGCACAAAATTTTTTTAAGATAAAATCAAATTATATAAACATTCGATTTGTCGTACAAAATTCGAATTTAAAACATAAATTTACATAATTTGCATTAATGCTTCGGCGTAAACTTTTGTATGCTACTATGGTATACATATAATATTATACATGTATACGAGTATAACATAACACGCCTCGTTTCAAACACTTTTTTGTCATTTTATATATGGTACAATGTGCACATTAGGTGCGTTTTACACTCATCATAGGTGTATTACTTATAGAAATAATATTCTATAGAATCATAAAAAGAGATATGGAAAATTTCCGTTATTTTTTTAATACCTCATGTATACATACATATATACAGAAATATCGAAGGGTTTCTCAATAAGGAAAGTTCGGAGATAAAAGTGTTGGTTTACACAATAATTCATGTCAAATCAATAATTATCTAAATAAATTTCAGATCGATATCTCAATGACTGAAGGACTAGTTCGCATATAAACAAACAGACTGACATGCCTAAATCTACTCAGCTCGCCACGCTGATCATTTATATATATACTTAATATGGTCTCCAAAGATCCGTTCTAGATGTGACAAACTGTATAGCAAACTTAATATACCCTATTGTGCGTATAAAAAACAAAAATATATATAATTTGTGTACACAGTTAGTATGTATGTATTCACTTCTTTATTAGCTCACCTGTATGCTTGTATTTATATATGAACGTATGTTTTTATGTTGATCGTTTTTTTCTGTTGTACTAAACCGCTAATATATACAATACATGTATATTTGAGTGGCATTGTGACAAAATAATCAACAGTTTGAGAGGCACATGTTAACACAAATAAAAAACATGCTTTTGAAGCAAATTAAAATAATATGGAACTCTCTAAGCAGTCTCTAATTTGAGACATTTTGAGGTAAAGTCTCAATTTGTGACTAGTTACTATTCATTAAATAGTCTCTAGCGTTAGTGTCAAAATATTGACTAAAATTTGAGACCTGATAGTTAGCAGGTCACAAAACTAAAATGAACTCTTGTGTGGCATTTTGAATATACTGAATGCAGATCACCATAGATATTAATCGATTGTCTTTGTTTTATATTTTGTAAGCAACTCAAACGCGAAAAGTTAAAAAGAAATCATGTTTACATAAATTTCATAAATATTATGAAGTAATTATGTTTTTTGACTATGTTATAGAATTTTGATTATTTGTTATCGACATATTTATTTTCATTTAAGTGTAAAAACATTTCTGAATAATAGATAATAGATTTTGTGACTGTCATTTACAGAATAGCAAAATCGTCTCAAGTGACAAAAATTGTCTCCAATTTAAAATCTCAAATTGAGACACTTGAGACTGTATCACAGTACAGAATCTATTAAATGTCAAAATGTGAAATATCTTATGCTTTTAATACATGCAAACTGCCACAAATATCTGTGCGTTAAATCACATCATTGAAAACAATAATGGGAGTTCAAAATTTGGCCGTTGTTCAATTTTGATGTGCTGTAAGTATTGCTTCGATAACAAATAGAAATAAAATAACATCTTTATTTCATTATGGTTTTAATAATGTTGATTTATTGCATAACAGAGAGTTTTTTCTGGTTTAGTGTTTATTTAGGTGTCCGAAAATGATGAAAGACCTCTTGGATATGTAAATGTTTGCTATAACAGCATTATTGCATTTCGAAATAAATAATTCTCCGCTAGTACTTCAATGTGTGCGAAAATCAACCGTTTTGCTCCCTTAATTCTTTTATATCAGAAATTTTAGTAAAAACAAAATGTGAGTGATAATTTAGCACAATTCCCTAATTTTTCTTAGATAAACTCTCAAACAATCGCATCGTGGGATAGTTTTTATTTCAATGTATAGTATATTTTATTGAAAATTATTTGTTTATTTTATGACAAAGGTCTATAATTATTTGTAATATTCGAGTAGATGATGGTCTAAAGTAATTTACAAAAGATATTATAGTAGAAAATCGCATTGGCAGTTTCATCGCACTATAGGTCAAATGAATGGTTTTTGAGGCAAAAAATCAATTTTTAAAGTGTACTATTTCAAAAAAAGGATAATGGCATTTTGTAATAAACATTTTGAAATACTCAAAAATACCAAAATTAGAGTCAGGTGGCAACCCATGTCTTTAAGCCAAGCTATGAAAGTTGTAGTTTTTTTTTGGTTTGTTTTGTTTTCTGACATTCACCTTTATAATTCCTAACATTTAATCCATTGTTTAACAAAATATTATAATTGTATACAATTTTTATAAAATGGAAAATATTAATTCAGGTATTTAAAGAAAATATTATTAATAAGTTTCATAAAAATGTTGTTGTTGTAAATTTTTTGTTGCATCAAAGTGTGTCGTATTTACTGTGGAGGTTTGGTTATTGACCTCGTGTTTCTTGGAGTAGTACTTTGTTTATTGGGACGTATTTGTTGAACAATATATATGTGGAGAAAGGTAATGATGTGTACTTTCATGTGGTTGTAATTTAAACTGCAGCCCAACTGCTCTAAATTATTTATATTTTCCTTTTAAGATTGCGTAAAAATAAAAAATACGGATATGTTAAATTTTGGTTAGATAATAACCGAAATGCTACGATTGTTGTCAACTGGATTTTCTAGAAATTTAATAGAAGTGTGGATGACGAATGTATGGCATCAAAGAAAATTAACAATTTTTGTGCAAATGCTACCCAAAAGTGGAACAAGAACCAAAGATGTGCGAAGAGATTTGAGAACAACGAAAGTTTATGGCTATCAAATGTGACTGAATTTAAAATTTCTGAGAGTGATGTCGCAAACAGGAGGATGGAGTCATGTGTAGAAGTTCACGCAAGTGAGGAAAGTTCTCTGATCGCCATTCACTTGGGAGTGGCCAGAAACGATTCTTTTACATATGACTCAAGCAGCTCACGACTTCCGGTCTTTGACCAAGTATCCTCTGGGTAGCCTAAGAACATCCGTTTGAAAGCGAGCTAAAGTGAGAAGGCGAAATATCCCCTACTTAGGGTTGTGCGCTGGGTTTGGGACCCGCCACGTAAAAAAACACCCCCAATGAAAACCAATAATCAGCCTGCTGTTGTTGACTCGGCTATAATCGCGTAAGCGGTGTCTACGCCAGTAAAGAAGAAGAAGATGTCGCAAACAAAAGAGGTCGCCCTCATGTTGGATACAGCGAGGGTAGTGCGAGGCAAAAACGAAAACTTGCTTCCGAAGTATCGTCCGTACAGGGTCACGATACCAATTTCTTGGTCCATTATTACTTATTTATTAATTATTTGCTTCAATAACAAACGTAAAAATCGAGTTTTTGAAACACTTACAAGTCATACTAATTGCAATTTCTTGTAATTTTGAGTTAAGTGTCGAAAATTTGAAGAGTTTTTGTTATAGAACTTCCGAAATATATTTTCAATATTACGAATGGTACCCAATGTCAGCTACGTTGCATAAAATTTTAGCACATTCTCCACAAATAGTACAAGCCTCAATCGTGCCTCTTGGATGCGCTGGAGAAAGTGCTTCTGAGGCGAGAAACAAATTTTATAAAAAGGATCGCATTGAGCATGTACGAAAAGACTCGAGAGAACACAATATATCTGATGTTTTTAACAGAGCCATGGATTCTTCTGACCCATTCTTATCCAGTATTTGTCTAAAGAACCGTCATTCAGCAAAAAAAAATTTGCAACTTCTAAGAGAAGTTATTTCTCTTTTAAAGATTCCAGATGTTCCTGAATATCAATTGCCGACTACGTCAAATGTTATCGCAAATGAAATTTTTTCTGATTTCGAATGGGAGGCAGATGATCTATCTCTTTTTAATATAGAGTTAGAAGTTGATGAAACAGCGGACAAATTTGAAGTAAGAGTTATTTATAATATACCAACTTTTATAAAATTTATTGTTCTCTTTTTAGTGGAATTAAATCTTGATGGCATTGGAAGCACAAATTAATTTGTAAGCCGATCACTAGCAAAAGAAGACTTATTAAATTTCATGGTTTTATGTTAATAATTTTATTAGTAAATAAATGTTATATCTAGCAGAATGCTCCATTATCCAAGGACCGTGTTTTCTATTAACTCTCCTATTGCTAAGCTTACTTTTCCGGTCAATGCAAGTGGGCATTATAATAATTTTAACGTGGTAAACAATATAGTTACTAGAAGTGGGCGTGGTTAGGGCGGATCGACTTGAGATTTTTATCGAAGAGTAAGATGCCCATCGTAGTCACCTGTACTAAATTTTGAAGCTCTAGCTGCTTCCTGTGATTTCTTGCCTCAAAAACCATTCATTTGACCCATAGTGCATCGGCGGGAACTGTGACTGCTTTGACAACTGCCATTGGATATTCACAACAAAACAAACGCAATACGTAACATAAAAAATTATGAAAATAGCGGAAATGTTGTGGAAAGCACACATATTTCCTAGCAGCCTTCCATAGTAAAATTTTTTAGCATACAAAAGAATCGGTGGTATTGTCTTTTTACTGTCAGATCTCGTAACAACAAAAAGATCACCACAAATATTCCCATAGATCTGTTGCAGAGTATTTCAATGACTTGTCTTAACTATATCTATAAATAAGTTCCAAGGCCAAAAAATATCAAATTGAATTTTTTTTTTCAAAATTTAGTATTTTTACTAATGAGTCAAAATTCGATCATTTTAACTTTAGACCTCAAGTTCGATTCCTTGGATTATTATACCGACAATGACGATTTCGCCTCTATTCGTAAATAATATTTTTACTATATTGAATAGTTTATTGTAACAATATTTAGTGTAACCTTAGCCACAGCAACTCGTGATCGAATCTGTTCAACGATAATCTTATTTTAGTAATACTATTGAAAACAACAGATTTATGCGCTATAATCACATATAATCGAATCATTGTTAGAAAATGTTAGTTAAAATTTGTGTAGGTGGCTGATACTTACCCTACTATCCGCAACTTCGCCGGGTCGCAGTTTCTTCTAAAAACCGATGATAAGTGTAGGTTTGTGGTTTTCATATGCGATATGTGTCACATAACATGCGGTTGTGTTGATGGTAGGTTCAAATAAAATTTTGTATTTTAAGTGTATCGAATGTGTGGTGGCAACGTGTTGTGATGGGCGATAAATTGATTGGATTTGTAATTATATCGTGATGGTACAAAGATGTTGGAGAAAGTAGCGGTGATTTGAAGTTTTTTGTTTGGTTCAATTAACAAGTGAAAGCAAAATATATTTTTATTCAGTGTCATAACATAGATGCAAATCTTTAAAAGTGGTAAAAAGCATTTCACATAATTTAAGTTGAACAGAGGAATGTAGCTTACATAGATGAATACGACAGAAAAACATGAACATAAACTATGTCAACTTTTCCAATTCATATAAATACCCGACCCTATTTTTGATGTTTTTATTTTTACTCTATAGTTCGCTTCAATTTCTATCGCTGGAAATCATATTTAGTATTTTTATCCATGTACACAATTTGAGAAAAATATTTAAACACTGGATTGTGTTTTAAGATACCACTTATGGGGTGAATTTAAAAATACGTATGTCATGTCACAAGTCATATGCGAAGCACTTTTATAAAATTCTGGTTTGAAACCTATCAAAATAATACATACCTCATCATTTATTATAAGCGACGGTCGACGTCCCATTTCAGGTGGCACTAATGATCCCCGTCGGCTAGCTGGTTCTGGTGCAAGCGAAGGGCGTTTTTCACGAACAACTTCAATCTTGGGTGGTTCTCCTGATACAGGCGGCTGAATTTTTGGCTTATCCTCCTATGAAAAAATTGGTATTATTAATAGTATACTTGTGTATAATTAAATAATAAGGGGTTAGGTGAGTTCGATAATCTCGAAAAATTATTTTTTTTTGTTTTAAGTATTTAACGAACCCTTTAGAAATCGATTATTTGAGGATTTTTTCGGAAAGGAAAGAAATAAGTGATTAAAGCAAAATTTATAGTTATATATTTAAACGTCATTCACAAATTTTTTGGATACGAAATCTTTGATATTCTGCCTTTGGGAAGCATTTGCCCGATGCATCTCGCATCTCCCATGTGCATTTGTCGGACGGCGGGCAGGAAGCAGGTCGCAATTTCTATCGGAAACAAAAAATTTAGAAAGCTTTATATTTTTTAATAATTTATCTTCTAGTTAAACAAAAAAATTCAAACATTTTTTAAAAATTGAAAAAAATGGTTTATGACCAAAAAATTTTACTTTATGTTCTTTAAAAATATGTTCAAACTTGAATTTTCTTAGTTTTTTTTAGTTTAAATAGAAGATAATTTAATGCCAAACATAATACATTTCGCCCCAATTCAATACGACGTTTAGGTTTTTTTTCTATGCTGCCCGCCAATTAAGAAAAATCGTAAAAATGAAAAACCGAGAAATCGCGCGTCAAAGTTTTCGCTTTCTGCTCAATCGCTCATATACATATCTGCTAGAGGCTCGGTCACTTTTTTCCTTCTAGCTTCCAAAATATTTCAAATTCCCATCTAAAACTTTGGAGACATATTCTTAGATTATTTTTAAAGAGATTTAAACAAGAAAAAAATTAGATTTTTTGAAGCTTCTAAATCAGGCTCCACCCTTATCGCAAAACTAAAGAAGGACACGACTTCGAAAAGTTATGAAGCGCTTTTCTTCAAATTTTGTACACATCTTTGAAATGACATTTTCTAGCAGATGAGCTAAGCGGTTTTTTAAAATGTATTCCTATACATCCACCAAATATGTAATTTTTGTTGAAACGTGTCAAAATTTCAAATATTAATTTTTCCCTTCGTCGAATTACGAAATTTATTAATAAAGTAACGAACTTTTCTTTTTTTTATTTTGGATTAACTAGTAATGAGTTATGCTGTTCACTGCAAGAGCATTTTTGAGACGTCAAGGGAGATGTTTTTTCTCAACACGTTGCACACAGTAAACTAGTCGAGAAGGATATAAAGTTATGGATACAAAAATGATGAAAATAGCGAGTTGAATTTCAGGTGTCTTTCTACCTTTAAGAAATAATTTTTAAATAGATATAACTGTGAAAAAATTAAAGTACGGTCAAAGTTGTATTTGAGAATCACAGTAGGATTATTAGGATGTGGTGAAGAGCATGTGGTCACGACCTCTAATAAGTTTAATGACTATTTTCTACAAACCAGTAAAGCTATGCCAATCAAACTTTATTTATATTTCCTTTTAGCATTTCTTGGTACAGTGTGAAAATAAGCGAGTTGCCTACAAATATTATAGACTCATTAAATTTTGAATTAAAGATGGTGCGGCAGTAATTACTCGATAAATTACAATAAACCTTAGCATTTATTTTACCATTATAAAACGCCACAAAATTTTATTACCAACAGCTTCTTTCATTTGGTAATAAATAAATCAAATGGATTGGGCTACTACTAGCGATTTCAAATGATGGGACTTGCAGAGTATTTCCACTTGGAAATAGCGGCTCCATATTTAACAAGATTACAAACCACAGTGCTATCTGCGACTTTCTCTTGCGCAGGAGGAACGCTAGTGGTTTATGTCTTCGCTGTACACTCTGTGTATGCATACGGTATTCTTGGCCGCAATGGGTTAAGCGTTAAATATGAATGAAATCGTTCCAACACCAATCCTCCCATCCTCTTATACGTAACCATATATACACGAGGAAATCATTATCCACTATTGATATAATAATAATTTCGTATATTGTATATATGTATGTATCTGAGTGGATTAAACAATATAAAAGGCTTGCAATTTTTTAAATTCTTGAGTGTGTACCAGACGGCTCTTAGGAAGAAGTGTGTATAGGAAAAGCATAGTCCACTTTATTATATTTTTCCAATTATTAACGGTGACTACTTGTGGAAATAATAAGCTGTGTGAGCTTTATAATGGTATTGAAATTATCAGCCGTACTGCTGGAAGATAAACTTTCTATTCTGATTATTTCGCCGGAACATTAGTGCACAAATTGCATCTGCCATAAACATGTACACAAATACTATGAAATGCGTTTATTTATGTCACACACTGCACATATAAGCAAAATAAAAAAAGACTACAGTTATGACATTTGATACGAACCGTTGCCAGTGTTATTTTTATCGTGGCCATTTTATCAAAGTGTGAGCTGCCTTTGCTTGATAAACTTTAAATATTATTTCACCATAACTTCTTCTTTACTGGCATTATATACATAGAACCCAATATATGTTGTTCTCTTTTTCTTTTAACTTTATATGACAGTTGCTGTATTTAATAATAAAAACTTTCACTTCACAATTATTATTGAAAAAATAATAAATATTTTTGAGTGTCGGGCCATTATCACTCAAAGCCAAATTCATACAACATTTGAAGACATCTAATGTGCCAGGCCACGTAATGAAAACTGTCACCTAGGGCCAATACGAATGTTCTAGAGACAATTTTTTTAATAATATTTAAGAAAAATGAGTTGAAAGCGCCTGCGCCTTCAGTTACTCAAAAATTATCAATTGAAACGTGTTAATTATACACATATGTTCACAATAATACAATAAATGATTTTAAAAGTCTTAAAATGTTTATAATTATTTACATTTGTCTACATTTGTCAATTCATTAAAAACAATAATTTTCTGCGATAGCTATAGTCTCGTTTGTTTGAAAGAGAAGGTGAAATAATCTTAAGCAAACAAAAATCATATGAAATCACAAAAATAGCAAGTCATAGTATAGTTATGTCTAATAAAGAATCGCGTTGTTGTAATGCCTTTTGGGTCCAACTTAAATATCTAAATACACAGTATTAAATATGCAGATGTATTTAAATTTTATATAAATTAATATGCAAATTAGATATTCATGAAAAATAATTCCACGGTCAGGAAATGTAGACTTTATATATCGATTTTTTGAAGCTTCTAAATCAGGCTCCCCCCTTAAGCCATTTTAGGGATATATTAATTTTGATTCATGATATACATATGTGTATGCGCATAAGTAGTTATGTAACGGGTGATTTTTTTGAGGTTAGGATTTTCATGCATTAGTATTTGACAGATCACGTGGGATTTCAGACATGGTGTCAAAGAGAAAGATGCTCAGTATGCTTTGACATTTCATCATGAATAGACTTACTAACGAGCAACGCTTGCAAATCATTGAATTTTATTACCAAAATCAGTGTTCGGTTCGAAATGTGTTTCGCGCGCGTGTTTTGTTCAGCGATGAGGCTCATTTCTGGTTGAATGGCTACGTAAATAAGCAAAATTGCCGCATTTGGGGTGAAGAGCAACCAGAAGCCGTTCAAGAACTGCCCATGCATCCCGAAAAATGCACTGTTTGGTGTGGTTTGTACGCTGGTGGAATCATTGGACCGTATTTTTTCAAAGATGCTGTTGGACGCAACGTTACGGTGAATGGCGATCGCTATCGTTCGATGCTAACAAACTTTTTGTTGCCAAAAATGGAAGAACTGAACTTGGTTGACATGTGGTTTCAACAAGATGGCGCTACATGCCACACAGCTCGCGATTCTATGGCCATTTTGAGGGAAAACTTCGGACAACAAAATGGACCCGTAAGTTGGCTACCAAGATCATGCGATTTAACGCCTTTAGACTATTTTTTGTGGGGCTACGTCAAGTCTAAAGTCTACAGAAATAAGCCAGCAACTATTCCAGCTTTGGAAGACAACATTTCCGAAGAAATTCGGGCTATTCCGGCCGAAATGCTCGAAAAAGTTGCCCAAAATTGGACTTTCCGAATGGACCACCTAAGACGCAGCCGCGGTCAACATTTAAATGAAATTATCTTCAAAAAGTAAATGTCATGAACCAATCTAACGTTTCAAATAAAGAACCGATGAGATTTTGCAAATTTTATGCGTTTTTTTTTAAAAAAAAGTTATCAAGCTCTTAACAAGTCACCCTTTATATAAATTGGTATCTATATTTTTGATCTTAAGCGATCCAAGTGCTACAAGGCGGCAACTGTTGTTTCCATCGAAAAGTTTGAAGTATTTTTCTTTAAGGGATCGTTGCAGTGTGAAAGATCGTTTTTTCTTTGTTGCATTATCGAATAGTATACACTGTAATAGACATTCTCTCAAAGTTTGAAAAATGAAAGGGAACAAAGTGGGAAATTAGCGTAACTCCAAACTTTAAACGCGTTTTTCTCAGAATGGTGTTTTTTAAACGGGTTTCGACTCTCAAATAAAAAAATCTAAAGATATATAGTTCCAATTTGAAGAGAGCATTTTTTAACGTCATAATCTATCGCGCTGGCGAGTTTTTTTTTTATTTTTTTGAAATCTTCCATTTTTTTCTACGAAAAACTATCGAAAAAAGAGCCAAATTCGCTACTTTTTGTTCAAACCGCCGCCATTTTGTCAAATTTAAAAAAAAAAATAGCGCGATGGTGACTTTCCCACAGATTAATATTCTTTTATTCTTAAGCTAATAGCTTAATCATGGACAAATAAAACGCACTTAGCTTAATCCGTATATTCGCTTAAAGATGAATTGGGTTGGCAATGCGGACAAGAACAATCAGCTGATATACAATTTAGTTTGAAATTTCAAATTAATAATATGCTATACAAATATATTAATTTTAGTTATTTGAGGTCTAGAATACAAAAAACTGAAAACAAGTGTTCATATTTGTCTTAATTTTAACTTAATACTCATCCAACAAATCTGTAATTTTGGTTGGTTTATATTTTCATATTTTTGTCAACTACTTTTTTCTTTAAAAAATCTTGCTATTGTGAATGAAAAAAAAAACGATGAACTGGCAATGCCTCTAGTTCAATACACAAGCTATGATAGCTATGACAAGCCAACATAATTGTGTTCGATCGTTGCGCAATATGCGATCGTTGCGCTTATGCTTTTCTTTCGGCACAGATACCGGGAGCTTACGAGCGCACTGCGGAACGATCGATGCTCCACACGTTTTAAGAACGGTATATATATCAATATTATATTATCAATATTTAAACAACAAAATTTCATTAACCTGAACTAATGGTATTAGGTGTACCTTAAAAACACATACAGATAAACAATTTATTTTATAAATGCCGCCATTTCTGTAGTAAAGTGTAACAAAAAAATAATCGACAACTGACAGTTTGGACTTAGTAAAAATTAAGCATTTTACTGGCGTGGAGCACTACATGATAGAAAAACGTGTCTTCATTATTGAACAATATTTCAAAAATAATGAAAGCTTGGCTCCCGGAAACAGAAAAGCATCCACAACGTCTCATTATTTGGTGTGGATTTCAAATTTGTATGAAAGTATGAATGGCCGTAGAGGCCATTTCCCCGATGTGTTGTTGTAGAAATTGCCATATTTTATGTACTTTATGATTTAATAAAAAAGTACAATCGAAAGATTAAACACTGTGTTTTCTATTTAATTCCAATCTTGCGTTAATTTTGGGACACCGTTATATACATATGCACATACATATGTAAAGGGTGATTTTTTAAGAGCTTGATAACTTAAAAAAAAAAAAAACGCATAAAATTTGCAAAATCTCATCGGTTCTTTATTTGAAACGTTAGATTGGTTCATGACATTTACTTTTTGAAGATAATTTCATTTAAATGTTGACCGCGGCTGCGTCTTAGGTGGTCCATTCGGAAAGTCCAATTTTGGGCAACTTTTTCGAGCATTTCGGCCGGAATAGCCCGAATTTCTTCGGAAATGCTGTCTTCCAAAGCTGGAATAGTTGCTGGCTTATTTCTGTAGACTTTAGACTTGACGTAGCCCCACAAAAAATAGTCTAAAGGCGTTAAATCGCATGATCTTGGTGGCCAACTTACGGGTCCATTTCTTGAGATGAATTGTTGTCCGAAGTTTTCCCTCAAAATGGCCATAGAATCGCGAGCTGTGTGGCATGTAGCGCCATCTTGTTGAAACCACATGTCAACCAAGTTCAGTTCTTCCATTTTTGGCAACAAAAAGTTTGTTAGCATCGAACGATAGCGATCGCCATTCACCGTAACGTTGCGTCCAACAGCATCTTTGAAAAAATACGGTCCAATGATTCCACCAGCGTACAAACCACACCAAACAGTGCATTTTTCGGGATGCATGGGCAGTTCTTGAACGGCTTCTGGTTGCTCTTCACCCCAAATGCGGCAATTTTGCTTATTTACGTAGCCATTCAACCAGAAATGAGCCTCATCGCTGAACAAAATTTGTCGATAAACACATTTCGAACCGAACACTGATTTTGGTAATAAAATTCAATGATTTGCAAGCGTTGCTCGTTAGTAAGTCTATTCATGATGAAATGTCAAAGCATACTGAGCATCTTTCTCTTTGACACCATGTCTGAAATCCCACGTGATCTGTCAAATACTAATGCATGAAAATCCTAACCTCAAAAAAATCACCCGTTATGTGGTAACGGTCTGAATGTGCCAAACTTGTTTCAGAGAAAGGTGGGCCATCGGCATATTTACGTTAGGTGCGTATATTTCTATGAATATCAAATCGCAGTGCATTGCTGGGTAGCAGCAACAAACAACAAATCTGATTTTTGCGAACAATTTCTTTCTACCCACGCTCTACGCCACCAGAGTCTAGGTGCCAATTAACAAAGTATTAGCAGATATAAAGAAGAGGACCCTTTATATACAATAGAAAATTGTATCACTTGCTTACCAAACCATCAGCATTTAAAAAAAAAAAATTTGTCCAAGTGTGCTTAACAGCAACTTCCAACAGGATAATGTCCCAAAACACACGTCGTATCTTGTACGTGAAAGGTTGTTATACAATTGAAAGCAACTCCTTATGGCCCAGCAATCACCAACCATTAATCCTATTCAACATATCTGGGACTTATTGGAAAACCGTATTTGGAAACATCGAGTTTCACCAAAAGAGGCCGTAAAATTTGCCTTATCGAATGAGTCAAAATATCCGGAAATTATACCAGAAATTTAATGAGGAGTATGCGCTGACGTTTACCTTTATTGCTACAAAAGTAAAACCAACAACACAATAGGAACCTGTACATATCTAAAACTTTGTAATTATTTCTGATTTACATATATAAATAATCATCAGTGTATATAAACTTATTTGACATAAATTAAGCGCATTTTACGCTTTTGTCTTTAATTGTGGAAAAATAATATTTTGATAAGCCATTTTACTGCTAAATATACATATTTTGAAATGCAAATTAAAAACCACTAGATGTTACATATTCATTTAAAACAAAGGAGCGTGTAAAGATTAATAGAACTATGTTGGTGTTTATGTAAAATTTATTGATTTATTGAATGGAAACTGTAATGGCTTATGTTATAAAAATGCCATGTGTTGATGAGCAAATAACTTGCAAAACCTTAAATTTCCATGCGTATTTTCCGAAATCATGTTTCTTATATTTTTATACCTTTGCAACATGTTGCTACAGCGCGTAACAGTTTTGTTTACCTAACGTTCGTTTGTATCACATAAAACAAATATAGTTATTATATAAATATACTAGCTTTTTACCCGCGGCTTCACCCGCAGTGGAACCATTAAATAAGTTTGGAAGATAAAGGGTAAGGGTAGAATAATAGAAATGAGTCAATATGATAACTAAACTTTATTGCTTGGCTGAGATCTGCAATTTTTAAAAATTACTGCAGACAATGAAGTTTCAACACCTTAAAATATGCGTATTGAAATGCAACAACAAATGTTAAAATATATTTTACCGTAACAAAAATAAATAATTCTGATTTCCAACAATTTAAAAAACTAAAATAAAAGTACAAGCGTCTTTTCGTGACGATGGCAAAAGCTAAAAATCATAAATTGAACAACTTTCTGATGCTTCTTCACAGAAAGAAGTCAGAAAAGTGGCAACAACGGAGTTGTCGATTTATAATATTTGTCCATTCTAAAATATTTTTCCGTGACTCGCAAAAATCTGCGTCGATATGTATGCAAGCTCATACATATGCAATCATATTTACGCTAGTTTGTAGGCGAAGCTCTTACAGCGGCAAGGGAAGCGGTCAATAGGCGGTCATTCCTTTATTTTTTTCGGCACAGCTTGGATTTTCTATCATCATACAAGTGCTGAACACATTGAGCACGACAGACTGCAACCGACATCTGTCAAATATTAAAATACACACGTTCTTAGGGACACAGGTATTGAGGCAGCTGCACAACTACATAACTGTGTCCCTAAGAACGTGTGTATTTTAATATTTGACAGATGTCGGTTGCAGTCTGTCGTGCTCAATGTGTTCAGCACTTGACTTGACGGCCACGGCGCTATGGCGGTTTTGTTTACTGTTTGAATTTTTTAATTCGTAATATCTTTTGAATGGAAACTCCAATTTAAATAATTTAAAAACTATTTTATAGGTAGTTAAATAGTCTTGACCATAAAATAATTTATTTGGATAAGGATTAATATAAACACATAAATAGCATGATTTGAATTTGGTTAGCATTTTCATTAATGTTTAAAATGAAAAAAGATGTTGTAGTGAACTAACTACAATAGTTGTACATATGCTACCGCAGAGTTTTTTGTAGACATTATGACGTTCTACAATATTGTTGTACATTATTTTATTCTACTCGTACTCGTATCACTAATAGTTTTGGCAGCGCATTCGACGAAAGACATTTCAAGATTCATTTTTCTACACCTTCGGTTACATTGTTCAAATTTTACAAAGGATCCGTAATTTTTCTTTCAAAATGAAATGTAGCCTATGTCAAATTGGAAGAATGAAGCATTCTATTGGTGAAATAATTTTTTAAATCGGCCCAGTACTTTTTGAGCCTATTCATTACAAACATACAAAAATAGGTACACATCTATCCTCTTTATAATATTAGTGTAGATTAAACAGGGATTTGGTATCCCCGCAAAACTAATACGGCTGTGTAAACTGACGTTGAGCAGCACCAAAAGCTCCGTCAGGATCGGGAAGGACCTCTCCGAGCCGTTCGATACCAAACGAGGTTTCAGACAAGGCGACTCCCTATCGTGTGACTTCTTCAATCTGCTGCTGGAGAAAATTATTCGAGCTGCAGAACTTAATCGAGCAGGTACAATCTTTTATAAGAGTGTACAGCTGCTGGCGTATGCCGATGATATTGATATCATCGGCCTCAACACCCGCGCCGTTAGTTCTGCTTTCTCCAGACTGAACAAGGAAGCAACGCAAATGGGTCTGGCAGTGAACGAGGGCAAGACGAAATATCTCCTGTCATCAAACAAATAGTCGTCGCACTCGCGACTTGGCTCTCACGTCACTGTTGACAGTCATAACTTTGAAGTTGTAGATAATTTCATATATTTAGGAACCAGCATTAACACCACCAACAATGGAAATTCAACTCAGGGTTGTGGAGACCAAGTGGAGAAGGACCTGTTGACTCGGCTATAATCGCGTAAGCGGTGTCTGCGCAAGTAAAGAAGCAGAAGATTAAACGGGATGGCAAGATGCGTTGTAAGTAGGCGTGGCCCTGTCTGTCAAATTGTTTAATGTCCATATCTTTCATACAGTTGAAGCAAATTCCATTTGATTCTTTCACTTCACAGTATGCAAATCAAACATCTTTGCACAAATAGTGCTCTTAAGGTATTTCCCCTTTGGCACAAAATTTGTCGAAGCCGGACTATAATACAATATAATGTTTTGCCAACACGTTAGAGGTTATACCCGTCTGTGGCCCTTTCAGGTATTCGGCTAACATAAACCTGACTTACTTGTTTCTCTTTATTTAAGTTTTTTAAATATGACGTAAATATGAAAACATCGAAATGTTTAATTAAAGAATGTTGAATGTAAGGAAAGGGGAAAAAACGACAAACAAAAAATCTGCAGCTTATTAAAAAATCCCAGATTTTTCGCATACGGTTAGATTAGTTAAAACTAGAAAAAAAATGAAGAAACAAGAAAAACATTAGCTTCTTTTACACCGACGCACATAGGAGCATTTTCTTTCAAAAACCGCACAAAAGTGAAAATTACAAACTTCAGCAATGCTACTCAGAATTGAGTTTTTTAGTACCTAATTAACCGTACGAGGTGTGTTTAAAAAGTATCGCAATCGTAACTGATAGTTTTCTTCGATTGCAGGGATGTGGTGCATCATGAGTTCTTGCCACAGGGAAGAACGGTCAATAAGGAATATTAACTGCAAGTTATGCGCAATTTGCGCAAAGCAATGCGCCAGAAACGCCCGGATTTGTGGAAGAACAAAAATTGGCTTTTGCACCACGATAACGCCCTTGCTCACACACATCGTTGCTTGCGCGCGACTTTTTGCCAAAAACAACACATTAATGATGCCGCAGCCACCGTATTCCCCAGATCTGGCCCCCTGTGACTTTTTCTTGTTCCCTAAACCGAAGAGACCCATGAAAGGACGACGTTACGCTTCTCTTGACGAGATAAAGACGGCAACGAAGGAGGAGCTGAAGAAGATAAAAAAAATGATTTTTTGAAGTGCTTCGAAGATTGGAAAAACCGTTGGCACAAGTGTATAATATCTCATGGGGATTACTTTGAAGGGGACAAAATAGATATTCAATCAGTCATCAATTTTGATTATTTAACTAAAAAAAATTTTTAATTTTTTAGAAATTAGTGCTTTTATTACAGAGTCGGGGGAGGTCGAGCTATAAATTATTTTTTTTTTTCTAAACTACAGGGTTTCTACTTAACATTTCCCCCCTTTAAAAAAACCGCTTTGAATTAGGTTGGTCGCTAGCATAAAATGTGTACTGCTTTATTTATTTATTTTTTATTAAATACTGAAATCCTGTTAAATTATTCTATACAGGTGGTGTATAGATGGTATAAGGGGGCTCTATCGGAGCCAGTGAGAAAATTGGACAATGGGCTTGGCACCGCCCACTATCTGGTGAATTTCCATATCTCGGGACCCGACTGATCAACAAAATTTGGAACTTAACATTCTTTTCACATTCCTATGTCACTCTGTGGAGGATGGAGTCATGTGTAGAAGTTCACGCAAGTGAGGAAAGTTCTCTGATCGCCATTCACTTGGGAGTGGCCAGAAACGATTCTTTTGCATATGACTCAAGCAGCTCACGACTTCCGGTCTTTGACCAAGTATCCTCTGGGTAGCCTAAAAACATCCGTTTGAAGGCGAGCTAAAGTGAGAAGGCGAAACATCCCCTGCATAGGGTTGTGCGCTGGGTTTGGGACCCGACAAACACACCCCCATTGAAAGATTCGCAACTGCTTCTGATGAGAGACACATCTTTTGATGACGACCATGGCAAACGAAACAAGGACTACGAATTGAGGGCATGCACCTGGAATGTCCGGTCCTTTAATTGGGAAGGTGCCGCAGCCCAGCTGGTTGATGTCATCGTGAAAATAAAGGCTGACATCACCGCCGTCCAAGAAATGCGATGGACGGGACAAGGACAGAGACAAGTAGGTCCTTGTGACATTTACTACAGTGGCCATATAAAGGAGCGCAAGTTTGGTGTATTCATGGTGGGAGAGAGGCTCCGTCGCCGAGTACTATCATTCACTGCGGTGAATGAACGTCTAGCCACAATCCGCATCAAAGCGAGGTTCTTCAACATATCGCTGATTTGCGCCCACGCCCCGACGGAAGAGAAGGACGATGTGACCAAAGATGCCTTTTATGAGTGCTTGGAGCGCACTTATGAGAGATGCCCCTGCCACGATGTCAAAATCGTGCTTGGCGACTTTAACGCCAGGGTGGGCAAAGAAGGTATCTTTGGCACTACGGTCGGTAAATTCGGCCTCCACGACGAAACATCCCCAAATGGGTTGAGGCTGATCGGCTTCGCCGGGGCCCGAAATATGGTTATCTGTAGTACTAGATTCCAGCATAAGAAGATACATCAAGCTACCTGGCTGTTTCCGGATCGAAAAACCACCAACCAGATCGATCATGTTGTGATAGACGGAAGACACGTCTCCAGTGTTTTAGATGTGCGTGCGCTCCGAGGTCCTAACATCGACTCGAACCACTATATTGTTGCAGCCAAAATTCGCACCCGCCTCTGTGCGGCAAAAAACGCACGCCAACAACCACAAGGAAGGTTCGACGTCGAGAAGCTGCAATCACAACAGACAGCCGAACGTTTTTCTACTCGGCTTGCACTCCTGCTCTCTGAGAGCACTCATCAACAACTCGGTATAAGGGAACTGTGCGACGGCATTTCAAACTCCTTACGTACAGCTGCAACCGAAACCATTGGTTTTCGGAAAGTGCAAAAGAACAGCTGGTGCGACGAAGAGTGCCGTGTCGCAGCGGAGAGAAAATAGGCTGCCTACCACGCAACGTTACGATCGACCACAACACGTGCGGGATGGGATAGATACCGAGAGTTGAAGAGGGAAGTGAGACGCATTTGCAGACAGAAAAAGAAAGAGGCCGAAATGCTTGAGTACGAAGAGCTTGATAAGCTGGCCGACAGGGGTAATGCTCGAAAATTCTACGAAAAAATGCGGCGGCTTACAGAAGGTTTCAAGACCGGAGCATACTCTTGTAGAACCCCCAAAGGTGATCTAGTTACCGATGCCCAGAGCATACTTAAATTATGGAGGGAACACTTCTCCAGCCTGCTGAATGGCAGTGAAAGCACAACACCGGGAGAAGGCGAACCCGATTCCCCAATCGATGACGATGGAGCAGACGTTCCATTACCCGACCATGAAGAAGTTCGAATAGCAATTACCCGCCTGAAGAACAACAAAGCGGCAGGGGCCGATGGATTGCCGGCCGAGCTATTCAAACACGGCGGTGAAGAACTGATAAGGAGCATGCATCAGCTTCTTTGTAAAATATGGTCGGACGAAAGCATGCCCAACGACTGGAATTTAAGTGTGCTATGCCCAATCCATAAAAAAGGAGACCCCACAATCTGCGCCAACTACCGTGGGATTAGCCTCCTCAACATCGCATGTAAGGTTCTATCGAGCGTATTGTGTGAAAGATTAAAGCCCACCGTCAACGAACTGATTGGACCTTATCAGTGCGGCTTTAGACCTGGCAAATCAACAACCGACCAGATATTCACCATGCGCCAAATCTTGGAAAAGACCCGTGAAAGAAGAATCGACACACACCACCTCTTCGTCGATTTCGAAGCTGCTTTCGACAGCACGAAAAGGAGATGCTTTTATGCCGCGATGTCTGAATTTGGTATCCCCGCAAAACTGATACGGCTGTGTAAACTGACGTTGAGCGGCACCAAAAGCTCCGTCAGGATCGGGAAGAACCTCTCCGAGCCGTTCGATACCAAACGAGGTTTCAGACAAGGCGACTCCCTATCGTGCGACTTTTTCAATCTGCTGCTGGAGAAAATAGTTCGAGCTGCAGAACTTAATCGAGCAGGTACAATCTTTTATAAGAGTGTACAGCTGCTAGCGTATGCCGATGATATTGATATCATCGGCCTCAACACCCGCGCCGTTAGTTCTGCTTTCTCCAGGCTGGACAAGGAAGCAAAACGAATGGGTCTGGCAGTGAACGAGTGCAAGACGAAATATCTCCTGTCATCAAACAAACAGTCGCACTCACGTCAATGTTGACAGTCATAACTTTGAAGTTTCGTCTATCTTGGAACCAGCGTAAACACCACCAACAATGTCAGCCTAGAAATCCAACGCAGGATAACTCTTGCCAACAGGTGCTACTTCGGACTGAGTAGGCAATTGAGAAGCAAAGTCCTCTCTCGACAGACAAAAACCAAACTCTATAAGTCACTCATAATTCCCGTCCTGCTATATGGTGCAGAGGCTTGGACGATGTCAACAGCGGATGAGTCGACGTTGCGAGTTTTCGAGAGAAAAATTCTGCGAAAGATTTATGGTTCTTTGCGCGTTGGCCACGGCGAATATCGCATTCGATGGAACGATGAGCTGTACGAGATATACGACGACATTGACATAGTTCAGCGAATTAAAAGACAGCGGCTACGCTGGCTAGGTCATGTTGTCCGGATGGATGAAAACACTCCAGCTCTGAGAGTATTCGACGCAGTACCCGCCGGGGGAAGCAGAGGAAGAGGAAGACCTCCACTCCGTTGGAAGGACCAAGTGGAGAAGGACCTGGCTTCGCTTGGAATCTCCAATTGGCGCCACGTAGCGAAAAGAAGAAACGACTGGCGCGCTGTTGTTAACTCGGCTATAATCGCGTAAGCGGTGTCTACGCCAATTAAGAAGAAGAAGATGTCACTCTGTGAAAAGAGTGAAATCGGACTACAACCACGCCTACTTCTCATATAACAAAATTTAAAATTCCGTTTGGTTCTTTCATTTTCAGGTACACAAGTAAAGAATTTATTAATACCACGGAAAAACATTTTGCGGTAATAATTCCCTTAAAGTAAGCCACCTTTTAACCAATAATTGTCCAAATCCAATCAAACCTGTTCAAGCCCCTAGGTACCGAATATGTTGACCCGATACCAATAGTTGACTTTTGACCGAAAATATCGTTCAATGTGTGATATATGAAATTGAAATTCACACAGAATCCTTTTCTGGCAAGAGTATTTCATTGTGTCAAAAATGTCTTTAATCGGGTCAATACTTTCGTGAGGCCCCATATACCTAATATAAAGATTTTAGAACTTCTAGGGTACTTTATGCTGGATATATCATGTTTTATTCACAACAGTGTATCTTTCTGCCAAAAATATATACAATTGCGCGAGTTATGTGCTAAGTGGTCCGATATCAGTAGTTCCGACAAACTAGCAAACTCAAAGCTAATTGGAGAGAAAAGGACGTGTGCAAAATTTCTGACGGATGTGTCAAAAACTGAGGAACTGCAAATTGCGATCGCAGTTCGAAACAGTGAATTTTACTGTTTTATATTTACTTATTCTTTTATTATGATGCTCTTATAATTATTTCGTTTAACCGAATATTATTTAATTTAAAACAAGAATTGTAATTAATTAATTTCAGAAAAAAATATGGAATAAAAAATTACGGGTTTTTAATATTTTCCCAAAGGTTAGGAAACTCCCGTTATTAATTTGGTCTTGAGAATATTATTAGCGGGTATTCAAAACATTCTGATGGATTATGGAATTCCCGTCATTAGTTTTTCTTTGAAAATATTAAAAGCGGATCATATCAACATACAAATGAACTATGCAATAAGCTCTAAGTTTCAGGAAGCCGAACCGCTCCAACATTTGCGAAAATGTAGTGAAAAGAAAGGCGGAAAAGCTTGACTCGAGTTACAGGAACCAAGAGAGAATTTGCCGCCAATAATGACAAAAGGTTCCGTCGTTCCAACGACAGTCGGGTGTACGTAACTGGAAGGGACCCGGACGTTTATTCGGCCAAACACTGTCAAATCGGCAGAATCTGCCGCTACAACAACAGCAACAAAAGATCTCCGTTTGAACGTCGACTTAGTTGCGATCGCAATAGCAATCTAAAATCATAGTGATTTAAAAATAGCAATCACTGAAATCACAGATATCGAAAAATCGCAATTCGCTCATCTCTAGTATATACTGACTTAACTCACCGTGTTATGGGTATAAAACGTTAACTTCAGCCGAAGCTTTTACATTTTACGTGGTGAAGAAGTCAATAATTTCAAGAAATTCTGAATATAACTCATTCATATGACCTCCCGACTTCTTTCGGAGTCACCACTTTCATTTTGAAAGAAGTACGGACAGATTATTCTGCCAGACCAAAAACCGCATCAAACTAGAAAAAAATCAAGAAACAAGATAAACCTTAGCTTCTTTTTCACCGACGCACATAGGAGCATTTTCTTTCAAAAACCGCACAAAAGTGAAAATTACAAACTTCAGCAATGCTACTCAAAATTTAGCATTGAAAACAGTGAATCATCAAAATAACTAAAAAAAAAAAGTTTTTTATTTTTTAGAAATTAGTGGTTTTGTAATAGACAATAACGGAGTCATCACTTTCATTTTGAAAAAAGTACGGACGGATGATTCCAGACCAAAAACCGCATCAAACTGTTAATTTAGGGGAATGTTATGGTTGTTAATGAATAATTTGTCGAATTTCTTTGCACTAGAATCGACAGTTTGGTTTATTTATCGCACCACTCATATGAAAGTAACCCTAATCGGTGAAGATGATTTTCTTAAAAAATGGTTATCTTTTTGAAATTGTTCCAAGACTAAGTCAGCAAATTCACGCGTTTACAGTGGTGCAATGGCTTCAATTGAGTAAGAGAACAATTATATGCAAAACCCGACAGGTTGTGGTTTGAGACAGTCCCAATTCTTGAGACAGGCTTGGAATCGACAAATTACGGTCTTGAGGAGTACTTGCCTGAACGGCAACACTATTTTCATTACTTCGGTTCTTTGTCATATGTAAAGACATTGACGCACGAAAAATTCGACGAATAGCGAGCAGAGGTGGACGATTATTGCGACTATATTAAAAATTTCGAAAATAAATGTTCCCACTAAGTTCGGGTGATATTTCTCTGCTAGTGTGTGATATACCTCTATTAGAAGGAGGCCCAACGTTCATCTGCTAATGTTGCTCCTTACTGAAATCCTTCGTAGTTTGTGCTCCTGTAATAATAGTATATTATATTATAGCTCTTTATATTCTACTATTTTTTGGGTTTGGCAATGATCTAATTTGCAACCTCTTCAGAGCGCTGAGAAATACGTGTACCAAGTTTCAGGAACATACAACACTTTTCACATAATTTATCGGTTTTGTGGACTGACGTAATTTTCCATATATTATAATATAATGAAATAAAATTATCAGCTAGTAAACCTGAAGGTTCTAAATAGAACTTTAACGCAAATAAAATTTAAAAGAGCCTTAATCATAAACACACATTACTTAATAAAAATTCTTAAAACTTCAAATATGTAAATACCATATGGTCTCAACATAGATTAATACAAATTGATTTTTAAATCTTATGTACATACATATATATACTTTGTTTAATTGCTATAAAAACATTTATTTCTGTGAAATACTGAAAAAATGTGTTTCCATTCCAAAAATTGAATGGTGTCATTTAAAAGCTCTATGGTAACTCAAATAATTCTGTAAAAAACAATTTTTTTTCTAACGGTAGTTTTCCTACTATTGAAAGTAGCATGCAGAATGCACTGAACACAGTGTTTCATTGCTATAAAGACAGCCCTTCCACCCCAAAAAAAGGGGAAAAAATTGTCTTTTGTCCTAATCATTTATTGTATTTCCATTATCTATATAAATAAAAATGAATCGCCCAAATGTATGTACGCTCATAACTTTCATACGACTCAACCAAATTTGATAATTCTTTTTTTAAAATGTTCGTTGAGGTTCAGGGATGGTTTCTGGTTTTCGAATAAATGCCGGAAAACCCCTAAAAACAGCCCTTGAATGTTTGTTCGTTAGTAACGCTAAGAGAACGGCTGAACCAATATTGATGAAATTTTAAGAGGTTGTTCGTTGTGGATCGGGAAAGAAAATTTAAAAATTCCAAAAAGTTAATTTTTCCATAAAAATTTTGTTGTTCAATTTTTTTGTTTTGTTTTTTAATTATTTAAATCTTTCAAATTTGGCGTTT
Source organism: Bactrocera dorsalis (assembly GCF_023373825.1). NCBI lineage: Eukaryota > Metazoa > Arthropoda > Insecta > Diptera > Tephritidae > Bactrocera > Bactrocera dorsalis. Next base: position 24,933,979 of record NC_064308.1, read on the forward strand.
GCTTCAAAAAATTTTGAAAATTATTCAGTGAAAATGTTATGTGTTTTTCACACAAAGTGATCAATTACAGATTGAAATTTGTCACGATGCCATGAAGAGGTCGCGCTAATATCGGTCGGTGTTCTTTTCGGCATCAACATACATTAGCAGCCCAAGGCACATGAACGAGTACTCCCAGGATGCGATGACATACGTGCGGTATTATGGGTCGCGATCAATCAGAAAGCGATCGTCACGATGTCACAGCAAGACTTTTCAACAGCTTCGATGGACATTATCTTGAAGCAACGAATATATGGTGCTGTTAGATGCTAGATGTACTCTGTTGGCAAAAGAGAAGTTTGCCGCACGCACACATTCTTCTTGAGATGGTGGGTAGTGGTTCCACCAGATCAAATTGATGAAATTATTTCTGCGGAAATTCCTGATGCAGAGAAAGATCCAGTATTATACGAAGTGATGAAAACCAATATGGTTCATGGACCTTGCGAACACCACAATCCCACTTCGGTTTGTATGTCTGATAATAAATGGACGAAACCCTATCCACGTTTCTTTCGGAAACACAATCTGGAAATGATGGATATCCACTCTATCGGCGTCGCTCACCAGACGACAATGGCAGAACATTCAGCATTCAATTTAGAAGAGTGAATATCGAAGTTGACTACACATTGATCGTGCTATATTCCCCACTGTTGTTTAATTCACATTCAAAACTCATATCAATGTTGAGTACTGCAGTTTGGTGAAATCTATAAATTGCGTTTGTAAGTACGTCACCAAGGGAAGCAACATGGCGGTTATTGGTCTTGAACGATACGGTCGATACGCTAAAGCGCTTTGTAGGATATTTACTTTTGTAATTCATGAACGTTTTCCGACTGTTGTGCGTCTCGCAGTTAATTTGGAGAATGGCCAAAGTGGGTATTTCGACCCAGGGAATACAGTACAGCCACCAGCAACAAAACTAACATTTACGAGTTTTTTCTCAACTTTCGTCAATGATCCGTTTGCGAGAACAATGCTCTATTCGGAAATACCTTGATATTATACCTGGAATGCATCGTCGAAGAAGTAGTTGCGCAGAAAGCAAGGCCAACCAGTAGATGGGCATCCAGGTGTGTTATCAACTAATGCATTAGGACGAATTTACACAATCTACCCGAAAAACGACGATTGTTTCTACCTTCGGTTGCTATTGATTAATGAACGCGGTACAACTTCATTTGGGTCATTGCGTACTGCGAATGGTACGGTGTCTGCGAGTTTTGGAGAAGTAAGCCAGCAATTACAATTGCTGGAAAATTTCAATCACTGGAATGCAAATGAAGTTCGCACACTTTTCGCGATAATCATTTCGACGTATCAGCCTTCAAATCCGCACCCATTATGGGATACGAACAAAAATAACATTGCCGAAGACATTTTACATTGTCTTCGCTAAACCTTGGAAATGGGTCAATTCCAGTTGATGCTTCCGGTGGTTCGATATCAATTCCATCTTCCCGTTATCAATTCACGAAAGATGAACTCATCACAAATGACCAGACATTGGCCAAATTATCGTGACTACGATTCCTTAAGTGCACGTGCAATGATAGCTGCCAAAAATGTTGATGTTGATGACTTAAACTGGAAGATTCAAAGTGAAATTCCGGGAGACTTGAGCTCATACAAATCGATCGATCGTCTTGACAATGAAGACGACGCCGTGATTCATCCAGTGAAATTTCTAAATTCTTTGGACAGGCTTGGTATGCCACCGCATCATTTGCGTCTCAAAGTTGGATCTGTCGTTCATATGTTCCGCAATCTGCGCTATCGAATACAAGGGGCAGAATGCTTGAATCTAATAATTCCTTTGAGTTCTACCGATTTGCCATTTCAGTTCAAACGTATTCCGTTTCCAGTGAAAATTGCATTTGAGATGTCAATCAACAGGAAACAAGGATAGTCGCATAGTGTGTAGCATAAATTTGGAAATGCTCTGCTTTTCACATGGTCAGGTATACGTGGCGTACTCACGAGTTGGAAAACCATCTTTTTTGTATACCGGAACAAAAACCAAAAAATTTTGTTTATCAAGCTGCGTTACATTGAAAAAGAAAATGCAACTTAACTTTCCTTTCGATTCAAAACATATAATTTCACGCAGAACAACGGCTGCGGGGTCAGCTAGTTATTAATAAGTGCGAATAAACGATTCGTTATTGAGTTGGTATAATGAGAAAGAATTTCTGGGGTTAATAAAGCCCATACAGGGTTTGTCGAGAAAGTAATAGGACTGATTTTCTTCCGTCGCGACTGTATCGGAGCGTGCGTGCATCGACTGGGTTCGGTAGAGAGCGTTCCTAGCTAACGAACGAGCGGCTAGTCAGCTGTCTCCGAGCACCTGGAGAGTCAAAACAAACATTTGCGGATACGTGTTTCTGTGAGTGGTGTAAGCCGAAACTGCAGTGTTTGTTAGAGCAGAGATACGCAATTAAATTCTGTGTAATTCTGCTGCTGGAGAAAATAATTCGAGCTGCAAACTGAATCGAGCAGGTACAATCTTTTATAAGAGTGTGCAGTTGCTGTCGTATGCCGATGATATTGATACACCCGCGCCGTTAGTTTTGCTTTCTTTATACTGGACAAGGAACAAAGCAAATGGGTCTGGCAGTGAACGAGGGCAAGACGAAATATCTCCTGTCATCAAACAAACCGTCGTCGCACTTGCGACTTGGCTCTCACGTCACTATTGAAAGTCATAACTTCGAAGTTGTAGATAATTTCGTCTATTTAGGAACCAGCATTAACACCACCAACAATGTCAGCCTGGAAATCCAACGCAGGATTACTCTTGCCAACAGGTGCTACTTCGGACTGAGTAGGCAATTGAAAAGTAAAGTCCTCTCTCGACGAACAAAAGCCAAACTCTATAAGTCGCTCATAATTCCCGTCCTGCTATATGGTGCAGACACTTGAACGATGACAACAACCGATGAGTCGACGTTGTGAGTTTTCGAGAGAATAGTTCTCCGAAAGATTTATGGTTCTTTGCGCGTTGGCCACGTGAATATCGTATTCGATGGAACGATGAGATATATGACGACATTGACATAGTTCAGCGAATTAAAAGACAGCGGCTATGCTGGCCATTTCATGTTGTCCGAATGGACGAAAACACTCCAGCTCTGAAAGTATTCGACGCAGTACCTGCCGGGGAAGCAGAGGAAGAGGAAGACCTCCACTCCGTTAGAAGGACCAAGTGGAGAAGGACCTGACTTCGCTTAGAATATCCAATTGGCGCTACGTAGCGAAAAGAAGAAACGACTGGGGCGCTGTTGTTAACTCGACTATAATCACGTAAGCGGTGTCTACGCCAATAAAGAAGAATAATTCTGTAGCTCGGTAAATCTGCGACAGAGACCTTTGATATGATAAAGCAGGCAACATATGGGGCTTTAGCAAGAAATGGTGTGTTTCTGTGGCACCAGGCTTTTTTTGAGGACCGAGAAGAGGTCGCTAATGAAGACCGAGTTGGGAAACCTGCGACGAAGTGAAAACGATACTCATTGTCTTTTTTGACATTAAAAGCATCGTTCACCATGATAAACCGGCAACGCCAAGTTTTACGTGGAAGTCCTCAAGAGACTCATACGGAGGGTCGATCGGGTCCGACAAACATCGCAGCCAATTGAAAGTTGCACCACGACAACGCCCCGGCTCACACCACGCCCGGACTTTTTTTGTTTTCTTGCCTGAAAGGGCTGATGAAAGGCAAGCATTTTGGGACGACAGAGGGTATATCGTAAAATCGTATTAAATTGACGATGATTCTCGTAAAGAGGGTGGTGCCACGGTTTTCTGATACCATTTCGGAGATAAAATTAATGTCTCACGGATATTTAGGTACTCTATACTTATACCTTTTTTAAGGTTTTGCCCACATGTGCCGCTTGCTACTGTGATTCACTGCACCAAATTATAGTTTTTTATCTTAATTTAGTTCTTAGTTATGGCACTTTATAAGTTTTCGGTAAATGACGTTTTAAAGGCGTGACAGTAGTCCGCCTACGCCCATCTACAAACTGGTACTTTTTTTGTACTAAGGAACCCGCATACCAAGTGTCATCAAGATACCTCTATTTTCACTCAAGTTACAGCTTGAACGGACGGACGGACAGTCACCTGGATTTTAACCTGTCTCGTCATGCTAATAATTTATGTATATACATTAGGGTGTTTTCTTTTTATTGAACTATTAATTTTTGTTAGTCCCGTCACGAAATTTCCTTGGAAATACCTTAAAAAAAATTCCCCGAAAATTTCAGCTCTTAATATTAAAATTATGAACTGGACCAAGGCCTGTAAAAATTTTCCATAGAGAATACACTACAATCGTGAGCTTTTATCTTTAAATTCCTACAGATCAAAGGTATTTTATGGCATCACTTTGACTTTAGACGCATATTTCTCAGAATTGTTCACGCTACAAAAGTGCCCAGGGCAACAAAGTCGTAACTCACACCGGCGAGGTAGTACGGGGCTCTAAACCCGATTTTTCCAAGAATTTCATCATTTCATTTGTCATTTTAATTTATATTTTAGCTAGAGTGTTGAAAAAATATTCAATCTTAAAAAGAGTGCATGATATTCTTGACAAAAACGCATTAAAGATATGTATGCCATTCCCCACTTCTACGCTAGCGGAGTCGCGGGTTTAGCCCCAGTATTTAATAAAGTATCTTAGCCTTTCAGTCTTTTCGTTTCTCTGGACATATCGTAGACATTGAATTCAATATAGATATAATGTTTTATACGGCAAAAATGAAACAACAATTTGTTTCTATTTTTGTAACAATAATAAAATAGCAGATGAATATCACGCAAAACAATTTTGTGAATTTCTACTTTTCACGTAAGATAATAAAAACTCTGTCTGGTTGATAGGAAGTATTATTGTACCTTGAAAATATTTTTAATTTAGAATTTTCTTCAACCATATTTAAAAATATCCACTCCGTCTGCTCGCCACAGCACATTGAAAAATATTCATAAAAGGTATGCGTTTCAATGCTTTTTTTGTATAAAAGTACACATAAATCTTTTAGATGAAAACGATTTTCGAATATTTACTAAATAAATGCATAAACTTCTCAAAATATATTTGCTGTATCAACTTTGCATCATATTTTTCGAACCATAATTGCGGTATGTATGAAACAGCAGGGAGTCTTATAAAATTTCTTATATTACTCATCTTAAAAGTAAATACGTTCGTTAGTGATGTGTTTTTACACCATGCTTTGTTTTTTTTTAATCCTTATTTGGAATATTGAACATAGTTTATTATTTAAAAAAATATATGATAAATATTCATCTCCTAAGTGCAAGCAACATTTTCTTAGACTTTTCTCATTTTACAATAATGGTTGGTGTGAAAATTGAATTCAATAAAAAAACAAAGCTTACCTTTGTCGAATCTTTTGTAGGCGATTGGACTTGCGGTATAACCCTATTAGCCGTTAACTGTGTTTCACTTTTAGCCTTTACTTTCTTTTCAAATTCAAATTTTGTATATTTCTCTAATTCGGGACCTTCGCAGTAATCCAAGATTGTTGGTAAACTTTCAGGTTTTTTTAAAACCTGAACTTTTACTTTATCGGATGCTATCAAGATTTCACCTTCTTTCATTGTTTCCTTAAAAAACATGGGTATATAAGGATATATGTATATATCTTAATGCAAATCTTAAATGGACTTTTTAATTAAAAAATAAGAAAAAAAGCATGAGGAGAAAAGAAAGTTTTGCTAAAAAGGGGGCAAGAAAAATCAAATAGATTTAATAGTAAAATATAAAAATAAAATGCTGTAATCTTTTTAGTACCAGTCAGTGAAGTATTTAGCTCTCGATTTTAGAAAAAAGTAACAAAGAGACGACGGTGCTTCTCAAGAAATTTGACAGAATAATTAGAGCGAGAGAAAACAGATAGAGGCAGAAAGACCGCGCATGAGAGAATGCTTCATTGTTCAATTACCTTTAACATCTGTTGGGCTTGCTGTGGAACCTCTTTATCTTTTGGATCTTTTACTACGGGTTTCAAAACTACTCCCAAAAAATTTTCAATGGGTTCTTTGGTCATAAGATTTTTAACTGAAGAACGCCGACGTTGCTGTTTGAGCTCCTTGAAAGATTGATTACCCTGCACAAAAGGATAAGTACAAAACATAGCAGTATATATTTAATTCCTTTACAACCCTAAAGAATATGTTAAAAAAAGTTCTGAGTCGTATCGTTGACTATTTACCGTTTCAACTATAGAGGAATTAAATTATATTAATTTTCGTTCAGTATAATCAGAAGTAATTTGCTCGGTCGCAATGCTTACAACTATAAATTAACAAGCAGCTGCCATAGTTCTTAAGTTTAAGGAGAAAAAGTGCTGGTTTACTAACAAACGAGTATTTCTAGATCGAGATGATGCATAGACTTGTTCCTGCGTTTTGGCCCAAAGCACAGTATTACATATTTATACACCTTCAAAAACAAGTTATGTTCACTAAGAAACTAATCATTCAAAGCGTGAACCTCTGAGGTTCGGTATCAATTTGATTTTTTATTAATTAGTTAATGTTTCGCGCTGTGAAAATATCCAATTCGAGACCCATCTATAACTACATTTGTGCGGATTGCCATAACATGCCGTAGCTTGATTATTATTCTACTTTTGTTACAAAAAGAAGGCTTATATGCACTTGCAGCGGAATGCAATTATATTTGCAACGTATGATACTCTGCAGTCGCAAAACTTCAGTTTCCGCTGCTAAAAAGATTACCTATAGATAAAGATATAATGAGCCTTACTCACATAGATTAATTTCTTTTTTCAAATTATATAGTTGTTCGACTCAGATTCCGAATTTTGTAAAGATGTAAATATATATTTTAAATAATAAAACAAAACTTATGAGAAAGGGTAAAGAAAAGTATTAAAAAAGACGAAAATGAAAAAAAAGATTTCGGTAAAGAAAAAAAAATACGTTCTATACGATATTAGAAACAAAAATATTTTACTTAAGCATAATTTTCGCAGAAACTATTGGCCTGTCGTCGAAAATTGCGATAAAATCGCTGAATTGGTCGAAAGAGACCGGCATAGTAGTCATCAAACCGATATAAACCATTTGAAGAAGCTTGGAGTCACTAAGAAGCTCCATGTATGGGCCACACACTAGTTGATTCAATAAAAATACCGCAAGACTTTTTTGACAACCCAATATTTATAAATTGCCGCTAAATAAGACGATTCTCCCACTAAGCGATGTCTACTTCCTGAAAGTTCGCTCAAATTTATGCTTTTTTCGATTTAAATTAAGTAATTTCGAAATAATATTATACAAGCGGCCTCATCCGTAGCACTATTGGTCGCCCATACTGTCTCTTTGTAAGAAAATAACTACAAACGAAGAAGGGACAAATTCAGTAAACGAGTAATAGTACGAGAGCTAGCAACAACGAAAAAATAAGAATTTCAATTTTCTCCCTCTCCCGCCAGATAGGCCGTGGATCCGGGAGAGTAAAAGATTGAGAGAAACAGCATTTCTAAGAAGTTTTTTACCTGAAATTCTCTTTCGAAAACGTTGCTACCGCTTAGACTATAACTATCGATCCAATCTTGGGCTCTAAATGGTGCAATCAGCCCGGCGTTATTTAATTTATATATTTAGATGCATAAAAACTCGTATGCATTTTCTTTTAAAACTTCACAAGAGCAAACATGTCACATACAAATTAAGCAATATATTCTACATCTGCATATATTATATTATATGTACATATATTAATCGAGAGAACTCTATTATATAATATGGGTTTTCTGACATTCTCTCTGAGACAAGTGGCAGATGTTAAATACATACATGTAAACACATAAAGACACAGTAGATATTAAAAAATATGTATGTTGACAGGTAATTGAAAATCAAACTAGTAAGGAAGGGCTAAGTTCGGGTGTCACCGAACATTTTATACTCTCGCATGATAAAGTGATAATCGAGATTTCATTATCCGTCTTTTAGATATTTTTTTATTTTGCTGTAAAATTAATTAGATTCGAAGTTCCTGAGATATGGTTTTTGGTCCATAAGTGAGCGACGCCACGCCCATTTTCAATTTTTAAAGAAAGCCTGGGTGCAGCTTCCTTCTGCCATTTCTTCCGTAAAATTTAGTGTTTCTGACGTTTTTTTTTAGCCGGTTAACGCACTTTTAGTGATTTTCAACATAACCTTTGTATGGGAAGTGGGAGTGGCTATTATCCGATTTCTTCCATTTTTGAACTGTATATGGAAATGCCTGAAGAAAGCGACTCTATAGAGTTTAGTTGACATAGCTATAGTAGTTTCCGAGATATGTACAAAAAACTTAGTAGGGGGCGGGGCCACGCCCACTTTTCCAAAAAAAATACGTCCAAATATGCCCCTCTCTAATGCGGTCCTTTGTGCCAAATTTCACTTTAATATCTTTATTTATGGCTTAGTTATGACACTTTATAGGTTTTCGGTTTTCGCCATTTTGTGGGCGTGGCAGTGGGCCGATTTTGCCAATCTTCGAACTTAACCTTCATATGGAGCCAAGAAATACGTGCACCAAGTTTCATCATGATATCTCAATTTTAACTCAAGTTACAGCTTGCACGGACGGACGGACGGACGGACAGACAGACATCCGGAATTCAACTCTACTCGTCACCCTGATCACTTTGGTATATATAGCCCTATATCTGACTCTTTTAGTTTTAGGACTTACAAACAACCGTTATGTGAACAAAACTATAAACTCTCCTTAGCAACTTTGTTGCGGGAGTATAAAAATTACAGATTAACTTACCTCAATAGGAGCAAAAGGTACTTTCCTCTGCTTAGTTTGAACGCAAAATTGTTACGGGAGGATGTTGCTTTTCCATATGAGTTAAGTTAAGAATGGTTTGGACGTCGGGAAATGCAATATAAATATGAAAGGAATTTAAAAAATGTATTTCGTATTTATGCAAAATGCTGGTGTATAAGGAAAATTCAGACAATACAATGTCAGAATGGATCTACGAAGAGGAGGGGCGCATTCGGTGGCAGTGTTTGTTTGACACCCAAAATCGGAGATTTTAATTCAAGCTCAGAAGAATTTACAAAGTAACATCAATATTCAAAATATGTTGAACGAAAAAGGCAAATCCCCACCCACCAAAAAACTCAAAACTCGACCCACCTCCCCCAGAAAAAAATTCCGTATCCGTCACAGAATGTCGTACACTTGTACATAATAAAATAAAATGCATTTCTACTTCATATATGACTTACCTCTGGCTCAACAATCACAGGACGCAAACTTGCAGAATCAATGTTAGTATCATCTTCTGGAATCTTTCCTTTACCTACTTTGAAGTCAGTGGATTCATCAGCTGACACTTGGTCGGCCTTTTCTTTCTGCAAACATGAGTAAACACATGCATACAGCATTTATCATTTAATTATATGGTACATTGAAATAATAAATGAGTTTCTACTTATTAGCAGCTGTTTTCATCGAACGAAATTACTTAGTAAACGACCCATTAATATATACATTTTAAATAATTTATGCAAAATATGAGCTGTTTCATACCTTTGGTGGTCCGCTTTTCAGAATTCCTTTCTCTGGTTCGTTTTTCTCTGAATCTAATACCGGTTTTTGCATTTTCGTAGGTATATCAAGTTCTCGACTAAAGTCACTTGCAGCGAATTCAGACTTTTCATATTTTTCTAAAACAGGCCTTTCATAGTCCGGTATTTCTGGTAATTCTTCATATTTCGGCTTAGCTTTAACCTTAGCCTTGGCTTTAGGCTTAGGCGGTTCTGGCTTTGGTTCTTCTTTAGATGTAGTAATAGAAGTTTTTCGTAATTTTGGCAGTTCTTCAACAACAGTCTTTTCTTCTTGTTTTTGCTGATATTGAATGCAATGCAAAGAAAACAAAGACCATAAAACATGGAGGAATACAAGGAAGGAAACATCATATAACAATACAAAAACATTTTTGAGTTGTTAGAAATTAATTAGTAACAGGAAATTAAAAGTTAATAACAAATTTTAATTCGAAAATATAAGCTAAGAATTATAGTTTTAAGATCCCTTTAGCAAAATTTTAGAAGTTCAGAATGAATTATAAGATATTTCGCCCACCTTTACTTTTATGTAGTCAATATTACAAATATTAATTGCATTTTATACATTATAACGCAAGACATTTGAACTTTCAATTTATGGGGTTGTAGTTGCAAACTCTGCTTAATTTTAATAGTAGCCCATATAAGTATTCGATAAAGATTACATTCAGTTTTTACCGTTACTTTTTCCGTCTTAAGCTGCGACATTTATAAACAAGAGTGAACAATAAATAACTGGCGGTGAAGTAAAGAATTTCAGAATGAGAAGTCGCAGTAGAGAGAAACAGTTTTAAATTTGCAAGCCAGGAGACAACCTTTTTTCTGCCACTGCTCCTTTTAAAATTCATGATAATGATGGTGCAATCTTGCTTCTATTATTCTTGGTGAATAGCAGAGAATTTCGGTAGAACAAGAGGGGTGGAATACCAGTATCTTTTCTCTAAGTAATATGCCTTCTACATGGTATATATTTTAAGCCAAGGACTCGATATATATGTAACGTGTTATCATCATTATTAGCTGCTGAACTTCAATGTGTAAGAAGCGAATTAGCTAATGTTTTTTCATGGTTATACTCCCACTATTTTATATATTATATTATAGCAATTAATAGTATAATTCTCTGTCCGATTATGCTCTCGGGATAATAAATTATAAACTTTCCTGGCCAATGATATCCAGAAGGTAACATCCCTCACGAAAATTTACTTTACTTCGCCGGAAATTCATATGTATGTAAGAAGACATTTTTATTAAGAATCTGAATGGAAGGAAATGCAACTAGAAGTGACAAATAGAAGACAAATAGGAGAAGATTAAAATCGAAACAAAAACTGAATTGAAGCATTTTGAAGAGAATGCAATTTACAAGAGTTGTGTTGTTCGACTCTTCATAATTATTTCCATACCCCATATTGGCACGAAGCTTGTGATACCTAGAAGGAAACACCTCATAAATTATATATATTATATACATAAATGATCTGCATGACGAGCTGAGTCGATTTAGTCATGTACGTGTCAATTTGTACATATGTATGCGAACTAGTCAATTAGTTTTTGGGATATTGATCTGAAATTTTCCACACGACCATTTCTCTGCTCTCAAAGAAGCTGCTTTTTTGACGGAACCCTCGATATACCAACTTAACGACCTGATACAGCCCTTTTTATTTTACGAAATATTTCTCGATATTCGGTTTGGATTATTGTCAAAACCACAAAAGAAATATGTCGGCGAAACAGTTTTGAGTTTTTCATTCGAATTAAAAAAATGGAAAAGTAATTATTGAATATTCTTAAACATAAACCAGTGAGAACATTGGTAAAAAATTTTTAGAAACAATGAGCTGAATTATTATATATATCACCAAAAAATATGAAGGAACCAATAGCAAAGAGAAATTGAATATATATGTGTACGAGAAAAAAATTTATAAGAAACGATTAAAAGATCGGTAAATGATAGGCGTAGAAAGAAAAAAATCCCAAATATATACTTGAAACAACATAAAAAATGAGTACAGATTTCTCACCTTTGGTATTTGTCGTTTTAGAGCGGGCTTAAGTTTCGGGATTTCCTCTTTTAATTGCTGTGGATTCTTATTCGCCTCAATTTTCTTGTTTTCAGGTTTCTTTTAGAATTACATACATTTTTGGAAAATATCAAAAGGATTTGGATATTTACTAAGGTGATGAAAAAGGGCTATACATGCATAATTTAAACGTTAACTTCTAGTCAATGTTTGAATAAATTGTAATTAAGTATTATACGATAAAAATTTTATTAATATGCTATACAAGGAAATCATTTGTACAATAATATACAATTTAGTTGCAATCAATTTCTAGCTACCTCAAGTTCCGTCTTCTCCATAACAGGCAATCTACGTGATTCCTGGTTGGACTCTTCATGTTGCTGCCAAAACAAAACATATATGGTACTTAATATACCTAGATAGAATATAATATAACATATTTGTGTGCAAGTGTAAATGCAATGATAATAGCCACTCAGTGAAGCACCTACCAGTTTATAGCTAGGAACTCCTGTCTAACATCCAATTAGATTAAAACATTTAGATTTCACATTTATATTAGTCATAGAACGATTCCATATGGCTTTTAAACCATAAACGAATTGAAATTATGTTTGACTATTCATTGAGCTACATATATAGTATAATCTGAAACTAAATTGAATTCAAGGGAAAAATTACTGCTTAGAAGAAACTCCACTTTTTAAAAATTAATGGAAAAATTTATACTTATAAAATACAAGTAGGTTATAAGTAGTATATTGTTGATTTATGGCAAATGTATTTGGCGGAAAAAAATGTATATTTTTCATTAGCTGTGTGTACAACATTAGTTAGAAAAAGGCGAATGACATAAAAGAAAAGAAATGCCAATCCCCAGAATGGTGTTTTGTTTTCTATAAAAAAAACCCATATGTTAGGATTATAAAGTGACAACCAACTTTAAAATTTATTACCCTTGATGTTGGAAATATTTTTGTGGGGCCTTATACTCGTATGTTATATTGAATATAAAAAGGCATGTTTGTTATCCAAGATTCTTATTTACTATAGTTCCAGATTTAATACATTTATGCGCATAATGTTCATTTACCAGTTTGAAAGGCAAACAATTATTATATTTTCGCAATTTAAGCAACAAAGTATAATAGTATCTAAAATATGTACATACCACCACTGACGAACGTTGAGATGATATTTTTTCTCCATCTATGACGGTTGTCTCTTGCGTTTTGATTACAGATTTCCTATGAATTTCTGATTTTTGTTCTTCTTGTATACTAGCCTGTTTCGTTAAAATATGTTGCCATGTAAGATTCAGATGCACAAATATTATTTTCAATGAAGTAGTTTAAGCATGAGCAAACGACTATAAGGTACAAGATAATGTACGTCGCAATCAAAAGTTTCAAATTCATACAAATTTATATGTATGCGCCAATGAAGTACATCTCGACTTAACAGCAATATGTGGAAAATATATTCATAAGAATAAACAAACACAGAAACAAAACAATTACAAGCAAAATCTAAATTCTTCTTATTCGTATATTTGATATGTTCGAATATCCTTTTATTGTAATAAAATTAAATGTCTGGATCTTAAATTTGAACAATTTCCATAGAAACTCTCCGAATACGTTCTTAACAATCGTTGATTTTGGTGGTGAAAATGTCTTTGCAACTTGTTAAACACAAATATTCAAACATTATCGGGTTCTGATGACGGTAGAGTAAAGGGATAATCTAACAGCGAATACTTCTTGCAACATTACAACAGAATATTGCTATAAAATATTTGTAGAGAATTTAATAAAATCAATTATCAAATTCATATATTATACATAATTATTGTTGTAACCAATATTATCATTTTATTATAGAGCCGGCAAGCTTTATGTAAATATAGAAACTTGGCCTTTTTGCTGTCGTATATTTTAGTTTTATTGTAAAAACAATTTTTGGAATAGTCATCATCGTCGATTTTGTCATTGTCTTCTATTACTACACAGCAGATTCTTGCAAGAGGGTGATTCAATAAGGGTAGATTCGTAAGATTTTGGTTGAAGACGCTTTTTAATCAACTTTAATGAACTCACAAACTGGCATAATCGGTTTTATTGTTTTACGGGTCTATTATTCTCAAGTTAATTTTTTACACACGCCCCATCTGTTTTTTAAATGGTTCCTCTTTTTAATTTCAACCATATTACCATATACTTTAAATGGGATCAAATCAACTTGCGAAACTACGGACACCCTAATTTATACGAACTTCTCCACTCACTTGAAAGAAGTATGGTTAGCGATTTACTATCCAATGTAATAGGTAATTGTTCAATATTTTGTCGCTAATTGAATAACTTACCTTGCGATCTATTTTTCTTACAGATGCTATTTCAGGTTGTCCCTGTTGAGATTGCGCCGACTGTTTATTAAAAGAAAATTATGTATAAACAAATTATTAAAATCTTGATTATATTGTTTAAAAGTCTGTTGTTAATTGTTAATAAAAACTTATAATGTGATGAACTAAGGCACTAAAGGATAACTGCAATATTAATAGTAATTAACATTATATACATACAGTAATTTCTACTTTCGATTAATTCAATTCTAAAGCCTTGGTAAATATTACATGCCTATTACTTGTTTTATACCTAAAATATTATATTTATAGAGCACAATTAATTGGCCGCTTATGGTCATTCATTCACTGCTGGCTCGTATTCACTAAGCTATAGAAAACATTGTTTTGTTCTTAGTTTAGTTTTGGGTCGAAGTATTTTTTGTCTTACTGGTAGCTTTGTTGTTGTGTTTTTTATTGACCCTTGGATAATGGTGACAAACCATCCTTATACATATATATAACTGTCGGAAAAAAACTTAAAAAAGCAACTCTTTATGCAATAATATTTTTCGTTAATGCAGCTAAAATGCAAGAATGTCGTTATCGTCGTTACGTAGGCGGCTTTAATAAGTCTTACCTGCTTTTCGTCTACTTTTTGTTTCTTTTGTTTTTCTTGTTTCTCAACGACTTTATTCGGCTTTTCTTTCGGTTCTTTTTGTGATTCGTCCATATTTTTATCATTTTCATTTTCTTTTGCCATTTCCTTTTTCGACTCAACCAACTTCTCTTGGTTGTCAGACTCTTCTTCTGAAGCAATCTTTTTGTCCTCATTCTTCACCTCTTCTTCGATTTTCTTTACTTTACTTTCCTTCTGCTTCGTTTCTTTTTCAATATTTACATTTTCTAGTTGCTTCTCTTCTTTTCTTTCATCCGGTTTGTCAGTTTCTTCCTCACCTTTCTGAATTTTAGATAAATTTTAGAAATTGTATGAAGAGTAAAAAGTTGTATTGTTAGGTTAGGAGGATAATAGTGAAAAGTCATAACTGAATATATGGGAACATTTGAAAATTGTCGTTTCCTATACGTTACTATTATTCTTTATAGCTATTATAAATATATAATTAAAAACACTATAATTACTTTTATATTAGTTATTAAACCATTATAATATCAATAAAATGGTCAAGAAGGTTGCTAAAATAATCGGATCACTTTCGTACCAATATCAAAATTAAGATATGGTACACTTGTAGGCAGGTAAACTACCTGTACAACTACATATGCATATGTACCTACTTATACGCACCGACTTCTCGGTTTACTATAAAAGTTGTATTACCTTGATTTTCTCCTCAGTTTCCGGTTGTGTGTCTTTTTTCATAGCAAGCTTCTTCACGACGGTGATCTTACAAGTTGACTCTATCTTGCCGGTCTCATTGATGACTACCACTCTGTAAGTGCTGGAATGCTCTTGGCGTGCTGTGCTGAATGTTAGCCGTGCATTTGTACCATCAAATGTGGTTGTAATTTCTTTCGTTTCACGAATTAATATACTTCCCTTATACCATTCAATTTTACATTTACGATCCTTCTGTTTCAATGTGATATGTAATTCGAAAGATTTTGATTCAACTACAGTCTGATCTGAAAGAGCTTTAACTAGCTCTAGTACAGTAGATTTACGCTCCTCTTCTGGAATATCTATAAGTTGAACTACTTGTGAAATTGCCTCTCCTTTTTCATTGCTAGCTATTAGTTTGTAAGAGCCCTTGTCAGTTTCCATCACTTCATTTATTTCCAACTTCACAGCGAACTCGCCCTCTTTTGTTTGTTCGACACGGTAAAAGTGGCGTTGGCTCTCTCTCACCGCCGCTTCTTCTTTGTACCATGTACATTTTGGCTCAAATTTGGACGCTACTGTACATTCAATGACTACAGAACGTTTTTTAATGATTTTGATAATTTTTGGTTTGTCTTTGATAACAGGCACGACTGCACGAATCGAAATTAAATAATTTGATTAAAATGTGTTCTTAATACATTATGCAGATAAAAAAATATTTATACGGGTGTAAAGAGAACTTACTTTCAATATTTAACGTCAGGTTTGCATTTAATTCACCCAGTGTATTTTTGATATTGCATTTATAGAGACCAGAATCTTCTAATTGTGGATCAATAAGTTCCAGCTTAATGTAGTATTGGTCACCACGTTGCTCCATAAACATTTTTATTTTACTACTTTCTTGAATAATTTGACCGTTACGGTACCAAATTATATCTGGCTTTGGGTCAGCCTTAACTTTGCATTCCATTATTACAAGTTTTCCCTTATTTTCGGAAATTATGCGTGGTTTCTCCACAAATGTGGGACCTTCCCCTTCGGGTTCTGGTTCAGCTTCAATATTCAAATTGAGATTTGCGTTAGACTCTCCGTACTCATTTTGAACATTACAGCGATAAGTGCCGCCGTCAGCAGCACCAGGATCCTACACGAAAAGGCAAAATTAATAATTTTTATATCCGTCTAAAAATTAATAATATGTTATTTGTAAATTAAAAAATTATGTGTGATTAATATATGTACATAATAGGCTAGTTTTAACCTCAAATCACTTCTTGTTTTTTTCTTTTCTTTTTTTCACTGTCATCATTTTATTTTAACACAATGAACCAGTGAAAGAGCTTGAGAGCATGTAAGTTAAATGTAAGATATTGAGGTATTCTCTTCTTCTGTCTTATAATTATATGATAATAAGTAAAGAAGTAAAGAGTTATGATATCCACTTCACCATCACCAAAATATTAATATAAACAACTACTATGTATGTTTACATACATACACACTTAACACTTTTTATTTAGCTTACATAATACTTACGTCATTAATACATAAATCGAAATAAACTAAGTTCTTTTGTTGTTTTCCACTTAATTGTGGGCAACGTATTTTTCATGAGAGGCGAGCTCTTTAATTTTGATATTAAGAATTACATCGAATTTCATTTGTTTATCAAATAGTTGAAATTGCATCAAAATTCTAAAGAATTTTAAGTGCATTCCGTTTTGCTTTAAGTATGTTTTTACGATCGAAATTTTTAAGAGGCGATGCACTTAGAATTTTAATTGTATTTTGCTTTCTGTTTTTACTATTGATTTCGTATTTAAGATTAAGAACTTTTGTAAGCTAAGGCAGTCATATTCTTTAATTCAATAAAGCAAGAGCTATTCTAAGAAAATTAATAATTGTCTTCTTGGAAGAAATGTTTTAATTGGCGACGAGGATAGGATGCGCGGAAAAGTTTCTTTGAAAAATCAAGGACTTTTTTATTTCTATAATTAACGCGTACCAAATAAATTAAAAAAAAAAAAACAAATAATAATAAAATCCTTAAAGAATTAATGTAGTGAAATACACTATAAAAAACTCCTTCAAGAATTAAGGCAGTGAAATATACTATCCTTAAAGAATTAAGGTAGTGAAAAGCAAAATTTTTGTGAAGAAATTTGGAGAAATTGGGAAGGTGTCAATATTTTACGACCCTTTATCTTGCTAAAGGCTTCCATCAGATTGAAATAAATGGAAAAGGTATTCCAAAAACAGCATTTAACGTAGAAGGCGGCCACTACGAGTTCCTTCGTATGCCGTTCGGACTAAAAACAGCACCAGCCACTTTTCAAAGGCTGATGAATAATGTCCTAGGTGATTTTATTAATAAAATTTGTCTCGTATACCTCGATGACATAATAATATTCTCAACCTCACTTCAGGAACATTTGGAATCTATAACAAAAGTATTTAATCGTTTGAAAGAAGTAAATTTAAAGATCCAGTTAGATAAAAGCGAATTTATGAAAAGAGAAACTAGTTTTTTAGGGCATACAATAACTGAATCAGGAATAAAACCAAACCCAGATAAAATTTTATGCGTACAAAAATTTCCATTACCAACAACCCAAAAACAAATTAAGCAATTCTAAGGTCTCGCAGGACATTACCGCGATTTTGACCGCGATGACATAATAATATTCTCAACCTCACTTCAGGAACATTTGGAATCTATAACAAAAGTATTTAATCGTTTGAAAGAAGTAAATTTAAAGATTCTTAGATAAAAGCGAATTTATGAAAAGAGAAACTAGTTTTTTAGGGCATATAGTAACTGAATCAGGAATAAAACCAAACCCAGATAAAATTTTATACGTACAAAAATTTCCATTACCAACAACCCAAAAACAAATTAAGCAATTCTAAGGTCTCGCAGGATATTACCGCAATTTTGACCGCGATGACATAATAATATTCTCAACCTCACTTCAGGAACATTTTGAATCTATAACAAAAGTATTTAATCGTTTGAAAGAAGTAAATTTAAAGATCCAGTTAGATAAAAGCGAATTTATGAAAAGAGAAACTAGTTTTTAAGGGCATATAGTAACTGAATCAGGAATAAAACCAAACCCAGATAAAATTTTATGCATACAAAAATTTCCATTACCGCAAATTTATTAAAGACTACTCGAAAATTGCACGACCAATCACAAAGTATTTAAAGAAAGACGCTAAAACCGATATTAAGGATCCTGATTATAAAGAAAGTTTTGACACTCTAAAAAATTATTAACTGATTCCTCTGTCTTGGCATATCCAGACTTCAATAAAAAGTTTGTGTTGCAAACGGATGCAAGCAACTTTGCAGTGGGAGCAGTGCTGTCCCAAGATGGACATCCTATTTGTTTTGCTAGTAGAACACTTAGTGATGATGAGCAAAACTGTAGTATTATAGAAAAAGAATTACTAGCAATTGTATGGGCTACTCAACAATTGAGACCATGTTTGTTCGGCAGGCGATTTCTGATAGAAACGGATCATAGACCCATAACGTGGCTATTTTCTATTAAATAGCCGAATTCTAAATTGGTTCGATGGAGACTTCGTTTACAAGAATATGATTATGAAATAAAATATAAAAAAGGAGTTTTAAATGGTAATGCAGATGCTTTATCAAGAGTTGAAATAAATATTAATGAAGAAACCCAAAATACTGAAATGGATGAAACTGCCGAGATGACTCAGAATGAAAATACCATTTTAGAAACTAATTACCCAATAAATTTCTATCGACGGCAAATAATTTTTAACCCTCTATAACGTATGGTAGACCACAGGCAACAAACCGTTTCACCTTCCTAAATTCTACTCGTAGTAATTTTTTTCGTCTTGTCAAGCAATGTAGAATGTAGTCTACACTCCATTCCTCTAATCAAGCATAAGCAAAACAAACTAAGTGCGGTTACTTTTTTCCAATGAAGCTTTTTCTTCAGTGAAAGTCGGGCACTGGCCTCAATGTGCGGAAAAAAAATCCGATGCAAGTTCCCGAAATGTGCCGCGTTCACTCACACGGTGTGTGAAAAGTGCGGGTTAGCTTTATGCTATACCAAAAACAATAATTGTTTCAAGAACTTTCATTTGTCCTGAAGGATTTCCATTTTACTCATAATTTTGCCCACTTTCTTTATCACTGTTACTCATTGTTTTTTTGTGTTATATGTGTTATAAATAAAAAAGTAAAAAAAAAAAATAATAATTTCTGTATATTTTTCCCATAAAACTAACCGATTCCACTAAAAATAGTTAATTTGGAGGTTTTGAGTTATAGAGGGTTAATAAAACTGTATCGGGATCATTAAAAATAAAAAACAAAAATATTTTTAAAAATAAAAGCAAAACAATAACTGCAAAAATATTCGACGAACAAACACTTTTCACCATAATAAAAAACCATTTTAATCCTAATAAGACTAATGCCATATTAATTACAGAGGAATCTTTATTTAATATTTTCAATGAAACAGTCAAAAAATATTTTAACGAAAATAGGCAATTCAAAATCATTAGATGTAAAAAGCTACTAGAAGGTATCGCAGATGAAAATCAGTTAACAGAAAAAACTGAAAAAGAACACAAACGAAATAATCATAGAGGAATAAATGAAAACTTTGCTGAATTGAAAACAATAATCTATCACCCCCAACTAAGAATACGAATAACCCAATATACAAATAACTGCGATATTTGTAACAAGGAAAAATATGACAGGCACCCAATCAAACAAGAATAAAAAATAACTGAAACTTCTGAGAAACCTGGAGAAATTATTCACGTAGATGTTTTTTATAGTTTACAGAAAACACTATTTTTAACGTTTATCGACAAATTCTCGAAATTTGCGCAGGCAATTAAAATTAAAAATAGATCTTGGATGGAATTTAAATTAGCCCTAACGCAGTATTTGTCAATAGTAGGAAATATAAAGAAATTGGTTGTAGATAATGAACTAGGTTTTAAAGCTCTACCTCTATTGGAATTTCTTAGCGAACAAGAAATTGAGATACATTACACGTCAAATAATAATCATACATATAACTCAGATGTAGAGAGGTTACACAACACTATAAATGAACATATTAAAATTTTAAAACATGATCCTAATAAAGATGCAGAAAATACAGAAGAAAAAATATATAAAATAATTATGTTTTATAACAATACAATTCATTCAAGTACAGGAAAGAAACCAATTAATTTTAGAAATGGAAAAAAAGACCCAAACGAATATCAAATAATTAAAGAACTAATAATAAAGAAAAAGCTATTAATAAACTCAACAAAATACGCGAAAATGTAGAAATTCAGACAGGCCCTGTTTATTTAAAGGATGAAAGAGGAGGTAAAAACCATTCTAAATTTCGAAAAATAACCGTCACCGGATTAAATAATGAGCAGATCGAGGACATAAATATTACAAATAACTCTTAACATACCACCTTTTCGGATGATTTGTCTTGTATTACTTTACGCATCAGTGCTACTCGACACAGGAGCACAATACTTAGAAGTTGAAGACTTGACAGACAACCACGGTTATATACCAATTAAGCTGAAGGACACGGAAATTATTGAAAACTACTTAAGAGTAATACATATTATTAACACTACTCAATACTTTGAAACAGTAAATATTTTACAAGACAATATACATAAACTTTCGGACACATATACAAATGTTACTCCTCTATTAGGAAGCGTTAACAAAAGCATGGACATATGTAGGACAAAAATTAAATTTTAGACAGAAACGAGGACTAATAAACGCAATAGGGAAAGGACTTAAATTTATAGTAGGGACAATGGATAGTGATGACGAAAAAGAAATTATGGACAAAATTCAAACTCTAGAAAAAAGTAAGACTGAAACAATTACCTCCCTAAACGAAATGAATTATCTGGGGAGTTCCATAGAAAACAAAATATTAAATATCACAAACTATATTAAAAAACAACAGAAAACTATTCAAAAATATAAAAATAAGTTTAAAACCGAAATCCAAAACAAAATTCTCAATTTAGACTAGATTTCAGCATAGAAAAATTCATCAAGCTACCTGGCGGTCTCCGGATCGACCAGCCAGATCGATAATGTTGGGATAGACGAAAGACACGTCTCCAGTGTTGTAAACGTGCGTACGCTCCGAGGTCTTAACATCGACTCGGACTACTATCTTGTTGCAGATTCGCAACCGCCTCTGTGCAGCAAAGAACGCACGACAACATACACAAGAAAGGTTCGACGTCGGCAACTGCAATCACAACAGATTGCCGAACGATTCTCTACTCGGCTTGCACTCCTACTTTCTGAGAGCACTCGTCAACAACTCGGTATAAGGAAATTGTGGGGCGGCATTTGAAGATCTTACGTCCAGTTGCAACCGAAATCATTATTTTTTGGGAAATGCAAAAGAACAGCTGGTACCACGAGGAGTGCCGTCTTGCAGCGGAGAGAAAGGAAACTGTGTGCGGGATGGGATGGATGGATTCATTGCCCGTCCATGAAGAAGTTCAAATAGCAATTACCCGTCTGAATAGCAAAAAACCGCGGGGCCGATGGATTCCCGTCCGAGCTATTAAAACACGGCGGCGAAGAACTAATAAGGAGCATGCATCAGCTTCTTTGTAAAATATGGTCGAACGAAAGCATGCCCAACGATTGAAGTGTGCTCTGCCCAATCCACAAATTTCTCTAACTACTGTGGAATAAGCCTCCTCAACATCGCGTATAAGGTTCTATCGAGCGTATTGTGTGAAAGATTAAAGCCCACCGTCAACAAACTGATTGGACCTTATCAATGTGGCTTTAGACTTGGCAAATCAACAACCGACCCGTGAAAGTCGCTCATAATTCCCGTCCTGCTATATGGTGTAGAGGCTTGGACGATGACAAGAACCGATGAGTCGACGTTACGAGTTTTCGAGAGAAAAGTTCTGCGAAAGATTTATGGTCCTTAGCGCGTTGGCCACGGCGAATGTCGCATTCGATGGAACGATGAGCTGTACGCGATATACGACGACATTGACATAGTTCAGCGAACTAAAAAACAGCGGCTACGCTGGCTAGGTCATGTTGTCCAAATGGACGAAAATACTCCAGCTCTGAAAGTATTCGACGCAGTACCCGCCGCGGAAGCAGAGGAAGAGGAAGATCTCCACTCCGTTGGAAGGACCAGATGGAGGAGGACCTGCCTTCGCTTGGAATACATATCTAATTGGCGCCCCGTAGCGAAAAGAAGAAACGACTGGCGCGCTGTTGTTAACTCCGCTATAATCGCGTAAGTGGTGTTTACGACAATAAAGAAGAAAAAGTTAGAGAAGTTGATACATGGTCTCTTGTGAAAGTTTTTAATATATTTTATATTTATTAATACATTTTACTTTACCTTGATCTCTAATGTCAGTTCGAATGTGTCTTCAGCAATCAGAGTCGACTTAATTTTTATTTTTTTACTTTCACTGACCGATTGCGTTCCTCTGTACCAGATAACTGTGGGTTCGGGTTTTGCCTTGCATCTGCATTTCATCGTAATAAGAGTTCCGGAATCGTTTGGTATAATTCGAGGTTTTTCGATGAATGATGGTGCAAATCCATTATCATTGGTACCTGTTGTGTAATTTAAGCATTATTTGCTTATGTTAAAATAATTTACTTGTGATGAGCAGTTGCTACCAGCTAGTAACATACACATATACATGTATGTATATAATACGGGAATTACATAATGACTTATCAAGAAAAATTAACGTTATTATAAATTAGTAAAGTGCGGCACAGTGGGATTTCTTATATCTATTATAGGTATTTCTTTAACGCATATTATAATCATAATAAAATTACTATTATTTTTCTTACACTAATATTACAATACTAAAATTTATATATACTATATACAGTATATACATATATAATATATGAATATGAACATGGCATGCAGGGAAAAGGTCTGTTAGGTTAGGTTACAGGAAATGTATAATTATGAAACCGGTATAGAGTTATTTGAAAAGTTCAAAACATTGTTGAGCGAAATGTAATGAATTAAAATTTAATCTGCTTTCAGATTGCAAAAATATAGTCCCATATTTTATTTTAACTTTACCAAATAATAACACGAACGAATTACTGATAAAAAGAATCAAACGTAATCATGCTATTTATTGTCTATTAAAACCGTATCCATAGTATTTTGCATGTAGTACCAATCACTTCTAGGAATGCTCTGCTCGTTTGATATAAAAATTCACCTAAGTATAACTTTTGAATGAGTAGTTTTATAAAAAAAAATCTGTCACAACCTTTTTTAAAAAACTCGACAACGGCTAGTGACTTAGTTCCCAACCTTACGATAGTTGCAGAAAATTAATTGATAATTATATGTCAGTGATAGGAACACAAGTGTTATGAATAAAAAATATTTATGAATGGCATACAAAAAAATGTATGAAATAGAAAAAAAACCAAAAAAAAATTAAAAAATAAAAAGAATGAAATAACATTATTCATAATAAACGTAGTAAAATAGTTTATTGATTGTATTTCCTACAATTTGAATATTCTTATAAATGTAAAGTCAAACTCCTAACCTGCCAGTGCATCGCATAAAAACATAAAGAGTGTTCCAAAATTTATGCAATATTTACATTTGCCGCCATTTATGTAGTAAAGTGTTGACAACTCTAAAAAAAAACAAAACGATAGCTGACATCTTAGCTTAGTAAAAATAGAGTGTTACACGATAGAAAAACGTGTCTTCCTTATTTCACAATATTCCAAAATAAAAATTAAAGCCTGGCAGCCACAGTTGAAAATTTTATATAAAATATCGATGGAATAGTGTTTTAACATCGTCAACTGTGAAGAGATTAATTAAAATAATGGCAAATTTTAATCTTGTGTTAATTTTGATACATTCTGTATCAAGAATTTCATAAGTTTTATATTAGCTTAAGCTTTACGGCAGATACTATATCTACATATGCAAAATATTAAAACCAAAACAAGCATAAAAATAACCCCAATTGTTTACATTTCTATTGTAGATGTTGCTACGTACGAGTATTAGACTGACGCACTAATGCACTTGATATCACCAATACAACCAGTGACCTATTGCATTAACATTTTTTGATATCTTTTACAACAAATCAAACAGTATGTATGTAAATACTTTCTTTTGATGCTTGCAGGGCAATGTAATATAAAACATTGTCTTCGTTGCCCATCTAAAAAGCAATAAGTGTATCATGCATGATGTATGTATGGGAAATAGGAAAATAAATTTTCGAAAATCTTTTCGATGTAAATTTTTATAATCGAAGTGCGCTTAAAAAACTTAATAGTAATATGTAATAATAGAACAATTAGAATACCATTACATACTATATTTATATTTTTTAAACAGTGGAATTGAATAACATAACTTAGATTATATTATATTTTATGTAGTGTGAATTGATATACAATGCTTACAAAGCCAATTGTCATGAATGTTATTGCATTTATTGCTCTGGGTGCTCACATGAATTGATTTGCTCGTTGGGAACAAAACATCGCAGAGCTATTTTAAACGAACGAATGATTTGAAACCCATTCATTTCAGTCATAAGTCACTTCAGCTGTACAAGCGTTTAACAATTTTCCAGACGATTAGAAAATACACTAGTTTTCAATAAGAAATTCCTGAAATCTAACAAGACAGAAAACCCACAAATTGGTACCATTTGTAAAATGATTTACCAATGAGTGATTTTATTTTATAAATGGCTAATTTTCTGTGGGCAATATTTAAAAAATACCAGTTGCTTATGGAGAGAGACAGTCAACTAATTAGTTGGACTTCTGATACACAACTAATGTATAAAGTTCTTTATAACTAGCTGATATAAACAACAAAGTTTAAATACATACATACAAAAATATATAACATACATATTCATACGCTACGATAATTTTGTGTTTTTCATTTTTGGATAGCTAATATAATAAGGTTGTTACATCCAACGTACCACAGAGGACGTATATTTTGTAATATACCTTGAAAATTTAGTGCTATATTAGCATTGCTTTCACCATACACATTTACGGCGTTGCAACGGTAATTTCCACCATCATCCTTGGTGGGGTTTCGGATCTCCAATGTTAACACATATATGTCTTTAGAAATTGCCTTTCTTGACATCTTTGTACGCTTTGAATCTTCAATTTTTTGATCGGCACAATGCCATGTTATGTCAGGGACTGGATGTGCTTCTAATATACATTCCATTATTAATATGTCTTCCTCTTGTCGAATGGTTGGCTTTTTCGGAAAACGCGGCGATTTACCATCCGGAATTCTGAATTGATAATTTTATTTCGTTTTCTTAATTTAATTATTTCAAATAATTTTATTGTATAAAATCATTTTTACACAAATGGTGGATTTTTTACATACAAACATAACTTTCACAATACATACTTAAATATGTATTTTCATATTTTGCTGACAAAAAGTTATTTATGAAAAAAATACCATGCTAACGAGGTCACGAATGATACATACTATATGAGAAAATACTAATGCTTTCAATGCTTAGTCTCATTTGTGTTTTGAAATACGTTTCTTTACTAAAAACACAATTTTATTACAACCAATTAGGCAGACCTTGTCAATTGAACTATGTTAAACGGACTAAGTAAATTAGAATAACTATCAGAGAGTTTAAAGCTCCAAGAACTTGATTTTGTTCGTTCAGTTTGTAGGGCAATCATAAGCTAAGGTGTTTCGATGCCGGCTGATCCAACAAATAAGCTGCTTCTTTAGAACAAAAGGACATGTACAACATTTCAAAGCGAAAAGTTGAAGGACTGTTTCGTATATATTCAGACAGATGGACAGTTGGACATGGCTAAATCAACCCAGCTCGTCACGCTGATCATATAAATATATATTTTATAGTATTTCAGACGTTTACTTCTGTGTGTTACAAACTTCGTGACACTTATCCTGTTAATAGTAAAAAATAAATCTTAACTAATCTTGATCACATTGAAGAGAGAAATTATTGTTGAAGTTCGTCACCTTCTAAATTCGATGATAATTCAACATAAACAAAATGTTAATATAACATGGTATATGTGCCAATTTTTACATAAAATTCTTGATGCAAACGAGTGGTATGTATTCACAATCTCCCAAAAAAATATACTACAGTTGAACTTCCATATCTCAAACTCGAAGCTCTCCATAACTCGAACTCTTAAATTAGCAATAGAAGTCAAATTGCATAAAAATTTCCCGCCATAACTCGAAGTTTTTTAGTGGATTATAGTTATTCGAATTAGGAAAGTTCAACTGTAATTGAAGTTTTCAGTAAAATCCCAAATCTTATGGGCCATTTTCTCAATGTTTGATTAGCAGTCATTTGTCAGTAAAGTTCTGGTAAACATAACAAAGGTTCCTTCTTTCGGTAAAAAAAAAACTTTTTTTTTAACTATAAGTGACAGATGCTGTTAACCTAACTGAGAAAACAGCCTTAAATTCGTTATTTTTCCCATTAACATTTATTTGTTTAAACATATTCAAAATGAAACCTGAAGTACAACCCCCTGGATTCTTATACCGACAAAAACGTTTTCACTTTATTCGTAAATGAAATTTTCACTGTATTGAATAGTTTATTATGTGAATAACAGTATAAAATGTATAACACAACAACGCGTGGCCGGGTCCACAAGTATTTTGTATTATAAATTTAAGAAATGTTATAGATGTAGTTTTGTATGTAAAAATGTTTGCCACCAGAACCACGAAGTATAACTACTTTTTATTTAAATGAACACAAATTGTCTTACTTTTTTGAGCCGCTTTCAAAGTTTAGGTTGATTGTAGCCACACCTTCGCCGTGCTGATTTCTTGCACGTGCGCGATATTCTCCTTGATCACTTGAAATAACACTACTGATTTCTAATCGTGCCATGTGGTATAGTTTTTGATCCAAAGATAAGGACACTTTATATCTCCCGCCTTCCTTGAGTTCCTTTTGGCCGTGAAACCTTTTTAAAAAGGACAAATCGGACGACGAATAATGCTTTTTCTTTTCTTTTTAAGCTCAGTATGTAATACGTATTTTCCTTCATCTCAACAGAAACGTATTGATTTTTATTTTGTTTAATGTATGAACAAAAATTTTGCCACGGTGAACTATTTACACCATTAAAATTAAAAAAACCATAGATCTTTAATATTTAAAGAGATATACCCGCTGTCTTCAATGATATAAAGTTTTGTTTTGCATAGAGCAGTTTTATTAGTGTGAAAGACTCAAATTGAAAATTTTAGTTTTAAAATTTAAAACGAATTATATTTGTTTACAAGAAACAAATCTAAAGGGTTGCTAAAACATTTTTTAAGCTGAACGAATAGTTTCTCCAAAAAAGTGTGGATCGCAACATAATTATGAATGTGTCAGAGAATAGTTTGGTCAGAATTGCACCGGAAGTGTTGAATGCTTATTTAAACATCTTTCTCTAACGCTCGGTGAATCGAACACGCTAAATTTAGTTTTGTACCATCCATATTTACATTTGTACATGCTAAAAATTAGAATTTTTGAAGGATCATAACTAAAATTCTTACTTTTTTATTCGTGTTGAGGAAAGTAAAGTACATATTTTCAATACTGAGTTTATCGTTCAATTTTGTCATGAATATATTGTTTATAAATTCGTACCACGTTATAGTTGGCTTTGGATCTCCGACACATCTGCATTCAAAGGTTACATTGCCTCCGTCCTCACTTTGGCGTATAACTGGACGTTCAGTAAATGTCGGTTTAATGCCGTCTTCAGGCACCGGTGCTTCATCGCCTAAATTTATACATACATATAGATTGGATGGCTTTAACTTTTGAACATTTGTTTAATTCAAAAATACTGAGCTTACGTATATTGACTTATAAAAAGTTTGGAATTTATGCACTAAATTTTTGTGATGTTATATAATATTATGTGTTCATAGGATATGCGAAATCGGATACAATATGGAGATTGAAAGTTTACGCATAACTACCCTCATTAATTAATTAATTACATATATAACTTAATATTAAAAATCATACTCAACCATACCATGTACAAGGTTATTGAAATCTTATAATTATAGATATAGCACATTATAGCATTATATCACAACATTAGAGACTCATTCAAATCGAAAAAGTTAAAGGCTTCAGAGCATTTTAATTTGCTTGAAAAATAACTAAAGTAATACACCCAACTCTTTTTTTACACGGTAGATACGGTCCTCAGAAATCCGTAAAAAAAACCCTGTAAAAAATGTTGTAAACTATAAAATTTCAGATATGCATACAAATTGTATGTTCATATGACACATTATTGCGCCGTTAAAACTAAAAATACATAATTCATGCAGATAAAAATTGGTAGATTAATCAAAAAACAAAAGAAATCTGTTAATCCAGAATTAAGAACAGAAAAATTAGAATAGAAATAAAGAAAAAATATTTACATAGCTACATAATTATTCTTCGCTACTTGATAGCAAGCTCAATTGTTTGCGACGAACCGGACTAAAGTCGGTATCTTCACTGGAGATACACATTTCAGCAATCTAAATATCATGTGAACAAAAGGTGTAGGTAAGAGTTATCGAATAAGGGACTTCCCAGTTATTACTATAAGATACGTTCCAAAGTAAACAGGACTTTTTGAATCTAGCGAACTCCTATATATCGACTGGTGCGTTAGAATCTACTATCTTTATCGATTGTCCGTGAGAATTTCATTACATTTCATAGATTGAAAGTGAAGTTAATGCATTTTAAGAGTCAGTATGTTTGTATTATCGGTGCGAAAATGACCTTCGAACAAAGAGCCAACATTAAATTTTGTTTTAAGATTGGTAAAACTTTTACCGAAACGTTTCAATTGATGGAATAAGAGTACACGAGTGATTTCAACGTTTTCAAAGAGGTCGTGAGGACATAAATGATGATCAACTTGTGGGCCGCTCAAAATGCGTGATCATCGGAAATTCCATCGAAACTGTGCGTGAATTCATCAAAAATCAGCCGAAATAATCACTGAAATTCATGGAAATGGAATTGAACATCTTCAAAACATCGATGTATCGCATTTTGATCAAACGTTACGAAAGGTGTGTGCACGGTTTGTTCCGCACAAATTGACTGACGACCAAAAATTGCTCAGAATGCAACATTCGAAGAACGATTATTTGACGAAAAATTACATTTTAACCATTATCCACTCCCCATATTTACCTGATATGGCACCGTGCGACTTTATCTTTTTCGGAAAAATGCATTTGCCATGAAAGGAAAGCGTTATGCAGACGTAGAGGCCATTCAAAAGGCTTGCACCGCCATACTAGCGGCCATACCGGCCAATGAGCTAAAACACTCATTCGATATGCTTTTGGGCCGTGCAAAAAGCTGTATTAAAGCAGAAGAAGACTATTCCGAATTAAATAAATTGATTTTACCGAAAAAAATCATTTGTTCTGTTTTTTTTTTTAATCCTGCTTACTTTGGAAAGCACCTTGTATGTATGTTCATTTCAGCAAAAACAAACATAATTACAATACAGTGATTTTGAAACCGTCTAGATTAAAATTTTTTCTTTTTCTACAGTGTAACTTCAAATCCGTGTAAAAATAAACCGTGTAAAAACTAGTTGGGTGTACATTTCGTATACCTTTATATTTTTATTTGTACACTACTTTGTACTAAACAAAACACGCCCACAAAATGTTAAGATGGTATCGCGCATACCAAAGGTAAATATTGTAAGAGTTTGACATTACTGGAATTATTCGTTAGACAACGTCCGGTGTGCTAGACATTTTCAATACCAATTGGCAGTGTGGAATGGACAAACTAACCACCTTGGTAGGGTTCGAGGCCCATCGGGTCCGGCACCCGATTGCAATGCAATTGCACATTCAGCTGACAAAGTCAGTTCGTTATTTGTTAGACAGTTATCGTAGTTTAGTAGTTACCGTCATGACCAATACGTGGATATGGGCGTAGTAATCATTCGATTTCTGATTAAAAAAAACTTACGCCAAAAACACCCGACCTTCTTTTATGTCACATAAAAGGTTTGACTGAAATCGCAAACCTCGCCAGCTTAGTATAGTTTGGCATGTAAAGGGTGATTTTTTAAGAGCTTGATAACTTTAAAAAAAAAAAAACGCATAAAATTTGCAAAATCTTATCGGTTCTTTATTTGAAACGTTAGATTGGTTCATGACATTTACTTTTTGAAGATAATTTCATTTAAATGTTGACCGCGGCTGCGTCTTAGGTGGTCCATTCGGAAAGTCCAATTTTGGGCAACTTTTTCGAGCATTTCGGCCGGAATAGCCCGAATTTCTTCGGAAATGTTGTCTTCCAAAGCTGGAATAGTTGCTGGCTTATTTCTGTAGACTTTAGACTTGACGTAGCCCCACAAAAAATAGTCTAAAGGCGTTAAATCGCATGATCTTGGTGGCCAACTTACGGGTCCATTTCTTGAGATGAATTGTTGTCCGAAGTTTTCCCTCAAAATGGCCATAGAATCGCGAGCTGTGTGGCATGTAGCGCCATCTTGTTGAAACCACATGTCAACCAAGTTCAGTTCTTCCATTTTTGGCAACAAAAAGTTTGTTAGCATCGAACGATAGCGATCGCCATTCACCGTAACGTTGCGTCCAACAGCATCTTTGAAAAAATACGGTCCAATGATTCCACCAGCGTACAAACCACACCAAACAGTGCATTTTTCGGGATGCATGGGCAGTTCTTGAACGGCTTCTGGTTGCTCTTCACCCCAAATGCGGCAATTTTGCTTATTTACGTAGCCATTCAACCAGAAATGAGCCTCATCGCTGAACAAAATTTGTCGATAAACACATTTCGAACCGAACACTGATTTTGGTAATAAAATTCAATGATTTGCAAGCGTTGCTCGTTAGTAAGTCTATTCATGATGAAATGTCAAAGCATACTGAGCATCTTTCTCTTTGACACCATGTCTGAAAT
Source organism: Bactrocera dorsalis (assembly GCF_023373825.1). Taxonomy (NCBI): domain Eukaryota; kingdom Metazoa; phylum Arthropoda; class Insecta; order Diptera; family Tephritidae; genus Bactrocera; species Bactrocera dorsalis. The sequence goes on from NC_064308.1 coordinate 24,965,483, forward strand.
CCCACGTGATCTGTCAAATACTAATGCATGAAAATCCTAACCTCAAAAAAATCACCCGTTACGACCGCAGCAGAACAGATGGTGCCACCTTCTACGAGCAATGGAAATGGATGTCGGCCGCTATGACTGAATGTGATCAAAGAAACCTGAGGGCTGGAGAAAATCTAGGAACCATATCGGCAAATGCTAATACTTCTTAATAAGAAGGAGAGAAGAAATTGGATGATAAACATATTTAAAATTAATCGCCAGCATGCAAAGGCGATGCCCGCCGATCGTTTGCTGCATATCGGAAGAATCGAAAGCGATTGTGCATTCTTCTTGGACTCTTTGAACGAACATCACCCCTTCTGGGCATTGAACTCGTTCAAATTTATCACGTCTCCGGGTCCTGATGGCATAACACGAATGCAACTGCAGTGGACAATACAAGGGTAGTAGCGACTTAGCCGTCAACACAAGTAAAAATTAAATGGTTTTATTTACCAGAAGGTATAGGTTTCCAGTCGGACCCCTTCTATTCGAATGCTAATGACTTCAACTTGTTGATAAGATGAGGTAATTGGGGCTTATCCTTAATAGAAAGCTTTCATGGTTCCAAAAGTGCGCACTGACGACCAGAAATTTTGGCGAGTGGAAGCGTGCCAAGAAAATGTGAACATATGTATGTGAAAGTGACCCCCCATTTCTGAATAACGTAATCACAGGTGACGAGTCATGGACCTTTGAATATGATTCCGAGACAAAGAGGCAATCCTCCAAGCAGCTTACACCTCGGGCCTCAAGGTTATTCCGGAGAATGCCTTCCGTAACACCTTTAATGCTTGGAAAACGCGGTGGCAGCGCTGCATCGACGCAGAAGGAATCAATTTTTTAAGCTTTTAAAGGACTGTAGCGATTGGTTCAATAAATTTGTTTAGATCTATTATTAGTCCTATTACTTTCCGGACAAACCCTGTAGGTATATTGCTCCGAAGTACGGACTGTTTCGGGAACGTGTGCACCCACTATGACAGCAGAGCGGCGGCAATACAAGCATTGAGCTTACTCATTAATAAAGATAATCGAACTGGGAGCGAGTTAGACTAGTCGAGGACTATAACGCAAAAGGACAATGGAGGTCCATCCGGCGCGCTTAGTTTATCGACAACCAGCCCCTGTGCGACTGCTAGATCCTTAGAGCCTAAAGTAAAACACAGGAGATATACTGAACTATTTTCTCTCAATAAAGTCCATCTTACGCAATCGTAGGATTTATTACTGGACATTTTTTAAGAGGCAAGGGTACAAATCTTTTTAGACGTAAGTTGTCGAAGTTGTTAGCAAGAAGGTAAGATGGAAACATCCAAGTACTTTTTCTTCCACTGTCCACGTTTTGCGAAACTGAGGTTTTAACATCTCGGCAGCCACACCTTTGGCGAAACAAAAAAGAAGTCGTGGGAAGCAAAATCTAGAGGATACAGTGGATGAGCCCAGTTCGAACAATTTAGGTTTGACAATGGCGCTGTGTGAGTCGAAGCCCTGTCATGTCGGAAGAGCCTTTTGATTACATTCCATTTGTCATCATACATTTTGTTTTAAAAGACAATCTTCTCACCAAGCTTAGTTCAGAAGGAAGAGTTAGAGCACGTTTTGGATAAAAATGAATAAGATATGAAAGAAAAATTTCGCAATTAATAGAATTGAGACATAGTCACTGTTAAAGTTTTAAAATTAATCGGAAGGTCGTAGATAATATTATGTGCACTGGACGTGAGAAATAGTACCGACCTATTTCGCTCATTTAGATGAAAGACATATCAAATGATTTGTTTGAAAAGTCCATAGATAAGTCGTTTAATAAGTTTATTTGTTACGGAATGATAATTTCATATGCATTATATTTTAACAACTTTTTGTGAATGTGACATTGAAAAGTAGAAAAAAGGTTTACGTGTCCGAAATTCATGTAAAAAATTTGTCGCCAATAAGGTAATCTATGCAATACGATCACTACTTTCTAGCCATATTCCACAGTAGTTTCATATTTTTTTAATTTTACATAATACCTAGTACTTGGGCTAGGATATATTATGATTTGGCTATTTTCTTAAATTATAGTGAAAATACCTGTTTTTGCTTAAAAAATTAAAGATAACATATTAACTTATGTACGCATACATAGCTTTTGCAAATTATAAACCTAATACAATATTTCTGCTACTGAGTATCAGAAAATTCGCATCACTTAGAAAGAATATGACATAATGTGACATTTTTAATAGCTCCGGCAATATTGTTTTTAGTAATTTGCATGAAAATGTGTAGCATTCCTATCCTCTTATACTCGTATTATATAATGTATTTAAACCCGGTTTTGGACAAAATGTTTACGTTTAAACAGAAATATTTTCAGTTGATTACAGAAAGTGAAATATTAAAATAGCATAACATTAATCAAAAATTAATTGCATTAATAAAACAATGAAGTGTTCTCAACAAAGAAAGCACCTATTAGAATATAAGCTCTAGGCGAATATAAATATACTTAAAGCAAAAACAATTGAGTAAGCTATTATTGCTTTGCAAAATGAGTATTTACAACGGAATTAATGAATTAAATTTTAATCATCGAAAATCGTTTTTTTGTTTTTCAAAATATAGTATTTTCCAATAACATGTGTGGTACTTTGCATGCGTTTAAACCAGTGTTGTCCAACGTGACTGTGTGCACGTTATGCTTGTGTTGGTTATTCTAGCGTCAACTGATCGCAAATTTCTGCTTTGTTTGACTAAGAAGTTGAATACAGTAGCACAATCGGGCTTTCACAGACACTTGTCGCGACATGTTGGTGTGAGGTGTCTGGCACTGTCCGTGCGCTATTGTGCGCATAGGCCGTGGACAACGCTGGTTTAAACCAATTTTCGCAGCACTTTTGCCCCTCCCGTTCTGAACGCATCAACGGCCTCTTCAGGTGTCGAAAAACGTTACGTACGGAAAAAAGAAGTCATTTGGTGCTAAATCAAAATTTTACTCACTACTCACCAAATCGATGCAGATATGAAGTTGTTTTAAAAACGTAAACATAACAATTGCACAATATGTTTTTAGAGTCAACATCTACCACAAAGGATACGGAAAATATAAGGTTGATCTACTTGTTATGACCAAAATAATGAACAAAATGGAAAAAACAAGTATCACAGAAGGTGTACAACCTACGTGTCGTTTATGGTAAGAAAACACGAAATTCTTGTGATTATCTAAAGGGTGCTTATTAACCTTCAGTATCATTATTTTAAAACGTAAATATATCTATTGCACAATACGTTTTTAGAGTCAGCAACTGCTGCAAAGGATGCGGAAAATATAAGGTTCATCTACTTGTTATGACCAGAATGGAAAAAACAAATACCACAGAAGCTCTACAGCTAACTCAAACAACTGTATAAAATTAGTTAAAATCAAAGGTGCATATATATTATATGTACAGTAGACCAATAAAGTTTACATACACCTAGTTCTATTAAATTATGACACTTTCATTTGTTATAAAATGAATAAATTTTGTGGTTTTTTTTCTATCCATTTCAAAAGATGTATATTTATAATTAAATATAGCATATCAAAAAAGTTTACGTACATCAATGATCATTTATATAAATCTATATGTAATGAACACTAAATTAATTAGTGCTATTTGTAAATACTAGATGCTAAAGATAAATTCATAGTAGAATCATTATTCTATCATTACGATTTCTGTAAAAAAGAATATTACAACTACAAGGGTATAACCAGAGCTAAGTCTTTAATATTACCAAAGATTAATAAGAATATAGCATATAAGAACTCAAAATATATAGCAGTTAAGTACTATAATAAATTACCAATGGAATTAAAGTCACTAAATATTAAAAGAAAAAACGATAAAAGAAAAATTGTAAAGTGGATTGTAACGCTATAGATTAAATATTAGAACGCAAAGTGATTGCATAATTTTAATGATACTTGTATGGAATAAGATAGAAAATTGTAATAATTAGATTTCCAGGCCTATGAACAGGTGTCAACTGTAACACCTCTATAGGTTCATACTATGTATGTATATACTTTGTATCCTGGTGATAAATAAATAAAAATAAATAAATAAAGAAATTACAATAGTTTTTTTTTGATTTTTTTAGTAAAAAGATGGAAAAGCATATGTTTCTGAGCATTTTAACAAAATAATTTAAATTTTAAGTGTGCTTAAATCGGCTTTTAATAGCGCCCACTTCTATTTATAACAAGATAACGACCCAAAACCCCCGTCTGATCTTGTACGTGCAGGGTTGTTATGGAATTAAAAATAACTCCATAGATCCCGCAATTATCATACATTAATCCTATTCAAAATATCTGGAACTTTTTGGAAAATCGTATTTGAAAACATCGAATTTCATTAAAATAAGACCAAAAAGCTGCATCATGGGCTTAGTGGGTCAAAATATCCGGAAATAATACAAGAAATTGAGTGGGGAGCATACATCGATGTCTAGGGACAATAATAGCAACAAAATGTAGGCCAAAAACCGCTAAAACTATTATAATTACTTTTGATTTATATAAATAATTTTAAGCTTTAGCATTAATTTTTTTATTTGTGTAAAAAAAAATATTTTGATATGCTAAATTTAATGTTAAATATACATCTTTTGAAATGGATAGAAAAAAACCACAAAATTTATTCATTTTATATAAATTATATCCATTTTAAGCTTTAGCATTAATTTTTTTATTTGTGTAAAAAAAAATATTTTGATATGCTAAATTTAATGTTAAATATACATCTTTTGAAATGGATAGAAAAAAACCACAAAATTTATTCATTTTATAACAAATAAACGTGTCATAATTTAATAGAACTAGGTGTATGTTAACTTTATTGGTCCACTGTATGTATTCCCAACTTTTGAGCTATGTAAACTATGGAGCTTTTAGCATATGTAGATATGTAAGAACATTTATACTGTCTTAACGCCTAAGACAAAGTTCTAAACGCGTTAGCAATAAATCCGATTTTAATCCAGAAACACCGGTTACAATCAAATTTGCTATTTTCTTGCCTTATATTGAAGGCCTTAAACTAAGATTTAGTTTTATTGGTACATTTTAGTTCGCGTCATCTAAAATTATACTAGAAACCTCTTCAAATGAGATATACAACTATGTGATGTTAACTGGACCGAGGGGGCTAAATTTAACATGTTTGATGTGGAAAACGTCATCATCATTCTTTATATTGAGGTTTAGACTTAGGTATAGATCAATTTCATTCTAGTTAAGCGCTAAACCACATAATTAAAAAAAAAACTTATTCATTTAGTTTATATAAAATGTCATGCCTTTTGACCAACTTGAACGGTTCAAATACACGTGGAAAGATTCGTCACAAAATTGTTAGAATAACGAAATTCATTATAAGTATGGAGTTGGGGATAGTATTGACCAGCTTTTTGTCTATTTTAACCAAGACTAACTACATACAATTAACATATCACAGACTAATAAAATGCTTCCCAAGTTTTGTCAAGGTTCCACACGTATACATACATATACTCGTAGTACAATCACCAATTATACGGAGTAAAATCAGCCGTGTGTCAAGTTTTCGCCCAATTTTATCAATTCCAGCCACAAAGATATATTTTTATGAGTAAAATACGCTCTCTATATTCTATTAAGATAACTATTATATTGAAAGATACATAGGCTGCTATATACATATACATATTTCTGGACTAGGCAACACTAAGTGTTGCCAGGTGCAATCTGACATTTCCAATTGAAAGTTTGACATTTTTTAGCATAACATCACTCAGAACGTTTTGTCATTTAATCGTGAATTGTTTTATTTACAGGGAATTAAAAAATTCATCTCGCCCAAAAAATGGAATTAACTCGTGAACATTTTCGTGCGATCATTTTTCACAACTTTCGACGTGGATTATCACGACAAGAGTGCATCGATGAACTAAAATCTTTGTATGGCTATGAAGCACCATCCTATAGCATTGTGAAAAACTGTTACAACGAATTCAATCGTGGCCGACGCTCGCTCAAAGACGAATTCCGTGAAGGTCGTCCAGCCGTTGTGCCAGAAAACCTCGATGCCGTACGTGAACTGATAATGCCTATGCATTTCTCCCACCAGCATACATACATTCGATATTGCATGAACACCTGGCCGTAAAAAATGTTTGTTCTCGTTGGATCTCGGCCAATTTGACAATCGCTCAAAAAAAGGCTCGTGTGGATTGGTGTAAAGAAATGCTGAAAAAATACGATCGCGGTGCTTCAAAAGACGTTTATAAGATCGTCACAGGTGACGAATCATGGATCTATGCGTATGAGCCCGAAACAAAACATCAATCTACCGTGTGGGTCTTCCAAGACGAGCCAAATCCAACGAAAAAAAAAAACAAAAAAAACCATTTTCGTTGATAAATATTCCTATTTTCATTATTAGGCCAGAAATATATATAGCAACCCTAGTATATGTGGTATAAAATCGCGCGGATAGGTACTGGAGTCCGCATACTCAGTACATAGGGCTTGACAGTTTTAGTTCGATTTGGACAATTTTTAGTCGTAAGGGGGCATACATAAAGGCACTATTCGTGGACTTTTTATCTCGTTACATACTTCCGTATATCGGAATGTAAAATAATCAAAAAAAATGTAATTGTGTTATTTGGGAAGTAAGTGTAGTTGTAGTCTGAAAGAGGGCGTTCAATAGGGCGTTGACCAATTTGGACCCGACTCTTATAAAGCTGCCTAATAATTACCATCTCGGCGGTAAAATTGAATGCCTTTGAAGTTTTTAGTCATTGATTTATCGCGCTTTTAGTAGTTTTTAACAGTATGATCTGATTTCATACATTTTCACACTGCCGATAGGACTTCTTATAGGATTTATATTGATCGAATTGGTTACTTTGGCTTGAACGGTGTGAGATATATGTACATTATACCTATTGGAGGGTGCGGCCACGCCTACTTTTTCAAAAGATGTTTGCTCTCAGGTGCCCCTTGCTACCGTGATCTTCTCTGCCGAATTATAGTTCTATATTTTAATTTAGTGCTTAGTTATAGCACTTTATATGTTTTTTTTAATGGCGTTTTATGGACGTGGCAGGGGTTCATTTACGAACTTTGCTTTTTTGCCAAGGAGCATACATATGTATGTATGTACCAAGTTGCATTACGATATCTCAGGTTACAGCTTGCACGGATCGACGGACGGTCGAAAAAACTGGCAGGCATTCACTCAGATTTTAACTCGTCTTATAATCCTGATCATTTATACATGTCCGTATGTAAATATAACTCTTTATGTAACTCGATTAGTTTTAGGTGATACAAACAACTGTTACGTGATGAAAACCATTATACTATCTAGCAACATGTTGTAAGAGTATAAAAACGCTTGTTGTAAAGGAAAAAATTGTGAACATCCTAGGTTAGGTTAGGTTAGGTAAGATGGCTGATCAAAGATCTCACGTAGACTAACAGTTAGTCCTTTGTGATGCCAATGAAAAGGAACTCCCGTGTTCGGACTTAAAGATTGGCGAAACGCTTTGTAGCCAATACGAAGTTACACAGACGCCTAACTTCAACACCCGCCAGTTCGGTGGGGTGTCCAAAGGTATGCGTCCCCAAGTGTCTGAGTCTTGACCTCCCAAAAGCGGGACAGTCAAGCAGGAAGTGCTGGCTTGTTTCTACCGCATCTTCTTCTAAACAGTTTCTGCAGTCGGCATCCGGTAAGATTCCCATTCTTACCGCATGCAGGCCAATGGGGCAGTGGCCTGTTAAAAGACCCACTAACAATGAGAGGTTAGCCTTACTGAGGGCCAAGAGTTCATTGGATCTCCGACGATCTATTCTGGGCCAGAAGGCTTTAGCAACCGCACAGGCGCCGGTGCTGGCCCAGCGTTGGACGAGCATCTGCGAGGCCCAACTATCCAGTAGTAGACCACAAGAAGAAACAGGAGCACCGATCCGTTCCCATTCTACCGATAATGATTCCAAGGTACCTTTCCTTGCTAACTCATCAGCTTTGCAATTGCCTGCAATTCCGCTATGGCCCGGTTAGGTGTGAACATCCTAAATTTTTACGAAAAGTTTTATTACTCAACGTATTTTTAATATAGCAGTTCCGTCGCGAAAATTCAGTTATTATAGGACACGTTTTGTCTTGTGCACAAAAATGGGTATAAGGATAGTTGAATTGCGAAAAATCATATTATACTGTTGAAAAGAATGAGTTATGCAACTTGACAAATAATTATGCACGTGATAATGAGGAGGTTGCAAAGTTGACAATGTACTACGTAAAATGGTGTGCAGGGGCTGGTTATAGTGCGCATGTTATATTACTAAAAAAGGACATGTTGATGAATATTTTCGCAACCAAGCTTCTTTCGTAATATCATTTCAAACGTCGTCAAACTATTTTTATTTAATTATTATGTTTGTATATCCACTGGTGTTGTCGCATTAAAGTAAATGAAAACTCTCGACAACAAACAGATTTTTAATAACATTGAAGAAATATGCACCGAACTAGGTGCAGAAATAAAGGTACCACATTACAGTAGTCGCCAAATGAATCGCTTCAATTTGAAAACGAACGGCGCTGAGGCATACTATCGCATTGCTTTTTATATTCCCTTTCTTGATACTTACATTGCTCATTTGAAAAGCCGCTTTCTTGACCACAGATCAGTGTTAGAAAATTTTTGTGTATTTTTCCCAAAGTACGAATTTGACACTAAAAAAGCTCGAAATATTTTCGTTTTATGAAAGGGTGATCAACTGTTCAGAACAAAACTTTCTTGCGGTGGTGAAAATGTGGAAACAGCAAACTTCAGGCAAGCATTTTCGAAATGCTCTCGAAGCTTTAGAAGCAGTGTACAAAACGTCTTTTGGGAATGTTTTTAAGATTTTACGCATATTGGCGTTATTGTCTGTTTCAATAGCAACACCGGAAAGAAGTTTTCCAAGTTTAAAGAGACAGGTCAAGATAGGCTTAATGGTCTAGCATCAATGAATATTCATAGGGATATTGATCTGTCAGTTGATGAAATACTAGAAGAATTCTTTCAAAAACCTAGGAACATGGAATGTGAGATCCCGTGTAATCCTCAACTAATCACTGAGCTTCAGCGATAGAAATGTAGAGAAAGTTCGAATTATATGAATAACAACAAAAATTTTGTGATTCATTATAATTGCTTATAATTTGATGTAATTTTATCAACAAACTTATATTTTTCTTTGAGTTTAAGGGGTGTTTTAACACCTTTGGTTTAACATATCCCCAAAGAACAAAATCTAGCGGCGTTAAATCGCATGATCTTGGCAGCTATTTAACTTTGCCATTTTTCGAAAATAGCGAGTCGTCAAACTTTGCACACAATGTATCCATGTTTAGACGTGAAAGCTAGATGCGAAGCACTGGCTTGTAGGTAATAGATATCGTCCGTGTCGATTTCATCAAATTCCAGAAAAAAGCTTACTTAGGATAATTGAGTTTCCTGCATCCACACGAGGACGTGATACGAGGAAATAGCAAATCTTACTGAGCGCTAGCAAAATTTTACAAAAATCCGACAAACAATGTCATCGCGAGCTGTGAGAATGACATCATCTCTATTGGTAGACACTGCATCTACTGAACCGATTTTGATTTTAGTAAAATTTAGAACTCTGAGTCTAGTTTGCTCCAAATCAAAATATTGTATATGATAGTTTTATCTCTCGGTACGGTCGCAGTCTCAAGTGGCAATATGTTTAAATGAGCGCTCCGTGACAATATCGGATGGGTGCAATTTTGTCGCAAAATAAATTGCATGTAAAAATAAACTGTGTGCGACGTTTGCACTAAATGTGACAAATTTGTGACATTAAATTAGTACCACTAACTTAAATTGCAAAGTATAAAATGTAAAGCCGCGTTATGTAGGAAGAGATGGAGTGATATTGTGTTTGCTTTTTTAATAAACACAACTTAAGTTGAACTGCACCGAAACAAGATAACGTTGTACTTAATTTGAAACGTAAAATTTTAATTTATATGTTAAAAAAGAGCGAATATGCCTTATTCATCACAATATGTGATTATAAAAATTTAATTATTTGCTTAATATTCTTAACTGTATTAAAGTGTAACTTACTGTCGAAGTTCAGGCTTATGGTGGCATTGCTCTCACCGAGCTCATTTTTTGCATTTACTTTGTATTTTCCAGCGTCTTCAACAGTAACATTTTTAATTTCCAAGGAAGCAAAGTATGAATTTACATCTTTTAGAATTGTCATCTGAAATAAGTAAACAAACATAAAATAATGAATCATACGATACGGTCGATACATTGATAAATAATTAAGATATTGTTATTACACGATTATCTCAAATTAGCTGACTTCGATTCGCAATTTTTCTGTTCGCTTCTGCTCTCTTGTCCAAACAAAATACATGTAAAAGCAACAAAATAGTTATTGAGTTTAATTAGTACAAGAGAGTATGCGGATACCTTATTAAAGTGGTATAGTTGCTATCTTCAATGCTAACAAGTTCTGCTTTGCAAATTTTTACGATTTTAAATGGTTGAAATGAGAAATAAAAATACATTTTTTTCGTATTTTTTAAATATAAGACTTCAATAATATAATAATTTATAGAAAACCAAAGTGGTTACAGCAACATTCTTTAACACGAAAAATTTCTTGCTTGCTTTAGTAATGGACAGGGCTGCACCACAAGTGAGAGAATCTGGTATAGTTTTTTCGAAGACAGCTGTTATAAAATTTGAAAGTATGGATGGATAATATTGCACACGTACACATTGTTTAGCTATATACTATACTCGTATACTTACTTTATGCCTTGACGTTTCCTTAACAGGATTTCCATTATGAAACCAGCTAATAGTTGGAATCGGATCTGCATTGACGCGACATTCGAAGAGCAGACGTTTTCCATCATCCTCCTGTCGGATAGCGGGTTTTTTCGCGAAAGTCGGCGCGAATCCGTCGATTTGTCTATTGTAATAAAAAATGTAAGTAACAAACAAAGCATTGGAAATTCCACTAAAATAATGCAATTTAACGATTTAACATGAAAAGCAGCGAAACTTACCGATCCGAATCACTGATATCAAATTGGCCATCTTAAGGTTTTGTGCAAAAATTTAACAAAAGAAAAGCAAAGAGCGATGGTAGCATAATATGTAAAAATGTTAGATTGTAGAAAAAAATTATAATGTTAATAACTCCAGGATCCAGGATCATATATGACAGGGATGGGCACATTTTGCCCGTGCGGGCACGAGTGCACATTTTGAGGGCTAGGTGAGGGGATCATCGCGGGCAAACATGAAGAGGGAAGTGAGAGCAACGTTTACCACTCCATATTTACAAATGAGAGCAACGTATTTTCCACCACCATTGACTGATCTATCACATGTACAGTGGTGTGAAAAAATAGAAATTGTGAAGTTTTAAAATATGCTGTTTTCTTATTAAATAAAATTGTTTTTAGATACATAACATAACACATATATATTTTTTCCTAACAGTGATTAAAATTTCCCACCATGCAAAGGTAAATAAAAACAAATTTTAATGCGAAACTCTAAACTCTGCAAATTATGTTTACCCATTTTTGTTCACACAACTGTACAATTCCGATATGAAGTAAACTTCCACCCTTAAATTTGTGTACAATGTCAGTATTGCCGCAACCACTCTGCGATGAACATTAAGTTACGGAGGAATGTAATTCATTTTTTTCGCAATTTTTCTCAACTTGTTATGCCCTTCTCTCCGTAAACTGATATTCCCCTCATCTAGCACCCGTGCGCACTTTGCTAACTTTGCGGGCTAAAAATGTGCCCATCCCTGATATATGACAATGTAAATATATTAAGAACAAGAGTTCCTTAATCTGTATCAATGTGAGCTATAATCGGTTTGATACAACTTTCTTATGCATGTAACTCTGGGAATAACTATTATAGTGTGTACATATTTAGTTTATTAGAAGCGGTATGCTATAGTTGCGCGTTATGAGCAAAAACTTCAAAGCATATTAATTAATTTTTTATTGGATGTACTTTATTGAAACCATATTGTAACTAGAAAGAATAAAAACAATTAATTATCAAGTAGGATACCGCTCAAATGGCATACTCGTAGAATACTTTGCTGTACATGCGGTTTAATATATTAGTTAGCATTTTTTATGAGATGGGCTGTTGCTTACTTTTCTTTTGGTTCGTCAGCGGCTGTTCATGGACAAAAATAATGCAAAACCAGTTAAGTCATTATTGAAAACTTGTTATAAATTTTCTTGATTTTAATAAAATTACCACAAATATAAGAGTTGCATAATATAAGTGAGCTATAATCGGGGTAGCAAATAATGCATTAAAACACCAAATTGAAATAACATTTGAATATTTTTTTTTTTGAAAACTTAAAAAGAAAAATTAACCCCAAATACGTGAAAAAAATTACTAGATGCCGGATCGAAAAATGGAAAAAATTTCCACTCACATACATAATTAAGAAATAATTAACATTTTTTCGTGCTTGCGTTTTTCATGTTCCACCATTTTGAACTAAACCTCAGGCAGAGGCATCTTCTTCAATACTCTAGAGTACTGGTAAGCAAACTTATACATACCAAGGTTTTATCTTTTATTAATGTTCAATTCTTATTTTTGAATAAAAAATTTAATGTAAAATTTTTACTATTTAATTAAAAACTAAAATATATAATTTTTAATTTCAAATTTTTGAATTAAAAGTATATACAAATATAAGATTACGCTTCCCCTCAAATGTTCATATTTTGTATCAGTTTTTTAAAAAATCGAATGTTATTTTCGAAAAAAATATTTTGATAGTAAAGATTGAAGGCAACTAATGCGATCTCTCATTGGTAATATTAGAAAGGTTCTTATACTCAGCGAAAAAGGAGACTGAATTACAATCAGTATATGAAATCCATATTTGTATGCAAAATTACTCTACCCTGGCTGTAGCTGTGTGATGTTATTTTGTATTTTTTTTTAAGTAATATATTTTATCAATATATTCTTATTCAAATGATTCTTACATTAATATAATATGTATAACAATATAACACCTGATATGAACTATAATTTTTTGATACATGAATTGTTTTGAATTTTAACATGACAATAATAATCTACTTTGTTCCTGAGTTATTAATTGTGTAACTAACACGACTTTATTTTATATAAATATGTATATACATGTATATATTTGCAAAATCGACGATGATTTTGCAAAAGAGTCCTCCGTAAGGACCTTCTACAAGAATAAACGAGTATATATTTTATATATATAAGATAGCGAATATAGTTTATAGAAATGCTCAAAATATGCTGTAGATATAGATAACATAGTAAGGCATACTTACGTCTGAAATTTAAGTTTATTGATGCTGAAACCTCTCCTGATTTATTTTTTGCTTTAACTTTGTATAGCCCAGCGTCAGCTTCGATGACATCATCAAGTTCTAATATAACTGTGAATTTGTTATCAGCAATTGGTTGTGTTTTGAATTTAGTTCTTTCATTTTCTGTTAACAAATTATCACTGCGATACCATTCAATGTCAGGCTTGGGGGATGAAAACAGCTGACATTCAAAAATTAACCGATTGCCATCATCCTCTTGCCGAAGTTGTGGCTTCTTTACGAAGCTGGGAGCAAATTCTTCAGCAACTCCCATGCTGAGCGTTTAAAATAACAGAAGCACCTTTGCAAATTAATTATGAATTATTATCCATGTGCCCTTTAAAGTAGTATGCACAGAATTGGATTTTCGTTAGTAGGTGTTTAGGCGTTGCTATTGGTTTTCGAACTCTTCTAGAAGCAGGTAAAAAACGTAAGTCGGTTGTATAAATTTGGTTGGACCTTAACTAAAGATAATTTGCAGATTACTCTTAAATTATACGTTCTCTCACTCTCTAGTAACAACGCTATTGCAACCTGAAAATATTTAAAATAAATAAAAATCAGTGAGCTGTGTTTGAAATCAAAATAGAACTGCATTATACAACAAGTAAGGAAAGACTAAGTTCGGGTGTAACCGAATATTTTATACTCTCGCAATTTTAAAATTGATCACAATCAAATTTGTATCTTATTAACTTATATTAAACGTTATATATTAAAAGTGTTTTAAAATTAGAATTTACTTCCAATTGGCGAAATATATGTATGTTAAAATAATCCTCAAATAGGACATATCTGACATAAACTCAATCGCAGAGGCTAAATTTAGACGAAGGCCAAGACAAAACATAATTTTTAAGCAAACTTATGCACTTAATTTAATTAAAAAAACACACACATTTTGACCTACATAAACGGTTTAAAGTCAGGTGGAAAATCCGAAATCACAATTTTGTGAAGATATTGTACATAAATTTTGCTGAATGACCAAATTCACTATAGTTAGTAACCGAGAGATGCGTAATTCGAGGACTGATTTCAGACATTTCCGGGATTAAACTATAATATATTCAGTGTTATATTTTCTCTAGAGACTTTACATCTTGACAGATATACACATAAAATATTAGGTATATGGGAGCTAGGGCAAATTATATATTTTTTTAGCATAAAAATAAATTGTTATTGGAATTTCATTAAGATAACTCACTTATTGGCCGATGTGTGTGGCGTAAAGTCAACTGAAAATATTTATAAATTTTATTTATACTATATATGGGGGCTATGGGAAACAATATCCTGATTTTAAATACTTTCAGTACCAAGACACAAGACGATCTCTAAGTTTATTTATTATATAGTTGAGAGTGGCAACAATTTCCGGTAGAAACTCAGCCATAGACTCTGAAGTCCACATTTTTGATATCTGGGAGCTTGAACTTTTATTCATTGCGTATGTATAATGGAATTTAAAATTGAAGGTGAAAGAAGCTAATGAAATTTCAAATTGTGTTAAGTGGAAAGTAGGCTTGGTGTTTGTCCGATTTCGTTAATTTTCACACCGTAATATATATACGTTAAGGGAAATATAAAATTTTTTCTAACGCTCGATCGCGCCACGCCCATTGTTCAATTTTGTCACAAGCTCCTATGAAGTTATTCCGTGCCATTTCGGATGTGAAATTTATTACTTTTGACGCATTTTCTTAACGAGTTAGCGCACGTTTAGTAGTTTCGAGTTCGAGTGTTTTTAAGCAAATTTCACAATGATCGACGGTGATTATTTAATCATAAACATATTGCACCAGTTGTTCTGAATATATTTTCGAAGGGAGACAATCAACTTCAGAAGCGTCCCCTGGTCATGCGTTGGCCTGTATCAGCTTTTTATTCTATTAGCAATCTTATGAACAATCACCAACTTAGGTTAGGTTAGGTCGTAGGGTGATACAAAAATCGATGTATTTCACTACAGACATGTATTGTTTTTTACCCCACTTAGTGTACTAAGTAGAGAGGGGATTGTAAAATAATGTTATTAACAGAATGTGACTACATCGACAAATTCAATGAGTCCATAATTGTTTGGATCCAAATGCCTATGTAGTCGTCCCAAAACGTAGAAATGTTATGACGGGATATAACGCAAAACAGAAAGACGAGTGATATATGTAGCTGCTTTTTAACCTGAATTATGAATAAACAACATATTTTTTCACATATATGTATGTATGTATTGAATATAATTTACATATCTTGTCCAATAATATAAATTTGAAGTAGTGTTAGTTGGTAATAGTAATTAAGTTTAGTTAAAGTCGATTTTCGTTGAAGCATTATATACTTTTAGGAGTAATATTTGTTTTTAATCTGTATTAAGCTCATACATACAAAAAATTCATACTGCAACAGTACTTTAATTTTAGTTATAATAATAATCATAAAAACAAATTTGAATTTTACGCTGATCGATAGTTCCACATTTTAGGGGTCGTTAGTTTGAAGAGTTACCATTAACATTTTCGTATATATATATTAATATATATTTATATATATAATATTATGTATTAGCTTGGAGTTTACAAACAAATGTTTTAGCCAGGTATTTATTTCACGTAATTTATATACATATATGTATATACATATGTACTACTTTCCAAGCACATAAATAATTTTAGATTATTTTAAGAATGTGTTTTTTTATTATGCGACTTTTCAAGATTTTAATGGTGGTCAACGTTTACACACTCTTTAGCACTGAATGTAGCTGCATTGATGACGATAGAAAATTATTTCTGAGCGATTTTTTGGATGATATGTATATATAGAATATCACAAGTATCTTATCAAATCGCGAACCTCAGCGAGAATACTTTCGATCGTTATATTAAATTTCGTATTAATATTTGCTTACTCCCAATATACATATTATCGACATTTTTTTTTAATTTCAACTATTTCACTCGTTCAATTGTACGAATTCCTTATATTTATATACACTCGTGAATGTACACGCCTACAAGCACAGTAAAAAATACAAAGCCACAAAGCGAAGAATTCATGCGCACGTCAATCGAAGGAAATATAAAAGTTGTAATTGTTAAACGTACTTTTTTGCTACGTTTTGCCCAAATATTTTCTCTTATATATCTTTTTTCTAACTAATTTCGGAAGACTATTTTTAATTCTATACTGTGTTTGACTCAATCGAACTAAAAATACATTGTCTTACTCATAAAATATTCTTGAAAATATCTACACTAGCAAAATATGTTTAAGTGTATCCCAAAGAAAAATATGTTAACGTTGCTATTGACTTATTTCATAAATTTTACTTTTCACTGAACTTACTGCCTTTTATATATTAATTTTTTAACACATGCACACTAGTTTGCATACAAATGTATATTTGTATATAATTGTCTTATGTGCATATGCTGAATGTATTTTCGTACGTACTCAAATTTCAAAGGCATAAAATACATGGAATACAAAATTTTGTGGTATTTTAATTTAGTGCATATGTAAACCTTAAAATGCAAATTTTCTATGCTTTTTTTGCATAGCATATATTAAAGTTAGATGTTTTCGTAATAATCCATTTGAAACACCTATTTGTGAATATATGAATGCACACTTATATGTTTATTTATATGTGTAAAAGTAATTTAGAATTGTAAAATACTTCCAAGCTTGAATTTTTTCGTACGTCACAACTTATGAACTCTTAATTTCAATATTCACAATCAACTGCAGTTATTTTCTTGTCAGCGTAGTTATATTGAGTATCTATAAATATTTATCTATTCAGAACTTCACTTGTCGTCGAATAATTTGCAATAAAGCTTGCTTACTATAAAATTTGCATTCTTCACTTCAAATCACTTATTGATATTCGAGCAGCTGCACGATCTTCGACATACTCTGGACATGAGTATCTATCGGACTGAATTTAAAATAGAATATAAATTAAAATAGAACATCGGTGAATAATATCGGAGGTGAAAGAGAGAAATTCCAAAAAAAGCTGACAAAAAAAAAAGAAAACAACAAAATTAGAACATTTCTGAAAATAAAATTTTGTCGGCTGAATGTTTGTACTTTTTACTGAAAAAATTCGTAAACATTAATAAATAATACGATGGGACCGGCCATTTGCGAACGGAACCGTACAAGGATTTTTGTTTACATTTGTTTTAAGCATTTCTTTATTTATTCAATCTGCATATTTAAACTCTATCAAACAGTAATGAAATCTTAAACCATTTTAAAACTTAACGAGCTAAAGGTTGTGCTTGAGCCTGTTTGCAAATAAAAAAGGCTGGTAGATATCTTCTTTTCTTTTGGGATTCGATTTGAAATTGTACCAAGGATAGGATATTCCCAGAGATTAAGTTTGTATTTTTTTCTGCTGCCCTCTACTTCTTTCTTTACTATAGGAATACCAAGATCACTGTTAATGTTTTAATTTCGAATGGTGAATTTCTATGGTGAATCCGATATCGCTCTAAAGATTTTGAACTGTATGGCATTATGACAATGTTAGTTGCTCAGGTCGTAATCGTGATATTTTTCAGTAATTATTCTGGCTATATGATTGACTTTATACCGCATATACCGTTCCGTGCCCAAGGCATCTTTATGAAGTGTCTTTGTATGACTTTCTTTAGGTGAATCTGAAGTACTGAAAATTTGCCGTTTAAATATTTCTGAATTAATAAGAGTATTGTTGGTATATACAATAAAACATTTAAGCACGTCATAAGAGCTTAAACAATATGTTCATTGTACTCCGAAAAATATCCGCTGTTAAAATATTTCAATACAATAAATTTATTTTAACTATTAAAAATACATATTATCAGTTTACACAACCGTATTAGTTTTGCGGGGATACCAAATTCAGACACCGCGGCTTAAAGGCAGCTCCTTTTCGTGCTGTCGAAAGCAGCTTTGAAATCGACGAAGAGGTGGTGTGTGTCGATTCTCCTTTCACGGGTCTTTTCCAAGATTTGGCGCATGGTGAATATCTGGTCGGTTGTTGATTTACCAGGTCTAAAGCCACACTGATAAGGTCCAATCAGTTTGTTGACGGTGGGCTTTAATCTTTCACACAATACGCTCGACAGAACCTTATATGCTATGTTGAGGAGGCTAATCCCACGGTATTTGGCGCAGATTGTGGGGTCTCCTTTTTTATGGATTGGACACTTAAATTCCAATCGTTGGGCATACTTTCGTCCGACCATATTTTGCAAAGAAGCTGATGCATGCACCTTATCAGCTCTTCGCCGCCGTGTTTGAATAGCTCGGCCGGCAATCCATCGGCCCCTGCCGCTTTGTTGTTTTTCAGGCGGGCAATTGCTATTCGAACTTCTTCATGGTCGGGCAATGGAACGTCTGCTCCATCGTCATCGATTGGGGTATCGGGTTCGCCTTCTCCTGGTGTTATGCGTTCACTGCCATTCAGCGGGCTGGAGAAGTGTTCCCTCCATAATTTAAGTATGCTCTGGGCATCGGTGGCTAGATCACCTTGAAGGGTTCTACAAGAGTATACTCCGGTCTTGAAACCTTCTGTAAGTCGCTGCATCTTTTCGTACTACAGATTTCGTAGAATTTTCGAGCATTACCCCTGTCGGCCAGCTTATCACGCTCTTCGTACTCACGCATTTCGGGCTCTTTCTTTTTCTATCTACAAATGCGTCTCACTTCCCTCTTCAACTCTCGGTATCAATCCCATCCAACACGTATTGTGGTCGATCGTAACGTTGCGAGGTAGGCAGCCTATTTTCTCTCCGCTGCGACACGGCACTCCTCGTCGTACCAGCTGTTCTTTTGCACTTTCCGAAAACCAATGGTTTCGGTTGCAGCTGTACGTAAGGAGTTTGAAATCCGTCCCACCGTTCCCTTATACCGAGTTGTTGACGACTGCTCTCAGAGAGCAGGAGTGCAAGCCGAGTAGAAAATCGTTCGGCTGTCTGTTGTAATTGCAGCTTCTCGACGTCGAACCTTCCTTGTGTTTGTTGGCGTGCGTTTTTTGCTGCACAGAGGCGGGTGCGAATTTTGGCTGCAACAATATTGTCGTCCGAGTCGATCTTAGGACCTCCGAGCGTACGCACGTTTACAACACTGGAGACGTGTCTTCCGTCTATCACAACATGATCGATCTTGTTGGTGGTTTTTCGATCCGGAGACAGCCAGGTAGCTTTATGTATCTTCTTATGCTGGAATCAACCCATTTGGGGATGTTTCCTCGTGGAGGCCGAATTTACCGACCGTACTGCCAAAGATACCTTCTTTGCCCACCCTGGCGTTGAAGTCGCCAAGCACGATTTTAACATCGTGGCGGGGGCGTCTCTCATAAGTGCGCTCCAAGCACTCATAAAAGGCATCTTTGATCACATCGTCCTTCTCTTCCGTCGGGGCGTGGGCGCAAATCAGCGATATGTTGAAGAACCTCGCCCTGATGCGGATTGTGGCTAGACGTTCATTCTCCGGAGTGAATGATAGTTCTCGGCGACGGAGTCTCTCTCCCACCACGAATCCAACACCAAACTTGCGCTCCTTTATATGGCCACTGTAGTAAATGTCACAAGGACCTACTTGTCACTGGCCTTGTCCCGTCCGTCGCATTTCTTGGACGGCGGTGATGTCAGCCTTTATTTTCACGAGGACATCAACCAGCTGGGCAGCGGCACCTTCCCAATTAAGGGATCGGACATTCCAGGCGCATGCCCTCAAATCATAGCCTTAATTTGTTTGCCATGGTCGTCATCAAAAGGGGGTCTCTCATCCGAGGCTGTTGGAAGTTTTTCATGGGTGCGTGTTTTTACGTGGCGGGTCCCAAACCCAGCGCACAAACCTATGCAGGGGATGTTTCGCCTTCTCACTTTAGCTCGCCTTCAAACGGATGTTCTTAGGCTACTTAGGCTTTATGGTCCTTTGCGTGTTGGCCACGGCGAATATACTATGACATTGATATAGTTCAGCGTCACCGGCTACGCTGGCTAGGTCATGTTGTCCGGATGGATGAAAACACTCCAGCTCTGAAAGTATTCGACGCAGTACCCGCCGCGGAAAGCAGAGGAAGAGGAAGACCTCCACTCCGGTGGGAGGACCAAGTGGAGAAGGACCTGGCCTCGCTCGGAATATCCAATTGGCGCCATGTAGCGAAGAGAATAAACGACTGGCGCGCTGTTGTTGACTCGGCTATAATCGCGTAAGCGGTGTCTACGCCAGTAAAGAAGAAGAAGAAGGTTAATTATTTCGTTAAACCTCGAGAGATTGTACCCTCCCAGAAGTAGCTTAGCGCGGCGCATGCTTGCCGCCTGCCGCCAGTGCCGCTCTCTTTCCTCTCTCTCCTCCGAGCGGAGCAGCTCCTTAAGAGTGTGGGGTCCTACCGCTATGTATGGCTCTGGTCCCAACATCTTGGACGCTGCTGCTGTGCGGGCCAGCTCGTCGGCTTTCTCATTCCCTTTTACTCCCTTGTGCCCTGGTACCCAGATTAAGTGCCCCCGATTGCGCACGGATAGGCGGTTTAGCCTTTCTATACATTCCTCGACTAAAAGCGATTTGGTCTCGTATGATAGGATCGCTTTTAGTGCCGCTTGACTATCACTAAGAATAGCTATGCGCTGGTTGCGATAGTTGCGGCCGAGGTTGATTTCCGCGCACTGACTGATGGCAAAAACTTCAGCCTGGAAGATGCTTGGGAAACAGCCCATAGGTATGGACAGCTTAGTACGCGGTTCCGCATTATTAAAGTGACTTCAAAAATCGAAACATTATTCTTTCGATCATTACCTCACAAAACTCCTGTGAAAAGAAAAGTTCAAGTCGATCGGGCAAGGCGTTTAGGTGAAATATTCCTCAGCGACTTTGAAAACAACATTTCGAGAAAAACGCATTTAAAGCGCAGCTGTCACTCTACCTTACGGTTCCGCCTACTTTCAAACGCTTGGGGACGTCTTTACAAATATATATATAACACCTTGAAAGGAAAATGTCAATACACATGAATGAAAATCATTTTGTTGCTTCAAACTCTTTCCCTGCGCTCTTAACCAATATAAAGAGCTTAAGAAAGAAGAAAAAAATAAAATGACATTTTTTCACACAAGCCATGGGAATTATGGGGATGTAACCCATTGAGTACAATGATGACATAGAAACAAAATTTCTCGAAAAGAGGTCTCCTAACGCAAAATTGTTTTAGCACACCAACGAACTCCTGCATGACGTACATCACACCGAAATTTGTTTTCGGTGCCTCATCTTGAACCACTAAGACTATTACTGGTTTTCCTATCATAAATAGTATCAGGTAACGTCTAAACATCAATTAATCTATAAGGACATTTTTACTCATAACATATAAGCTCCCCACGTTTGAAAATGACTACTATCTCATTTTACCTTGGCTAGCAATTCTGTAGAGTGATTTTGTTTTATATTTTTATGACACCTGTGGTCGTCTGAACTTCCACTACCGTTTTCGTTTTTTCTCACACTTCAAAATACACTTTCTTGGATGTTTCTCTCGTAGTTTTCCAATTGCGCAATATTCCAGCTTCTTAAGTCCAGTAAAGATCGCAACTTGTAAAAAATTATTAAAAACCCTTGGCTGCATTTTTTCTAACTGTATCAAGCAAAGAGTACACAAAACGCGATTCCCAAGTTCCCGTTGTAGCAAAAGTTGATTTTCTGCAACCACTTGTGTGGTGGTGTTCACATTATTTCACCATTGATTCAGCTTTGAATACTTTTTCATCAAGCACGTCCCATTATTTATTTATTTTTTTTTTTTCATTAGCAGATTTGACAGAGCTCTTACATTCTCCCCAAATCCTCATCGAATCTTTTCACATTTTCTGTTAACATACTTGGATTTGGTACCGCATGATGGAAAAGTTATATTCGGATTCATAGGAAATATCTTGACGTAAGCTTTCTATATCCATCAAACTTATTACCAATGATGAATGATATTCTATTGATTTTTACAAATATTATGAATAAATTAAATATTTTAATCTCAATGAGCTTACCTCAATCATTTCTACGGAACGTTACTTCAAACAACTTGAAGTTTTGAAATAAATACCCCCTTTTTATTTATTTATTTTTTAATAATACTTATCCACAGTTTCAATGACCACGAACAAATAACTATTGGTACGTGGACATAAAGTAAGAAAAATTTGAACAACACTGTACTCAATTGAGTACGGCGACCTGAATTTAGTTAAATAGCTCGGAAACGCTCTTTTAATTCTAGGAAATACATTGTAACAAAAAAGCACACGAAATTTGTAATTAAATTCCCCGGGTAAATGATATTTTAAGCAAATGTATTTTGCTAAGTTAGTAGACTGTTCTTAATTATCTGTAATTCTGTAAATCAGTTTGTTTATAGCTGCAGGTTAGTCGGTACATCGGAGTATTGATTTGCGTTTTTTATAATGAATAAAAAATATCAAACAAAGAATTTGTCTGCAATTTTGTATTTCTAACCAAATTCCGCGTGCGGAATCGTTGCGAATGTTGGAAAAGGTGAGTGGTACAAAGCCTTCAAAGACGGTTGAGAGATCATTGAAGATATGCCATGTTCTGGACGACCTTCGACCTCTTCAACTGATGAAAACATTAAAAGTGATGAAAAATAAAAATAAACAATCAAAAATCATCGGAATGATGGGAAAAAAACGAGCCGAAAAAACCACGACAAATCCGCTAAAAAATGAAGGTGATCCTCATTGTATTTTTCGATATTCGCGGTTTGGTGCATATTCCGGAAGGACAGACGGTTAATAAGAGGTTCTTTATGACCGTATTGAGGCGTTTGGGTGAGGACATTCGTCGAAAACGGCCGGAATTATGGAAGAACAGTTCATGGGTTTTACACGATTATAATACATCATCGCATCGAGCTACGATTGTTACCGAATTCAAACACAAAAACGCAATTAATACCATGGATCAACCACCATATTCACAAGATTTCTTGTGATTTTTCCTTGTTTCCCAAACAGAAATTGCATGAAACCCGTTTTCAGTCGATCGAAGAGATAAAACAAAATTTGCTGAAGGAGCTCCCAAAAAGTGCTTATGTAAAGTTTTGTGAGAACTGGAAAAACCGTTGGCATAAATATATCACATCTGGTGGGAATTACTTTGAAGGCGAAAATATTGATGAATAATTAAATACTTTGCGTTTTATTTACAATACCCGGGTACTTTTTTGACACGATATATGAATACTTTATTTTATACAGATGTAAAAGATGATGTACAGCTAAAAATATACTTTTATTTTAAGTCATTATAATGGCGAGGATGTTGAAAGTTTGAATTTGATCGAAAAGTCATATGCATATAACTAGCACTTTAACTTTTGTTTGGTATTTGATGTTACTTCTACTATATATCTTTTTTCGATGTGGATGTTGAAATCAACAAACACAGAACTGACAACTGGTTATTGGGCACAATTCTTAACATACAAATATACTTACGTATACCACGCATTTATTATTATTATTGTATATTAATGTAACCCGAAATTCAATAGTCATGCTAGTTATGTCTATTGCGTATAGAAATAATTTTCAAACATGGAATAGCATTTAATATTCCTAAATTAATACGCCAGAGATTTGTAATTATTTATGAACAACTACATTTCTCTACCGACATATTAGGTATCGTGCTTAAAACTAAATTATGGTCGTGGTCGAAATAAAGTAAACTCAAAGAATTCATTTTAGTTGGAGAGCAGCAGGGAGTCGCAGAAGTAGTTAATGATGCAATATGCGTATGAGTATATTGTTCCAAATAACCAACTTTACATTCTCCATTACAAAAGTATGCATCGAATGAGGTTGGCGCAACGACAAAGTTCCAGCCGAAATTAGTAAAATTTACTTTTAGTGGATATCGACAGCAACGCACTTCATGGTCACTCTCTTGGCAATCTAAAGATGTGCTTCGTTTTCGGCGACGAGGTTGTCTGATAAATGCTTCGATGTGTAGAGGCTATAAATAAAACAAAATATTTGTACATGCATTAAAAAATATGTATATTTGAAATTATTAATCGTAAAAATACCTTTAAAATATTTATAACATATTTCGAAAATAGGTAAATAATTTTCTTGATCTTAATTTTTAAGCCAAAGCTTGTCTGAGCTATTCTTGGTTAAAACAAACATGTGACCAGTCTACAATATACTGATAATTGAAAATTACCCATTTCTATGAATTCGTTTCATAATTTGGAAATTATTTGGTTTTATAGAGGAACTGATGAAATAAATTAGATTGCTTAATGTAATTCCTACGAAAAAACAGGCTCAAAATTCAATTTTTGTTGATAAAATAAAAATTTTTAAATGTAATGCAATTACACGATTACAATTAAGATCAGCTATTTCATTTAATTGTGAAGACATTTCATAACAGTTTAACACTTTCCGTATAAACGGTTTAACTATAACTGTAAGAGTTTTACTTATTGGAAATTATACAGTGGACCAGTAGAGTTTACATATACCTAGTTCTGGATCATGGACTTAGTGGGTCAAAATATCTGGAAATACATAATACTAGAAATTGAGTGGGGTGCATACATTGATGTCTAGAGACAATAATAGCAACAGATTTGTAATTACTTTTGATTTATATAAATAGTCATTGGTGTACGTAAACTTTTTTGATATGAATTAGGCGCATTTTAAACTTTAGCAATAATATTTTTTATTTGGGTAAAAAAAATATTTTGATATTTTTGATTTAATATCAATACATCTTGTGAAATGGATAGGAAAAAACCACAAAAGTTATTTACTTTATAACAAAAAAAGTGTCTAATATGTATGTATGTATATTTGGGGTATTCCATACCAAATGGACCACTTTTGAACCCGACCCCTTTAGATTTTGCTGAAACTTATCCCTCCTTTTCTACCCTTTGAAAAACATTTTTGAGAATTTTTTCAAAATTTTTTGTTCAACTTCAAAAAAGTTATGAATTTTTAAAAAATGGCTTCTTTATTTTCAAATAGCCATAACTTTTGTAGAAATTGACTTGTGGGAACCATTTTTTTAAATTTTTGTTTTTGAAAGAACTTTTCAAAAAAATACACGAAAAAATTTAACACGATCAATTATATAAAATAATCGTTTTTTTCGTAATTTTTTAGAAGTTCGCCAATTTTTTTTTTCCTCAAAAAAACTTCAATTAATTTGACAACTATCCCTGCTAATCCCGGAGTGGGCCGATTTTTTTTATATTTTTATTATTTATTTAAAAAAAAAATTTCAAATTTTCAAAAATGAAAAAAAAAAATTTCCCGTAAACTTTATTTCTATCATATAAAAAATATATGTTATGGTTATGTTTTAGACAGTATGAAAAAACCATATTCATAAATCGATACACACTAACGTATAGTTTCTAGTATACTCACATATGTACATTAAGGTGGACCAAAAATATTTTTTATTTTTATTTGTCTTAGTTACCATGAAAATCTCATCCGACATGACTAAAAACAAATTCTGGTAAGACCTGAGCTCTTAATATTAATATTAAGAGGTGCCTCATCGATATTTTTGATTTCCCATATAAATAACACAGGAAATTTTGTTTATTTTGTTTGGATTTTTAATGTACGAAAACAAATAATTGGTAAGCGAGAATCAACACTTATTCTTATAGGAAATTTACCGATCTACAAAAAATTAAATATTTTATAATTTTTTGTTGGACTTTAACTACGAATAACTTTGTAGATCGGTTTGTATTACCTAAAATATTGTGCTAATACTTACAAATTGATTATTTTGTGCATCTTCCGAATCGATTACTAAAAATGGTCGCATCCAAGCCTCACGTGTCTTAATTGCAAGCGTCATGGTAATATAATTTTGCTGCAGCCAAAATGGTAGTTTGTGTTTAACTTCGAATTGTACCCATTGTCCTAAACCCGCTGGTATGTAATGACGGCTCTCTACTAATTTTAACGTATGTGTGCGGTTTTGATAATGCGAACCTCGCGCGACATGATGGATCATGATTATTAAGTCACGACTTCGCATAGTCCTCCCATTAACAACTGTTTGTTTTAATATTTCGGGATAATGTTTTCTCATCCAATCCCGACCACGTATGTAAAGATGAATAATCGTACGAACTATTGTTAAATGGCTGTGATCAAATTTAAAATTGATTACATCCCATCTACGATTGTGACGCATTCGAGAAACTTTAAATATATAAAATTTCAAATCGAAATATTCAGGCGAAACCTTATGTATATATGTATATGAGATTATTTAAAGCAAGAAAAAATCTTAATTTAGACTACACCGAAGCTATAATATTCTTTCCATGTACATTTTTTATAGCAACTAACTATACTATATACATACATACTTATATATGTAACTAAATTAAAAAGCGTAGCCCGCCAACGTTTTGCTAGTTCTCTCTAGCCACGTTATTTGATATCAACAACCCTCAAATCCGCTTAAGATTACTTAATAATAAAAACAAAAAAAAATTGTATTGATTTTTATCGATCAATTTGAATTACAGTTATTTGTTATAATGGTCACATCTGAAACATTTATTTGAAAATTGTAGCGATGCCTTGCATAATAATTCAAGGCAGCGTAATGATATCTCTTCGAAAGTTTTCTATACAAGGTTGGATGCTATAATTGTTCGATAGCAGCTTTTTCGGATAATTGTGACTTCGGAGGACGTGTGCAAAATTTTCGGTCGACATTTTAAAAGCTGAGAAACTAGTCATGACTAAATCGACTCAGCTCCAGAAAACCTTATACTCTTTATTTTGATATTAAATATCATATTTATAACGTTTTCATAACAGCTACGGTTTCAGAGTGCGCTGGATGTTATTTAAATGTGCCGCATAAATCAGAAAGAAAATATACATATACGCAAATATTAAATGCCAAAGAAAATCTCTAATTGTGTTATATATGTATGTATGTAGAAAGCAGGAATGGTTACAGGTTATTCGGTTTTTGTTCTCAATGATTTGCAAACTCTATTAAAATCTCTCCAAATAAATACACATAATGTTTCCTTTGTCCTTAAATGTAATACGTAAATATGCATTTGCAACAGAAAAACAGCTTGGCCTCTAAGAGATGTGTGTGCCAATTTTGCAAACGGAGAGACATGACAAAATTATTCGTATAATTGTTATAAGAACTGCAAAACAACCGGTAGGACTATCGATAGTATGTATGTACTATATGTATTTAACCGATAGAGGACTTGCAGAGGAGGATCGAGTCATGTGTAGAAGTTCACACAAGTGAGGATCGCCATTCACTTGGGAGTGGTCAGAAACGATTCTTTTACATATGACTCAAGCAGCTCACGACTTCCGGTCTTTGACCAAGTGTCCTCTGGGTAGCCTAAAAACATCCGTTTGAAGGCGAGCTAAAGTGAGAAAGCGAAATATTCCCTACTTAGGGTTGTGCGCTGGGTTTGGGACCCACCTCGTTAGAAAACACCCCCAATGAAAGGAATAAGGGTACTGTGGGACGTCATTTCAAACTCCTTACGTACAGCTGCAACCGAAACCATTGGTTTTCGGAAAGTGCAAACGAACAGCTGGTACGACGAGGACTGCCATGTCGCAGCGGAGAGAAAACAGGCTGCCTACCTCGCAACGTTACGATCGACCACAACACCTTCGGAATGGGATAGATACTGAGAATTGAAGAGGGAAGCGAGACGTATTTGTAGACAGAAAAAGAAAGAGACCGAAATGCGTGAGTACGAAGAGCTTGACAAGCTGGCCGACAGAGGTAATGCTCGAAAATTCTATGAAAAGATGCGGCGACTTAAGAAGGTTTCAAGACCGGAGCATACTCTTGTAGAACCGCCAAAGGTGATCTAGTCACCGATGCCCAAAGCATACTTAAATTATGGAGGGAACACTTTTCCAGCCTGCTGAATGGAAGTGAATGTACAACGCCAGGAGAAGGCGAACCCGATTCCCCAATCGATGACGATGGAGCAGACGTTCCATTTCCCGACCATGAAGAAGTTCGAATAGCAATTACCCGCCTGAAGAACAACAAAGCGACGGGGGCCAATGGATTGCCGGCCGAGCTATTCAAACACGGCGGCGAAGAACTGATAAGGAGCATGCATCAGCTTCTTTGCAAAATATAGTCGGACGAAAGCATGCGATTGGAATTTAAGTGTGCTATGCCCAATCTATAAAAAGGGAGACCCCACAATCTGCGCCAACTACCGTGGGATAAGCCTCCTCAACATCGCGTAAAAGGTTCTATCGAGCGTATTGTGTGAAAGATTAAAGCCCACCGTCAACAAACTGATTGGACCTTATCAGTGTGGCTTTAGACCTGGAAAATCAACAACCGACCAGATATTCACCATGCGCCAAATTTTGGAAAAGACCCTTGAAAGGAGAACGACACACACCACCTCTTCGTCGATTTCAAAGCTTCGTCAGGATCGGGAAGGACCTCTCCGAGCCGTTCAATACCAAACGAGGTTTCAGGCAAGGCGACTTTCTGTCGTGTGACTTCTTCAATCTGCTGCTGGAGAAAATTATTCGAGCTGCAGAACTTAATCGAGCAGGTACAATCTTTTCTAAGAGTGTACAGCTGCTGGCGTATGCCGATGATATTGATATCATCGACCTCAACACCCGCGCCGTTAGTTCTGCTTTCTCCAGACTGAACAAGGAAGCAACGCAAATGGGTCTGGCAGTGAACGAGGGTAAGACGAAATATCTCCTGCAATCAAACAAACAGTCGTCGCACTCGCGACTTGGCTCTCACGTCACTGTTGACACTGTTTTACGTGGTTACGTACTGCCTTACTCCACGGCGCTCAAAATCACAGCGGATCAAATCAATGCGCTGATCAGCGCCCTGAGAATGCTAAGCATTTTCAGTACCAATTGGCAGTGTGGAATGGACACACTGACCACCTTGGTCGGGTTCGAGGCCAATCTAAAACCTCTGCCGTGCTTTGGGCCCGGCACCCGGTTGCAATGCAACTCCACATTCAACTGACAAAGTCAGTTCTTCCCGCATTTGGGCTACAACCACAACCACCACGTTACTACCCGAGGGGCCAGTCCACATGAGCAGGTTGGAGTTACCTACAGCGTCCCTGTTGACAGTCATAACTTTGAAGTTATAGCTAATTTCGTCTATTTAGGAACCAGCATTAACACCACCAATAATGTCAGCCTGGAAATCCAACGCAGGGTTACTCTTGCCACCAGGTGCTACTTCGGACGGAGTAGGCAATTGAAAAGTAAAGTCCTCTCTCGACGAACAAAAGCCAAACTCTATAATTCGCTCATAATTCCCGTCCTGCTATATGGTGCAGAGGCTTGGACGATGACAATAACCGATGAGTCGACGTTACGAGTTTTCGAGAGAAAGGTTCTGCGAAAGATTTATGGTCCTTTGCGCATTGGCCACGGCGAATATGGCATTCGAGGGAACGATGAGCTGTACGAGATATACGACGACATTGACATAGTTCAGCGAATTAAAAGACAGCGGCAACGCTGGCTAGGTCATGTTGTCCGGATGGATGAAAACACTCCAGCCCTGAAAGTATTCGACGAAGTACCCGCCGCGGGAAGCAGAGGAAGAGGAAGACTTCCACTCCGTTGGAAGGACCAAGTGGAGAAGGACCTGGCTTCGCTTGAAATATCCAATTGGCGCCACGCAGCGAAGAGAAGAAACGATTGGCGCGCTGTTGTTGACTCGGTTATAATCGCGTAAGCGGTGTCTACGCCAGTAAAGAAGAAAAAGAAGGACTTGCAGAGATGCTAGTCTCAAAACCATCTTTTCGTTCTTGGCTTGGTGGCGCGAGTTAAGGAATTAATTCTTTATAATAACATCAAAACAACCTTTTGTTTCAGTAAACAGAATGCAAACAACCTTGAGTTGGAACAACTGAAATTCGGTATCACTACGACAAACAGTCCTAAACAACAACCTTATCTTAAAACAAAACAAATGTATCTAAGCAAACAATATATACATATGTAAACAAACCTAAACAAATAATATAATCTGTATCTAAACAAACTATCTACTAGTAATAAGTAAACATACTAGTTAGTATAAATAGAAGTAAAAACCATGTAATAAGTTAGTCTTAAGAGTATAAATAAAGAGTACACATTTCGGTGCAGCTCAAAATATATTCTTTTGACTCATTTTTACTTCTGGTAAAAATTAACTGGGGGCTCAACCGGGATGACAAATTGATTTGCTATCCAAAAAGTCAGATTTTATTCCGAAAGGATTAAATCAAAAAATTCCACGGGAAGTAGGACTTCCAGCACTAAATGTCTGAAAAAGTGCAGAAACAAATGGCAATGAATGTAAGTATAGGTCCTGTAACAGCGGACAATACATCCAGAATGAATCAAAGCAGATCCTGAAAAAACGGACAGCGAATTCAGCAAAATTCACAACGGACCATGGAACAGCGGACAGCAACAATTCCTGAAAAAGTGGAACAAGGTACAAAAGTATAAGTCCTGAAACAGTGGATAATATTTTCACCAAGATTCGCAATAGACCCTGAAACAGCAGACAACGTTAACATATTCCCACCAAGAGGAAACACCAGAATCACTACATACCAAATTAAAGTATGAAAAAAAGACTAAACAAATATCAACAAAGAAATCTTTGGCATCAATCTCAACATCGACAACCTCCATCAGTCCCAATGGACGCAGATCGATTTTGTCAAACAAAAAATTCAGCAATTGTTAAATGACGGAATATTACAGTTAATAATTGCAAAAAAGGCACCAAAAACAAGGCAAGCCAAAAAGGAAAGTGGTTGTTGAATTGTAGAAATTTGAAGCTAATTAAAAATTAAATTATAAGAGAAAAGAAAGCATAATAAGAAACATGCAAAAATAATAATTTACTATATAATATAAAAAGGTCTCAATTATAAACCCAAAAATTAATCAAACATATACAATAATTAATTATTATAAGCCGACTTCAAGCCTAGATGTTTTGAAATGAGGACATTTCATTTTAACATAGGGGAAAGTTAAGGAACGAATTCCTTATAATAGTAACAAACATCAAAACAACCTTGAGTTGGAACAATTGAAATTCGGTGTCACTACAACAAACAATCCTAAACAACAACCTTATCTTAAAACAAAACAAATGTATCTAAGCAAACAATATATATGTAAACAAACCTAAACAAATAATATAATCTGTATCTAAAGAAACTATCAATTAGTGTTAAGTAAACATACTAGTTAGTATAAATAGAAGTAAGAACCATGTAATAAGTTAGTCTTAAGAGTATAAATAAAGAGTACACATTTCGGTGCTGCTCAAAATATATTCTTTTGACTCATTTTTACTTCTGGCAAAAATTAACTCGCGCTTTGTTTTCAAATTTTTAAGTATAAACAATTTTTAAAGTAATATACAAATTATTAAATTTAACTATTTTCAAAATTTTATTTAGGCATTGGAGACATTAGATGAAATGTTGAGGCAATATTAACAATTAGATAAGAATTCCTATGTTCTGAAATGCCGGTTGTACATAACCACACTTATTCATACATGCAGTCGCAATTCAAAATTTTTGAGGCCACGGTTTTCTAGTTTTTCAATAAGAATTAAGAACCGTGAAAAAGCATAAATTGTAAAGAAACCTCCATTCAAATTAAAATCATTAATTTGGAGAATAAAATTATGAAATTTTATTTGAATGTTCTCTCATGATCGAATTTCACAATACATGCATACACCCTGAGGCATGTTTAGCTAGGTTGAAGTGTATCTGAAGTTGAAGTATATCTGATAAGATAACACCACTAAAGATTAAAAACGTTCAAAAATTACTATTTTTGATCAAAAACAAGAGAATTATTGAGAAATAAGTTACTCTACTGAAACGTATTTTAAGTATACGTTTCTTGAACTTATATTATATTAGTAAATGTATAAAAAATGTAATGTTTTATAACTCTAGGAGCAGAGTATATGTACCATGTTTTGTTTTATAAATAAAATCAAAGTTTATTTCATAAAAATAAAGTGAACAACTATCGATACTGATAATAATATTTTTGTAAACTATCGAAACTTTGATTGGTCCGTCTACCGATAGTTTTGCATCTCTAATTGTTATCTAAAGATATGGTCATACTAGACTTATCTGCAAGTCACTTACCGGATGGAAAAACATATATGCTGTTAACACGTGAGAACGATTCATCATCTACGTCCCTTATGGGGTCATATGTACCATAATTTTCATTGGGTAAGCCATCATAAATATCACTTTCAATTGGAGGAAACAATTGTTCTTGCTGGTAATTCATTCGTTCTCTTCGATTGTTTTTACTAAGCATTTGTTGATCATCGTATTGCGGTTGGAGGTCGTCATTCTGTACATATTCATCGTTTTGCATATTTTCAGTTGGTTCAAATAGTTTTTCGTAATTGTCGTGAGAGTGAATAACAGAAGGATGAAGCGAAGGTTTACTGCGTGATCTGTGGATTGTCTGATATTGCCCTTGTGTATTTTGATTATCAAAGATACGCCGTTGCCCATACAGGTCATGAGTTCTATGCATCCTGTTTGTGTATTGTGGTAAGATTGGGTTACTGTTTTTCTGTTGCCCTAGTCCATTTAAATCTGCATTTCGCGCCTCAGAGTTCATACTGTTGCCGACGAAGTTGTCTCTCACTGTACCATGAAAGTTTTTATAGAATTTGTCAATAATGTTATGAGGTACAGCAACGGGTTTGGTTATATTTGGCAAGCGTTGTAATTGTAAGCGTATGAGAATAAGATTTTTTATTGATTCTAAGCTTTTGAGCTTCACTTGTTCTCGCATTTGACATGATCCGCAAACATTAACAATGGATTGTGTACTTGTTGGTGGTACAATTTGAGTTGATTTAACATCAGAGTCGTGCAAAGTATGGCTGTGGTGTTCAAATAAACTTTCACGATTTAATAGTTTTACACCTCCTTCTTGCAGAATATGATTAGCGTATAGTGATAGTTTATGTCTTTGTATTGCAGATGATGAAATAACATTAGCCATCAGACAAATTGTCTGAATCACTGGTTTTGTTTCATCATGAAGTGTCACATTTTTTGGACTTAGTAAAATAACTGGTTTTTCTAATATCAAAGCTAGTGTCTGAATAATTGTGTTGCTAAGTATTTCATCTTCGTTGCTATACGAAAAGCTGTTTTTAGAAAAATGTTGCCATTTCAAATTTGTCAAGGATTTCGAGTTCACTCTGTCATTATAGTCACGTGGTACCATATGGCGCATCATATAATCCAAGCGGCCATTATTAACAAACTGGTAATTCTCCATATCACTTGCTAACTCAGAGTTAACCATACTATCCCTTAATATAAAAAAAGTAAAAACCGCGAGCCACAGACGTGGCAATTCCTTCTGCCGTAATTGATACAGCCGACCTCTGTAGCCATCACAAATCATACTCTGTAGAATACAATGTAGAAACATACATATGTACATATCGCATACCCGCTCAAATATTTATTTGTCAGATCTCACACATTGTACTTGCCTAAGTTAATTATTGTCAAAACGAGTGTGGTGGTTTTACACGTACATTGAATTTGACCTTCTAACGGAAGAGCTCGACTTACTCATTTGCGTATCCGAGTATTTTCGTATAAAACGTTCAATATATTTCGTTCCTCCTAAAGTTCGCTAATAATACACAATGCAAGCTCATGTAATTTCAAATAGACAAATATACCAGCGGTTACATGGTAAAACCAAAGCTATAGCCTTGTGGTCGGTGATCCGTAGATCTCATTTTGTTGGCGTATTAAACTAAAAATAGAAATGGAATGTTAGTCAATGTGTTTTAGTTATATTTTATTGTAGTGCTGAAATATATCCTATATAAAAGTTAAAAGTTACAAGTTACAAGTGACGCTTGTGTAGATTAAACATTCGTTTATTTTCCATATGTATTGCTTAGAAAATGAACCGTCATCTATATTGCAAGACGTCAAATACGATTATAAATACATTAGTTATTGGCTAAGCTGCAAAATGCAGACTTTCTTCGCTGCTTAAATTGGATCTTAAAGCAAGCGGTTGCCGTTACTGGCCTCAATATAGTGATAGCAGTATAGATGTGGAGGAATTTAATTAAATTCGTATTTTGCTTGACAAGCTCTATAATCTCTTTGACGAGTTTGGCCGCTGACGTAAAACCACGCAAGTGTTTTATTAGTTAGGCGTCATTTCAAAATGACACAAAGGATACCCATTTTCTCTTGTTCTCATTAACCAAAAGATTTATTTGCATCTTTCCAATTCTGACTGGGTCTGCCAATATTAAATTTAGATCTAGAGACATAATTACAGTGTTTTTGTTGTCGTTGTAGTGACAGAAATTATTCCTGAAGCAATTGCGAGTTGACAGGCCTCGGCAGGATAAAAATTTATGTTCGTTCCGATTACTTAGACTCCATCAATTACAGCAGTTGCGCATTGGCGACTAATATTAATTCAATTACTTTTGATTTTCTCTATATCTATAATGTTTTTTATAAAGATAGGTTATGCTCTACTACTCTCTAAACTAATGAACTTTTAATATCTTCCTTTGATTGAAAGTACCTCTTATTCTCTCTTTAGCAGTACGGATGACATGATACGAATCTCTTTGATGCGAGAGCTGTCAAAAATATTTTTTTTTATAAGATTCATCAACCATGTCATTGACGAAACAATAGTTTGGATATTTTAAAATAACTTTTGGGCACTGTGCATTCCGATATTATTGTTAGGTGGTCGGTGCAAGAGAATACCTATAAACTTCATATTCCTAACCTATAACTAGAAACAATACAACTTTGAATAAAATATCATGATTTTATGAGGAAACTTAAAATAAAAATATCTCGCATTTTTAACAAAAAATAGCTAAAACAAGAAACCCCGTTAACTTCGGCTATAACGCCTTCGCAGGGACAATTTTTATAGCATAAAAGGGAATACAAAGATCTTTATCCAGATATTGCTCAGTCAGTTTGTGTGGTAGCTATGTACATATATACAATAGTGAACAATATATTCGAACATTGTAGCGATGCCTTAGATAATAATCTGTGTTAAGTTTCGTGAAGATACCTTGTCAAACAAAATAGTTTTCCATAAAAGGACTTGAGTTCCATCGCCGGTCCGATCAAACCCTGTAAATTTCAAAGCTTTACACTTTAACTGCATATCCAAAATTTAAATCCCCTTTGTAATAATTATTTTCTAAAATGCATAAAAGACTTTTAGAAAAAGACCTTTCAGAAAAGAAAAAGTGGGTTCGCTTCTTTTTATTTTCAAACGTGAAAAAGTCACTCGCCGAGCAGAAATTTGAGTCGTATTAGGAGGTTATTGCCGCCACGTTGGTTTCTTTCTATTAAAATTTCTTTTTGTTTGAGGGATTCAATGCAAGCAATGCAAATTTAATGGAAATAATCGATATATGTTGAATTTGCCTGGTTTTAGTAATAAGTGTGGAACTATTTAGCTTGAATGAAATTCTTTCAAAACAAGTCCACGACACTTCAATAACAAAAAACGAAACAATACATTCAATCCCGGTTGAAAGAATCCCAATTGAGTACCATACAGATCCTCAACCCCTTTTCGACCGACGGTACGATGAAGTACCATCACAATTACGAGCTCATATAAAGTTGAAAGACGCTTTGTTTTGGTTTTTCACCATAGGTATATAAGTAAGTATACATAATTTCCCATTGCTAGCTGGCAATTCCATACGCGCATATTTACAGTTATTAAAAATTAGTTACAGCTCCTCGTTACACGTGTTTGTTTGCCAATTATTAGAAAGAATATGACTCGCAATAGCTTTGATAAAATTTTGAGAAACTTAAATGTTAATGATAATTCGATGATACCGAAAGATAATAAGGAGAGTCTTTACAAACTTAAGCCTATAATAGAATGGGGAAAAAATATATTTTTTTGATAACTACTTGACATGAGTTCACCTTCCTGAAAAAGTAAAAATGCAGAGTATTTTAGCTTATGGTACTATAAGTACACACGTGCCAACCGAATGTAAATAATGATTTTAGATTGTCCTCTACTGGCATAAGTTTTAGCGACATCCAATTTTCATGGATCAGAATCGACGACCGTTCCAAGAAGAGATCAAAAAGACTTTGTTAAATGCCGAGCAACTGCGAATTGCTTATGGCCTTGACAGGAAATTGAAAAAGTGGTGGCATAAAATTTTTTGCTAGAAATTGCGTTCGTCAATAGCTTTGTGATTTACTGTCAATCGTTTGAGAAATGTACGCTGCTACAATTCAGGAGATCTGTTAGTTTAGGGTTGATGAACCAAAAAGCTTGCAATCTAAAAGTAACGATAGTTTTCTAGGCGGTGTGCATTGGGCAGTTTTCATGACGTACAGGAAGATGTAAATTCTGTAGTTTAAGCAAAATGCAATCTAAACCTTACTCCAAATGCACTAATTGTGGAGTTTATTTATGTTAAATTGATAAAAAGAAATGTTTTTCAAAATACCATGGAATGAACTAGTACCAACCGCTTCAATATATTAATAAATCGTCTTATCATATACAAATAAATTTGTATGGCATTGTTTGAAATTTTAATAATTTAATGACCAGAGCCTAACGGTACTTAAAAGTACCAGCTATTTTAAATATACGTACAGATCTTCGAAAATATCTTAACTTGGTATTTTAGTTCTACAAGTAAATGTAATATGTACACAAATAAGCAAGATTTTATAGTGAACAATCGAATTTTAAATCTCCTTCATATCTCCGTCCACAAAGAGCTAATATAAAAATTGCATTATATGCAATTGTAATATGAAAACTACTGTTACAAATTATATTATGATTAACACAGGGACACATTGCATGTGTTTCAATAAAAAGTGAAGTTTTTGAAGTGGTATATAAGAGAGGAAATTTGCAAGTAAAATTTTTAATGACGCACAAAACATTTGTTACATAAGCCAGTGGTACTTAAAAGAATAATTTCTATGTATTTAAAAAAGGTGTGAGATTCAGGAAGACACAGACAAAAAAGAGAAATTGACACTTAAGCTATTTGACTGTTCAAACTGTTGATAGGATGCACAAAGCTTTACATACGCATGCGATGAATGTTGAACAAAATATTACCATCATAAGTGATTTACGAAGTCAATAAAAATATATAATATGTTGCCAATTTAACTATTCCATTATTATTCTTATCACGATAAATGATATCATTGACAACAAGGAACGAGCTGACAATTTTAACTAGATGACATTTTAATTCGCATATATTTTGTTTTTGTTGCGGAAAAATTAAAATTAGTTATAAGTATACCTGTAACAATATTTATATTTATTTTTCAAGTGTTCAGAATAGTAGGAGTCCTTTCAGAGCATTAGCAATCCTATATCTATCTATGAATTTGGAGAACCTTTCACAGGGGTGTTTATTAACCAATTTTTCCTAGCGAAAAAAGTATTAACTTTTTCTTCTGCATTACCAGATTTGCTCACTGAATGGTTAATTATAACACCTTACCCAAAATTAATTGATATCGTGCTCCTGTCCATCTATGTACACAGTTAAAACTCGTAAAAACCTTGACTATGTTAAACCAAGATAGAATTTGTCCTAGCGGCGAATGCTATTTTTTTCGATGTAAATTTTCTCAAAATTTCTTTTAGTATTTCACACTTTTACAATCTTACAAACAACCGAATAAGAAGGTAATTTAAGATTCAGCAAAAACTTAGCAACTTTTTGTTGTGAGTAGTTTTTCATTATCTTAATTTTGCAAGAATTAAATTTTCACTTTTAAAATTCTGTTTCGCATATTAAATTTTCATATTCGCAACATGTTCAACTGATAGTACTAATACAAAAATATGTTGACTGTTAAGTATGTACGTAAGTACCTACGTTTTTCAAGTGCTCCAATGTACGAAAATGTATTATATTAGGATGCTATTAAAGGGAAGCGAATATTTTCATGATATAAATCAAATTGCTATAATGATGATCGTCCAGCTTATTATGTAGATGTGTTGTATTATTACACATGCAAATATATTTACAAAAACACCATTTATTCTGTAATACACATAAAAACGAAACGATAACTAATCGTAGCTGTTTGATGTTTATACTCCCAATTTAACTTTACTTATATTTTACTTTATGTACGACAATTAAAGTTTTCTCGAATTAAATTCGAAGCCTTAGTGTGCTTAAATAAGAAATAACACCTAAATCAAACTGTATACATAAGAAGAGCATACCTACTAGTAAGCTTTAAATATCCGACGATTTGCGATATGTTGCCATGGCTATTGTTGCATAGTTACTTGCGTCACGCGCGTAAATGTTAATTTTTGTCATATGCGTTGATTGCTTTAATTTATATTCGACAAATGTGTGTATATATTATATTCTGTATGATTACGACAGTTTTATGAACAGATATAACGGGTGGGTCATCTAACGTTTTAAATTTGAATTATCTATATTTCGACATTGGAAACGTCAAATACCATTCGGAAAGTGACAGATATTCAGTAAAAAGTCTAAAATTTACGAAATGAGTCGCTATTCACTATTCTACAGTTCGCAGATTGGGCAGAAGATCGTTTGACCGAGGATGGTCAATTTTACCGAAAAATCATCTTTTCGGACGAGGCTCATTTCCACCTCGATGGTTACGTTAACAAGCAGAATTCTCGCACTTGGGGCACAGAAAACCCGCACGTAATCGTCGAGAAGCCAATGCACCCACCACGAATCACTGTATGGTGCGGATTTTGGTCTGGTCGAATCATCGGCCCATTTTTCTTCGAAAATGAAGAAGGAACCGTAACCATCAATGGTGAGCGATATCGCGCAATGTTGACCGAATTTTCCTTCAAGCAAATTGAAGAGGAAGACTTGGACAATATTTGGTTCCGGCAGGACGGCGCACATTGGGATATCTGTGGCCGAAATTCAAAAATTTCATGTTGTCTGATTTGAATGAAAATTTCACAGTTTGTTACCAACTATTTATACATTATTTTCCCAAAGTATTAGGATTATATCTGCATTAGTTTTTTGTCCAGAAATACCCAAAGTTGGTGAATGTAGAGAACATCAAAATTAGCAAAAAATTTACTCAAAAGTCAAATCATTGATACAATAAAACAACTATTGAAATTCAACTTTGTTATTATTTTTCATTTATAATATGTATCAAAGAAAAAATTTGCATCAAAATCCATTGAAAAAAATAATGCATAAAAAATTTTGTGGAACAACATAATTTGGACGTCAAAATTTCAATGTTCTTCAAATTCAAAGTGGTGCATCTTTTTAGCGCTGTCTACCGCTGTCGACATACATATACCGAATTAAAGCCTGAAGTCTCAGCTAAACGCCCCATTTGAAAAAAGCAATGTCAGAATGTCACGAAGATGTAAAAAAGTTGCTAAAAGAGACAGAGACTTGATAAAAGAGAATTTAGTTGTATGGGAGGTGGGCGTAAAAGTGGGCGGATATTATTGAAATTTAACACCAACATATATAATGTCATAAAAATGCTATGTACCAAAAATCAGTGCTGTAGGTCAAAAATTAAGTTGCACCTTATATGGGAGGTGGGCGTAAAATAAAATTTTTTTAAAAAATTTTTTCATTTTTTTCTTGATTGGAATCCAAAACAATGATGTACCAAATGTCATTGTCCTGCGACAACTCCTTATATTTTTAGCCGCAGTATGCACTAGTAGAAACCTATGTGCGGCGCTACGTGCAACACAGCAAACGCTACACTCAATCTTTTACGCCCTATCTTCGAAATTTAAAATTTTATATGGCCCATCCTATACTATATACATATTTATAATTGTTCCTACCAGAGATAACATTAAGTAATTTATATCTCAATGACGATCGAAATCGATTTCACCTATTATCATCCAACTTTACGTATATACATATATACATATAATGAACTTTAGTTTTAGTTGTGCTCGGAGTGAGTTAAAGTATGACTTCATGTGAGTTTTTATACAAGGTTGAATATACATAAGCAGTTTTAACTTAAATTGACTAGGATTTAAAAATAAAACAAAACTTCGGGAAGATTAAAATCGTGTGCAAATGGTTTGATTTTAATTCTCATTCCATCACAATTGATTTATCTGACTCACTTTTCGAAATTAAAAACACTTTTTGCTTTCTCTCTCAACATCAAAGTCTTATTTGGTGATTTGAACACTTGGTAAGTCTGACAAAGACTGGTCGTCAAAGCTGGCAATAATAGCCGTGTTTTATTTGACCATCACAAGCTAATAGCTAAATCATGGACAAATAAAACGCACTTAGCTTATTTCATATATTCGCTTAAAAATGTATTGTGTTGGCAATGCCGACAAGAACAATCAACTGATATACAATTTAGTTTGAAATTTCAAATTTGTAAAGTGTTCATATTTCCATTAATTTTAACTCAATACTCATCCATACATAATTATTTTGGCAAAGTCTTTTATACAAAATAAGCTTAATTTGCTGGTCAAATAAAACACGCCTAATACTTAATACTATGCTTCATCATAGAACATCTGGGCAGCTATTTTCGCACTGAAAGACTCTTAACCTCATCAACTTTTTCAGTGTTCTTGATAT
Organism: Bactrocera dorsalis; assembly: GCF_023373825.1. Classification (NCBI taxonomy): domain Eukaryota; kingdom Metazoa; phylum Arthropoda; class Insecta; order Diptera; family Tephritidae; genus Bactrocera; species Bactrocera dorsalis. The sequence goes on from NC_064308.1 coordinate 25,006,795, forward strand.
GCTTAAAACCAGTGCACCGAAAATCCACTCATTACTTGAATTCACTTATACTCTCTAAAAGCACTGTTTAACTCCCGAATGGCATTTCTTGTTCCCTTCACCGTCAGTGTGATGTGGTTAGACTTCCTTAATTTTGAGAAACAGCAGTGCGACGAGTACAGCAGTGCAACGAAATGAATAGATGCCCAATATTTCGTCATGTTTCCATCCGGTGCTACAGTATTGCTGCTATAGGTGAACAATTTGGAACATTTAATTAGAACGTATTTTTTTAACTAAAAATAAAAAGTCGATGTGTATATCTATGTAAACAAACCCTTATAAGATTAAAGTAGAAGACCTTGTAATAGGCGACTTCAGTGAAAAAATCCGCAGAAAAAAATGAATCCAAAACCCCAAAGCAAAGAATAAATGACTAATACATTATCCAACCATAAAAGTTAATGCAGTAAAAGCATGGCTAAGGGCTTAACTGTGGGTACCAAAATTATTCAAATAAGGTCTCGAAGAATCAGTGTTTAAAAGCAATAACCGGCAAATACAAAATTACATTTTATTCTTACCTTGCATTAGCTCTTGCTATCGTTTCCTCGTCTTATTCTTTTAATTAATAGTATCATTTTAGCCATCGGTTCTAAAGTTAAATTAAATGATCTTAGTACCGCAATGATAATGTTCTTTGTGGTTTACAAAAGCAGTTCAGGAAATTATTATCTTGGGTAGTCGAAAAAGCCTTTTCATATTTTTTCAATAGATGTCGTTGCAGTCGTATATCTCCATAGCTACCAGTAACATTGTCTCATACCATATAGTGTTGAAATGTAAGATCTTAAGCTTCATTTAACCAAAAAAAAAATACATTCGGGAAAGTTGAAAAAGTTACAGCTGTTCACAAATGAATGAAAATAATGAAGAAATTCGCTATAGTTTGAAATTTTTGTATGAAAAGGGAAGAATGCTACGCAAGCCACCAATGGAATTTGCGAAGTTTATGGAGACGATGCTGTATCAGTTCGTGTAGCAGTTTGGTAAGTCTTAAGACAGTATACTAAGCCGTTGAGATTTCTGAGAGGATAATTTGACAAAATTTCCTATTATGTTTTGTACCTTTCCAAAAGAAAGTAGTCTGTATTCTTGTTTGGCGTTAGTTTCTTGATGTAATTTTGATTTGTAAATTCTATGATTAATTTTTGTACATTTTTCTCTGTGAGATCAGCAATGTTTGCTGGGTATGTTGTATAAAAGTGCTTTTATTTCAAAACATTAGTATTTTTCAAGTCGATTCTTAAACAAGTTGATTGACTCTATCTTTCAAAAATACTGCTACTTTTACGGCGACGAAATCATTGTCAACTAAAAGCAGTGAACGGATTGCTACCCCAGTCCTAGGCAGTTCGGCGTTGAGCCCCTCTAGAAAGAGTAGGCTAGGGAGAATCGGTGTAAGTCAGCATGCTAACACACTCGAGTGAAGAGGTGAGTGAGAGAGAAAATTTTTAACAAATATTTATTACGCAAAATATTTACGATAGCTAGTGATAAAGTCGCAAATATCAGAAGAGCAATAAGTGATATATTACAAAGACACCACCACCAAATGTGGTATGTGTCTCACACCCTAAATTTATGCAATAAGATCCCAGCAAATGAAAACCATAGAGGGGGATGCTTAAAAAGTAGTTTGTTGTGTTTGTGTTTTTTAATTCTAGATGAACCAATAATAAGTTATGCTGTCCACAGCAAGAGCACTTCGTTTGTGAGACACCTCGGGAGATGAGGTCTCAACGGTTGAATTCTCAACTTTTATATTATATCTTCTTCTTTACTGGCGTAGACGCCGCTTATTATCTTAATATATAAAAATCACGTGTCACATTGTTTGTTTGCGATGGACTCTTAAACTACTGAACCGATTTTAATGAAATTTTTAACACTGTGGGCAGTTTGGTCCAACTTGAAAGATAGGATAGTTTATAACTCTCCTTATAGTCGCATTATTTATTTATTGCAAATTATTTGTTTATTATTAGCAAATAGCTATCCACCAGTTGGTGGCGCTAAGAGCGGTATTGAGTGCGGTATGTTACAGTAGATGGCGCTACAAACATTAAAAACATTAAATGAAAATGCGTTGTTTGAAGTTTATATTATTTGTGGTAAAGTTATACGAGTCTATGACTTCCAAAAAAAAAATAAAAATTGGGCGGGGCGAAGTTCGCCGGGTCAGCTAGTATATATATATATATATATTAAGGTGGACCAAAAATAGTTTTATTTTTATTTTTCTTAGTTACTATGAAAATCTCATCCGACATGACTAAAAACAAATCCTGAAAACCAAACTGTAATACTATGCATATACATTGATATGAGTTTGGAATGTGAATTAGACAACAGTCTAGAATATAGTACGATCCATATGTTGTCAACATTCACTACTCTAAGTTGTATGGTCGTCTGATGAGCTACAACAATAGAGTAGATATCCATCATTTCCAGTTTGCGATTTCGAAAGAAAAGCAAGTGGATATGTAGTGTTTCGTGCATTTATTATTAGACATACAAAGCGAAGTGGGATTGGATCTTTCTCTGCATCAGGAATTTCCGCATGACTGAATGATTTCATCAATTTGATCTGGTGTAACCACCATTCACACGAGAAGAATTTGTGCATGCGGCAAACTTCTCTTTTGCCACTCAACAGAGTACATCTAGCATCTAACAGCACCATATATACGATACGTTGCTTCAAGATAAAGTCCATCGAAGCTGTTGCTTGAAAAGTCGTGCTGTGACATCGTGACGATCGCTTGCTGATTGACCGCAATCCATAATACCGCACGTATGTCATCGCATCCTGGGAGTACTCGGTCATGTGCCTTGGGCTGCTAATATATGTTGATGCCAAAAAGAACGCCGACCGATAATAGCGCGACCTCTTCGTGGTATCGTAACAAATTTCAATCTGTAATTCATCACTTTGTGTGCAATGCACATAACGTTTTCACTGAATAGTTTTCGAAATTTTTTGAAGCAAACGACAAATTTAAACGATTCAAATAATTGAAAAACAAAACAAAAAAAATTAAAAAAAAAAAAATTGTATGGAAAAAAATAACTTTTTGGAATTGTCCAATTTTTCGGCTTTTCATCACGAATAACATAGAGAGTTTTTTATTTCTAAACCTTCCCCGATCCACACAGAACATTCTCTGAAAATTTCATCAAGATTGGTTCAGTCGTTCCCTTAGCGTTACTAATAAACCAACATTCATTCGTTTGTAAGGAAAAAAGAAAAGGGCTGTTTTCAGGGGGTTTCCGGCAATTATTCGAATTTTTCTTGCCGTAAAAACCATCTTTGAACCTCAGCGAACATTTAGAAAAAAGAATTGGTCACATTGGTCCAGGCGTTGTAGAGTTATGCGCTTACCAACACATTTTGCGATTCATTTTTATATATAAGATATATACAGCAGATCTTCCAACAGCTAATAATGTATTAACATCAACTTTTGCGTATGACATAGCTTTAGTGAGACGTAACAAATGCCACATAATTGCATCAAGAATATTAGCCGAGCGCTTAAGGTCTGTCGAAGAATGGCTAGCCAACTGGCGTATAAATGTGAATGAACAAAAGTGTAAGAATGTTATATGTTTTCGGTAAGACCAAAAATGTGTTCGGCAGTAAAAATAAACAATATTTTAGTACCCCAAGCGAATGAAGTAACTTATCTTGGTAATCACCTAGATAGAAGACTTACGTGGAGAAAGCATATATCTAGTAAAATATCTTGCATGACGATAAGAGCTTCAAATTTAAATTGGCTTTTAAATAAAAACTGCAAACTTAGCCTAGACAGCAAAATGCTTTTATATAAGGCGGTCATAAAGCCGATTTGGATGTATGGCATTCAACTGTGGGGTACGACCTGTGCAACTAATATTGATTCCAATCAAAAATGCGTAGAACAATCACGTGGTACATGCGTAATGAAAATATCCGTAAAGACCTTGGTATTTCTATGGCAAAGAAAGAAGTATAAGGCAGCAGAATTAAATGCACTTGTATATCTAAACTCCGAGATCACCCACACCCTTTGGCTAATACATTCCTGCGATCAAACACGTCTTAAAATGGGAGATATGCTTGCGTACTAAGGAGCAACGTATCACCAAAGCAGCAATAGTTTTTATTTTTATTTTTCTTAGTTACCATGAAAATCTATCCGACATGACTAAAAACAAATTCTGGTAAGACCTGAGCTCTTAATATTAATATTAAGAGATGCCTCATCGACATTTTTGATTTCCCATATAAATAACACAGGAAATTTTGTTTATTTTGTTTGGATTTTTAATGTACACAAACAAATAATTGGTAAGCGAGAATCAACACTTATTCTTATAGGAAATTTACCGATCTACAAAAAAGGTCTGAGCCTTCTATATAGGTGAATACCAAGATAATAATTACGATTAATATTTCTAAGTCATTGCTCACACAGAGTATTGATCCGTTGTGCTTCTGAGCATCGTAGATTTAAGCTGTTTGACAGTAGGAACCTACGTTAAACACACTTCACAGTTGTCAACAGTGACGTGAGAGCCAAGCCGCGAGTACTGTTTGTTTGATGACAGAAGATATTTCGTCTCGCCCTCGTTCACTGCCAGACCGATTCGTTTTGCTTCCTTGTCCAGCCTGGAGAAAGCAGAACTAACGGCGCGGGTGTTGAGGTCGATGATATCAATATCATCGGCATACGCCAGCAGCTGTACACTCTTATAAAAGATTGTACCTGCTCGAGTAAGTCCTGCAGCTCGAATTATTTTCGCCAGCAGCAGATTGAAGAAGTCACACGATAAGGAGTCGCCTTGTCTGAAACCTCATTTGGTATCGAACGGCTCGGAGAGGTCCTTCCCGATCCTGACGGAGCTTTTGGTGCTGCTCAACGTCAGTTTACACAGCCGTATTAGTTTCGCGGGGATACCAACTTCAGACATCGCGGCATAGAGTCAGCTACTTTTCGTGCTGTCGAAAGCAGCTTTGAAATCGGCGAATAGGTGGCGCTTGGTGAATATCTGGTCGGTTGTTGATTTTCCAGGTCTAAAGCCACACTGATAAGGTCCAATCAGTTTGTTGACGGTGGGCTTTAATCTTTCACTCAATACGCTCGATAGAACCTTATACGCGATGTTGAGGAGACTTATCCCACGGCAGTTGGCGCAGATTGTGGGGTCTACCTTTTTATGGATTGGGCATAGCACACTTAAATTCCAATCGTTGGGCATGCTTACATCCGACCATATTTTACAAAGAAGCTGATGCATGCTCCTTATCAGTTCTTCGCCGCCGTGTTTGAATAGCTCCGCCGGCAATACATCGGCCCCCGCCGCTTTGTTGTTCTTCAGGCAGGTAATTGCTATTCGAACTTCTTCATGGTCGGACAATGGAACGTCTGCTCCATCGTCATCGATTGGGGAATCGGGTTCGCCTTCTCCTGGCGTTGTACGTTCACTGCCATTCAGCAAGCTGGGGAAGTGTTTCCTCCATAATTTAAGTATGCTCTGGGCATCGGTGACTAGATCACCTTTGGCGGTTCTACAAGAGTATGCTCCGGTCTTGAAACCCTCCCGCATTTTTTCGTAGAATTTTCGAGCATTACCCCTGTCGGCCAGCTTGTCAAGCTCTTCGTACTCACGCATTTCGGCCTCTTTCTATTTCTGTCTACAAATGCGTCTCGCTTCCCTCTTCAACTCTCGGTATCTATCCCATTCCGCAGGTGTTGTGGTCGATCGTAAAGTTGCGAGGTAGGCAGCCTGTTTTCTCTCCGCTGCGACATGGCACTCCTCGTCGTACCAGCTGTTCTTTTGCACTTTCCGAAAACCAATGGTTTCGGTTGCAGCTGTACGTAAGGAGTTTGAAATGCCATCCCACAGTTCCCTTATACCGAGTTGTTGACGAGTGCTCTCAGAGAGCAGGAGTGCAAGCCGAGTAGAAAATCGTTCGGCTGTCTGTTGTGATTGCAGCTTCTCGACGTCGAACCTTCCTTGTGTTTGTTGGCGTGTGTTTTTTACCGCACAGAGGCGGGTGCGAATCTTGGCTGCAACAAGAGAGTGGTCCGAGTCGATGTTAAGACCTCCGAGCGTACGCACGTTTACAACACTGGAAACGTGTCTTCCGTCTATTACAACATGATCGATCTGGTTGGTGGTTTTTCGATCCGGAGACAGCCGGGTAGCTTGATGTATTTTCTTGTGCTGGAATCTAGTACTACAGATAAACATATTTCGGGCACCGGCTGAATTTACCGACCGTAGTGTCAAAGATACCTTCTTTGCCCACCCTGGCGTTAAAGTCGCCAAGCACGATTTTGACATCGTGGCGGGGGCATCTCTCATAAGTGCGTTCCACGCACTCTTAAAAGGCATCTTTGGTCACATCGTCCTTTTCTTCCGTCGGGGCGTGGGTGCAAATCAGCGATATGTTGAATAACCTCGCTTTGATGCGGATTGTGGCTAGACGTTCATTCTCCGGAGTGAATGATAGTACTCGGCGACGGAGTCTCTCTCCCACCACGAATCCCATATCAAACTTATGCTCCTTTATATGGCCACTGCAGTAAATGCCACAAGGACCTACTCGTCTCTGTCCTTGTCCGGTCTATCGCATTTCTTGGACGGCGGTGATGTCAGCCTTTGTGTTTACGAGGACATCAACCAGTTGGGCAGCGGCACCTTCCCAATTAAGGGACTGGACATTTCAGGTGCTTGCCCTCAATTCGAAGTCCTTATTTCGTTTTCCATGGTCGTCATCAAGAGGGGGGTTTCTCATCCGAGGCTGTTTACGCGTTTTCATTGAGGGTGTTTTTTTACGTGGCGGGTCCCAAACCCAGCGCACAACCCTATGCCGGGGATGTTTCCCCTTCTCATTTTAGCTCGCCTTCAAACGGATGTCCTTAGGCTACCCAGAGGATAATTGGTCAAAGACCGGAAGTCGTGAGCTGCTTAAGTCATATATAAAAGAATCGTTTCTGGCCCCTCCCAAATGAATATCGATCAGAGAACTTTCCTCAGTTGCGCGAACTTCTACACATGACTCCATCCTCTCTATTATTATTATGCTTATTAATTATAGTATAGTACAGCTGCCGCCCTTTCGGATTAATAAGACGTTAGCCCCAGTACGTGTGGTTTCAATGCTTTCCAATGCCTCTTTGACTTCACTAGAGCCTATGGCGACTCTATACCCTTAATTACAACAACTAGTCCCTTAGAGCTCTTCAGTTGATACGAATAACAGTTTTTGTTTTTATTTGACAAAAATTAAACAATTTCCATAAAACTTTTTTCAGTGAAGGACTGAATTTTTGTTTCATCTTATTGTCTTTTTTCAAAGGCACTATTTGAAAATTGTTAGTATCTATAATTTCACTTAATTTAGCTACAAGAGTATTACTGGTACGCTCGCGCAAATATGGTGGTTTGGCATTAACAACTGTGGTGGTACCCTACGCATCGGCGCCTGAGGCATTGCTTAGTAAGGCAAATCTTTTGCCTTTTAAGACTTCCGTTTTATTCTTATTTGGTGTGCCGCCTGGAATTTTTTTAGGATTGACCGCTGAGTTTGAAGGACTTAATTTCCTTTTTATATTAACGTAGCGGTCAATGTCAGCTTGTACAGACTGGCCTTTTTTATTGGTAGGTTCTTAACTTGCGTTGTGTTATTCTTCGTTACCTGCATGCTTGCTGGTACCTGCTTAGTTGTTGGTGTGATCACGTTTATTGCTGGCCGTTGTTGACTGCCGTTCTCTGCTGCTTTTAACTTTTGTAAGCTTTGCTTATGGTGCTGCTCAATTGGTCGCTGTGATGACTCATCCTTCTCACCGTTGCCTTGTTTTTTCATAGGAGCTGAATTTGCAGGCTCGACAAAGCTAAAGTAGGCATTCAGAGAATGCCTGCGACCTTGTTGGTGAAACTGCGCTGCGCTCATGTTTTTTATTTCATTTATTGTTTGTTGCGCACTTATTTGTTATTTTACTATTTTTATTGTTTGCAAAAGGTGGAATGTTTTGTGTTTTTTTATGTTTTGATTAAAACTTTCGGCGTTATTGCCTAACGCTTGCACTTAATGCACTTTTCTCAATATTTGCTTATTTTGTTTTATTTTTATTTTTTTTAGAAAGTTTTTACGGAGCTCATCAAGACACGTCCGTATAGATTGAAAGCTCGTTTTACAAAAAATTAAATTATATTTTTAAATACAGTAGAATCGCGAATAAGTTAACCAAAATATCCCAAGAGTGTTTTACTTTTCCGAATTATTAACTTTGGAAAAAACACGGAAATAAACATAAATTTGGTGATATAATACGTTTAATTTATTAGCATGACTCACGTTTACTTATAACAAAACAGAAACTTGGATTTAATTTGTACTTTCACATTATACATACATACATACATACATACTGATGTACATATTAATAGGTAAGGGATGGCTTAAAGAAGTGGTCGAGACTTGTTTGTTTCTTTTCTCTTGTGTAATAGCTTCTGGCAATTGCCGTGCGTATATTAATAAGACGTGATATCTCATTTGCATTATTATTGTTTTCATACCACTTTATCAAGGTATTGATGCAATCAACTGCCTCCGAAGAACTCACTTTCTGTTGTTGCATATCTTCCTCGTTAACTGGTTCTTCAACTTGATTGTCAGACACTTCGAAATCTTCATCATCTTCCATATTTTGGTCATCGTTTCAATTTTCGATTTCTTCACCACCCACCTTGGACAATAACGATTGTACCTCCCGAAGTCATCTGAATTCATCCAAGCCTTTTGCAATTTAGAAGATCCCAATGGGTTTTCAAACCCTTTGAATCAACGGGGAATGCGGATTTACCAATTATCAATGATTTTATCTTATGCGAACCATCTGCGCTCGCACACAACATAAATGTGATTCTATCCTTAGCTTTTTTCGGCCAGGTTACTCACAAGTTCAAACGCCTATGACAAACAATGTACAAGGTGCGTTCTAAAGTAAACCTTTTGAATCTCCTGGTGGCGCCATCTATATGTCGACTGGTGAGTTAGAATCTGCTATCTTTATCTATTATCCAGAGAGAATTTCAAGACATTTCATTGATTGGAAGTAAAGTTATTGCGTTTTAAGTGTCATTATGTTTGTGTTATCGGTGAGAAAATGAGCTTCGAACAAAGAGCCAACATTAAATTTTGTTTTAAAATTGGTAAAACTTTTACCCAAACGTTTCAATTGATTAAACAAGTTTATGGCGATGATTGCCTATCCCGTAGCAGAGTGCACGAGTGGTTTCAACGTTTTCAAACTGGTCGTCAGGACATAAATGATGATCAACATATGGGCCAATCAAAATCCGTGATCACCGGAAATTCCATCGAAACTGTGCGTGAATTCATCAAAAATCAGCCGAAATAATCACTGAAATTCATGGAAATGGAATTGAACATCTTCAAAACATCGATGTATCGCATTTTGATCAAACGTTACGAAAGGTGTGTACACGGTTTGTTCCACACAAATTGACTGACGACCAAAAATTGCTCAGAATCCAACATTCAAAAAACGATTATTTGACCAAAAATCACATTTTAACCATTAACCACTCCCCGTATTCACCTGATATGGCACGGTGCGACTTCTTCCTTTTCGGAAAAATGCATTTTCTCATGAAAGAAAAACATTATGCAGACGTACAGACCATTCAAAAGGCTTTCAACAGCATACTAGCGGCCATACCGGCCAACGAGCTAAAACACTCGGTCGACATGTTTTTGGATGTGCAAAAATCTGTATTGAAGCAGAAGGAGACTATTTTGATTAAAATAAATTGATTTTCCCGAAAAACCATTTGTTGTTTTTTTTAAGTCCTGTTTACTTTGGAACACTCCTTGTATATACATACCTCGCGACATCGACAATATTTTTTCACATAGAAATTCGGGGTATACATAGCAATTGTTTTTCTTGACGGTTGGGTGTGAAAAAATAGATTAGTTAGTTAATAACAATAGTTAACCAAAAGTTAACTTTTTAGAGCGGTACGTGGACGCTCAAAATCGGTCAACTTAGCTGAAAATTTAACTTTTGCACCATTCTACTGTAATACATTTCCAAGTTCATGTAAATATGTGATGTTTATGACTTAAAAAAATATGTTATTAATCGCTGTGCCTTTTTGTTTTTACTTCTTCCAACAGTTTTCGGTAGCATTCTACTGCTTCATTTTATTGACACTTAAGGGGGTATTCTAGTCTAGAAATCAAATTTTGGGCAGTTTTTTGAATTTTATTAAAAAAAAAACCAAAAAATATCCATCCATTTTTTATGGTGTTTTTATTGATATCTTAAAAATACAGAAAAAAATTTACAAAAAAATATTAAAAATTAAAATAATTAGAGGGGGTGTGGGGAGAGACAGGTGTAAAAAAAAAATGGCGCATCCCGGTGACATTGATCCTGACTCTCCTGGTGGTCTGAAAAAAAAAATCAAAAGAGAATCTTAATCAGTAAGGATGCTGTTATAGTCCCTACCTCAAGGAACACGAAAATTTTTTTTTTTTTGAAAAATGGCATTTTCATTTTTTACGCTTTTTTTTGAAATTCCTGAATTCTTTTTAATATTAAAAACAAAAATTTTAACACGAAAGGATTATTTAAAGAAGGTTCACATAAAATTTCAAGTAAATAGGTTGTATAGAACTTGAGATAATGCCGGTACCGTGTGGAAAAAAGTAGTTTCCAGAAAAACGCGTTTAAAAAAGGGCTAGGTACTGCGTTACTAAAGTAACTGTAGCTCCTAAAAAAATTTTAATTTTTAAAAATCCTTTGGAGAATATGCTCTTAAGGCTCTAAACTTTAAATATAGGAAAAAAACGAATTTTTCAAAATTCTAGAGTAGAATACCCCCCTAAGTCTTGCAGACCGTTCTGTGTTTAGGTCCAAGTTGATGAAATGATTTTCTAGTTCAACTGCTTCTTTTATTTGCCACTTAAACCTTGCAGACCGTTCTGTATTTGAGTCCAAGTTGATGAAATAGTTTTCTAATTCTCTCGGCATTGCTAACCAATTTTGGATCAAAGTTTCACTTAGTCCAGCAACGCTGAAATGATCTTCTTTTTCCTTATTCTCATTGTTGTCATTGCCATAGTTTTAATCAAAATTTTGCAAAATCCCATCGTCAGTGTTCGAATATAATTGAACATGCTTATTTGTCTAGTTTCAGCAAAGCCGAGATACTATAAAACATAAATGTGGATACAAAATCAAACACCTAAATATATAAAAACTCATATAGTCTACTAAACATAAATATCTACATACCCTGCCAACCACGGCTGCCCACTTGCGTCAAACATTTCAATACAACTACACATTTTTTCTTTACCCTGCAAAAAATTGTGCGACTAATCTCTAAAGAGAGTATTCCGGGACTAGTCTCGATGTGGAACAATTGAGTATTAATTAGTCGCAACTAGTCTCAAACGGGTATAATTGGAGATCAATTAGTCTCAATTAATCCCTATCGGGTACTATTGGGAAAAAAGTTAGAATTTTGGCAAAAATACATTCATAAATTTCAAAGCAAAGTTACTGAATTTCCTTCCATTCAATTATCATAACCTATTACATTTAAAAAAAACCATAAGTAATGAATTTCGTACATGTCTTTGCACTAGCAAGAGGCGATGTACAAAAACATTGAAACTTTTTACAAACTGAAAAATTTTTATAAGAAATTGTAATCAGAACGAAAGATAATTGAACTATCTCCATTTTCATATGCGTTAACATTGTATATTTTTAAACATGCTTATAAAACAAAGCCCATGCTAACAACATTTTGTATTTCGACATGTACTTTTGACTTGCATAAAACAATAAATATAGCCTTGAAGCATTTACAAAATAAATGAATTTTTTTTTAATTCATTATGGATTAAAAGATAATTAAACTATCTTTCTTTTAGTATACATTAACATTAACAATTTCCAAACATTTTTATGAAAAATAGCTTTTTCTAACAGAATTTTATATTTCAATCATGTACGTATTTGACTTAAGAGCGGCATTCAAATGTAGGCTTCCATGATGATACTTGGTTTTTAATAAAATCTGGATTTGTAAAAGCATTGATAATAGATTCAAGAGCAACAATATAATCCACCAATAAATGCTTACTTAAAAAAACCAACATACCTTATTATCAAATCCCCTGCAGAACGTTCCAGACTCTGATGAAATAACCAACTGTTGCGCCGGCTATCACATCTGTTGGTTGCTTATGTGATTAGTCGTAGAACAAAACAGTTGCATGCTGCAATAATTCATAATATAATTAATTTATTGTGAGATTTACACAACTATATTTCAATAAAAACTTACCAATTGCTTCATTTGGTTGTTTATCTGCACTTCTGCGACTTTGTTTACATTTAAATACAGTGTTGTTAAGTTAGGGAAATTTCCCTTTTTTTCTGCTACTTACAAACAAAGGGGAAATTTCATCGTTGTACTTTTTCTTAAATATCGTCGAGCTAAATGATATAACCTAAAAGATAAATATTTAAGACGTTTGGAGATTTGATTTTATTACCTACATTTCGATTCGAAGTGAAATTTAGGTTATAATGATTAATAACCTGATGTTAGAAACAATTAATATGCAAGAGAATATTTTTGCTATACACGAAATCTCAATCTTTGTACTTTTTGTATCACTTATGGTTCAAAGAAATGATTATTTATAATAGCTTTTTCTTCAATAAGAAGATACAATACTGCTTTAAGTAAAAGCCTGGATATTAGGCATGCTGTCAATTATTCTCTAAGCATAGACCTTTGTTTCTGCAAATATTTAGTAAGCTGTAGATCTGAGCAAAGCTTGTATTTTATAAGCATATTATCATTTTTAACAATTATTGATTTGGATTTAAAACCACTCAAGCCAATTCATTTTGAAAATTGTGAGCCTTTTCAACCTAAGCTCGAAAATGTCTTACGTAGTTAACAACACTCTTTTCACAGTTGCAGAACTAGAAGTCGAAACCTATCGACGTCTCTATATCGATAATTATCTACTGATATTATACCATTATTATATCGAAAGGTATTGCGAGCAGACAAAAGGAATCGACATCAAGAGATTATTTATCTAAACAAATTGATAAGCACTGTTTATATCTATTTTTTCATTGTGGTGTACATGTTTTCCAGCATTGTATTTATATTACATTGACTATTTTTGCGAAAGTAAACTAAAAAAGTGCTTGACAACATTTTTACGCGTAATAACATAAAACACCTATAACTACAATAAAATAAAATATAAAAAGAAATAAGTTAGAACTGTGATTTGCGTGCATATTACTATTGCCAGTGGTAATTTGTTAATAATGGGAAGAACAAAATATCTGCAGAAGGTAATAAATGTATTAAGGAGAAAAAGAGTTAACGAAAACTAATGACCCGGTGAGTAAATATATGCACATTTTTTTATCGAAACACACTTACTAATTTATTTAATTTTTTTAGCGCAATTTGACTCGAATTACGCAAAAGTTTAAATGAGGGTAAATGTATGTATCGAGATAGTTCCAAGGCAGTACTATCGATAATATTTCCCGTATAATCGGTAATGTGCGGCCACTAGTTTTGCAACAGATGATTTTTAAAAAGTAAGAAGTGCGAAAAGTGAAAATTGAAAATCTGTTTGGCTAAATCAACATTATTAAAACAAATAAAAGAAAAAAGGAATAGCAGCAAAGTGAGAAAAGGAGTTTTTGTACAAGATGAGTAAGGTAAGCAAGCGTCACCTAAGGAGAATAATAAGTAGGGAAAGAAAACAGAATCGTGAAAAGTTAAGACTAGGTAGAAATTACGCTGTGTCGACCGTGTCCACTGCTAGGATTGCTGGAAATGTAGAGGAGGTTCTACCATATGTGCCAAGTCGCTCATTGGAAGTCCCATTTCAGCAGAAATTGAAAATGTGGTCAATTCGTAATAAAATAAGCCACAAAAGCCTTTCTGAACTGCTTGCACTTCTTGCAGCAGAAAATATTAAAGTACCTAAAAGTGCACAATCTCTATTAAGAAATAAGCCCCAGTTAATGGTGCAAAATATGAGCCCGGGACGTTTTTGTAATTTTGGCATTAAGGCGCAGCTATATAAAATTGGGGAAAAATTGCTTGATTATAACACCATAATTGCAGATATAAATATTGACGGTCTACCCTTGTACCGTAGTAGTAGGATGCAATTGTGGCCAATTTTATTACGAGTTGTTAATGTGCAGAATGTATCTGTTTTTGCCACAGGTATATATGTAGGAAACAGTAAGCCTAATTCTATAGATGAATTTTTAAATGAATTTATTGAAGAAGTCAGTGACCTTCAAACTAATGGGTTTGAATATAGTGGGCGTTACATCGCTTTTAAAATACGGGCATTTGTTTGCGATGCTCCAGCAAAAGCTTTTCTTTGTGGAATACCTGGCCACACGTCTAGACATGGTTGCCCGAAGTGCAATCAAGTCGGGAGGAAAAAGGATGGCGTATTAACCTATAGCACGAAAGCCGGAGTAACAGTATCCAATCGGGATTTTTTAGATCGCAAGTACCCCAATAAAAATCTATCTCTTTTCAAAGAGAATTTATCTCCACTGGAAAAAATTAATATTAACATGATCTCTCAAGTTCCTCTTGATGTTATGCATTTAATCGATTTAGGGGTCATGCGAAAGTTTATTTTACGAGTAATAAATAATAAATCAAATTACAAATTTAAAAAAGAAACTAAATTGTATTTATCCAAACAAATAGTAGAGTTATCTTCGTACATCACCAGGGAATTTGTTCGTAAACCAAGAACTGTAGATGAAATAGCGAATTGGAAAGCGATTGAGTTCCGCATGTTTCTTTTTTATTATGGAATTTATGTCTTCAAAGATGAGCTTCCGGGTGATGTATATTATGAATTCCTCCTATTGCATTGCGCGTGTAGGTTATTATTCTGCCCAAAAAACTATAACTCTAACATTGATGTAGCGGGAAATATGTTAAAGTTATTCGTGGAAAATTTTGCTGTTGTGTTTGGGGAAAACAGTATTTCGTACAATGTACACTCCCTTCTTCATATTTCAGAAGACGTTAAAGAGCTAGGTATTCCATCGAGTTACTCTGCATATTCCTTTGAAAACCACTTACAAATTTTGAAGTCATATGTGAAAAAACCGACACAAATATTACAACAAATACATAATATGATGAAACATGAAGAAATTGTGGTGGCCCCAAAATTTACTGGTTTTAAAATAAAAAATTATAGTGAGTTTTAATTTTAAAGAATTTATGTTATCTAATAAAAGCCCAAATAGTTACTGTTCCGTAAAACCATTTCAGTACATAAGAATTGAGGAATTTAAAGACATTAACAGCAAAGTTATCAAAGGAAAGAGATTTTTACACCTAGAAAGCTATTTCACAGAGCCCATTGATTCGTATACTATGGGAATATGTACTGCGGACCATATTCTGTCATCTGATATAGAGGAGTTTTCTCTGGATGATGTAGAGTATAAATTAATGTGTATCCCTCTTCTAGAGAAAGTTCTTCTTATTCCAATATTACATACTTGCATGTAACCTTCGTTTATTGTAATAGTTAATTTTTTATCATTTTTTTTATGGAAACAATTACTAATTTTTCTTTTTTTCTTGAGCATTTCAAAAAATATGGAGCACCAAATCTCAAAACGTCGACCACAGCAATTCCAATGAAAAAGGCAAGATGTAGGTATCCATCATTTAACAATTATAATCCGTAATTCATAAAAACTTAAAACAAACTTTGCTTTACAGATGGCATTGACACTGCCCACCTTGGACAAAACATTAGTGTATCCAGTGAATGCACTATAGGTGAAGACATCTTCGAAAATGTATTTAGAAAACTACTATTACACTTAAAATGCCTTAATTTTTAGAATCACGTGGGATCAGCGTTTCAACGTCGGCCACTAAATATACCAATGGTAAATTCTTTTAGTAATAGTAAATTTGAATTTGTATGTTCGTCTATGATTCGATAATCTGTACTCTGGAGCATTTAAATTTATTGTTTTAGAATCCAACCAAGGCGTGTTTGAAGTTGTTTGCTGCAGCCACTGCAACACGTTTGAAAAGCAGTTACAGGATATTGGCAAAAAATTAGACGACCTGCAATTGATAGTCGAAGCACAGAATACTGCTATAATGGATGCAATAGCGGTCCAAAAGGTGGCGACTGAGCAATTGATTCGCCAAGAATCAAAAAATGCACCCATCACAAAATATTTCCCAATAAGTGACGTCCCAGAAATGCATCAGTTGGAGGAAAAAATTACCCCTACTAACAGAGATGTATATGTAAGTTAATTTGATATATAGATTTATATCATAGCTCAGTTTACAAATATTATTTAAACATATTTTATAGGAATCTGCGATGTCTGCTATTTTATGCAACAATCTCAGAAATATAAGGCTGCTGTTAAATAAGGACGTCATAGCGTCAATAAACGTGGATGGTTCACATGGAAAGATAAGCTTAAAATCTTTCCCAAATTTTTATGCTTCATTGACTGGTAAGATAAATATTCCATACCATTGTTTTACACATATGTATGTTTTTATTTCAAGTTAAATTAAATCTTCTTTTCATTTAGGAGCCATTGCCAAATTACCATTTAAGGGATTGTCGCCGGAGGACGCGCTGCGCAAAGCCATTGCTTTCGAAAAAGCTAAATGCTTTAAGAAAGCTTATCGACAAAAAAAGAAGAATTCTGCATCTTAAACTACTACCCCTCCAATTGTTTTTTTTTTTTTTTAATATAAAACTGCAATAGTACAAAGTTGTAATATTTCAGACTTTAAATTCTGACTTCTTATTTCTGGACTGAATTTTTCTTTTTTAATTTTTATTATAAAATTATTTAAAAAATGTGATTTATAAAACTCGTAAAGAAACCAGAACGAATATTTATTTTAAAATTTTCCCAGCTAAAAACTCACAAGAAATATTCTCCTAAAAGTTTGTAGCCCATTTTATTTCGTTTTTTTTTTCTTAAAGAATAAATTTTGTTCACGCGTTATATGAAAGCAAGAAATCAACGCGAACTTTTTGAGTGGAGTACAAAACTGCGTAAACGATTTTTTTTAAGATACATTTTTTTAAATTTTGATGATAATTTCTTTCATGAGTTTTGCAAAAATTTTGATTTGTCAGATTTATGTTAGAGAAGCTGTATTTAAAGTGTTTAAAGTCAATTAAATAAAAATACATATTTTAAAACGAAGGCTTCGGATAAAATTTATCTTGATTGTTAAAGGGATTTTAGAGGTTTTATAACGACTGGTCTCATTCTGCTACCATTGCGACCTACAAAGCGACTAGTCCCTTTTTATACCCATTTGAGTATAACTGGGTACAATTAGTCTCTTCATAGGACATGCTCGAACAAAAGGGAACAGTTCAGTCCATACAAAGAGATGTAAAGTGGGATTAGTCGCATGTTCCTTTGCGACTAATCCCGGACACATCCCGGACTAGTCGCATTTTTTGCAGGGCCCTGCAAAAAATTGTGCGACTAATCTCTAAAGAGAGTATTCCGGGACTAGTCTCGATGTGGAACAATTGAGTATTAATTAGTCGCAACTAGTCTCAAACGGGTATAATTGGAGATCAATTAGTCTCAATTAATCCCTATCGGGTACTATTGGGAAAAAAGTTAGAATTTTGGCAAAAATACATTCATAAATTTCAAAGCAAAGTTACTGAATTTCCTTCCATTCAATTATCATAACCTATTACATTTAAAAAAAACCATAAGTAATGAATTTCGTACATGTCTTTGCACTAGCAAGAGGCGATGTACAAAAACATTGAAACTTTTTACAAACTGAAAAATTTTTATAAGAAATTGTAATCAGAACGAAAGATAATTGAACTATCTCCATTTTCATATGCGTTAACATTGTATATTTTTAAACATGCTTATAAAACAAAGCCCATGCTAACAACATTTTGTATTTCGACATGTACTTTTGACTTGCATAAAACAATAAATATAGCCTTGAAGCATTTACAAAATAAATGAATTTTTTTTTAATTCATTATGGATTAAAAGATAATTAAACTATCTTTCTTTTAGTATACATTAACATTAACAATTTCCAAACATTTTTATGAAAAATAGCTTTTTCTAACAGAATTTTATATTTCAATCATGTACGTATTTGACTTAAGAGCGGCATTCAAATGTAGGCTTCCATGATGATACTTGGTTTTTAATAAAATCTGGATTTGTAAAAGCATTGATAATAGATTCAAGAGCAACAATATAATCCACCAATAAATGCTTACTTAAAAAAACCAACATACCTTATTATCAAATCCCCTGCAGAACGTTCCAGACTCTGATGAAATAACCAACTGTTGCGCCGGCTATCACATCTGTTGGTTGCTTATGTGATTAGTCGTAGAACAAAACAGTTGCATGCTGCAATAATTCATAATATAATTAATTTATTGTGAGATTTACACAACTATATTTCAATAAAAACTTACCAATTGCTTCATTTGGTTGTTTATCTGCACTTCTGCGACTTTGTTTACATTTAAATACAGTGTTGTTAAGTTAGGGAAATTTCCCTTTTTTTCTGCTACTTACAAACAAAGGGGAAATTTCATCGTTGTACTTTTTCTTAAATATCGTCGAGCTAAATGATATAACCTAAAAGATAAATATTTAAGACGTTTGGAGATTTGATTTTATTACCTACATTTCGATTCGAAGTGAAATTTAGGTTATAATGATTAATAACCTGATGTTAGAAACAATTAATATGCAAGAGAATATTTTTGCTATACACGAAATCTCAATCTTTGTACTTTTTGTATCACTTATGGTTCAAAGAAATGATTATTTATAATAGCTTTTTCTTCAATAAGAAGATACAATACTGCTTTAAGTAAAAGCCTGGATATTAGGCATGCTGTCAATTATTCTCTAAGCATAGACCTTTGTTTCTGCAAATATTTAGTAAGCTGTAGATCTGAGCAAAGCTTGTATTTTATAAGCATATTATCATTTTTAACAATTATTGATTTGGATTTAAAACCACTCAAGCCAATTCATTTTGAAAATTGTGAGCCTTTTCAACCTAAGCTCGAAAATGTCTTACGTAGTTAACAACACTCTTTTCACAGTTGCAGAACTAGAAGTCGAAACCTATCGACGTCTCTATATCGATAATTATCTACTGATATTATACCATTATTATATCGAAAGGTATTGCGAGCAGACAAAAGGAATCGACATCAAGAGATTATTTATCTAAACAAATTGATAAGCACTGTTTATATCTATTTTTTCATTGTGGTGTACATGTTTTCCAGCATTGTATTTATATTACATTGACTATTTTTGCGAAAGTAAACTAAAAAAGTGCTTGACAACATTTTTACGCGTAATAACATAAAACACCTATAACTACAATAAAATAAAATATAAAAAGAAATAAGTTAGAACTGTGATTTGCGTGCATATTACTATTGCCAGTGGTAATTTGTTAATAATGGGAAGAACAAAATATCTGCAGAAGGTAATAAATGTATTAAGGAGAAAAAGAGTTAACGAAAACTAATGACCCGGTGAGTAAATATACGCACATTTTTTTTATCGAAACACACTTACTAATTTATTTAATTTTTTTAGCGCAATTTGACTCGAATTACGCAAAAGTTTAAATGAGGGTAAATGTATGTATCGAGATAGTTCCAAGGCAGTACTATCGATAATATTTCCCGTATAATCGGTAATGTGCGGCCACTAGTTTTGCAACAGATGGTTTTTAAAAAGTAAGAAGTGCGAAAAGTCTGAAATCTGAAATCTGTTTGGCTAAATCAACATTATTAAAACAAATAAAAGAAAAAAGGAATAGCAGCAAAGTGAGAAAAGGAGTTTTTGTACAAGATGAGTAAGGTAAGCAAGCGTCACCTAAGGAGAATAATAAGTAGGGAAAGAAAACAGAATCGTGAAAAGTTAAGACTAGGTAGAAATTACGCTGTGTCGACCGTGTCCACTGCTAGGATTGCTGGAAATGTAGAGGAGGTTCTACCATATGTGCCAAGTCGCTCATTGGAAGTCCCATTTCAGCAGAAATTGAAAATGTGGTCAATTCGTAATAAAATAAGCCACAAAAGCCTTTCTGAACTGCTTGCACTTCTTGCAGCAGAAAATATTAAAGTACCTAAAAGTGCACAATCTCTATTAAGAAATAAGCCCCAGTTAATGGTGCAAAATATGAGCCCGGGACGTTTTTGTAATTTTGGCATTAAGGCGCAGCTATATAAAATTGGGGAAAAATTGCTTGATTATAACACCATAATTGCAGATATAAATATTGACGGTCTACCCTTGTACCGTAGTAGTAGGATGCAATTGTGGCCAATTTTATTACGAGTTGTTAATGTGCAGAATGTATCTGTTTTTGCCACAGGTATATATGTAGGAAACAGTAAGCCTAATTCTATAGATGAATTTTTAAATGAATTTATTGAAGAAGTCAGTGACCTTCAAACTAATGGGTTTGAATATAGTGGGCGTTACATCGCTTTTAAAATACGGGCATTTGTTTGCGATGCTCCAGCAAAAGCTTTTCTTTGTGGAATACCTGGCCACACGTCTAGACATGGTTGCCCGAAGTGCAATCAAGTCGGGAGGAAAAAGGATGGCGTATTAACCTATAGCACGAAAGCCGGAGTAACAGTATCCAATCGGGATTTGTTAGATCGCAAGTACCCCAATAAAAATCTATCTCTTTTCAAAGAGAATTTATCTCCACTGGAAAAAATTAATATTAACATGATCTCTCAAGTTCCTCTTGATGTTATGCATTTAATCGATTTAGGGGTCATGCGAAAGTTTATTTTACGAGTAATAAATAATAAATCAAATTACAAATTTAAAAAAGAAACTAAATTGTATTTATCCAAACAAATAGTAGAGTTATCTTCGTACATCACCAGGGAATTTGTTCGTAAACCAAGAACTGTAGATGAAATAGCGAATTGGAAAGCGATTGAGTTCCGCATGTTTCTTTTTTATTATGGAATTTATGTCTTCAAAGATGAGCTTCCGGGTGATGTATATTATGAATTCCTCCTATTGCATTGCGCGTGTAGGTTATTATTCTGCCCAAAAAACTATAACTCTAACATTGATGTAGCGGGAAATATGTTAAAGTTATTCGTGGAAAATTTTGCTGTTGTGTTTGGGGAAAACAGTATTTCGTACAATGTACACTCCCTTCTTCATATTTCAGAAGACGTTAAAGAGCTAGGTATTCCATCCAGTTACTCTGCATATTCCTTTGAAAACCACTTACAAATTTTGAAGTCATATGTGAAAAAACCGACACAAATATTACAACAAATACATAATATGATGAAACATGAAGAAATTGTGGTGGCCCCAAAATTTACTGGTTTTAAAATAAAAAATAACATTATAGTGAGTTTTAATTTTAAAGAATTTATGTTATCTAATAAAAGCCCAAATAGTTACTGTTCCGTAAAACCATTTCAGTACATAAGAATTGAGGAATTTAAAGACATTAACAGCAAAGTTATCAAAGGAAAGAGATTTTTACACCTAGAAAGCTATTTCACAGAGCCCATTGATTCGTATACTATGGGAATATGTACTGCGGACCATATTCTGTCATCTGATATAGAGGAGTTTTCTCTGGATGATGTAGAGTATAAATTAATGTGTATCCCTCTTCTAGAGAAAGTTCTTCTTATTCCAATATTACATACTTGCATGTAACCTTCGTTTATTGTAATAGTTAATTTTTTATCATTTTTTTTATGGAAACAATTACTAATTTTTCTTTTTTTCTTGAGCATTTCAAAAAATATGGAGCACCAAATCTCAAAACGTCGACCACAGCAATTCCAATGAAAAAGGCAAGATGTAGGTATCCATCATTTAACAATTATAATCCGTAATTCATAAAAACTTAAAACAAACTTTGCTTTACAGATGGCATTGACACTGCCCACCTTGGACAAAACATTAGTGTATCCAGTGAATGCACTATAGGTGAAGACATCTTCGAAAATGTATTTAGAAAACTACTATTACACTTAAAATGCCTTAATTTTTAGAATCACGTGGGATCAGCGTTTCAACGTCGGCCACTAAATATACCAATGGTAAATTCTTTTAGTAATAGTAAATTTGAATTTGTATGTTCGTCTATGATTCGATAATCTGTACTCTGGAGCATTTAAATTTATTGTTTTAGAATCCAACCAAGGCGTGTTTGAAGTTGTTTGCTGCAGCCACTGCAACACGTTTGAAAAGCAGTTACAGGATATTGGCAAAAAATTAGACGACCTGCAATTGATAGTCGAAGCACAGAATACTGCTATAATGGATGCAATAGCGGTCCAAAAGGTGGCGACTGAGCAATTGATTCGCCAAGAATCAAAAAATGCACCCATCACAAAATATTTCCCAATAAGTGACGTCCCAGAAATGCATCAGTTGGAGGAAAAAATTACCCCTACGAACAGAGATTTATATCATAGCTCAGTTTACAAATATTATTTAAACATATTTTATAGGAATCTGCGATGTCTGCTATTTTATGCAACAATCTCAGAAATATAAGGCTGCTGTTAAATAAGGACGTCATAGCGTCAATAAACGTGGATGGTTCACATGGAAAGATAAGCTTAAAATCTTTCCCAAATTTTTATGCTTCATTGACTGGTAAGATAAATATTCCATACCATTGTTTTACACATATGTATGTTTTTAATTCAAGTTAAATTAAATCTTCTTTTCATTTAGGAGCCATTGCCAAATTACCATTTAAGGGATTGTCGCCGGAGGACGCGCTGCGCAAAGCCATTGCTTTCGAAAAAGCTAAATTCTTTAAGAAAGCTTATCGACAAAAAAAGAAGAATTCTGCATCTTAAACTACTACCCCTCCAATTGTTTTTTTTTTTTTTAATATAAAACTGCAATAGTACAAAGTTGTAATATTTCAGACTTTAAATTCTGACTTCTTATTTCTGGACTGAATTTTTCTTTTTTAATTTTTATTATAAAATTATTTAAAAAATGTGATTTATAAAACTCGTAAAGAAACCAGAACGAATATTTATTTTAAAATTTTCCCAGCTAAAAACTCACAAGAAATATTCTCCTAAAAGTTTGTAGCCCATTTTATTTCGTTTTTTTTTTCTTAAAGAATAAATTTTGTTCACGCGTTATATGAAAGCAAGAAATCAACGCGAACTTTTTGAGTGGAGTACAAAACTGCGTAAACGATTTTTTTTAAGATACATTTTTTTAAATTTTGATGATAATTTCTTTCATGAGTTTTGCAAAAATTTTGATTTGTCAGATTTATGTTAGAGAAGCTGTATTTAAAGTGTTTAAAGTCAATTAAATAAAAATACATATTTTAAAACGAAGGCTTCGGATAAAATTTATCTTGATTGTTAAAGGGATTTTAGAGGTTTTATAACGACTGGTCTCATTCTGCTACCATTGCGACCTACAAAGCGACTAGTCCCTTTTTATACCCATTTGGGTATAAATGGGTACAATTAGTCTCTTCATAAGACATGCTCGAACAAAAGGGAACAGTTCAGTCCATACAAAGAGATGTAAAGTGGGCATGTTCCTTTGCGACTAATCCCGCACACATCCCGGACTAGTCGCATTTTTTGCAGGGTATGTACTAACACCAACGCACACTTTCGGACTATTTTTTGTTTACCTAAATGCGATGAAAAAAAGTTTCTTGATTTATTTGAATGAGTGCGAAGGAGAAAACATAATTGTCAATAGTGCCAAAATAAAATCCCAAAAAGGGTAATAAAATGTTAACTTCGGCTGCAACGATGCTAATATATCACAGGTGCATTTCTTTTAGTAACTATGTGTTCAGTTTGTATAGAAGCTATATGCCGATCTGATCAATTTTTTCGGAGATTACATTGTTGCCTTAGAAAATAATCTATACCAAATTTCGTGAATATATTTTGTCAAATTTAAAAGTTTTCCATACCAGCACTAGATTCCGATTGTTCAGTTTGTATGGCAGCTATATGCTATAATAAGCCGGTCTGAACAATTTCTTCCGATATTTTATTATTTCTTTGAACAATAACTCACACCAAATTTCGTGAAGATACGTTTTGGAATGTGAAAGTATTCCATACAAGAACTTTTTTCCGATCGTTCAGTTTGTATGGCAGCTATATGTTATAGTGGTCCGATATCGGCAGTTCCGACAAATGTTTCAAAACGATATCATAAAAACTGAGAGACTAGTTCGTACATATATATGTATACAGACAAACGCACATGGCTAAATCGACTTAGCTCAACATACTGATCATTTATATATACACTTTATAGGGCCTCCGACGCTTCCTTCTGGGTGTTACAAACTTCGTGACAAACTTAATATACCCTGTTTAGGGTATAAAAAACGATTGAAAGACGCATATCATTCGTGCTCGTACCATCGTAAAGGAGGTTCGTAAAACAAGAAGGTAAGTAAGTGAAGTTTATGTGATTTTTTTTTAAATAATTTGCAAATAATTACTTCATTTGTTTTTATAGCATTGGAAATTAGAATGAATTGGAAATAGCAGCAGCAGCAGTGTCATCAGGAGCAGCAAATATCAATTTTTTAGTAAGTATGTGAAAAAAGTGTGTGTTGTTTGAAATTGGACTGCGCAGTCCAATATAATACGCAGAAATAAATATGTAGGTACATATCGCTCATTTGCTGCAAGACCGGCATAAGTCAAAAAAATCGATTCGCCAGAAAACGCGTTTTAAGTTTTCAACTTACTACAACCTTACACGGTGACTCCAACCTTACACCTCTTCTCAAGCGGAGCATATAAGAGGTATTCATATGAATTTTTGACTCAACATGAAGTATGATATAACGAACAATTCTGCAGCATTAACTCCAAAATCACGTTTTTTGAATTATGCCGGTCTTGCAGCAAATGAGCGATATGTATGTATCTTATGCGTTTACTGCGGCCTACACAATCCAATGTAATACATATGTATGTGAAAACAAATGTTTGTTTAATATTTTAAATGATCAAATAATACTTATATTTTCTTATTATTATTTTTATTTAATTATTCTTTCTTTTCAGATTATATCACTATTTTTATTAATCTTTGCTTTCAGAGTAAATTCTATTTGTATTTAATATACAGTGGCGGACAAAAGTCTACATGCACCCCCTGTTTTCTTCGATGTGAGAGTACAAAAAGTTTTTACAAAAATGTATTTATACAGTTTTATTCTAATATTTATTATAATAGCAGTTAACTAAAAAAGTTCATTATTTAACATAAAACAACAAATTTATGGAAGAAAAACTCAAAAATTGCTTTGACAAAAGTCTACATACAGTTCAAATCTCATACTTTGTACATTGTTATATTAACAGTAAGGTAACGTTAGCCTTTTCTTTTATTTCAATATGTTTATTGTTTGATATTTATTGAATTTAGTTGTGGTTTAAACACTTAAATAGCTATAATGGCTCCGCGAAATGAAATATCAATTGATGTAAGAAATTTGGTGATAAAAGAAAGAAAAGAAAAAAAATCATATGGTGAAATTTCTAAAATTTTAAACTTGAGTCGAGCAACAGTACAGACAATTCTAAAAAACTTTAAAAATAATGGTTCCAACGAAAATTAACCGCGCAGTAGACCCCCAAAAAAACAATCTCGTAGATACGTCAGCCTGATTCTCAACGAAGTAGACCAAAATCCAAAAGTAAATGCTCCAAATATAGCCGAACGAGTACGTCACAAATGAGTATCCAACCAAGAACAATAAAAAAAAAACTCTAAACGATAACGGATTCCACAGTAGAACACCACGGAAGAAACCTTTTATTTCTGAAAAAATCGGAAAATTCGTTTAAAGTTCGCCAAAAAACACAAAGAAAAGGAAATGGATTTTTGGAAAAAAGTTTCATTTACAGATGATTCTAAATTCCCTCTTTTTGGTAGTGATGAAAGTGCTAAAATTTGATGGAAAACTAACGCCACGCTTGAACCGAAGAACGTAGTATCAATTGTGAAGCTCGGTGGCGGCAGCGTAATGGTTTGGGGAGTTGTTGCGGCCTCTGGAGTTAGAAATTCGGACTTTATTGAAGGTGAAATGGACGGTTATAAGTATAAGTCTCTGTTGCAACATAATTTGAAGCCTTTGGTGGATAATTTAGGGCTCGGTTCCGGTTGGATATTTCAACAAGATAACGATCCGATGCATGCGGCGCAAATTGTCAAGGATTGGTTGCATTATTATACTCCAAATGAATTAAATACACCACCTCAAAGTCCAAATATGAATATTATTGAACATGTATGGGAGATTTTGGAGCGTAGAATTAGAAAACACCAAATTTCTAGCTCTGCTCTACTCTAAGAGCGCATATTGGGACCTTGGAACAGCATTACATTTGCAGCGTTGACAAATTTAGCAGAATCAATGCCACGGCGTCTTCAAGCAGTTATAGATACCAATGGGGACCCAACTAAATACTAAAACGTCTTAATAACTAGCATTTTTTACAGTTTTTCGCACTGAACTAAGATATTTTTGTACTGTATGTAGACTTTTGTCAACACAATATTTGAGTTTTTATTCCATAAATTTGTAGTTTTATATTAATTAATGGATTTTTTAAGTTTGTTGTTATTAGAAAGAAGATTAGAATAAAACTGTATCAACACATTTTTCTAAAAAGTTTTTGTACTCTCACATCGAAGAAAACAGGGGGTGTATGTAGACTTTTGTCCGCCACTGTATTTTATTGTAGAAAAGTAATTTAGTCTATTTCGCAGCCGGTTTAGAGGAACTGAATACAACACGTCTTATTTTCCAGAACATTTATTTGCGAATGACAAATGGTACAAAAGAAATTCATGAATATAACTGAGAGAGTTGGCTTCAGTTTCAAGTACAGTTATAACAAATATTATATGTAGCTCTCTTTACAGTAGTGGCAAATATATTTCAACACTCCGTCTCTATATATAATTAGGCAATTCACAAGCTTTGTTGTATGTCTTATGTCATATTTTAATATTCTTAAAAAATACGACACTTGTGAGCACCCTTAACTGTTGTATGTCATATTTTGTCATATTTCTACACATAATCAGCTGATAGTGAAAAATTAAGAAGACAGAAATGCCACAAGCAATTCAGAAAAATAAAATTATAGCTTCTTTATGTGAAAATCATGCATTGGCTCTATTAGGAGTTGAATCAAGTGAGTATTCTCATACATTTCTTCATTAAATACAAATATTTATACTTTGCCAGGTGACGAAGAAGACGAAGCTATTGAAAGTTTTTTGATCAGCATGAGCTGTTTGCTGAGCAACAGAAGAAACGTTCATTTCGGCTTACCAAAATGTTCCAGTTGGCAGCGAAATGTGCTAAGGAATCTTGACGAAAGCAGATTCAATCAGATGCTTCGTGTTCGCCCGGAGGAATGCGAACGTATCTTAGAATTAATTAAAAATTACGCTGTTTTTAAGACAAGTTCAAGTTCTTCACAACTTCCAATCGAACTGCAACTCAAAATAGTGCTGTATCGGTTGGGATGTTCCGCCGATGGACAATCTGTTCGCAAGGTGGTTTTGGCAACTCTTCTCGTGTACAGCTGTGCTTTGTTTCGGGCTCTGGCGAATTTGTTAAATTTATTTAAAACTTTATTTGAAAATATCTGGATTAAGCGATCTTTTAAGATAAGTATCAGCGTTATATTGTGCTATTGAATCAATTGATATTTACTTTAATTGTGTGTTGGCTAATTTTAATTTATTCCGCCGAGTCATTTTAAATTTGTTGTTGTGCTACATTTTAAGCAGTGCAATTGTTAGTGTTAATTTACTTTGCTTACTTAAATATCTTTCTTGTTTTTATTCGTTTCCATCTTTGTCCACAGCTGTTCGCGAGTTTTTTTACTTTTCGCGTATTACAGTGCATCTCAAACTGCTCGCTACATTGGTTGATAACCATCAATTTTTATTGCATTCATTTGTTATAAATATTTTTGTCATTGCTCGTTTTTCATTTGTTATTTAACATTTTTATATTTCTATTTAATATTTTTTTTCTTATTCATTATGACTTGTAACTTTCCGAACTGCTCTGTAAAAGGTGAGTCGGAACGCTTTGTTTTTTGCTGGCTTTGTGATGGGCTTGCCCATCTTAAATGTGCTGGACTGACAGGTACGATATTGAATTCTATTCTTGACAGTAAGGGATTGCGCTGGTCTTGCTTAAAATGCAGACCAACTGAAATTGAATTGTTTAAAGTTTTTAAGCAGGCGCGCAATGGTTTCAAGGAGATTGGTCATGAGCTTGAAACCCTTACTGAAAAATTTAGGCATTATGAAACGCTTTTTCAATCATTTAAATGCCTAAATATTCAGGAAGAGAATCAAAAACCTTCATCAAAACGTAAACGCCCGTCTGATGAAAATACCACTGTATCTTCCTTAAAACGAATGCTCCCACCCACTATTGGCCTTATTAATCTGTCATCCCCTTGTCCTCAAGGAGAGAAGATTCCGTCTGCTCAAGACACAGTGAAAACTGTTACTGAACACAGTAAGCGGAAAACTTCCCAAGATCCGCCTGCAAATACGTCCAAATCAACTAATAAAAACTTAGTGGTAATACCGCGGAAAAAGGCAATATTTATCTCGAGACTTGCTGCGAATACCACAGTCGACGATATAAAAAGTTGCATCTCGTCGAAATTAAAAACGGAAGATACAGACATCCGTAAATTTAACTTCAAATACAACAGAGATATTAAAAAATCAACGTATCCGCTGACAGTTTTCGATCGGTACTTGATAATTCATTCTGGCCATCTGGGGCCTTTGTGCGCGAATTCGAGCACAAACGTGATAAGCCCCCTGTAGTTATCACCAAATTGCCAAGAAATTCCGTGATTACAAAAAATTAATGAACAATAATTCGCTGATTATTTATTATCAAAATGTTAGAGGTCTTAATGCAAAACTTGCTGATTAGTATTTAAACAGCATTCATTGTAACCTTAAAATCATTGCTTCCACGGAATCTTGGCTAAAGCCTCACATTTTTGATAATGAAATATTCATCAGCAAATTCGAAATCTTTAGATATGACCGGCTGGATAGAAAAGGAGGTGGTGTCTTGTTTGCTGTTCATTCTTCAATTCCATCTGAAGTCGATGTTTCGCATGCAGACTTCATAGAATTTAAGTGCATTCGTATTTGCGCTAATAGTGGCCATATCTACTTAACTTTATCTTACATAGCGCCTCACTCGGACATATCTGTATATATGCAGCATGCTTCATTAATAAATAAGGTTTCCTCAATGGCTAATAATACTGATTCCATAATTTTTTTGGGAGATTTCAATTTATCGTGCGTATCATGAAAATCTATTGATGATTACACCATTCCTATTAGTACTCGCTTATGTTTTAACGAGTTCTTAGATGAAATGTCGGAATTGGGTCTTAACCAAATTAATTTAATTTCAAACGAGTTTGGTAAGTTCTTAGATCTAGTTTATGTTGATAACGCTTCAATGTTCTCCGTTGTCCGATGTGATCCTTTGGTTCGGCCAGAGGACCCGCATCATCCTGCTTTGGAAATTAACATCGAAATCATAGCCAACTTTGTTCTTAACAATACACAAGACCTTTGTTTTCGGTTCAACTTTGCGAAAGCTAATTTTAAGAAGATTAATTACGAACTTTCTAAAGTAACTTGGCCAGATTACAGTGGCAATATTGAATTTAGTGCTTCCCACTTTAATGAAACTATTTTAAACTTATTTGAAAAATATGTTCCGACGTGTGTTGTTCCTCAAAAAAGGAGTTCTAATTTATGGTTTTCGAAAGCATTATGTAAATTAAAAAATAGAAAATCTCGTGCTTTTAAAGTTTTTAAAAAACTGGATTAGTTGCTGACTATTCAAAATATTCTAAATTGCGTCGACAATTTACTGAACTTAACAAAATATGTTATAATAATTATATAAATAAAGTAAAAAATAATATTATACGTAATCCAAAATTGTTCTATGGTTTCGTCAACTCCAAACGCAGGATTTCTAACTTTCCGTCCGCTATGAAATATAAGTCTAGTATGTCTAGTGACAATCACACCATTTCTAATACGTTCGCTGAATTCTTTAAGTCCAATTACTCTCCAAAATCTCCAAAAATATTCCGCATCAGCACAAGTTATGTCCGATTTCTGTCATTAATGCGCCTACCATTTCCGAAGCAGACGTCTTATATCAGTTGAACATGTTAGAACAATCATACAATTATGGCCCAGATATGATTCCCTCATGCTTTCTTAAGAAATGTGCCAAATATATATACCAACCCCTAACAAAACTATTTAATACATCTCTTATGCAAGGTTTATTTCCATCCATATGGAAGAAGTCATTTATAATTCCTTTACATACGAGGGATGTCCGATAAATAACCGACCTCAACGTGAAGCTAGCGGCACATCTGAAAAAAAAGTTTCTACTTCAAATTGTGCATATTATAATAGCTACTCGCCAAAATTTCAGAAATTTATCTTGCGCAATTATCTGTTGACAGTCGTTTTTGTGAGTCTATTTCGGAGATTTCACCAAAATGGAAAAAATTGAATATCGAGCTGTAATTAAATTTTTATTTTTGAAATGCAATACGCCTTCACAAATCAAAGATGAGTTGGACTCTGTGTATGGTGACTCTGCACCATCGTTTACCACCGTAAAATTCTGGGCAGCTGAATTTAAACGTGGTCGCAGGAGCTTGGAAGATGATGAACGTCCTGGGCGTCCAAAAACTGTAACCACTAACGATAACATCGCTAAAGTTCATCAATTGGTACTAGACGACCGCCGGATTAAAGTTAGGGAAATAGCTGAGATTATGAAGATGTCAAAAGAAACTGTTTGTCACATATTGAACCAAGATTTGGGCATGAGAAAGCTGTCCGCGCGTTGGGTGCCGCGTTTGCTTACGCTAGACCACAAACGTGCGCGCATGAACATTTCCAGCGCTCTGTTGGCTCAGTTTAGAGGCAATAAAACCCGTTTTTGGCGCCGATTGATAACTGTAGACGAAACTTGGATTCATCATTATACGCCCGAAACAAAAAAACAATCTAAACAGTGGATTGAAAAGGGGAAACCAGCCCCAAAAAAACCTAAAGCTGTGTATTCGGCTGGGAAAGTGATGGCGAGTGTTTTTTGGGACAGCCATGGAATTATTTTTATCGACTATCTTGAAAAAGGAAAAACTATAACAGGAGCATACTACGCATCATTATTGGACAAGCTAAAGGAAGAAATTTCGAAAAATCGGCCACATTTGCAAAAAAAGAAAGTCTTGTTCCACCAAGACAACGCACCATCTCACACCTCAACAGTCGCCATGGCGAAAATCCACGAATTGCGGTTCGAACTGCTGGACCATCCACCTTATTCACCGGATCTAGCACCAAGCGACTTTTTTTTGTTTCCTCAACTTAAAACTGCGCTCGGCGGCCAGAGATTTTCGTCAAATGAGGAGGCAATCTCTTTCGTGAACTCGTATTTTGCAGACAAAGACGCCAAGTACTATTTGGAAGGGTTGCAGAGATAGGAGCATCGCTGGGAGAAGTGTGTGGAGTTACAAGGAGACTATGTAGAAAAACAAAAAAAAAAAAAATTGAAAAAGTCGCGTGCATCATGGTTAGGTCGGTTATTTATCGGACAGCCCTCGTAAGAGTGGATTTAGGTCATCTATTGAAAACTATAGTGGAATAGCAAAGTTGTTTGCAATACCTAAACTTTTTGAAGCAATTATAACAGACGACGTAACCTACCGGATCTCTCCACTAATTTCTTGTTCTCAGCACGGTTTTCGTAAAGGGAAATCTACAATAACTAATTTGCTTGAATTTGTATCACATGTATCAAGGGGCTTTAGGGAGAATAAGAATACTGATGTTAAATAAATTATTCAAATGTAATGTTTAGTTCAAAATTACTTTATTTGCCGTCATCTCGGCTTAGTTGTCAAGTATAAAGTGAAACTTTTAATTATCCCTAACTTAGCTCATGCCACCAACCCGTATCGCGTTGTGGCTCCTCTGCTGACGTTTTACTGACCTTGCGCCTCGTGCATGGTGTTAGTTTACTTTGATGTCTGGCCAATGTTCTCACGCAAAATGTGCTAACTTAGCGACATGTGCAGAGTGATAGGCTCTTATTACGACGGGAATTAGGGTGTGTCGTTTCCTCGCGATAACTTTAGGGTGTGTCGTTTTCTCGCGATAACTCCTCCCCTTCTAAATGGGGAACGTCCTCGGTCCTCAAAGAAGCGGTTTCAATTGCAGTTTCAACGGACCTGGCTATGATAATCTCTCCCTTGGTCCTTCTTATCCTGAGAAGGACGTAAACAGTGAATGCCATGATTAATAAGACACCAAAGGCTGAGAAACCTGTAACGTGGCCATAATGGATTGATCGCTGCAGGTGATTGATCCTTTGAACATTCTCTAGATTCACATGGTGAAGATAAGAAGCGCTTAATATTTCTGTGTGCTGCGTCAAGTTGATTGTAGAAGCCCATGGAGTTTCAGGTTTTAGAGGAAACGTAGAATTTTCGTTATAAAAAGTCGTACCATTAATCTTTACGTTGTTTTTGAAGACCACGAGGTATGTTCCGTTGACCGTAATAGGGACCTCATTATTTTCCTCGATGACAGCCAATTGGTCATTGAACACAACAAGGCCGTCACTTATCGGTGAAATTGGTGTGAGGTTGTTAAATGTTGTACTGCAATTAGCGGTGTTGCGAGTCAGTAGCTGCAGAGCGCATGATGTAGTCGGAGATGGTAAGCAAAACGTTGGTGTTGTGTCGCTGCAGTTCTTTACGGCTACGGTATGGTTATAACACTTGGCTAAGATGGATTGTTCAAGGTGCAGGATTTGGTGGACATGAGCTACTGGTAAAATAGTAATTTTCTTACATCTAAACATAGGAATCGGATATCTTATTAAAAAGTAAATTATGTTATTATACTGTAATATCTTAATTCTAGCTTCTGCCATAACATCGGCCATGGTAAGGTCAGTGAAGTGCTCGTCTCCTGTTATGAAATTTATTTCGTTACTGTCTAAGAGAATGGGACTTAAGACCCCAATTTTGGCGAAAGTGACAGCTGTTATAATGTTATTTAATTCCGTAATAATTGCTCTGTTTCTAGCCAGTGTTTATTTCTCTTTCTTTTGTTAATTTCAGGATTTTATTTACTGTAATGGTAAGGTTATTGATTTCTTTCTGTACTTGAGTGTTTATGGTAAACTGTCTGTCCTGTGAGTTAATTAACTGTTCTTCTGTGTTCATTAATCTATTGAAGTCGTCATGCTCAGGAGTTCCGGTAATGTATTTCAGGACTGTCCCTAGGGCATTCAGGCTTCTCGCCTGTCTGTGGTGAGCGTTTATCTTTTGTATCAGTCGACTTATCTGGTTTATGTCCGCGTCTAGTAACTTCCTCATATGTGACTGAGGAAAGCGGTCTGTGGCATTAATTGTCTCGTCTCTCAGTAATTCGTAAAGTGTCAAGTTGGTAACATGCTTGATGTGTCCTGAATTCTCCCAAATTACAAGGTCCTCACCGACCACCGGAATGTACCTTGCATTGGTATAGTCCAGGGATGGGCACATTTTTAGCCCGAAAAGTTAGCAAAGTGCGCACGGGGGCTAGATGAGGGGAATATCAGTTTACGGAGAGAAGGGCATAACAAGTTGAGAAAAATTGCGAAAAAAATGAATTACATTCCTCCGGAACTTAATGTTCATCGCAGAGTGGTTGCGGCAATACTGACATTGTACACAAATTTAAGGGTGGAAGTTTACTTCATATCGGAATTGTACAGTTGTGTGAACAAAAAGGGGTAAACATAAATTGCAGAGTTTAGAGTTTCGCATTAAAATTTGTTTTTATTTACCTTTGCATGGTGGGAAATTTTAATCACTGTTAGGAAAAAATATATATATGTTATGTTATGTATCTAAAAACAATTTTATTTAATAAGAAAACAGCATATTTTAAAACTTCACAACACCTTATGGTTATTTCTATTTTGTTCACACCACTGTACATGTGATAGATCAGTCAATGGTGGTGATGCCAGTTGTAAAAATTCATTTTAGTTACAATTGGGAAAACTTTTATCAAGTTGTGTGTATTATATATAATATATATATATATATATACTATGGTCACAAGTATCGTTTTTTTATATATGCATATATATAAAACTGCCTTGCATATGTACGTATAAAAGCCCACAACTTGATAAAAGCTTTCCCAATTGTAACTAAAATGAATATATATATATATATAATTTAATGAAAATGCTTATATAAATATATGTATATATATATATATTAATATTTGTGATATTTTCAGTTTGGTTGTTTCAGCAAAATATTCAAAGAATTTAGTTTTTTTTTATAATTGTTCTGTTAAATTTTAAAAATCTAAGTTGCTTCTGGAAATGTATTAAAATAATAATACGCGCTATAGAAAGGGAACACATATTTTCAAAAATATAAGAATCATCAAATAAAAATATATTTGCGCGGTATGACATTATTGATTGAGAGTGGCTAAGCACACAAATAGAATACAAACATTTGTAAACATGCTGTGGGAAAATACGTTGCTCTCATTTGTAAATATGGAGTGGTAAAACGTTGCTCTCACTTCCCTCTTCATGTTTGCCCGCGATGATCCCCTCACCTAGCCCTCAAAATGTGCACTCGTGCCCACACGGGCAAAATGCCACTGAGGGCTAATGTGCCCATCCCTGGTATAGTCGATTAACCTTCCTGTCGTTGCCGATATTGATATGGCCAAAGTTATGAAAATCCTAAAAATATATATGAAACTTTTTGTTAATTGTTTATCATTAGAAACACCTAGGTTCTAGATTAAGTTTAACGAAGGTTGTCCTTATGGACCCTCCTCCCTTTTATTAAAACTGTTGTACCCAAGTCCTTTTCCACCTCTTCCTCAGTATAAAGAGGCGTAAGCTTATTGCCTAGTCTCCTGTTATTTTTAACAAGTACTTTTTCTCCAACAGGGAACTCCCTATCCTCCCTGTTCTTATTATGATTTGTTAGTTCTCTTTCCTGTGCGTTTCTTAAGCGGCATGGTATTTGGTTGTCATCTTTAATTGAACGAAATACGGAAATACTGTGTGAATGGACCTGTTATACTCAATCGTAGCTAAAAGGACAATTTCCTCAACATCATCAAGATTTTTGTCAAGTTTAAGGCATCGTGCTATTTCCATTAGTGTGTTATGGAATCGCTCCACTTGACCATTTGATGTACTATGTAGTGGTGGAGCATTCGCAGTGTCGATATTGAAGTGATTCTTTAATGTAGCTTTGATGCTGTGTGAATTCAGCGACTTCTCATTGTCGCAATAAACTATTCGAGTACCGAAAAACATATTGAGTAACTGAAGGAGCTGTGGTTTCACATCTACTATCGTTCTTGATTTCAACGACTGTACTATCGCAAATTTTGAAAACTTGTCGATGCACGTCAAGAAGAACTTGGACCCGGTAGAAAATATGTCGATGTGAAGAATTTCTCCACAATATGTTGGTATGGGCGTTTGAGCAATAAGCTGCTTCTTTGGGTGCCGATCATACTTCGCCGGCGAGCAAGTTCGACAATTTCCCACAAATTGTTTAACTTTTTTCTCCATTTTTGGAAAGAAATAATCCTCTAAAAATTGTTTTGTGTTCTCCTGCGCTGCTCGATGCGCTCTGTTATGTTCAGCAGCGATAATTTCCTGCTGCTCATTCGGATTTGTAATGTCGTTAATGAATTTCTCCGTATGTCTGAATTTAACTGTTGGAAACATTTCGACCAGTTCGTGTTGAAACTGTGCAAGTGCATGCAGATCGCAGTGTATTGCGTTTACTGCTGTTGTGTTTACGGCCTCCTGTAAAAGTTTTAATAAATCCTTTTTTTCTCGGTAAGAAATGATATGCCTTGTCTCCTTTCCAAAAATTATAAATTTCTTTGAGGTTCTGTATCTACCTCCACAATAATCTGGTTGCGGAAGCAATTTACCGGTTTTTCCGATCTTTCAATTGTATGGGTTGATGATTCCTCGCTATGAATTGTCTCGACGCTCGTGTTATCTAAAGCATTTATATGTTGCCTAGATAGAGCGTCTGCCACCACATTTTCCTTTCCTGGTTTGTAGATTAGCTTTGCGTTGCATTCGTCTATGAAGGCTTTCCATCTTTTAATTTTCGAATTAGGATTCCTATCTGTACAAATGAGCATCTTCCCCCGGCCTCAACACACACACCATATTACCACACCACATCGATTAACACTTACATCACTAACACGCAACATTCACCACACCACACCACATCGATTAACACTTACATCACTAACACGCAACATTCACCACACCACATCACATCGATTCAAGCTTACATCCTACACGAGAGCAGCACACCGACACCTACACACACACGTACATCGCCCACAGTCATACCATCCTATTCAGCGCCAACGGGGATAAAGAAGGATCGATGATCAGATTCAAGTTCAGTTCGTTTGCGACATAATCAGCGATCGGTCGACTCTATCCGCGCCCTCCCGTTTGTGAAACCAACCACATAGTTACTTTTCATTTTTGACATAATTCGCTTAAATAAAGCATAAACCCCCTTTCAATTATTGAGTGCGCTTTTTTTGAATCTTTTAGTGAAGTGGAAAACCATTAAAAAAGGTGAGTGCATTGCTGCTACATGGTCCTTCGAGCCATACAGAAAGGCACAGTGGTAAAAAGTTAAAAAATTAAGTGCAGTGACACAAAATACGGAAAGTTAATTGCAGTGACACAAAATACGAAATTAAACTTGGTGACAAAAAAAAAAAAAAAATTCAAGAAAATATATACATATATACACATATGTACAAAGCATTCAGATAAAGATCGTGGTACAACAACAAAAAAAAAAAAGTGAAAGTGCAGTCACCTAACCAAAATAAGCAAAGTGCAGTGAAGAATATTCAAGTGCAAAAACATAAGGAAAAAACGAAACAGTGACAACTAATACAAACCCCCCCACGTCAAAAACAACACAATAATTCAACATTTTCTAATGCTACGAACAAAATAAAAACGGGCGCGAAACTTAAAAAATCATTTTAAATTAATATATGTACATATAATAAAATTAAAATTAAAAGAAACAACAACACAGCGGAACAGGAGCGACCAGCGACTCAGCAACAGAACAAACAACGGAAAGCTAAAACCCACCCGATTCTGCCGAACTGGCATACATCCCCCCAAAACCCTTGATGAAAATACAAGCGAGTGTATCCATTCCTCATTGATTTTTATCATTTTATATAATCTATATATATAAAAGAAAGTTGTTGTTAGTTACATCATTTATAACTCAAGAACGGCTTAACCGATTTGGCTGAAAATTGGTGGAGAGGTAGCTTAGAACCAGGCTAATGACATAGGATACCTTTTAGCTCTTTATGTCAAAGTTTAATACAACTCATAAATACAAAAATTATATTTCAAATAAGCATTTGTTCGAAATTCATGTTTGTAGGCATATTTGAATATTTCATTTCTTCAAAAAAAAACAAAGCAAAAACAATAAAAAAAAACCTCACGATCCGCGCGCATATACGCATCTACCGGCATTTTCTTATCCCGCATTTGTTATTTTTAAAACCACTGGTAAGTGTCGCGAGTTTTTATATAAAACCCCTCTGAGTCCTGTCTATGGTCCTTCGAAGCCGTACCGGACGGCACTAGTGATAACTTTTGAAAATCGGAAAAAAAAAAAAAAAAAAAAATTTTAACTTAATCACGGTGACGCGACGACGCGGTCAATAAAATCAGTTACAAAATTGTTGTGCAGTGAAAGAATATACATACTTGTACACTGGTACATACATATATGGAAACAAGCGCATTCTATGTGCACAAAATTATAATTTAAAAAAAAAAAAAAAAACGGTGAAAAAAAAAAAAAGTGTAAAAACCGTTAGTGACAAAACTGTAAGAACAAAAAAAAAAAAAATAACCGTGAAATATTAATACATATTAAACAAAAAAAAAAAAAAAATTGCTGGTGATGGTGAAAAGTGAAAAAAACGGTGGTGCAAAAATCTAAAAAAAAAAAAAAAAAAGCCGTTGGTGCCAAAACGGGAAGAAAAGGAAAAAACCGTTAGCAAAAACGACAAAAATTTTTTACATGCATGCATAAAAATGCATAACATATAAAACTAGGAACAAACGTGCAAAGTGCAAAAAGAAGAAAAAAGTGAACAAACGTGCAAAGTGCAAAAAACAACAAAAAAAAAACAAAAAGGAGGAAAGTGCGGTGGAAAAAGAAACAAAAAAAAAAATTTTTTATGATATACTCATACATATATGCATATATAAACCACTGAGAGATAGTGGAGTGGCGCTAAAGTGACCGAAAGCATAGCAAAAAAAAAAAAAAAAACCTCAAGTGTGCATAAGTGAGGTGAAAAAATTGCGCTGTGAAAAAGCAAAAAGTAAAGAGAAAATAGAAAATATAACAAAGTCAATAAAGGCATAGTTAGTCAGGTGCAGTGAAAAACAACTTACAAACGGAAAAAGAAACGGCGAAAAAGATAGTCACCAAGGAATCACCACAGCAAGCAGCAGCGCAAGGATTGGAGAAAACAGCACAGGCACAAGCAAAGGCAAAAGCGAAGGCACAGACACAGGCACATAAACACAGACACATACACTCATATTATCCCCAAAAGCCCCTGGCGGAATTCAAAGTGAGTTGTATCGTTCCTTTCAATTTATATATCTCTTGCATATACATATGTATGGTAGAATCTAAACTTAAATTTACGGTTCAGACCAAATTTCAGGTCGAAAAATAATTGAAAACCGTTACCAAGCTGTTTTCGGAGTTCGGTTTATTTTTCGGTAAAAACCAAAAACCGCTAACAAAACAGTTTGGTACTGTATATAACAGATTAAATGATTACCGTTGTGTTATAACACAAAATTACCCCGAGAAAAAACATATTCAAATTCAAGTATTTACCTTTGAAATTTCCAGCAAGACCCCTTATACTTAACCAAGTATAAGCAGAATTGCTAAAAGTAAGCTACGCTAATCAAAAAGAAAAAAAAGATAACAACAAACAAAAGCGTAGTGAGAATTTAAGTTTATACCATACATACATATATTATTTCATATTTATATATATATTTCACGTATATTTGTAAAAACAATAAAGAGCATAACTGGCTCAGTTACTGCTAAAATTATATGCATATCTCAAAATATATACATTTACATACTTACATATATTCTAAAGTCAGAATATCATTATATTCTCTTTTCGCGGCCTCTTCTCACTGCGTACATATATACATACGTATGTATATGCGTCGCAGTTATACAATTACATACTTATATACTTACTAACTAGTGAATTTGCGAAAACCACCGTCGGTTAATTCTCTTTTCGTGGTTTCTTCGTACCGCGAACAAACATACATATGTACATATATGCGTATACATAAACTTATATATACACGGGCGCATACATATACATACGAAATCCTCTAAAAATATACCCAATCGACATTGGGTACAAATTATAACAATAAATACATATACATATAGATAAAAAAAAAAAAAAGATTTTTTGTAAAATCTAAAATTTGTACAAAAGTGTATTGTAACGTATGTATATACGCTAATTGCTTCGAAGTCCACATTGGCATATGCTCCGCGATACCCCTTGGATTTTGGCTAACAAAACCAAGCAGGATTGCGTATGACATATATTCAAAGTCCACATTGGCATATTCTCGCAATACCCCTTGATTTTTGATCAACAAAAACAAGCAGGATTGTGTAAAAAACAAAGCGTAATACATCTGTGCATGCATGCATATGTACAAAGTGCAGTGATCTCTAATACGAGCGCTCATTAGCACATAGTAAAATATCCACCTATAGGTATACCCTGTAGGACATTTGGGAATAAAGAATAAAAAAAAAAAAAAAAATTAACATGATTAACTTTGTAGCCAGTATGTCTTTATTTCCTTTTCTATTAAATGGTTATCCCGCACAAATAAAATAAAATTCTCCGTTTCGCTGAATTCTAGAACTTATAAGTTTATTTAACACGAAATATTTTACGCTTTACAAATATTGTTTACTTAGAATTAGTGGTTTTAATTATTTAAGTTATCGACTTCAACGATAGAATAAGATAGCGCGCCAGATCGCTGTTGCCGAAGTGCTAACTATAGCGGGCGGGACGGGTGTTTTCCACGGAAAACTCAGTTGAGTGCGAACGTAAGCACGGATGCGTGTCACGATGTATAAAGTGTCGAAAAGATGATGTGCGCAGTGTGTAAACGAATGTGTATCAGCGATGAGTAGCGAAAGGAATGTTTCCGCGGCGCAGTGGGGAATCGAATTGAGCCTGCCTTCCCGTTGCCCATTCCTTTTGTTGACAGGGTTGGTGTACAAATGTTTTTAGTTGTGTTGTACTCATCATCTGTGGTGATTAGGATTAGGATGCGCCAGTTTTTCCGGATAGAGGGGGTGGAAGCTTAAGTCATTTAAACATCCTGGGCCCCCTAGGCAAATAGTTTGCCTAGTAATGCGTATGTATATGCTATTACATGTATTTCGGCGTACTGCTAGTAGAGTTGCCGAGGGCGCAGAATACATGCTGTAAATCCTGAAAATGCCTTTGGTTTTAAACATTGTATTTGGTATTTATTTACCTTTAGGTGCGTATAGCTAGGAACTATAATTTGCGGGTTTATCCGACTTATTATTATAGTAAAAAAGTGTATGCGTTTTTGCATTTATTTATTTTATTTGCGGTTTTTTACAATTTATTATTTCATCGGTTTGGTATACCGGTTTTTTATTATATGCCTTTTCTGTATTAGCGGCTTATTAAGGATCGTAACTCCACGCCTGGCACAGGTATGGCCAGAATGGGTACTCCTTAGCCCTAGAGTTAGAACTACGAAATTAGAGGGATCTTGCGAGAGAAAGGCCGTGAATGGAGAACGGCTTCGATTCGTGGTAGAGAATTCTTCATAATTAATTAATGCCTTGTATAGCTGATTCTCATTAATCACCAATGTGAGGAGCGCTTATGTAGATGCGATTATGATTAGACATTTTGTATCATTTTGTTATGACTAATATTTATGTGCGTATGCACTAATTTTGCAAGTAGGAGCCCGCCACCGCTCTAGGATTTGTTCATTGTTGTTTCTTTTTTTTTTTTTGCATTATTGGCGAAAGCCACCCTGCGGGGCCGAAAGTTGTATGAGCTTTTAATATAGGGACCGTCAGAGGTACCTCTGACTTTATTTTTTATACTAATTTGTGGGGTATTGGAAAATTGTGGCTCTAGTGGTAGTCGTACGACGTACCGGCCACTGTTTGATTGAGTAGTTATGGGGGGAAGTTTGCTTAACTTTTGACATTTCCTTAATTGTGAATTAAGGTAGTTGTTTTTATTATACTCAACTTGAGTTGGTATGGTGGTGACCAGTTCGGTAACTAGTCCATTTTGTATTTCGCTGTGTAGCGTTTGAACTTTTTGAGCCTTTGAGCAACATGGTGTCTCTTGGCGGTTTTTAGAATTTTGTTTTTCGGGATTTGCTTTTGCAATTAAACCCGTGGTTTTTTTTGTATATGCGCTCCTTTGAGGTGAGGGATATGTGCTGTAATGCAGCATTGTATGATGTCTTTTATGACAATGTAGGCAGTTAAATTTGCTTTTGCAATTTTTAAGATTATGTGTATGGGACAAGCAGTTTGTACAGAGTCTTTTTGACCTGACAAAGTTGTTCCTTTCGTTTATATTAAGTTTTTTAAACTTTTCGCAAGATTTTAGCTTGTGCCCTCTTGTGCATAGTTCGCATGACGTATGTATTCTTTGTTCGGATGTGAACGATTGTATTTTGTTAAAAATTATGTTTGTTTTGTTTTTGCTTCTAGCTTGGGGTCTATTTAAGCTTCTATTATGGTCGTGTTTAATTTTCTTAGTTTTGAGTATTTTTTCTTCTAACCTTTCCGCAATTTCATATTGGGTGGTGAGAAAATCTTTCATCTGTTGCCACGTTGGGCACTTTTTCCGTGATGAGAGCGATTGCTCCCATAGAAGTAACGACTTTTCTGGTAATGCGGCGGTGCAAATGTTTACCAGAATTGGGTCCCAGCTGTCTGTGGGAATATTTAGTGTCGATAGAATCGACAAACAATTTGAAACAGTGGATTGTAGTGTTACAAATTCTTCACTTGTTTCTTTCTTGATTTTAGGCAAGTTTAATAATGTCGTTACTTGCTTATCGACCAGTATTCTTTGGTTTTCATATCTAGCTTTTAGAGCTTCCCAAGCCAAATTGAAATTGTCGTCATTTAATGCGAACTGTTTAACTATTTCGCCTGCTTGACCTTTAGTTTTGTATCTGAGGTGATACAATTTTTGCGCTTGTGACAATTGAGGATGGTTTATGTACACGGCCGTGAACATGTCCCTGAAGGACGGCCATTCTTCATAACCTCCGTAAAAGGTTTCTGTGTCACAAGCGGGCAACTCGAGTTGGATGCCTGAACTTGCCTCTTGATATTGTTGCATTTGTGGCAGCTCTACTCTCGGATGTGGAGTAGGTGCAATTGCTTTTATTAGCTTTAATTGATCGGAGATCATAGCTTTTGTTTCTTCATATTGGTCTAAGCAGTTTTCATATATTGCGTAAGCCGATTGTTTCAAATTTTGTGGTACGTTTGAATCGTCAGATTCTACTATGGCGTCATGAGCCGCTTGGAGACGAGACCAGAAATTTTTAAGATTTTGGCTTTTTATTTCTAATAACGATTCAGAGTTTTCTTGAATCGGTGAAGAGGCAAATCTAGTGCAGTATCTTGTTAAACTGTCACTTTCTGAAATAAATTTACCAACCTGTTTTGGGCGTGTAGCTCCTGCAGGTGTATTTTGATTATTGTTGTTGTTAACCATTTTTGTTATATTTTATTTGAATATTAAACTATGGTTAAAAGTTTTTCTCAGTGGAAACTGATTTATGGTATCTAATTGAAGCGATAAGTATAATAAATTGAATGCTCTTTTTTATTTCTGTAAAACGTATTTTTAATTAATATCGTTTTGTATTTAGTTGCAATGGTATTACAATATTAATTTTATTCATATGTTATTTTGAATTGTGAATGTTAATAGTCACAGCGTTTTTTATATATTAAAATGTTTGATGTCCAAATATTTTATTTTTAGGTACACCCTAATAATTGGCTTGTATGTACTTGTTTTTGTGCAATTGAGAGCTCGTCGAAGAGATCAATATGCTTTGTACTTATGCTTTTTCTTATATTCTTAAGCAATTGAGAGCTCGTTAGAGAGATCAATTCGCTTTTTTGCATGCAATCCTGCTTGTTTTTGTTTGGCAAAGAACAAGGGGTATTGCCGGATAGTTGCCAATATGGACTTTGAATACTTTGTTTGTACTAATATGTGTTAATATGCAGTATGTTGAGATTTTATTTAGCGTCACATACAGATTCGTTGCCGTATGAAGGAGAGCGCGAAATAGAATTATTATTTTATTTTGTGCTGTGGGGTTGTTTGTATGTATGTATATTTGTTTTAATGTTCGCGCCCGTTTGTTTCGTTTTGTGTTTTTTTTTGTTCGCGCCCGAATAGTTGTTGTTGTATTTATGTACAATTTACTTTTAGGTTGGTGGTTTCGCGCCCGTTTTATGCGTTGTTTTGCTTTGCGCGCCCGATATTCTCTCTGTTGTCTTTTGTCTTTTTTTTGTTAGAACTGTTAATATTTTTATTTTCCTTATGATTTGCTTTTGTATTATAGTTTTTTTTGTTTTTTTTTTATTGTTCTGTTTGAGCCACTGCACTTTGTTTGTTTTTTTTTTTTTTTGGTTTTTTGTTTTTCTCCTCGGCACTTTATGTATGTATATATTTTTGGAGAGTCACCACTTTTTTTGCTTTTTTTGTTTTGTTCCACTGCACTTTTTTTGTAATTTTTGTATTACATATAAATATATTTTAATTTGTTTTGTATACTGTTTTAATGCACTTTTTTAAGTTTGTTTTTTGTTTTCTCATCACCACACTTTTTGTTACATATGTATGTGCGCAAATATATATGTATGTATCAATAGGTATAAATTTATATACATATGTTAATATATACATATGTATGTACATATGTATGTGTTTTATTTTTGGTGTCACTGCACTTTTAGTTTTTTAATCTTAGCGCTTTTTTTGTTTGTTTGTCTGTTTGTTGTATACTTTGTTTTGGTTTTCCATTTTAGTTCTCTTTAGTCACTGCACTATTTTGTTTTTGTCCTGCACACTTTTATGGAATTTTGTTTGTATATGTATATTTATTTTTCCACTGTACAGCACCTTTATAATCAACACACAATAGCTTAGTCGTTTTTAATTTTTTATTTTTAAATCCATAGTGCCTGTCACTATGGCTCGAAGGACCATGA
Organism: Bactrocera dorsalis; assembly: GCF_023373825.1. Taxonomy (NCBI): domain Eukaryota; kingdom Metazoa; phylum Arthropoda; class Insecta; order Diptera; family Tephritidae; genus Bactrocera; species Bactrocera dorsalis. Next base: position 25,051,613 of record NC_064308.1, read on the forward strand.
TTAACTTTGTAGCCAGTATGTCTTTATTTCCTTTTCTATTAAATGGTTATCCCGCACAAATAAAATAAAATTCTCCGTTTCGCTGAATTCTAGAACTTATAAGTTTATTTAACACGAAATATTTTACGCTTTACAAATATTGTTTACTTAGAATTAGTGGTTTTAATTATTTAAGTTATCGACTTCAACGATAGAATAAGATAGCGCGCCAGATCGCTGTTGCCGAAGTGCTAACTATAGCGGGCGGGACGGGTGTTTTCCACGGAAAACTCAGTTGAGTGCGAACGTAAGCACGGATGCGTGTCACGATGTATAAAGTGTCGAAAAGATGATGTGCGCAGTGTGTAAACGAATGTGTATCAGCGATGAGTAGCGAAAGGAATGTTTCCGCGGCGCAGTGGGGAATCGAATTGAGCCTGCCTTCCCGTTGCCCATTCCTTTTGTTGACAGGGTTGGTGTACAAATGTTTTTAGTTGTGTTGTACTCATCATCTGTGGTGATTAGGATTAGGATGCGCCAGTTTTTCCGGATAGAGGGGGTGGAAGCTTAAGTCATTTAAACAATATATATAAAAGAAAGTTGTTGTTAGTTACATCATTTATAACTCAGAACGACTTAACCGATTTGGCTGAAAATTGGTGGAGAGGTAGCTTAGCTTCTAAAAAATAATGCAATTGCTAAGTATTTGGAACAGAAGAAATGAACTGCAACCAAATACGCAGTGAAGTAGATTATAACTGGCTCAGTAATCAGTCGTTGATTCCCAAAAGACTGATGTTATAACTTTTCCAGCCGACTTTTTGTTTTTCCACGCCTGAGAACCGGTTCATCATGTGCAGTCCACTAGAATGACTGTCGATTGAACTCCAGTGGGAAATGATGGAGCTATGTTTCTATTACCCACTTTATTCCGATTAGAGAGCACTTAAACACTTCTCAGAATCAGTTATTCGTTGTTTTTATTGGATTATGAACTTGCGAGCCGCCTACTTTGTTTATTTCGCCTGTTTCCAGCTTAGCAAATGTCTTTTCAGCGGTGGATTTCCCTGAGCCCAAATTCAACAGTATTTTTCCCAAAAAAACAATGCTTTATTGACACACGAAATGTTTTATGATCCATTTTTTGTAAACTAACACAAGTTGCTTCACAAAAATGCTATATCTCATTAACTAATAGTTATAATCCAACTAATAGAAATCATATACATATACATATGTAGATGGTAGGAGTAGTATTATCTATGTATCAGCCACAGTGAAGCGTGGACGGGTCCTCTAGTATATGTATATATGTATGTATCGTTGCGCCAACGGCCAACAGCATAAAACCGATAGCTACTAAATCCGTTTAATAAAAACGGTTAGTGAAAGCTCGGCGGTAAATTGAGTTACCGATATAATCGCATATCAAAACGGAAAATAATATATATATATACACGTGTATCCGCAATATACATATACATACATATAATTAAATAAATTATTATTCTTTGCCCTTAATACTTCCTTCGTGTATACAATACACACAATCCACAAAACAATAAAACATATAAAATATATTTTTTCAAGTATTTACTTGCTAATTATTCTGGCAATACCGCTACGGCTTAGTAACTGTGAGAGGGATACTTGCAAATGCAATACCGCTTCAGATTATTCAGCCGTGAGAGGGATAATTGCAAATTATATTGACAATACCGCTTCAGAGTATTAAGCTGTGAGAGGGATTGCATCAAAAGTAAGCAAGGGCAGAGAAAAGAATAAAACATAAAAATAACGAATACAAACATACATATATACATATCCGCAAACGACATATACATACTTAACCAAATTGTGATACGTATATACATATACTTATATACAAATATATACATTAGCGCTTTCGGCGCAGCGTTCTAACCACGAACTATTATATACATATATTGCCGTAAATATTCAAATTTTTGTATACCTACAACCTGTAGGATACAAGAAAATAAGTCAAAGGAGTTAAATAAACGGTGCGAAAAATCAGCATAATACATACCCTTGTACATACATACATACAAATATTGAAAGTCCAATTTTGGCGATTTCCGAGCATTTTCTTGTTACTTGTCAAACAAGAACAAGCATAATTGCACATTTTTCATTTAACGCATATTATATGCACATAAAATCCACATGTATGTACAAAGGGTATTGACCTAGTGTTCAGAGAGCGCTGATACAAGGGCATACTGATAAAACCGTAAAAAATATTTTTCCGATTTAAAAAAAAAAAAAAAAAAAAAAGCAAGTAAATACGCGAGCACTAAAAGCTATAACGCATTCTTAAATTAAAAGAGCTTAAAAGAGCTTTCGGTTACATATATATTCTAACAATTCAATTTTCGGAAATATTATAATAACTCTTATTTATTGAAAAGAGTTATCGATACCACATTTTTCTATTATAATAAAATATACACATATATTTTATTTATTCAAATTTTCTGAATGAGCACAGATTCAAAAGAATCTAAAGCAGAATTCTTAAGAATTCCAAAAATGTTTACTGATGATAAAAGTCCATGTACACCTGCAGAAGCTACACGCTCAAAGCAAGGTGCTACAAAGCAAAAACGGGGGAAAGACATTTCTTATATTAAGTTCATTTCTGAGAGTGACAGCTTAATTAAATACTGCACTCGATTTGCATCTTCACCGATTCAGGACAACTCTGAATCGGTACTAGAAATAAAAAATAAATCTATTGACAATTTTTGGACACGCCTCCAAGCTGCATACGACGCAATAGTAGAAACTGATGATTCAGATCTACCTGAAAATTTCAAATCTTCGGCTTACGCCAAATACGAAAATTGCTTAGACCGCAAATGAAGTTACAAAAGCAATGATATCAGATCAATTAAAACTTATTAAGTCAATTTCACCTACTCTCCACAGTAGAGTAGAGTTACCACAATTACAAGCCCAAGAGGCAAGTTCAGGCATTCATCTCAAAGTGCCAGCGTGTGATACGGAAATATTTCATGGAGGTTATGAACAATGGCCGTCCTTCCGGGACATGTTTACAGCCGTGTACATAAACCATCCGAAATTATCACAAGCGCAAATACTGTATCACCTCCGATACAAAACTAAAGGTCAAGCAGGCGTAATAGTCAAGCAGTTCGCATTGAATGACGATAATTTTAATTTAGCTTGGGAAGCTTTAAGAAAAAGATACGAAAATGAGAGAATATTAGTTGACAAGCAAGTAACGATACTTATGAACTTGCCTAAAATTCAAAGAGAAACCAGTGAAGAATTCATGAAACTAGAATCCACTGTTTCAAATTGTTTGTCGGTTCTATCGACACAAAATATTCCCACTCACAATTGGGATCCTATTCTGGTAAACATATGTACCGCCGCATTACCAGAAAAATCATTACTTTTGTGGGAGCAATCGCTCTCATCAAGAAGAAAATGCCCAACGTGGCAGCAGATGAAAGATTTCTTAACTACCCAATACGAAATTGCGGAAAGGGTAGACAAAAAAGTAGTCAGAACTAAAAACGTTCAACAAGACTTAAATCGAAGCTTCAATAGACCCCAAGCCGGAAGCAACAACAATTTAAACAGAAGCTTTTTCAAAACACAATCGTTCACATCTGAACAAAATAAATTCACGTCATGCGAACTATGTTCTGGAGGGCATAAGTTAAAAGCTTGCGAGAAATTTAAAAAAATGAATGTCACTGAAAGGAACAACTTTGTCAGGTCAAAAAGACTCTGTACAAACTGCTTGTCCCACTCACACAATCTCAATACTTGCGAAAGCAAATTTAATTGCGTATATTGCCACAAAAGGCATCACTCTATGTTACATCTCAATAACTTTCCCAACACATCTCATAGCAGCGCTTTTTCAAAAAAAGCCACGGGTTTAGTTGCCACAGCAACTCCCGAAACAAAAGAAAATTGCCAAGAAACACCATGTTGTTCAAAGGCATTAAAAACTCAAACGCTACACAGCAAAAATCATAGTAGAGTACTACTACCCACAGCAGTTGTCTCCATCGAACATCGAGGAGAACTGTTCAAACTAAGAGCCCTTATAGACCAAGGATCGCAACGATCATTCATAGCGTCTAGGGCACAAAATAGGCTAAAACTGCCAACAAAACATGCCAACTTTGAAATCACGGGAATGGGCGGAAGAGTTGTTCAAAACTCAAATAAAATCTGCCCCATTACCCTAATTTCCCCCAAAGCGGATAAGCGCATTCAAGCAAATGCTATTGTCTTACCGCAACTGACAAACATGCTTCCAAGCTATCAAATAAATAGCAAGCATTGGGATAAAATTTCACACCTGACACTGGCAGATCCCAACTGCAACACGCCAGCTCAGATAGACATCTTAATAGGCAGCGACCTTATACCGCAAATCATATTAGAAGGTGTTGAAAAAATTTCGAAAACACTACTGGCGCAAAATACCATTTTCGGATGGGTCCTAAGTGGACTAGTTGCGGAACCAGTCACAGCCATGACAACTCAAGTTGAGGAAATCTCAAACGAGTACCTCAATTCACAATTCAGAAAGTTTTGGGAGTTAGAAGAACTCCCCCCCATTTCAATTACAACACCAGAAGATCAGTATTGTGAAGACTTCTACAAAGCCACAACTACTCGATCAGCTAATGGTCGGTATGTCGTACGACTACCAATAAAACAACAATTTCCAGACACACTCGCCTTGGGTCACTCTCGCACCTCTGCAATACAGCAGTTTCTAAGTATGGAGAAAAACCTACTTAGAAAAGGTGAGCTTAAACAAGTTTATGATGGTGTCGTGGAAGAATACCTTCATTTAGATCACATGGAGGAAGTAAGCCCATGTGAAAAAATCATAAGAGGCAAATATTACTCTTTCTACTTGCCACATCATGCAGTAGTAAAGCCTGAGAAGAAAACAACAAAAGTTCGAGTTGTATTCAATGCATCACGATCCACGAGCTCAGGTAATTTCCGATTTTTTCTGCCAATAGTCCACTACGCGACTTTAAATTGAAAACAGTTACTTTTAGCGTAAACTGTGCCCCATATCTAGCCATTCGTACACTACACGAACTGGCGGAAGACACAAAGCCAGAATTTCCACTGGCAACACAAGTCTTAAAAACGCAAACGTATGTAGACGATATCCTGTCTGGAAGCCACAGTCTTCCACAAGCATACGAGACCTTATCACAGGGAATAAATGCCCTCAATACCGCAGGGTTTCCTTTAAAAAAAATTACTGCCAATCACCCAAATATTTTAAAAAATATTCCTAAAGATCATTTGTTGGATACTAATTTCCTTATATTTGAAAAGGATAGTACAACAAAAACACTAGGCATCCAATGGGATGCGATATCGGACCAGTTTTCATACACGACTGAGTCCATATCCGCATTATCCGCCATTACAAAACGCCAAATTCTATCCTCGGTGGCAAAACTTTTTGACCCCGCAGGATGGCTTTCGCCAATTATGATACAAGCGAAAATCTTGATCCAAGAATTATGGCTAGACGGAACCGACTGGGACGAACAAGTGAAACCTCTTCGCTTAGAAAAATGGTCCCAATTCGCTAATAATTTGAACGACATCTCGAAGATACAAATTCCACGGTGGGTAAACTATTCCCCCGAATACAAAGTGGAACTACACGGTTTCTGCGACGCCTCTGAAAAGGCATATTGTGCCACTATTTATGTGCGCACACAAAGCGATATTGCAACCACAAGCCACTTATTAGCGGCAAAAGCAAAAGTTGCGCCTCTAAAAACGATAAGTCTACCACGACTTGAACTCTGTGGCGCTCTGCTACTAGCAAAGCTAGCTTCAATGGTGCAGACCCACTTAAATATGGCGAAATACAGATTATATTTATGGTCCGATTCCGAGATAGTTCTAGCCTGGTTAGAAAAACCACCACATGCGTGGAAAACTTATATTTCTAACCGAACATCTGAAATACTTGACCTAGTAGGATCAGCCACTTGGCGTCACGTAGCCAGTGCTGACAATCCTGCTGATCTAGGTACAAGAGGATGCAAGCCTCGGCATCTTGCCACCTCCACCCTCTGGTGGAATGGCCCCCGATGGTTAACAGAATCTCCCGATTCTTGGCCACAATCGCCCATGCGCAACATACTTGCCCCAGAAAGTCGTAAAATCGACACTTATCTTGCAACATTGGATGACACTGACATCCTTGAACGATTTTCATCGATTCCCCGAGCCCTCCGGGTAGTTGCCTATATTCTCAAGTTTTTAGAGCGGCTCAAACTTAAAGTTAAAGGAGCCATTGCGATAAATTGACGCACCAAGACTTACAAAAAGCAAAGGTCGCTCTTATCACTGCAACCCAAACGCGCTACTTCAGCCGCGATGTAGAATTACTAAGAGAATCGAAGCCTATCGATAAAAAGAGCTCACTCTTAGTCCTAAACCCATTTCTAGATTCGAAGGGTTTACTTCGTGCGAATGGTCGGCTTGCTAATTCAAGCCTAACGTACAATGAACGCCACCCTATAATCATACCAGAGAGGTGTCCGTTTGCCACGTTGTTTATTAGATATATCCACACACTAATGCTCCATGCCGAACATCGCCTCATGCAACATATGGTCCGCCAAGAGCTGTACATACCCCGACTGAAGCCCCAAATAAAAAAGTGCATTTTCATGTGCAAAATCTGCACTATGCATAAGCAGAAAATGCGATCGCAGATTATGGCAGCACTTCCACCTGAACGCTGCAATTTTGCTCTGCCTTTCACCACTGCAGGTGTAGATTTTGCTGGGCCTTTTATGATTAAGGCATCCATGCTAAGGTCTCCTACCCTCATGAAAGGCTATGTGGCTGTCTTTGTCTGTTTTACGACAAAAGCAGTACACCTTGAGCTATGTACCAGTCTGACAACGGAGGCTTTTCTCGCGGCATTTGCTCGCTTCGTCGGAAGACGTGGCTTTCCATCCAAAATCATGAGCGATAATGGCAAAACATTCATTGGAGCTCAACGAGCCACAGAGAAACAGTTTGTCGATTTCTCTAAACAAGTATCACCTGACATCGTACAAAACTACGCACCCCAAGGTATCAATTGGCAGTTTATCCCCCCAAGCGCTCCACATATGGGTGGCTTATGGGAGTCTGCCGTAAAAAGCTTCAAATCTCTTTTTAAAAAGATAGCTGGCAACCACAAATTTAATTACGAAGAATTCACGACCCTCTTAATTAGAATTGAAGCCGTTCTTAATTCACGGCCTCTCGCTGCACTCTCGCAAGATCCCTCAGACTTTACTGCCCTCACGCCAGGGCATTTTCTTAAAGGAGCGCCCATTCTGGCCACACCTGAGCCAGGCGTGGAGTCGCTTTCTTTATTAAACCGTTGGGAAAGAATTAAAATTCTCCATCATGACTTCAGTCGTCGATGGAAAGATGATTATTTAAAGGACCTCCACAGAAGGTACCGATGGAAAACAACAGAAAATGCGCCTAAGCTTGGAGATTGTGTCTTGATCAATGACGATTGTCTCCCCCCCACCGAATGGCGGCTTGGCCGCATAGAGAAGCTCTACTACGGCTCCGACCGTCATATTCGCGTAGTCGATCTCCGCACTCAAACGGGAACACTAACCAGGCCGCTCGTCAAGCTATGCTTTTTGCCAACCGCCGATAAAACCGAAAAGTAAACCGAAAATAACGTAACCGTAATTAATAAACAAAGAAACGAAAAATAAATAATGCTAAAATGCTACAATATCAATAACTAGCAACAAAAACCAAGAAAAGAGAGTCGATCCACATGACGACTCACTCGTGCCACATTTCGTGGCACCAATGCCTATATGAATATATATGTATGTATATGTTAACTAAAATAAAATCTTTTAACAGATAACAATGGATGCCGAGATGCCAACTGCGCCCACGCCCACAATACGTTCGGCAGTTACTGTTCCGCGCTCGAAGACTGCACCAGTCGCAGCGCCGCGAACCACCATCGCCCCCGCAGCTCCCCGAGCAGTTTCAACGGCTCCACAAAACGACACGCGATCAACGGCTCCGGAACCACCTCAACTCGAATGCGCCCTATGTCGCCGTCGTCATCGGTTGCCTCGCTGTGGCATCTTTAAGGGGATGACCCCTCAGCAGCGCCAGCAGATCGCTCAGGCACATGGGCATTGTCTGAACTGTCTGGCGCCCACCCATCGTACGCAGGAGTGCACAACGGGCTACCAGTGCCAAGTATGCATGGGTCACCACCATACGCTGCTACACCGCACCGGCGTACTCGATGGCGGACGTCATAATGCTCCTCGCAGCCGTAATGCCATCAGAGGACCCCAGCGATCGCAACCACGCAGGCCGGCCTACTCTACGGAGAACTCCCGTTTCTGGCGTCACCGCTCTCCTACACCGAACCCGAGGCGCCAGCCAAGGCCACAATCGCGCCGTTCCACCGGCCTCAGCAACGTGGTAGCCACGTTACAACGGCTTCAGAGGCTACTAGGCTAGACACTCGCCTAGGGGGGCCAGGATGTACAAATGAGCATCCTCCCCCGGCCTCAACACACACACCATATTACCACACCACATCGATTAACACTTACATCACTAACACGCAACATTCACTACACCACATCACATCGATTAAAGCTTACATCCTACACGAGAGCAGCACACCTACACACACACGTATACCATCCTACACAGTCATACCATCCTATTCAGCGCCAACGGGGATAAAGAAGGATCGATGATCAGATTCAAGTTCAGTTCGTTTGCGACATAATCAGCGATCGGTCAACTCTATCCGCGCCCTCCCGTTTGTGAAACCAACCACATAGTTACTTTTCATTTTTGACATAATTCGCTTAAATAAGGCATAAACCCCCTTTCAATTATTGAGTGCGCTTTTTTTGAATCTTTTAGTGAAGTGGAAAACCATTAAAAAAGGTGAGTGCATTGCTGCTACACTATCCGAAACCGCGGCTGGTGGCCAGTATAGACATTAAGTTTTGTTACGCCATATATGTAGTTTCTAAGAGCTTTCAATGCCCATACAATAGCTAACAATTCCCGTTCATTGGTAGCGTAATGCTCCTCGCTCCCGGACAAAGTGCGAGAAATCATGGTTATCGGTTTGCCCTCCTGAGAGAGGACGGCGCCTATAGCATGAGCCGACGCGTCAGTAGTTAGGTCAAATGGTTTGTTAAAATCTGGATACGTCAGGGTTACATCCTCTGACGCTAAAATTTCTTTAACCCAGCAGGGACGATAACTATTTTTTTTTAGTAGGAAGATGAAATTTTGAGGGCTTGTTAATGTTGTTAGAATGTATTAAAAAATTAATTTTTGTGGTCATACTTTATCAGATAACGGTACAATGACCTGTGACCATATGGTAACGCTAGGACCTACAGGGTACAGGTTTACATTTACCTTAAAAATGTAATGTGCTATAAGAAAATAAGTTAATTAAGCCAAGTAATGTGAATAAAATAATGAACTTTATTGAAATAGTTAAAAAAAACATATCTATTTTTGGTTTTCGTCGTCAATCTGGTACTGAGCGAAGCACTTGACGCATAAACATAAGTACATTGCGTTTAATGCATCGAGTTCTCACAACACTTTTACAAGTTTCACCTAAGCAGCTACGTCTAATTATGATTGGTTCAATAAAATGATCAGTGTGATGAAAGCGGATGTTTCTATATACGCCATCGTGCAGCCAGGGTCGTTTCGGACCAGGTTGAACCGGCGGTTCGCCGTAATGTTTGCAATAAAATACTGCAATTTCACGTCTAAACTCTAATTGCGAAAGCATCTTCGAACTCTATTGAAGGTGCCAAGCATTGGATACTGCAACGTCAATAAGCCAAGTAAATATTGAAGACCACCACATCTTTCCCCGGTATGCTATTCGGTACATATTTACGTTTTGATCGAGCCTATCAACACCGCACATGTATTTATTATACTCCGTTATCACGCATGGACGTGGAATGGCGATCTTTTTCCCAGCTTTTTTTGCAGTATCGCGAAGCTAATGAAATTGGCGAGCTACCGTAACAAGTTGAAGCGGCACACACAACAGAGTTATCAACCCACTTAGTCAGCTTTATTCCAATATTTTCTATTGTAGCAGTTTGGAATGAATATCTATTAAACTTTTTCATTACCACTTTTGTTTTCAAAGGGCAGCTGGAAGGAATTCGATTTTCTCTTACCGTTCCTGTTCCATTGTACCCCATCGTCTTCAGATAAGTCAGTAATGGAAAACTTGTAAAAAGGTTGTTTTCGTCAAAATCATTTATAATGTTTATGAGAGTTGCTGCACACTTTCCAAAGCACTGTTCGTATACGTTCGTATTGAACGTGGATTTCTTCATTGGTACATACATATATGTCGAAATTGACTAGGTATCCGGACGGAGTGCATAAAGACCAAACTTTGTAGCCGAAACGGATAGGTTTGCCTTTTTGAAACTGCTTGCATCCATGGCGCCCGTAGTACTCAATCATACTCTCATCGAAAGACAGTTGGTGGCATGGATGGAAGTGCTTCAATATATTGGCCATTAAATGGTCTGTCATAGGTCTCAACTTCCAAAATTTGTCTTCATTATCATTAGGCGCAACCAGGGTAGGTTCAAAATGTAAGCACCTACAAATTTCTTTAAAACGGTCTCGACGCATGGCTTGTACAATTAGTTCGTTGCGTAAGTCCTCTGAGCTGTTCCAATGCATCTTCACATTAGCAGCGGTGTTGTAGCCGGTTATTAAGAGTATACCAATGAATGTACGCAATTCTGTAAAAATGTAAATATGTATTAAAAGTCAAGAGGAAAAAGTGAATAAAGTTACTAACTCACCACGAATGTTGATATTCAACACAGGCTTTTCAAATTTCTTTGTGGCATACAATGATGAACATTGCACGATATGCTCTAATAAATCGTCATCAAAAAAAATTCAAACAAGTAGTTTGCTTCCGGAAATAAAGGTATTGGATCATTTCTACAATCCTTCGATCAATTAAGCACAGTGTCCTTATTTACTAACGGAAGAGGTTTTTCAGACGGGGTACCTTCTACTCTTCTTAACCTGCTGGATAGAGGCGCTATGGGAATATTTTCATCTGATAGCTGTCATTGTTTTCCTTCTGCACTTTCCTTGGTGGTCTGTGCGCTTATGGACTGTGGGCAGGTTGATTTCACATACTCGTAAAACTGCTGTTCTACATTATGAGATCCATCACCTAATAGATCCGCTAGAGCTGCTTCAATATTTCCCACTACGTCACATGAGTCCACCATTGAAGCAGAATCTACATGCGCACCATTTATAAGCTCAAGTTCACACCCTTCGTTCAATTGATTTCGACACACATTGTCAATAATTCCACCGTCATCTTCGTTAGCATCGTCTTCGCCACTTAGTTCTCCATCTTTATTAGGTGGCTCAATAAAAATTCCGTCTATTTGTTGGCCAAATGATATGTAATCGTCGTCTAACTCATCCAAATAGTCTGCAATACCTTTGAGCGTGGATTTTCTACAACAAAATGGCGAATTATTCAAAATTTTTCTCAAAATTAATATCGAATCAGTAGTACACTTGATTTGAAACTCATTTGCAAACCTGTACCCTGTAGGTCCTGACATGACCATATGGTAACACATTTATTAAACCACCAAAAAAGAATACAAAAAGTGCAGATATCTTTAAAACTAATTACTGAGAGTGAACTGTGGTAATTCGACTTCCGATTTTTGTGATTATTTATGGAATATATTTACAAATAAATACATAGCAATGAAACTTACTTTCTCCCAGATGCCATTTTGTAACTTTTTGCTCCGTAAATAAAAATGCACTTCTGAACGATCTCTCACAATAAATTGCGTTTAACAACGGAACAGCAATCGTTGCGAATTTCAAATTTGGAGCTTTAAGTTTCTAATAAAAGCTTTGGTTTCTACTGGGAAAACTTGAATGCCACAAACAGACGTTTTTTTCAAATTCATGTTATGTGTTACCACACGGTAACGTCAGTCCCTCCTGGGTTAATTGTTTCGAAGGTCTTTTTCTGTTCATCCGTCAAATCAATTCTGATTTTTTTTGATTGGGACGCAGTAACTCGACCGTTTTCGCCCCTCATGATGCTCGACAATGGTTTTGATATTCTAGCGAAATCCCTTATAAAACATCTATAATAACCCGCTAAACCTAGGAATGATCTGAGTCCCCTTAGAGTGGTGGGCTCAGGGAAACTTCGTATTGTGTCGACTTTGTCTGGACACGTTTTTATTCCTCCTTGTGAAACCAAGAACCCCAGGTATTCGACCTCAGTCCTAAAAAATTTGGATTTTTCAACCGACACTCTCATGTTGGCCCTAAATAATTCATTTAAAATTGATTCTATAACTTTCAGATGCTGCTGTCTGTTTTCCGAAAAAATAATAACATCGTCTACATAAACAAAACAGCTTTTCCCAATATGCTCTCTTAATACGTCGTCTATGGCGCGTTGAAAGATGCTCCGCGCGTTTTTTAATCCAAAAGGTAACCGGCAAAATTCATACTTGCCATTCTTGACAAAGAAAGCTGTTTTTCCCCTATCACGCTCCAATAGTTTAATCTGATGGAAACCAGATTTTAAGTCTAAAGTGGTGAAGTATTTACTACCACCCAAATTGGAAAGAATTCCTGTTATGTCAGGAATTGGGTATTTATCACCGATAGTTTTTTCATTCAGCTTCCGAAAATCAATAACTAATCTCTGCTTCGCCTGTCCGTTTTCGTCTACCCCCTTTTTCTTTACCACCCATATAGGGTTGTTAAACGGTGATCTTGATGGCCGGATAACTCCATTTGCTAACAAGTCCTTGATTTCTTTGTCCACGAAATCCGCTACACTCAGTGGGTACGGGTATAATCTTGAGTAAACTGGTGTTTCGTCCTCCATGCGAATTGTTGCTATCACTTTTGTATTGTATGGTGGTGCCTCATTGGGGTCAGCAAAAACCCCATTCATCCTTTTGATCATCCTAGAAAAATCTTCCCTAACGTCTGTTGGTACTAGATTTGTTTGAAGCCTAAGATGGCTTACGTCATGACTGGAAATGAAGAAGATTTCCTCCTCACCAAAATCATGATTTATTGTGTTCGATTTAAGGTCAATGTTCGCATGGACCCTGTTTAGTATGTCGAGCCCAAACACGCCATCAAATGATGTTAAGTCCGGTAAGATGAAAAATTCTGCCACTACGCCAAATATTTTTATGTAGAATTTTTCCATGATAGAAGTAACCCCGTGAATAGATTTTACAGAGAATGTGTCCCTGAAATGTTGTGTCCTTAAAGCCGGTGTTGGTTTCATATAACTCCTCGACGCACCGGTATCGATAAGGAGTTTCACTTCCTTCACCCCTAGGGACTTTGAAATCCAGGGTAGGAGGGACCTTCCCCTAAAAAATTAAGTTGATCTAAACTTACGTCATCCGCCGCTTGTTCGGCTTCTGCACCGTACAATGATTCACTCTGTAGCTCAACTTCCTCCTCCAGATGATTAACACGTTGGATCTTTGGTCCTGTGTAACGTCCAGAATTTGGTGACGTTTTTGTTGATAGCCCTGTTGCGTTCTAACGGGTGATTTTTTTGAGGTTAGGATTTTCATGCATTAGTATTTGACAGATCACGTGGGATTTCAGACATGGTGTCAAAGAGAAAGATGCTCAGTATGCTTTGACATTTCATCATGAATAGACTTACTAACGAGCAACGCTTGCAAATCATTGAATTTTATTACCAAAATCAGTGTTCGGTTCTTTTCTTTTTTATCAACAAATTTTGTTCAGCGATGAGGCTCATTTCTGGTTGAATGGCTACGTAAATAAGCAAAATTGCCGCATTTGGGGTGAAGAGCAACCAGAAGCCGTTCAAGAACTGCCCATGCATCCCGAAAAATGCACTGTTTGGTGTGGTTTGTACGCTGGTGGAATCATTGGACCGTATTTTTTCAAAGATGCTGTTGGACGCAACGTTACGGTGAATGGCGATCGCTATCGTTCGATGCTAACAAACTTTTTGTTGCCAAAAATGGAAGAACTGAACTTGGTTGACATGTGGTTTCAACAAGATGGCGCTACATGCCACACAGCTCGCGATTCTATGGCCATTTTGAGGGAAAACTTCGGACAACAATTCATCTCAAGAAATGGACCCGTAAGTTGGCCACCAAGATCATGCGATTTAACGCCTTTAGACTATTTTTTGTGGGGCTACGTCAAGTCTAAAGTCTACAGAAATAAGCCAGCAACTATTCCAGCTTTGGAAGACAACATTTCCGAAGAAATTCGGGCTATTCCGGCCGAAATGCTCGAAAAAGTTGCCCAAAATTGGACTTTCCGAATGGACCACCTAAGACGCAGCCGCGGTCAACATTTAAATGAAATTATCTTCAAAAAGTAAATGTCATGAACCAATCTAACGTTTCAAATAAAGAACCGATGAGATTTTGCAAATTTTATGCGTTTTTTTTTAAAAAAAAGTTATCAAGCTCTTAAAAAATCACCCTTTATTACTGTTTCCTTGATAGGCACCTCGGTCTCTGTCAAACGATTGGTGTTTAAATTTTGATAAGGATGGATCAACGTCCATTGATTCCGCTCTAACTAGTCTGTCGCTGTCACGTCCGTTATTTACCCTTTGATTTTCCGTAAAATGAGGTGCATCTCCGGGTTTGTACTGCCTATTACTATAGTAGTGTGGGCTCTTATGAGCTGAGGGTGGATCGTAAGTGTTTGTCCTATGGTTGTTCTGGCTTGCAATTATATTATTATTTTTTTAATGTGGTTGCCCTCGACGTTCCTGGCAGCAAAATTGGCCGCGAACGCATACCGCTCATGGTTTGAGTCTACCTTCTGTGCTAAAGTAAGAGCAGACGGAAGGTCAGACGGCCGTGAAGCGAAAAGAATATCGCATAAGGGCTTCCTTAAGCCGGAACTGAAAACTCTTAGGGCATCTGCCCTATATTTCTCGTTTATAATTTCTGCCACGCTACTCTCGTAAAACATTATAGTCTTATTAGCTAGTAACGTTAGCTTCTTTTCTACCTCAACGTAGAATTCCAGACAGGACCTAGAACCCTGTCTTAAGGTAGATAATTCCTGCTCTATAAGATATACGGGACGTTTGTCCGCGTACGTAAAATCTAAACGTGCTATAATGGCATTAAAATTCAGAACTGTACTAAATGATGAGAGGACCACATCGGCAGCCCCTCTTATTTTGTTCCTCAAAATGGTAACTGCTTGGTAGTGTCGTTCACTGCCATCGTACCTTTTGAACAGTTCATAAGCGTTATGCGCCGCCTCGCGCCATGACACATATGTGCCTATGTGACCATGAAATTCGGGAAGTGATTTGATCGCATCAAGCGTTATGTCACATGTCACTATTGGATTTACAGATACCTTTAGATATTTTTCTACCTTTGGCCTGCTGCCCGTCACCTGGTTTTGGATTGCTCCTAACTTCCTATCGAACTCCAACCTTTGTGCTGCCAAAGCACTTCTAACTTCCGCCTTAATTAACTCGCTTATTTGCTCGAACTCTATTGAAGGTGCCAAGCATTGGATACTGCAACGTCAATAAGCCAAGTAAATATTGAAGACCACCACATCTTTCCCCGGTATGCTATTCGGTACATATTTACGTTTTGATCGAGCCTATCAACACCGCACATGTATTTATTATACTCCGTTATCACGCATGGACGTGGAATGGCGATCTTTTTCCCAGCTTTTTTTGCAGTATCGCGAAGCTAATGAAATTGGCGAGCTACCGTAACAAGTTGAAGCGGCACACACAACAGAGTTATCAACCCACTTAGTCAGCTTTATTCCAATATTTTCTATTGTAGCAGTTTGGAATGAATATCTATTAAACTTTTTCATTACCACTTTTGTTTTCAAAGGGCAGCTGGAAGGAATTCGATTTTCTCTTACCGTTCCTGTTCCATTGTACCCCATCGTCTTCAGATAAGTCAGTAATGGAAAACTTGTAAAAAGGTTGTTTTCGTCAAAATCATTTATAATGTTTATGAGAGTTGCTGCACACTTTCCAAAGCACTGTTCGTATACGTTCGTATTGAACGTGGATTTCTTCATTGGTACATACATATATGTCGAAATTGACTAGGTATCCGGACGGAGTGCATAAAGACCAAACTTTGTAGCCGAAACGGATAGGTTTGCCTTTTTGAAACTGCTTGCATCCATGGCGCCCGTAGTACTCAATCATACTCTCATCGAAAGACAGTTGGTGGCATGGATGGAAGTGCTTCAATATATTGGCCATTAAATGGTCTGTCATAGGTCTCAACTTCCAAAATTTGTCTTCATTATCATTAGGCGCAACCAGGGTAGGTTCAAAATGTAAGCACCTACAAATTTCTTTAAAACGGTCTCGACGCATGGCTTGTACAATTAGTTCGTTGCGTAAGTCCTCTGAGCTGTTCCAATGCATCTTCACATTAGCAGCGGTGTTGTAGCCGGTTATTAAGAGTATACCAATGAATGTACGCAATTCTGTAAAAATATAAATATGTATTAAAAGTCAAGAGGAAAAAGTGAATAAAGTTACTAACTCACCACGAATATTGATATTCAACACAGGCTTTTCAAATTTCTTTGTGGCATATAATGATGAACATTGCACGATATGCTCTAATAAATCGTCATCAAAAAAAATTCAAACAAGTAGTTTGCTTCCGGAAATAAAGGTATTGGATCATTTCTACAATCCTTCGATCAATTAAGCACAGTGTCCTTATTTACTAACGGAAGAGGTTTTTCAGACGGGGTACCTTCTACTCTTCTTAACCTGCTGGATAGAGGCGCTATGGGAATATTTTCATCTGATAGCTGTCATTGTTTTCCTTCTGCACTTTCCTTGGTGGTCTGTGCGCTTATGGACTGTGGGCAGGTTGATTTCACATACTCGTAAAACTGCTGTTCTACATTATGAGATCCATCACCTAATAGATCCGCTAGAGCTGCTTCAATATTTCCCACTACGTCACATGAGTCCACCATTGAAGCAGAATCTACATGCGCACCATTTATAAGCTCAAGTTCACACCCTTCGTTCAATTGATTTCGACACACATTGTCAATAATTCCACCGTCATCTTCGTTAGCATCGTCTTCGCCACTTAGTTCTCCATCTTTATTAGGTGGCTCAATAAAAATTCCGTCTATTTGTTGGCCAAATGATATGTAATCGTCGTCTAACTCATCCAAATAGTCTGCAATACCTTTGAGCGTGGATTTTCTACAACAAAATGGCGAATTATTCAAAATTTTTCTCAAAATTAATATCGAATCAGTAGTACACTTGATTTGAAACTCATTTGCAAACCTGTACCCTGTAGGTCCTGACATGACCATATGGTAACACATTTATTAAACCACCAAAAAATAATACAAAAAGTGCAGAAATCTTTAAAACTAATTACTGAGAGTGAACTGTGGTAATTTGACTTCCGATTTTTGTGATTATTTATGGAATATATTTACAAATAAATACATAGCAATGAAACTTACTTTCTCCCAGATGCCATTTTGTAACTTTTTGCTCCGTAAATAAAAATGCACTTCTGAACGATCTCTCACAATAAATTGCGTTTAACAACGGAACAGCAATCGTTGCGAATTTCAAATTTGGAGCTTTAAGTTTCTAATAAAAGCTTTGGTTTCTACTGGGAAAACTTGAATGCCACAAACAGACGTTTTTTTCAAATTCATGTTATGTGTTACCACACGGTAACGTCAGTCCCTCCTGGGTTAATTGTTTCGAAGGTCTTTTTCTGTTCATCCGTCAAATCAATTCTGATTTTTTTTTGATTGGGACGCAGTAACTCGACCGTTTTCGCCCCTCATGATGCTCGACAATGGTTTTGATATTCTAGCGAAATCCCTTATAAAACATCTATAATAACCCGCTAAACCTAGGAATGATCTGAGTCCCCTTAGAGTGGTGGGCTCAGGGAAACTTCGTATTGTGTCGACTTTGTCTGGACACGTTTTTATTCCTCCTTGTGAAACCAAGAACCCCAGGTATTCGACCTCAGTCCTAAAAAATTTGGATTTTTCAACCGACACTCTCATGTTGGCCCTAAATAATTCATTTAAAATTGATTCTATAACTTTCAGATGCTGCTGTCTGTTTTCCGAAAAAATAATAACATCGTCTACATAAACAAAACAGCTTTTCCCAATATGCTCTCTTAATACGTCGTCTATGGCGCGTTGAAAGATGCTCCGCGCGTTTTTTAATCCAAAAGGTAACCGGCAAAATTCATACTTGCCATTCTTGACAAAGAAAGCTGTTTTTCCCCTATCACGCTCCAATAGTTTAATCTGATGGAAACCAGATTTTAAGTCTAAAGTGGTGAAGTATTTACTACCACCCAAATTGGAAAGAATTCCTGTTATGTCAGGAATTGGGTATTTATCACCGATAGTTTTTTCATTCAGCTTCCGAAAATCAATAACTAATCTCTGCTTCGCCTGTCCGTTTTCGTCTACCCCCTTTTTCTTTACCACCCATATAGGGTTGTTAAACGGTGATCTTGATGGCCGGATAACTCCATTTGCTAACAAGTCCTTGATTTCTTTGTCCACGAAATCCGCTACACTCAGTGGGTACGGGTATAATCTTGAGTAAACTGGTGTTTCGTCCTCCATGCGAATTGTTGCTATCACTTTTGTATTGTATGGTGGTGCCTCATTGGGGTCAGCAAAAACCCCATTCATCCTTTTGATCATCCTAGAAAAATCTTCCCTAACGTCTGTTGGTACTAGATTTGTTTGAAGCCTAAGATGGCTTACGTCATGACTGGAAATGAAGAAGATTTCCTCCTCACCAAAATCATGATTTATTGTGTTCGATTTAAGGTCAATGTTCGCATGGACCCTGTTTAGTATGTCGAGCCCAAACACGCCATCAAATGATGTTAAGTCCGGTAAGATGAAAAATTCTGCCACTACGCCAAATATTTTTATGTAGAATTTTTCCATGATAGAAGTAACCCCGTGAATAGATTTTACAGAGAATGTGTCCCTGAAATGTTGTGTCCTTAAAGCCGGTGTTGGTTTCATATAACTCCTCGACGCACCGGTATCGATAAGGAGTTTCACTTCCTTCCCCCCTAGGGACTTTGAAATCCAGGGTAGGAGAGACCTTCCCCTAAAAAATTAAGTTGATCTAAACTTACGTCATCCGCCGCTTGTTCGGCTTCTGCACCGTACAATGATTCACTCTGTAGCTCAACTTCCTCCTCCAGATGATTAACACGTTGGATCTTTGGTCCTGTGTAACGTCCAGAATTTGGTGACGTTTTTGTTGATAGCCCTGTTGCGTTCTATTACTGTTTCCTTGATAGGCACCTCGGTCTCTGTCAAACGATTGGTGTTTAAATTTTGATAAGGATGGATCAACGTCCATTGATTCCGCTCTAACTAGTCTGTCGCTGTCACGTCCGTTATTTACCCTTTGATTTTCCGTAAAATGAGGTGCATGTCCGGGTTTGTACTGCCTATTACTATAGTAGTGTGGGCTCTTATGAGCTGAGGGTGGATCGTAAGTGTTTGTCCTATGGTTGTTCTGGCTTGCAATTATATTATTATTTTTTTAATGTGGTTGCCCTCGACGTTCCTGGCAGCAAAATTGGCCGCGAACGCATACCGCTCATGGTTTGAGTCTACCTCCTGTGCTAAAGTAAGAGCAGACGGAAGGTCAGACGGCCGTGAAGCGAAAAGAAT
Source organism: Bactrocera dorsalis (assembly GCF_023373825.1). Lineage (NCBI taxonomy): Eukaryota > Metazoa > Arthropoda > Insecta > Diptera > Tephritidae > Bactrocera > Bactrocera dorsalis. The sequence goes on from NC_064308.1 coordinate 25,071,482, forward strand.
ATCGCATAAGGGCTTCCTTAAGCCGGAACTGAAAACTCTTAGGGCATCTGCCCTATATTTCTCGTTTATAATTTCTGCCACGCTACTCTCGTAAAACATTATAGTCTTATTAGCTAGTAACGTTAGCTTCTTTTCTACCTCATCGTAGAATTCCAGACAGGACCTAGAACCCTGTCTTAAGGTAGATAATTCCTGCTCTATAAGATATACGGGACGTTTGTCCGCGTACGTAAAATCTAAACGTGCTATAATGGCATTAAAATTCAGAACTGTACTAAATGATGAGAGGACCACATCGGCAGCCCCTCTTATTTTGTTCCTCAAAATGGTAACTGCTTGGTAGTGTCGTTCACTGCCATCGTACCTTTTGAACAGTTCATAAGCGTTATGCGCCGCCTCGCGCCATGACACATATGTGCCTATGTGACCATGAAATTCGGGAAGTGATTTGATCGCATCAAGCGTTATGTCACATGTCACTATTGGATTTACAGATACCTTTAGATATTTTTCTACCTTTGGCCTGCTGCCCGTCACCTGGTTTTGGATTGCTCCTAACTTCCTATCGAACTCCAACCTTTGTGCTGCCAAAGCACTTCTAACTTCCGCCTTAATTAACTCGCTTATTTGTTCTGTGTTCATATTTGCTTTCTGACTTCCTAACTTTAAATTTCTAAAAAGGTCTTCCAGACCTTCACTCATTAATTTTTGTTCTGTCACTTTCTTTTATTTTATTCACAATTATTGCTATATTTATTCCAGGAAACGAGCATCTCACTTACCCTTCCATTGGATTTGAATAGATTAAGATTAGGTTCAGGTTCTTCCGGTTAGTTGATCGGGCCAAAGGTTGCCTTTTCTTTAAGTCCACGTTGAGTCCAAGTAGTTGATTGTTGTTGATTTTAAGTAGCCAGCTGTCGTAGTTACACGAGTCGAGTTAAGAACTTTATATTTTTCTATTAAACTTTTCACTCGCGGGCCCCACGTTAGGCGCCAGTTATTCAAATGTAATGTTTAATTCAAAATTACTTTATTTGCCGTCATCTCGGCTTAGTTGTCAAGTATAAAGTGAAACTTATAATTATCCCTAACTTAGCTGAAGCCACCAACCCGCGATAACTTATACACAGATTTTAGCAAAGCCTTTGATAAAGTAAACCAAACAATTCTTTTGAATAAACTTGATCTTCTTGGTTTTCAACCAATATTTCTAAAATGGGTTGCTTCTTATCTTAGCAATAGAATTCAACAAGTCTTATTTAATGATACTTTTTCTGACATAATCAACGTTCCTTCAGGCGTTCCACAAGGTAGCCATCTTGGTCCAATTCTGTTCTTGTTATTTATTAATGACATATCATCTGTTGTTAAGTTTTCAAAAGTCTTATTATATGCTGACGATGTAAAACTTTTTAAAACGTATACTTCAAATAACGAAAGATGCCAGTTGCAAACAGACTTAAACAACCTAGTTTCTTGGTGTGATAGAAATGACATGCCATTGAACCTTAAAAAATGTAAAACAATGTGCTTTTCACGTAGATCGGTAGACCCTACTTCATACGCAATACAAAACTTTAGGTTGCAGCAAGTATGCAGTTTTGTTGATCTGGGAGTAACTATGGACCCCAAACTCAATTTTAATCTTCACACATCTTCCACGGTTTT